>NC_067401.1:136664861-137864861 GCF_016432865.1 Antechinus flavipes | reverse complement strand
TTCTTCCTTCCTTCTTTCCTTCTTCCTTCTTCCTTCCTTCTTTCCTTCCTTCCTTCCTTCCTTCCTTCCTTCCTTCCTTCCTTCCTTCCTTCCTTCCTTCCTTCTTTCCTTCTTCCTTCCTTCCTTCCTTCCTTCCTTCCTTCCTTCCTTCTTCCTTCCTTCCTTCCTTCCTTCCTTCCTTCCTTCTTTCCCTCCCTCCCTCCCTCCTCCCTCCTTTCTTTCTTTCTTTCTTTCTTTCTTTCTTTCTTTCTTTCTTTCTTTCTTTCTTTCTTTCTTTCTTTCTTTCTTTCTTTCTTTCTTTCTTTCTTTCTTTCTTTCTTTCTTTCTTTCTTTCTTTCTTTCTTTCTTTCTTGCAATTGGTTTTAAGTAACTTGCCCAGAGTCACAAAGCTAGGAAGTATTAAATGTCTAAGATCAAATTTGAATTCAGGTCCTCCTGAATTCAGAGTCAGCACTCTTATCTACTGAGCCATTTAGCTACCCCAGATTCCTAAGACTTTCAAAGCTATTTATCTTCAGATGTTCTCCTATATATTATTCTCCTGGTTCTGCTCACTTCATTCTGTATCAGTTCATACAACTTCCCAGGTTTCCTTAAAGCCATCCCTTTTTGATCATTTCTTACTACTTAATACTATTCCATCAAATTCACATATCATAATTTGTTCAATCGATAAACATCAACTTAGTTTCTTGCTTTTTTGTCACCACAAAAAAGAGCAGCTATCACTATTTTTGCATATATCAATCTTTTTTTCTCTTTCATTGATTTCTTTGAGCTATATAACCTTAGTAGTAGTTTCAATATGCTTATTTTCCCTGAACCCCATTTGTCATTTTCCTTTTTGGGGGGTAACTGACAATATGATGCATGTAAGGTAGGATGTCAAAATGCTTAAATTTGTATTTTCTAATTATTAGTTATTTGGCTTATTGGCTTATGGCTGTTGATAGCTTGGATTTCTTTCATAGAAAACTGGTTGTTAATATCCTTGGAGAACTTATCATTTGGAGAATGGTTTATTCTTATAAATTGGAATAAGTTTTTAATTTATTTTGGAAATTTGACCTTTAATAGAGAAACTTGCTTTAAATATTTCCTCCAGTTATCTGTTTCCAGTCTAATTTAAGCTGCACTGATTTTATTTATGCATATACTTCAAAATTTTAAGTAATCAAATTTATCCCTTTTGTCTTTTGTATCCCTTTCCATGTCTTATTTGGTCATGAAATTTCCTCCTAAACCAGAGATTTATTTTTTTTAATAGCTTTTTATTTATAAGTTATATGCATGGGTGATTTTACAGCGACAATTGCCAAAACTTGTTCCAATTTTTCCCCTTCTTCCCCTCACCCCCTCCCCTAGATGGCAGGATGACCAGTAGATGCTAAACCAGAGATTTAAAAGTTAATTTTTTTCATCACTTCTTTAATTTATTTATGATGCCATTCTTTATGCCTATGTCATACATTCTTTTGGACCTTGTCTTGCTATATAATATGAAAAGCTGATTTAAATCCAGTTTCTGTCAGATTGCTTTCCTATTTTCCTAGGAGTTTCTGTCAAGTTGTGAATTTTTGCCTCAAAAACTATAATTTTGGAGTTTTTTCCAACTCTAGACTACCATATTCGTTTGTTTATGTGTTTTATATAACTAATTTTTGCACTAATTGACCTCTGGTTCTTAAGCAATACCAAACTAGTGAGGATTTCTTTTTTGTAGCACTATTTAATCTTGATTATAGAATTATATTTTGGTTCCTGTACCTTCAAAATTATAAGAAGAAAGTAGTTTTGGCAATGATTTTCAAAAATTTCTTATTATATTTATTATTTCTCTTTTCTCTTAGCAGAAATTCATATAAATTATTAAATTATTTTCTGACAGATTTGTGCCTCAAATACAGAGAATTGGATATTTCTACCACTGTGGTGAAGTCCTTTCCCAAGTTTATAAAGGACATCTCTCAGCACTAGAACAGTGGGTAAAAGTTCTGTTTATCAACCTATAGAATTTAGGGGAAGAATATAATAAATAGGAGTCCAAAGATTGTTAGTGTGTGTATGTGTGTGTGTGTGAGAGAGAGAGACAGAGACAGAGACAGAGAGACAGAGACAGAGAGACAGAGACAGAGAGACAGAGACAGAGAGACAGAGACAGAGAGACAGAGACAGAGAGACAGAGACAGAGACAGTGACAGAGACAGTGACAGAGACAGTGACAGAGACTGAGAAGAGACAGAGAGAAACAGACAGAGACAGACAGAGAGAGAGAAACAGAGAAAGAGAGAGACAGAGACAGAGAGAATTCCTATACTTTAAAGTATAGGTGTATTCTTCAGGCTTCTTTTTCTAGGTGGAACAGAGCATGGAGCATTTGGGCTTTAAATAAAGTTAAAATATGGCCTCAGACACATTACATGATCCTGGGCAAGCCATTTAAGCTTAGTTTGCCTCAGTTTCCTCAATTGTGAATGCAGATAATAATAATACCTACCTCCCAGGATTGATGTGAGGATGAAATGAAATAATTATCTTTTACCAAACATCTCCTTTAGTCTTCACAATTGTGTATGAATTAAGAGAAGCAAGGGTCTTTGAAAAATTTATTTTTCAAGTAAAAATATTTTGTTCCTCCCACTACTTCATCCTAATTGAGCAAATTAAAACAAATAAACCTGAAAAACAAAATTCTCAATATAGATCTACATAGTCCAGTAAAAAAAAAATATCCCATTAGTAATGTTCAGAATGCCTTTTACATTTTAAACTCATTTTCTCTCTATCAGGAAGTGGTATTTTACATTCATTCTTTTGGATTCTTGGTTGATCATTTCATTAATCAGAGGTCTAAAGTATTTCAAAATTGCTTTTTTCTATAATGTTACTATTTCATAAATGTCTCCCTTAATTTTGTTCATTTCATTTAGCATCAATTCAGGGAAAGACTCAGAATCCAGAAGATGTGAGTTCAAATTCTGCCTCAAATACCAGATGAGTGATTCAGAGCAAGTCATATAATCTCTCTATTTCAATTTCTTCATCTGGTTCAATTCATTATAACCCTCTTTGGAATTTTCTTGGCAAAGATACTGGAGTGTTTTCCCAATTCCTTCTCCAGATCATTTTACAGATGAGGAAACTGAGGCAAATAGGGTTACATGACTTGTCCAGAGTCACCCAGCTAGTATCTGAAACTAGATTTGATCTCAGGAAGATGAGTTTTCCCCAATCCATTGTATCACTTAGCTGCCTAGCATATTACTATTATCATAGAGCTCATCCCAGTTTCCTCTGAAATTTTCTAATCTATAATTTCTTATGGCACAAAATGGCAGGGATTATTATTTCATTGATATAATTGGAAAGGACCATTAATTTAGGAATAGAAACTCTTCCACTTACTGACTTGGCTAAGTGGTTTTATTCCCCTGAAGACAGATGGTGTGATTGCATTGGATTAGTTGATTTTAATTTCAGCTTTAGAGTTCCCTGTTGGCATCATAGTGCACAGAGCTTCTTCCTGAGTTCAAATCTGACCTCAGACAGTAATTTGCTGTGCTATTGTTATCACTTAACTCTGTTTACCTCAGTTTATCCATCTGTAAAATGAACTGGAGATAGAAATGGCAAACCACATCAGTATCTTTGCCAAGAAAACTCCAAATGGGATTATGGAGAATTAGACATAAATGAACAATAACAACAATTCCAATTCTAGATGTCTAAATCTTTAAGTTCTCTAGGTTTTATTTAGTTCTCTCATTTATCAAATAGGGGCATCCAATCAATTATTAGTTACAATGTTTTTCAAATCTAACATTTTATTTGATTAAGAAGAGAAAATATCCCATCTTGTAGAACAAATGGGTATTTTGACAAATCCTTTAAAAAGTTTTTTATTTGCAAGAAGAAATAGACAGTAAAACTATAATAGTGGGAGATCTTAACCTTGCACTCTCAGAATTAGATAAATCAAACCAGAAAATAAATAAGAAAGAAGTCAAAGAGGTAAACAGAATACTAGAAAAGCTAGATATGATAGATCTCTGGAGAAAATGTAATGGAGACAGAAAGGAATACACTTTCTTTTCAGCAGTTCATGGAACCTATACAAAAATTGACCATATATTAGGACATAAAAACCTCAAACTCAAATGTAGTAAGGCAGAAATAGTAAATGCATCCTTTTCAGACCACGATGCAATGAAAATTACATTCAACAAAAAAGCAGGGGGAAGTAGACCAAAAAATAATTGGAAACTAAATAATCTCATACTAAAGAATGATTGGGTAAAACAGCAAATCATAGACATAATTAATAACTTCACCCAAGAAAACGATAATAATGAGACATCATACCAAAATGTATGGGATGCAGCCAAAGCGGTAATAAGGGGAAATTTCATATCTCTAGAGGCCTATTTGTATAAAATAGAGAAAGAGAAGGTCAATGAATTGGGTTTGCAATTAAAAATGCTAGAAAAGGAACAAATTAAAAACCCCCAGTCAAACACTAAACTTGAAATTCTAAAAGTAAAAGGTGAGATCAATAAAATTGAAAGTAAAAAAACTATTGAATTGATTAATAAAACTAAGAGTTGGTTCTATGAAAAAACCAACAAAATAGACAAACCCTTAGTAAATCTGATTAAAAAAAGGAAAGAGGAAAATCAAATTGTTAGTCTTAAAAATGAAAAGGGAGAACTCACCACTAACGAAGAGGAAATTAGAGCAATAATTAGGAGTTACTTTGCCCAACTTTATGCCAATAAATTCGACAACTTAAATGAAATAGAAAAATACCTCCAAAAATACAGCTTGCCCAAACTAACAGAGGAAGAAGTAAATATCCTAAACAGTCCCATCTCAGAAAAAGAAATAGAACAAACTATCAATCAACTCCCTAAGAAAAAATCCCCAGGACCAGATGGATTTACATGTGAATTCTACCAAACATTTAAAGAACAATTAACTCCAATGTTATATAAACTATTTGAAAAAATAGGGATTGAAGGAGTCCTACCAAACTCCTTTTATGACACAGATATGGTACTGATACCTAAACCAGGTAGGCTGAAAACAGAGAAAGAAAATTATAGACCAATCTCCCTAATGAATATTGATGCTAAAATCTTAAATAAAATATTAGCAAAAAGATTACAGAAAATTGTCACCAGGATAATACACTATGACCAAGTAGGATTTATACCAGGAATGCAGGGCTGGTTCAATATTAGGAAAACTATTAGCATAATTGACTATATCAATAACCAAACAAACAAAAACCACATGATCATCTCAATAGATGCAGAAAAAGCATTCGATAAAATCCAACATCCATTCCTAATAAAAACACTTGAGAGCATAGGAATAAATGGACTTTTCCTTAAAATAGTCAGGAGCATATATTTAAAACCATCAGTAAGCATCATATGCAATGGGGAAAAACTGGAACCTTTCCCAGTAAGATCTGGAGTGAAGCAAGGTTGCCCACTATCACCATTATTATTTAATATCGTATTAGAAACACTAGCCTCGGCAATAAGAGTCGAGAAAGATATAAAAGGAATTAGAGTAGGCAATGAGGAAACCAAACTATCACTCTTTGCAGATGATATGATGGTATACCTAGAGAACCCCAGAGATTCTACCAAAAAGCTATTGGAAATAATTCATAATTTTAGCAAAGTAGCTGGCTACAAAATAAATCCCCATAAATCCTCAGCATTTTTATACATCACCAACAAAACCCAACAGCAAGAGATACAAAGAGAAATTCCATTCAGAATAACTGTTGATACCATAAAATATTTGGGAATCTATCTACCAAAGGAAAGTCAGGAATTATATGAGCAAAATTATAAAAAAGTCTCCACACAAATAAAGTCAGACTTAAATAATTGGAAAAATATTAAGTGCTCTTGGATCGGCCGAGCAAACATAATAAAGATGACAATACTCCCTAAACTAATCTATTTATTTAGTGCTATACCAATCAGACTTCCAAGAAAATATTTTATTGATCTAGAAAAAATAACAACAAAATTCATATGGAACAATAAAAAGTCGAGAATCTCAAGGGAATTAATGAAAAAAAAATCAAATGAAGGTGGCCTAGCTGTACCTGATCTAAAATTATATTATAAAGCAGCAGTCACCAAAACCATTTGGTATTGGCTAAGAAATAGATTAGTGGATCAGTGGAAAAGGCTAGGCTCACAAGACAGAATAGTCAATTATAGCAATCTAGTGTTTGACAAACCCAAAGCCCCTAACTTCTGGGAAAAGAATTCATTATTTGATAAAAACTGCTGGGATAATTGGAAATTAGTATGGCAGAAATTAGGCATGGACCCACACTTAACACCATATACCAAGATAAGATCAAAATGGGTCTATGACCTAGGCATAAAGAACGAGACTATAAATAAATTAGAGGAACATAGAATAGTTTATCTCTCAGACTTGTGGAGGAGAAAGAAATTTGTGACCAAAGATGAACTAGAGACCATTACTGATCACAGAATAGAAAATTTCGATTACATCAAATTAAAAAGCTTTTGTACAAATAAAACTAATGCAAACAAGATTAGAAGGGAAGCAACAAACTGGGAAAACATTTTCACAGTTAAAGGTTCTGATAAAGGCCTCATTTCCAAAATATATAGAGAACTGACTCAAATTTATAAGAAATCAAGCCATTCTCCAATTGATAAATGGTCAAAGGATATGAACAGACAATTTTCAGAGGATGAGATTGAAACTATTACCACTCATATGAAAGAGTGTTCCAAATCATTATTGATCAGAGAAATGCAAATTAAGACAACTCTGAGATACCACTACACACCTGTCAGATTGGCTAAGATGACAGGAAAAAATAATGATGAATGTTGGAGGGGATGCGGGAAAACTGGGACACTAATGCATTGTTGGTGGAGTTGTGAACGAATCCAACCATTCTGGAGAGCAATCTGGAATTATGCCCAAAAAATTATCAAAATGTGCATATCCTTTGATCCAGCAGTGTTTCTATTGGGCTTATATCCCAAAGAAATACTAAAGAAGGGAAAGGGACCTGTATGTGCCAAAATGTTTGTAGCAGCCCTGTTTGTAGTGGCTAGAAACTGGAAAATGAATGGATGCCCATCAATTGGAGAATGGCTGGGTAAATTGTGGTATATGAATGTTATGGAATATTATTGTTCTGTAAGAAATGACCAGCAGGATGAATACAGAGAGGCTTGGAGAGACCTACATGAACTGATGCTAAGTGAAATGAGCAGAACCAGGAGATCATTATACACTTCGACAACGATATTGTATGAGGACATATTTTGATGGAAGTGGATTTCTTTGACAAAGAGACCTGAGTTTCAATTGATAAATGACGGACAAAAGCAGCTACACCCAAAGAAAGAACACTGGGAAACGAATGTGAACTATCTGCATTTTTATTTTTCTTCCCGGATTATTTATACCTTCTGAATCCAATTCTCCCTACGCAACAAGAGAACTGTTCGGTTCTGCAAACATATATTGTATCTAGGATATACTGCAGCATATCCAACATATAAAGGACTGCTTGCCATCTAGGGGAGGGAGTGGAGGGAGGGAGGGGAAAAAAAAATCGGAACAGAAATGAGTGTCAATATAATGTAATTATTAAATAAAAAATTTAATTTAAAAAAAAAAGTTTTTTATTGAAGATTTTAAGCATCTTTGAACAAAACAGAAAAAAATGATATATATTGATTTTCAGTAGGATTTTCTCTTGGCTTATCACAAAATCACAGTTCTTTCCCCTTTTGATCTAGATTTTTCTTTTCCTATTTGTACAGAATTTTAAAATCAGTCTAGTCTTGTAATTTAGACAGCATATTCTTCTGCTTGTGAGATTCCAATTTTGTTGTCAATTAGAAATAGTGATTACTTTTACCTATTGTAATTTGAGTTTGTGGTGAGGTTTTGAGGACAGAATTGTATGTCACATGTTTTAGAATTTATTTTGTACATTGTATACATTTAATGGGCACAATTAAATATGTTACATTGATTCCTGAAAATTTGCAATGTTTCCCTCCTCCCCCAAATTTCCTTGAGATACTATAATATTTTCCAATGGTAGTTTAGGGGGTGATGAATCTAGAATATATATGATAAACTCTGCTAGTGTGATAAAAGAGAAACTAATTTACTTGAATATTAATGAAAGGTATATATTTTGAGTCAAGAGAACCAAAAAAGCATAGGAAAAACTAAAACAAAAAAGATCTTATTTTAAATATATTCATAACTTAATCACAAAACAAAATAAAACCCATACAGATTTACAAGTCTGAGGCTAGTATCTGATTTTCATAGTAACTTGAAGACCTTCCAAGAGAAGTTGCTAACAGCTCTCTACTCTGCAACTTCCCCTATGTATACAGATATATTATTTCCACAAAATTTTTAATTTTTAAAATTTAAATTTAAATCCAATTCTTGCTATATTCAAACTTTCATTTAAAATGTCACTAAGATCATGATTAGGAGTGATTTTTGGATAATTCCAAGAGACTTGGGATGGAAAATGCCATCTGCATCCAGAGAAAGAACTATGGAGACTAAATGTGGATTGAAACATGCTGTTTTCACTTTTTTTTTTTTTTTTTTTTTTTTTTGCTGAGGCAATTGGGGTTAAGTGACTTGCCCTGAGTCACACAGCTAGAAGTGTTAAGTGTCTGAGGTCAAATTTGAACTCAAGTCCTCCTGACTTCAGGGCTGATGCTCTATCCACTGAACCACCTAGCTGTCTCCTGAGTTCATTTTTTTTTTTTTTTTTGGTTTGCTTTTTCTTTCTTGTGGTTTTCCCCTTTTGTTTTAATTTTTCTTTCACAACATGACAAATATGGAAACATGATTAAAATGATTGTATACGTATAACCTAAATCGGATTGCATGCTGTTTTGAGGAGGAGGAAGTAAGGGAGAGAGAGAAAAAAAGTTTGAAACTCAAAACCTTATCAAAAAAATGAATGTTGAAAACTATGTTCACATGTAATTGGAAAAATAAAATACTATTGATTTTTTTTTTTTTGAAAAAGGAACAATCCTTGAGAGTTAACATAATCCTATCTAGTAGCAATGCATGAATACGGATCACTTTAAGGACACATAAATTAGTGTTATGAGATTAAGGACCCAAATCTTTGAGTGTTTAAGAGAATAGCAAAGACTATAATTCTTTGTCCTTCCTTTATCTGACTGGACTCAAGTCAAGAAGAAAAGATTCATCTTCTAGTTTTTGTTCTAGTTTGTGCTTAAGCCCTCCTGGTTGATAGTTCATATGGAGAAATTATTTCTTGGATTAAGAAACTTCCTTGTGAACTTTAACATACCACTTCACACCTCTCAGATTGGCTAAGATGATAGGAAAAGATAATGATAAATGTTGGAGGGGATGTGGGAAAACTGGGACACTAATACATTGTTGGTGAGGTTGTGAACTGGTTCAACCATTCTGGAGAGCAATCTGGAATTATGCTCAAAGAGCAATAAAATTGTGCATACTCTTTGAATCCAACAGTGTCTCTATTGGGTCTATATCCCAAAGAGATCATAAAAAAGGGAAAAGAACTCACGTGTGCAAAAATGTTTGTAGCAGTCCTATTTGTAATGGCAAGGAACTGGAAATTGAATGGCTGTCCATTAGTTGGAGAATGGCTGGATAATTTATGGTTTATGAATGTTATGGAATATTGTTGTTCTATAAGAAATGACCAGCAGGATGATTTCAGAAAGGCCTGGAAAGACTTACATGAACTGATGCTGAGTGAAATGAGCAGAACCAGGATATTACTGTACAGGGCAACAAAATTATGTAATGATCAACTCTCATGAATTTGGCCAATTCCAATAGATTTGTGTTGGAGAGAGCTACCTGCATCCAGAGAGAGTACTGTGAGAACTGAATGTGGATCACAACATAGCATTTTCACCTTTTTTTTGTTGTTTGCTTGTTTTTTTTTTTTCTTTTTCCCCTTTTAATCTGATTTTTCTTATGTCACATAATAATAAATGTGGAAATATGTTTAGAAAAAATGCACATTTTTAACACGGGTTGGATTACTTGCTGTCTAAGGGAGGGGATGGGGAGAAGGGAAGGAGAAAAATTTGGAACGCAAGGTTTTGCAAGGATAAATGTTGGAAACTAACTTTGCATGTATTTTGAAAAATAAAAAGTTTTATATATATACATATATATACACACATATATATTCATAATATAAATAAAAGAAACTTCCTTGTGAGACTTGAGATATAATGGTTTGGATAGTTTCCTTAGCTTCTGAAACCATGATTTTGTAGGGGAATGGGAGCTATTGAGAGTGAATTAGCCTTGGATATGGGATTTAATAATGCAATCCTGTTTCAATTTTTGTTGTTCTGAATATGTAAGCTTTTTGTATTTTCTGGAACAGCATTCTGGCTTCATTTATATTGTACTGCTTTTTCTTTGATGTCCTCCATCTGCTCTGATGCTGTATACCACCTCTTTGCAAGCCTGAAAATCCTGCCCCGCAGACTGAGAACTTGTCAGGTTGCTGTTGTCATCTCTGAGTTCCGCCTGCATTCTCTCTAATCTTTCCTAAAAGAATCATCAGAGTTGTGAGGAAGACTGTGTCTCCTGCCCCATCCTCCCACAGTGCTAGGGATGAGAGAGCTAACTTCTTTTTTTTTCAGAGAAGGAAACTATGGGCAGCTAGGTGATGTAGTGGATAAAGCACTGGCTGAAGTCAGAAGTACCTGAGTTTCAATCTGGCTTCAGACAATAATAGCTATGTGATCCTGATAGTCACTCAGATAGTGTCTGACTCCAATTTAACCCCAATTGCCTTGAGAAAAAAGAAAGAAAAAAAGAAAAAAAAGAGGACATTGCTTAGATGCAGAAGCAATTTGTCTAGTGCCACAAATCACACCTCTTTTCATTGCTCTCTGTTGCTTATTGGGTTTAGTGTCAGGAAGATCTGAGGTTTGAAACACACCTTTCACATTTAAGAGACATGTTTTTGTAATTTAATCATTTTTCAGTTGCATTTGAATCTTCATGAACCCACTTAGAGTTTTCTTGGCAAAGATACTAAAATGATTTGCCATTTTCTTCTCCAGCTCATTTTACAAGTGGGGAAACTGAGGCAAACGGGGCTATGTGAATTGCTTGGAGTCATTCAGATAGTGTCTGACTCCAAATCCAGTGCTGAACCACCTAGCTATAGTAGTTGGGAAGAATACTAATTGAGGATTGAATTGTTTTTCTGATATGAGGCACTTACTGGAATCTCAGAAAGGACATTGGAAGCTGTTTCATGCTGCAGGAGGAAAGGTGGGAAACTCTTATCCCAAAGCTCCCAAATTCCACCAAAAAAAAAAAAAAAAAAAAGATGGATTGCATAAATTAGGAGACCTGGAATAAAGGCTCCAGAGCTTACTTTCCTTCTTCCTAGGAGTAATCTGTTTAGGTTTTGGTCTAAGTGATCATATTTGGATCCCATTGACTTAAAAGGAGAGAAAAAGTATTTCCTAGAGGCCCATCCACTACTTGTTGACCCCTACCAAGTTTTATTACTTTTTTTTTTACACTAGTAATTTTGATACATGAACATGTATGCAGACACACATATATCCCTTTGTCACAAAGGAAAAAATATTTAAGTCCCAAACCACCAATACAATGATTGAGTTTGATGAAACAACCTCTGAATCCAGCTTTTCTACACAAGCCTTCCAGTTTAATGTCCTAGTAGATGGGACAACAAAAGCAAACTTCTAAACAATGTCCCAAAGCAAATATTCTATGAAAAATGAAGGTGGCAGGAGGGTTGTGAGTTAAGTATACCAGGCAGTGGGAACAATGCTGGTTTTGGAGTCGGAGACTGGGTTCAAATTCTGCGACCTTGAGCCAGTCATTTAAATTCTATGCATCTCAGTTTCTTCATTTGTAAAATGGGGACGTCTGAAAAAGGGATCTGTGTAGTCCCATCCAGTTTTAATTTCATAATCTACTTCAGAACCATGAGACTTCCAAATTCCCCACCTCTATATATTCTAGACAAAATGAATTAATGATCAGTGGTCACCCACCTCTTAGAACTGCTCCTACCAGTGTCCAAAGAAGCTGCAGAGTGAAACAGAATTAGACCACCCGAAGTCTGCTACTTACTAGTTATATGACATCAAGAAATTATTTTCCTTTTTCTCTATTTCTGCCTCTTGAAATGAGGAGATTGGAACAGATGCTTCCATTCCTCATGTAACTTTTCTTTATTTCAACACTGACTTTTGTTGATGTTATTAGAAATCTTAGAATTCCTTGAATGTGACTCCTTTTTTTTTTAAGAAAAAATTTGGGTTGAATGAGCCCCTGTGGTCTCCCCATCCTTATGCCCCAGTATTCTCATGCTAAATTCACTACCTTCTTTTTTTTCCATCCAATCCAAGTCCCCTAAGCAAAACTAAATGAGCCTTGTCTATATTTCACTTAATTTTTCTCTGCTCCTCTTTCCTTTCCTCCAGATATTCCTTCAACCTCAAATCTGGAAGGACTATAAGAAGTTAGGACACTGCTACCTTATTCTCTTATTTCTGCCATCTGCGTTCCTGTTTGAATTTGACTTTGGTCAATGAGACTGTCAAGAGATCCTAAGAAGCTTAATTTCTTCTTTCTCAATCAATAAGCATTTATTAATTATTTATTATGGACCTGAGTTCAAATCTGACTACAAACACGCTGTCTGACGCTGGGCAAGTCACTTAATACTATTTGCCTCCATCTTCTCATCTGTAAAATGGTCTGGAGAAAGGATGGCAAACCAGTTTAGTATCTTTGCCAAGAAAACACTAAATGCAAACAATATGGGCCAGACCCTATGCTAAATAGTAGGGATATAAAGAAAAATGATACTAATTAGAATTTATGTAATACTTTAAGATTTGCAAACACTTTGCAAATATTCTCATTGGAGAGTCAAAGAAACCCTAGGAGGTAGTTGCTATTATTATCACCCCCATTTTACAGATGAGGAAACAGGTTAAAAGATTTGGCTACTAATGTCCAAGTTGAAATTTGAACTCAGATTTTCCCGACTTTGAATTGCTCACTTTTATTTGCTAAATCATTCTTCTGCCTCTCTGTTTATAGGAATTTACATTCCAATGCAGGAACAACATAAACATAACTGATGTATTGGATAAATACAAAGTAGAACATCCAAGGCTAGCTTTCCTTGGGGTGGAGGATTGCAAGGGCGTGGGATAGGTGGGCAGGAGACCAAAGGACTTTGATTTAAGGACACCTGGCTTCCTAGCCTTGGTTGTGCAACCTGCAGGTCAGTACATGGAGACAGCTTAGTGCTAGGTATTAAACATGGGGGGAAGGGGAGAGGAAGCAATCAAATTAAAATATAATTGGGAATATTTAACAGAATAGATAAAAATATAACAGAACATAGATAATGTTATTATGGTTTAGTCAGGAAGACGAGTTCAGTCAGATATAGTCTCAAACACTCACTAGCTTGTGTGACTCTGGGCACTTAATCCTGTTTGCAGTTTCCTCATCTGTAAAATGAGCTAGAGAAGGAAATGGCAAACCAGTCCAGTATCTTTGTCAAGAAAACCCCAAATAGGGTCACAAAGAGATGGACATACTGAACAACAACAACAATTTTTTTTAAGTAAATATATATTTATCCACAATTTAGTAGCCCTTCCTTTTGATTTCAGTATTACTGGTTTAGTGGATTGAATGTTGGATTGAAGACAGGGAGACCTGAGATTAAATCTTCCGTGGGACACTGAGTCTGGGCAAGTCATTTAATCACTCTATTCTCTGATTCTTTTTATTTGAAGGAGTGGGGTTTCAGGACCTTTCCAGCTCTAATTACTATCTGATTCACCAGTTTAAGTGAATTCTTTATGAATTCTCTCTCCTCCCTTTTTTGAATGGGGAGCATTACTTTTATCTGACTGTTGTATAGTTTAAAATGGATGCTAAAATGCTTGGAATTGAAACAATTTCTATTAATGCTTATTATTCCTGTGGATCTAACCTTACATATTTTTTCCCTTTTAGTCCTATCTGGTGGTCTGTCTTTACCAATGCAAACCAAAAACCACTCAGAATTGTAGATTTTCATTTAGAAGGGACCTTGGAGGCCATAAGCCTCAACCTCCCTCACTTTATGGACAGGAAACAAACCATAAAAATTAAGATACGCACAGCTGGTAAGCGTTTGGGGTGGTGAATGCTCTTTATTCACTGCGCCATCCAGCTGCCTCTATAACAAGATTCATATTGATTTGACTTTGACTTTCATATTGAATTGAAAAAATTGAATTGAAATTAAAAATAATTGAATTAACAACATTGACTTTCTATTTTCCACTGACTCTGCACTTTTTGGGACTTCTTTGCATATCAGTCTTCCCAGGAACTTCATAATTGGGAAATCTCATTATCTTGCAAGATCCAATCAGCTTTAGTACACGTGAATGTCCTTTGTTCCTCTGATTGGAAGGTGAAGCCATGAACTCCAAAACCTCCACTTAAACTCGCACCAGCCAACTTTTCTGCACTCACTAGATTTTTCCATCATGCCCATTTACCAAATACTTCTTTCTGCACCCCAACTTTCTGCTTTCTTTTTCTATTATCTTCCCCCTTGAAATTATGAGCTTCTTGAGGGCAAGAACCATCTTTCTTTTTCATATTTGTAGCCCTAGCACTTAGCACAGTGTAGGCACATAGTAGATGCTTAATAAAAATGTTGATTGACTGACTGGGACATTAACAAGGTAAGTTATTTCTTTGGGTCAGTTGGTCAGTAATTCTCCAGAGGAGAATTTTGAACCTGTATTTTCCCAATTTGGAGCCTAACTCTATCCACTCTATCACCTGCCAAGAGAAGTTAATAAAAAAAAAAATCACAAGGTCTTGAATATTTAGAGGTGATTCGTTACAGATCAAGAATTCTTTTTCTGTCATAGCTGAACCATCTTGCAAGAGCCAATTGTTAAATTTTCAGTGTAAGCATTTACACATCAGAAATCTGCAAATGCTACAAATCAGGTATTGTCTTGTTGATTATCTAGATTTAAGAGATAGAGAAAATATAAATAATGCAGATTAAATTGAAAAGTGTTCCTGTTCTTGAGCAAGTCGATTGTTAAATATTTATCTGCATACTTCTTGTGTGGCACCTTGATAGAGTTAGTTAATATGGTACAGAATGATGGTCAATCAACATTATTAAGTGCCTACTATGTGCCAGACACTGTTACAACTGCTGGTGATACAAAGAAAGGCAAAAGAATCTCTTCTCTCAAGAAACTCACAAACAAATGGAGTGCAAGGGAGACAACATGCAAATAACTATGCACAAATAAGCTTATAAGGATAATTTGGAAATTATCACTAGAACTAAAGAGGATCAGGAAAGACTTCTTGTCAAAGATGAGATTTTATGTGGGGCTTAAGGAAGCCATAGAAACCAGGAGGAGGAGATAAGAAAGGAGAATATTTCATGGATGGGAGTCACTGAAAAAAAAAAAAAAAAAACAGGAGTCAAGAAATAGAGTGACTTCTTTGAGGAACAGGAGGCAGGTATCACCAGACTGATTGCAGAATGTGTGGTGGGATGTAAGGTGTAAGAAGATTGGAAAAGTGAGAAGAGGGGACAAATTATGAAGAGCCTTAAATGCCAAACAAAAAAAGTCAGCATGATATTGTGGCAAGAGTTGCTCTATGAGCAGCAGAAAGAGAGACTAGCAACAGTTGTTGCTATGGAGGGGAGACTTCCCTTCCCCAATCAGTCCTCTCTGAGTCACTACCAAGTTCCCACCAGGCACAGGATTTTCATTCATTACTGATTCCCCAGATCCCTACCTCTTCTGGAGACATCTCAGACATTTGTAGGGGGTGTGGAAAATTTTGGACACTGATTCATTGTTGGTGGAATTATGAACTAATCCAGCCATGTTGGAGAGCAACTTAGAATTATATCCAAAGTTATTAAACTGCCTCTATCATCTGACCCAGAAACATCACTCCTAGATCTATTTCCAAAGATAATTAGGGGAAAAGGAAAGGGACTTTTATAGCAGCTCTCTTTGTGGTGGCTGAACAAGTTGTGGTAAATGATTATGATTGAATACTACTGTGTTATAAGAAATGATGAGCTCAATGATCTTAGAAAAAGAAGGATAGATTTGCACGAAATAATGAAGAGTGAAATGAACAGAACCAGAATATGGTACAGAGTAACAGCAACGTTGCGTAATGATCTGCTATGATAGACTTAACTCTTTTTTTAGCAATACAATGATCCAGAGAATTCCAAGGGATTCGTGATGGAAAATACTGTCTCCATCCAGGGAATAGACTAAGGAGTCTGAATGCAGAACAAAGAATACTATTTTCATCTTTTTTGTTTGTTTGTTTGTTATTTTTTTAGTGTGGCTTTCTCCTTTTGTTCTGTTTTTTCTTTTACAACATGACTAATGTAGAAATACATTTCACATGTATAACGTAGATCAGATTGCTTGCTGTCTTGAGGAGGGGAGGGAAGGAGGGAGAAGAAAAAATTTGGAGCTCAAAATCTTTTAAAAGTGAATGTTTACTGTCAGATTGGCTAATATGACAGGAAAAAAATAATGATGAATGTTGGAGGGGATGTGG
Organism: Antechinus flavipes; assembly: GCF_016432865.1. Lineage (NCBI taxonomy): Eukaryota > Metazoa > Chordata > Mammalia > Dasyuromorphia > Dasyuridae > Antechinus > Antechinus flavipes. The sequence continues at coordinate 137,848,139 of NC_067401.1, read as the reverse complement.
GAAAACTGGGACACTGATGCATTGTTGGTGGAATTGTGAACACATCCAGCCATTCTGGAGAGCAATCTGGAATTATGCCCCAAAAGTTATCAAACTGTGCATACCCTTTGATCCAGCAGTGTTTCTACTGGGCTTATACCCCAAAGAGATACTAAAGAAGGGAAAGGGACCTGTATGTGCCAAAATGTTTGTGGCAGCCCTGTTTGTAATGGCTAGAAACTGGAAAATGAATGGATCTCATCAATTGGAGAATGGTTGGGTAAATTGTGGTATATGAATGTTATGGGATATTATTGTTCTGTAAGGAATGACCAGCAGGATGAATACAAAGAGGCTCGGAGAGAGTTACATGAACTGATACTGAGTGAAATGAGCAGAACCAGGAGATCATTATATACCTCAACAACGATACTGTATGAGGATGTATTCTGATGGAGGTTGATTTCTTTGACAAAGAGAAGATCTAACTCATTTTCAATTGATCAATGATGGACAGAAGCAGCTACACCCAAAGAAAGAACACTGGGAAACGAATGTAAACTATTTGCATTTTTGTTTTTCTTCCCGGGTTATTTTTACCTTCTGAATCCAATTCTCCCTGTGCAACAAGAGAACTGTTTGGCTCTGCAAACATATATTGTATCTAGGATATGCTGCAATATATTTAACATATATAGGACTGCTTGTCATCTAGGGGAGGGGTGGAGGGAGGGAGGGGAAAAATCGGAATAGAAGTGAGTGCAAGGGATAATGTTGTAAAAAAAATTACCCTGGCATGGGTTCTGTCAATAAAAAGTTATTATTAAAAAAAAGTGAATGTTTAAAACTATCTTTACAAGTAACTAGAAGAATAAAATGCTACTTATGATAAAAAGACTTTGAATAAATAAATTATTTTGACTATTATAAATTCCCAAATTAACAACAAAGAACATATGAAGGAAGATGCCATCTACATCCAGAGAAAGAACTGAGAAATATGCATAGAATGATTTCACATATATTATATGTGTACATATATATGTACTATACACATATATATTTGTGTCTAATAATAGTCATTAGTAATGGGGGGGGGAGAAAAACAAAGAAAAAAATAAATTTGCATGATAACTTTATTGTAAATTTAAATGGAATAGAGAGTTGTATATAATTGAGTTACAGTTTCATATGCAATAATTTTTAAAATAATAACAAAAGCATAGTATAATTTTATTATATTATAGAAATACTTGTTTTATCCCAAAAATAAAAAATAAAGTAAATTTTAAAAAATTTAAATGACTACTTAAACTATGCTATATGGAGAAAACAAATCTCCATTTCTGTTATCCTTTATTAATCACATTCTCCTCTTGGTAGGGGACTCCCATCTACTATGCCTTTATTCTCCAAGATCCTGGAGACTTTGCCATCTTCCTCACTACTTTCCTTGATTAAATACCACTTGGCCTTTCCATTCACTGTGAACTAGACATAAACATGAATATTCTTTTTATGTATTATTTTCTCCATTTAGAGAGTTAGTGCCTTGAAAATGGGGACTATCTCAAATTTCCATTTGAATCATCAGTACTTAAGCTCAGTGTTTGGAGTATAAAAAGTAATTGAAACACATGTCTAGGACCACAGACAAAAATAAATCAACAAGTTTTTTTTTTTTTTTTTGCACTTAAAAGTATTTTATTAGGGACAGCTAGTTGGTGCAAAATTTTTTCTTCTCTTTCCCTTCTTCTCCCCCTCCCCAAGATAGCAAGCAATCCAATATAGGTTATACATGTACAATCATATTAAACATATTTCCATATTAATCATGTTGTGAAAGAACAATCAAAACAAAAGGGGAAAAACCACAAGAAAAAACAAAAAAACAAATTAAAAGAAGTGAAAATCATATGCTTTGATCTGCATTTAGACTCCATAGTTCTTTCTCTGGATATGGATTGGCATCTTCCATCACAAGTCTTTTGGAACTGTCTTGGATCACTGCATTGCTGAGAAGAGCCAAGTCTATCATAGTGGATCATCACATAATACAACAAACATTTATTTAACACCTAGGGCAGCTAGGTGCTACAACAGTGGTGAGCTCTGGGTTTGGAGCCAACAAGACCTGCCTTTCATGCATCCAGTCTAGCCTTAGAACTCCTAACTGTATAACCTCTGCCACTGGAGAAGAAAATGGTAAGCCATTCCAATGAGTGAATGCCCATCAGTTGGGGAATGGCTGAGTAAGTTATGGTATGTGGATATTATGGAATATTATTGTTCTATAAGAAATGACCAGCAGGATGATTTCAGAGAGTCCTGGAGAGACTTACATGAACTGATGCTGAGTGAAATGAGTGTACATAACATTGGACACAGTAACAACAAGATTATGTGATGATTGGCCATGATAGATTTAGCTCTTCTCAGCAACGCAATGATCCAAGATAGTTCCAATAGGTTTGGGATGGAAAACGCAGTCTGCATCCAGAGAGAGAACTATGGAGACTGAATCTGGATCAAAGCATAGTATTTTCAACTTTTTGTTTGTTTACTGTTGTTTGTTTGCTGTTTTTTTCCCCTTGGTTTTTTTTTTTTTTTTCACTTTGACCTGATTTTTCTTGAGTAGCAGATGAACATGTACAAACATTTAGAAGAATTGCTCATGTTTAATCCATATCAAATTGCTTGCTGTCTTGGAGAAAGGGATGAAGAGAGGGAGAAAAATGTGGAACACAAGATTTTGCAAAGATGAATACTAAAAACTATCTTTGCATGTATTTGGAAAAACAAAATACTATTATATGTAAAAAAATCAAAATAAAACCTACAGACAGAAATCCATACGGTCACCAAGAATCAGACATGACTGAAATGCCTGAATAACAACAAAATGTACAAGGAACTATGTTAGGTACTGGAGACATAAAGACAAAAATGATATGCAGAACCTGCTTATTTATCATAGGAGACAGTATTTAATACAAACTATATAGAAAATAATTACAAGTTGTAATTTTGTGGGCTAGAGTGCTAGAAATAGGAGAATAATAAAAGACTTTATTTAGAAGATGTTCTCTACAATGAAGGAAACAAGGAAGTCCAAAAGACAGAGGCCAGGATGGGATACATTTCATACATGAGAGACATCAAAGTGGGAGATGGTGCTATCTCCCATTTTAACTAGACTAGCACAGGAAGAAAAATAATATATAATAATAATTTTGGAAGCTTAAAAACCACAGTGGAGAGAAAACCAAGCCTGGAGTTAGGAAAACTCATCTTCTTCAGTTCAAATGCAAACTCAGATACTAGCTGTGTGATCCTGGGCAAGTCACTTCGCCTTGTTTGCCTCAGTTTCCTCATCTGTAAAATGAGCTGGAGAAAAAAATGGCAAACCACTTCAGTAACTTTGCCAAGAAAAACCCAAATAGAGTCACAAAGAGTCAGATATGAGTGAAATGACTGAACCACAAAAGCTGGAAAGATAGAATAAAGCTGGGTTGTGAAGATTTCACTTATGTAATATTTCTCAAAGATAGCCCCTTCTTTTCTTTGATACTGTCACCACTTCAGTGCAGGTGCTTGCCAACTAATCTTTTCTCTTACAATAGCCTAGCCATGGGTCTTCCTGCCTCAAATCTCTCTTCACTCCAATCCAATTAGCCATTAAATTGATTTTCCTAAAGCACAGTTATGCTACTCTTCTATTCAATAAATTCCAGTGGTTCCCAGGGTCTCTAAGGCCAAGTACAAAGTGTTCCATTGAGCCCTTCATAACCTAACTCCCTCCTGCCTTTCCAGTCTGCTTACCCCTTATTCCCAACACACTGATTCTGAGATACTGGTCTCCTGGCTGTTCCATGAATGACACTCTATTTCTCTGTTTTTCCTATACCTGGAATGTTCTCTCTTTTCTGCTCTGACTACTGACTTCCTTGGTTTCCTTTAAGTGTCAACTAAAATCCCATCTTTTACTGGAAGCCCTTGCTCATTCCTCTTAATTCTAATACTTTCCTTCTGTTAAATGCTTCCATTTATCTTTTATGTAGTTTGCTTTGTTTGTGTGTATATATATAGATATATATTTTGCATGCTATCTCCACCATTAGATTGCAAACGCTTTGTTTTTTGTTTCTTTTTGAATCCTCATCACTTAGCACAATGCCTGGCACATAGTAAATACTCAATAAATATTGAATGATTAATGCTTTTATATGCCATTGGTGATTTATCTGTTCCCATGGGTTTAATTATCACCTCTATGCAAGATTATCCTGATAAATAGATATAGATATATAAATATAGAAATCTCTCTCGATGTATATATATGTGTGTATTTCTACTCTCTCACCTGAACTTTAGTTTCATATATCCAACTGCCTTTTGCACATCTCTACCTGGGTGTTTCCTCCAATTCAATAGTTCAAATGAATTTCCTCCAGTTCAATGAGTTCAAAATTTTGAACTCATCATCTTTTCCTTTTAAATAAAATCTGTTTCTGAATTTCTCTATTTCTGTACCATCACCTATCTAATCATTCATCCAGTATCATAACTACAATCATTGATTTTCCTTTACTCCTCACACACAATCAGTTTCTAAGTAAATTTGATCTCGTTATCTCTTATTTTCAGTCTTTTCCCTCCAATAACACTGCCACCACCCTAATTTAGGACCTCACCACCACTTTCTTAGGCTGTTCTGACAAGGATTATGATGAAAGGACTTTAAGAGAGAAATGTTAAATTTTCATTGTGAGCACTCACACCTTGAAAATCAGCAAACATGAACAACTGCAAATGACTAAGTTATTTTGAGTATCATAAATATTCAAATCAACTACAACGAACCTATGAAGGCAGATGCAATCCACCTCCAGAAAAAGAACTGATAAAATAGAAGCATGTCTGGTTTGATTTTATGTGTGTGTGTGTGTGTGTGTGTGTGTACGACAGAGTGGGGAGGGAAAGAGTTTGAAACTTAAAATGGTACAAAAAAGAAATAAAATTAAATGAAAAAAGTGAGCAAATTTTACAAATCAAGACTTGATTTATTGTTTTATTGACTGTTTAATAATGTAGAACAGGTTAAAAAACTTGGCGAATTTTACCACCTTCCCTTTTGAGGAGCTACTTGTTAGACATTTACCAGCACACCCCTTTCTATTCCCAAACTCCTAATAATCTCTTTCCTTCTGGTCTCTCTCTTCTATAATTCATCCTTCACACTGTGTTTAATTAATCTTCCTAGTTTGTAGTTCTGACTAGGTCACTTCTTAATACCTGTAGTGACTCTGTATTGGATAAAAGATAAACTCCTTCAGGGGTCCTCAAACTTTTTAAATAGGGGGCCAGTTCACTGTCCCTCAGACTGCTGGAGGGCCAGACTATAGTAAAAACAAAAACTTTGTTTTGTGGTCCTTTAAATAAAGAAACTTCATAGCCCTGGGTGAGGGGGATAATTGTCTTCAGCTGCCGCATCTGGCCCACGGGCTGTAGTTTGAAGACCTCTGCTATAATCTGACCCTAAACTATCTTTCCAGCCTCATGTCACATTATTCCCCTTCATGCCTCTAAGTTCCTGTTTCTCTGCTTTTTTATTAAAAACAATTTTTTTGAAGCAATCGGGATTAAGTAATTTTGCCCAGAGTTACATAACTAGTAAGTATCTAAGACTAGATTTGAACTCAAATCTTCCTGAATCTAGGAGCAGTATTCTTGTCCTACTGTGCTAGCTGCTTGGGCTCTGCTTTTAGAATCTTTATATTTCTTCAAAACTTAGGCTATACACTGCCTTCTCCATAAAGACTTCCCAGGTCCCTTTTCCTACCTGCCCCTTAGCTAAAGCTTTAAGGGCACCTTTTATCCTTCCTTTGTCTCATTACTCCAAAATATAAGATAAATTTATACTTATCCCTAACCATGTCACATACTTTGCTTTGGATTCAATTTTTTTTTGGCTTATTCAGTTGTGTGCAACCCTTAGTGACCCTGTGGAGCATAGTATACCAATACTGTCTGTGGAATTTTCTTGGAAAAACTATTGGACTGGTTTGCCATTTCCTTTTCCAGTGGAGTAAGGCAAACTCAGTATATGGTGCATTCAGGGAAGACTAGAATCTCTGGTGTGAAGGCTGCAGAGCTTTTTCAGGGCTACTTTTCACCTTTGATGTCCACTTGATCCACCATCTCTCACCTGTGGCTCTAAGAAGCTGAATTCTCCAAGAAGAAGGGTCCTCAAACACTATGCTGAGGTAAGGGGATGTCTACTCTAAAAATGCGAAGACTTCCCCTGGTGGAATGGGCAGGTGAGAACAATCTGTTCCAATGGCTGTGAAGGCGAAGCAATTGCTGTGGAGCGCTTAGAGCTTGGTCAGATATTGAAGACATCAGGTTCCTTCACTATATCCCCAACCATCACCATTTCTGACTATCCTGCCACTGGACTGTGACAATTTGGGAAGAAATCCAGACCAATGACTTTGTGCAACTCTGATTTATTTAAATCCACTTATGCACAAATCAAAAGATATCACCCATACCCAGTTTGTATTGGTCTGATCAGCCACAAGTGAAGTCACGGTAGCTTGATTCCAACATAGTGATGTCATATTGGTGCTCTTTGAGAATGAAGGACGACCAACTGACTCAAATAGGTGTTAAATGAGTTGTAAGGGTCGCACAATTCATCAGGTTTCAACTCAGTTCTTCCTGACTCCAGGCCCAGGGCTCTACCCACTGAACCACCTAACTACCACCCCTGACTCAGAGTTGAACTAATGCATGTGTGTGAGGTTGAGAAAATCACTTTCCCCCTCTGGACCCTGATTTTTTATCTGCAAAGTAATAAGACTGGATGAAATGACTAGATGGAGAGTCTGAGAGACCTGGATTCAAGTCTTTCCCCTCCCAAGCATCCCATACACCTATTAAGACTGTTGGTTGGAGAGAATGTGTCAACCAGCATTGGAGGAGAAATTTTCCTCCTCTGGGAATTTCATGAGATTTTGAACTCAGAAGTCCAGTTCCTACTAAATTTGGAGTTCTTTAGCCTTAAAACTTTAGCTCCAGTCCAATTCTATCACACTTTTTTTCTCTAGAAAAGAGATATATGTATCACGATGGTCTATAACTGCAGTTCATCAACAGTCCAGGAGATGGAGAAGTTCCCTCATAAACGGATACTGGTCTTTGTTTCTAACCCTCCCCCTTCTTTTCTTTCTCTTTTTTCAGAACAGAGAAGTCATTTGATTAGGCTCAATGAAGAAAGACAGGGACGTCTGCCTAACGGGAAACTATGAAGCTACATAGCCATTCCTTGGTTTTCTGTGGACTATTTTTGTTGTTGATTATGAATAAAACCACAAGATTTCTCTTAGGATGAGTGTTCATGGCAATAAAATAAATAGTGGTTTCCAAACAGGCCTCAGATGACAGTCAGCTATCCCTAAGATCTTAATCAGTGTTTGAAATAGTCAAAACAGTTCATAGTGCTGAAATAATAGCTAATAATAAGAGTGGACAGTTAGGTTTGGAAAGCACTTTATATAGATAAATATATTTATATAAACAAAAATATATTATATAAATACATAAACATATGTATTTTAAATAGGTACTTATATATAAATTCACTTTAATGTGTAATTATGTAATATATTTATATATAAATATAGAATTATATCATAATATATAAATATACTATTTATACTATACATTAAAAATATATGTAAATAAATATATCTTATAAATATATAAACAAATATTTAAAAATAAGTAAATATAAATATATATACACATATATATAGTGTTTTGCAAACCTTTAAGTGCTATATAACTGTTGTGCATATGTATGGATATATACATATATATTTATGCACACCTATGTTTATATACATATATTGTTGTTTGTTGTTCAGTAGTTTCATGTCTGACTCTCTGTGACCCCCATTTGGAATTTTCCTGGCGAAGATAATGGAGTGATTTGCCATTTTTTTTTTTTTTCTGCAGCTCATTTTACAGAGGAGGAAACAGAAATAAAAAGGATTAAGTAAATTGCCCAGGGTCATATAGCAGTAAATGTCTTAGCCCAGATTTAAACTCAAGAAAATGAATCTTCCTGATTCCATGTATGGCACTTTATCTACTGTAGCACCACCTTGCTGCCCCTTATATACATATGTGTGTGTAAATGTATGTATGTATGTGTATATGTGTATGTATATATCTCAATATCTATCTTCCCAAATTTCATTTGAGCCCAGCACAACTCTGTAAAGTAGGTGTGATTATTTTCCCCATTTTATAGAAGAAAAAATTGAGATTGACAGATATTTGGTGACTTGCCCAGGATCACAAAACTTAAAATGGTTTGAGGTTGCCTGATTTCCATCTAGCATTCCATCTACTCAGCCACCTGTCTTGCTCTCTACTTGGGCTAATCAGAGTTTCTTTTTTCTTTTTTTAATTTTTTAAATTTTTTAAAATAACTTTTTGTTGATAGAACCCATGCCAGGGTAATTTTTTTACAACATTATCCCTTGCACTCACTTCTGTTCCGATTTTTCCCCTCCCTCCCTCCACCCCCTCTCCCAGATGGCAAGCAGTCCTTTACATGTTGAATAGGTTACAGTATATCCTAGATACAATATATGTGTGCAGAACCGAACAGTTTTCTTGTTGCACAGGGAGAATTGGATTCAGAAGGTATAAATAACCCGGGAAGAAAAACCAAAATGCAAGCAGTTTATATTCATTTCCCACTGTTCTTTCTTTGGGTATAGCTGCTTCTGTCCATCATTGATCAATTGAAACTGAATTAGTTCTCTTTATCGAAGAGATCCACTTCCATCAGAATACATCCTCATACAGTATCGTTGTTGAAGTGTATAATGATCTCCTGGTTCTGCTCATTTCACTCAGTATCAGTTCATATAAGTCTCTCCAAGCCTTTCTGTATTCATTCTGCTGGTCATTCCTTACAGAACAATAATATTCCATAACGTTCATATACCACAATTTACTCAACTATTCTCCAATTGATGGGCATCCATTCATTTTCCAGCTTCTAGCCACTACAAACAGGGTTGCCACAAACATTTTGGCACATACAGGTCCCTTTCCCTTCTTTAGTATCTCTTTGGGGTATAAGCCTAGTAATAACACTGCTGGATCAAAGGGTATGCAGTTTGATAACTTTTTGAGCATAGTTCCAAATTGGTCTCCAAAATGGCTGGATGTGTTTACAATTCCACCAACAATGTATCAGTGTCCCTGTTTTCCCACATCCCCTCCAACATTCCGCATTATCTTTCCCTGTCACTCTAGCCAATCTGACAGGTGTGTAGTGGTATCTCAGAGCTAATCAGAGTTTCAAAGGGCAGTGGTAATGTCAATGTAAAAGAAATAACTTTGATAAGTCTGTAGTTGATATTACAAAAAAAAAAAAGAGAAACCTAATTTCTTTTCATAAACTACCAAGAGCAAGGAAAAGTATTTTACTTGTATACTCAAGTAGCCCAGTACCTTACACATAGTAAGTGATTAATAAATACATTTTGAATTGAGTTATCTTGGTTTAGTTTACAAAAAACATTTCCACATGTTTCAAGAACATGTTTGGTTAGAATATTTTGTTAAAAGTACTATGAGGCACTGATTTAGTTTAATTTATTTTATTTTTCAAAATTTATTTTTATTAAAGCTTTTTATTTACAAAGTATATGCATGGGTAATTCTTTTTTTTTTAATTTTATTTAATAATTACATTATATTTACACTCATTTCTGTTCCGATTTTTTTCCCCCTCCCTCCCTCCACCCCCTCCCCTAGATGGCAAGCAGTCCTTTATATGTTGGATATGTTGCAGTATATCCTAGATACAATATATGTTTGCAGAACCGAACAGTTCTCTTGTTGCGTAGGGAGAATTGGATTCAGAAGGTATAAATAATCCGGGAAGAAAAACAAAAATGCAGATAGTTCACATTCGTTTCCCAGTGTTCTTTCTGCATGGGTAATTCTTTTCCAACATTGGGTCTTGCATAACCTTTTGTTCCAAATTTTCCCCTTCTTCTCCCCACCCCTTCCCCTAGCTGGCAGGTAGTCCAATACATGTTAAATATGTTAAAATACATCTTAGATCCAATATATGTATACATATTTATACAATTATTTTGTTGCACAAGAAAAATCAAAAAGATCAAAAAGAAAGAAAAAGAAAAACCGAGAAAGAAAACAAAATGCAAGCAAATAACAACAGAAAGAGTGAGAATGCTATATTGTGTTCCATACTCTATTCCCATGGTTGCTCTCTCTGGATGTAGATGGCTCTCTTCATTACTGCACAAGTGGAACTGGTTTGAATCATCTCATTGTTGAAGAAAGTCACATCCATCAGAATTGATCATCATATAGTCTTGTTGTTGCCATATATAATGCTCTCCTGATTCTGCTCATTTCACTTAGCATCAGTTCATGTAGGTCTCTCCAGGCCTTTCTGAAATCATCCTGCTGATCGTTTCTTACAGAACAATAATATTCTATAACATTCATATACCATAACTTATTCAGCCATTCTTCACATGATAGGCATCCACTCAGTTTCCAGTTTCTTGCCACTATAAAGAAGGGCTCCCGCAAACATTTTTGCACATAAAGGTCCCTTTCCCTCCGAAAGATCTCTTTGGGATATAAACCTAGTAGAAACACTGTTGGATCAAAGTATGCATAGTTTGATAACTTTTTGAACATAGTTCCAAATTGCTCTCCAGAATGGTTGGATCCGTTCACAGTTCCACCAACAATGTATGAGTGTTCCAGTTTTCCCACATTCCCTCCAACATTTGTCATTATCTTTTTCTGTCATCTTAGTCAATCTGACAGGTGTGTAGTGATATCTTTTAATACCACTTTGTTGTCTTAATTTGCATTTCTCTGATCAATAGTGATTTGGAGCACCTTTTCATGTGGCTACAAATAGTTTCTATTTCTTCATATGAAAATTGTCTGTTCATATCCTTTGATCATTTATCAATTGGAGAATGGCTTGAACTATTATAAATTTGAGTTAATTCTCTCTATATTTTAGAAACGAAGCCTTTATCAGATCCTTTGACTGTAAAAATGTTTTCCCAGTTTATTGTATCCCTTCTAATCTTATCTGCATTAGTTTTGTTTGTACAAAAGCCTTTTAATTTGACATAATCGAAATTTTCTATTTTGTGATCAATAATGATCTCTAATTCTTCTTTGGTCACAAATTCCTTCCTCCTCCACAAGTCTGAGAGGTAAACTATCCTATATGCTTCTAATTTATTTATAATCTCATTCTTTATGCCTAGCTCATGAACCCATTTTGATCTTATCTTGGTATATGGTGTTAAGTGTGGGTCAATGCCTAGTTTCTGCCATACTAATTTCCAATTTTCTCAGCAGTTTTTGTCAAACAATGAATTCTTGTCCCAAAAGCTGGAATCCTTGGGTTTGTCAAACACAAGATTATTAAAGTTATTGACTATTTTGTCCTGTGAACCTAATCTATTCCACTGATCAACTAGTCTATTTCTTAGCCAATACTAAATAGTTTTGGTGACTGCTGCTTTATAATATAGTTTTAGATCTGGTACAGCTAGGCCACCTTCATTTGATTTTTTTTTCCATCAGTTCCCTTGAAAATCTTGACCTTTTATTCTTCCAGATGAATTTTGTTGTTATTTTTTCTAGATCATTAAAATAGTTTTTTGGGGAGTGTGATTGGTATAGCACTAAATAAATAGATTAGTTTAGGTAGTATTGTCATCTTTATTATATTCGCTTGACCTATCCAAGAGCATTTAATATTTTTCCAATTGGTTAAATCTGACTTTATTTGTATAGAAAGGGTTTTATAGTTTTGCTCATATAGTTCCTGACTTTCCCTTGGCAGATAAGATTCCCAAATATTTTATACTATCCGCAGTTACTTTAAATGGAATTTCTTTTTATAACTTTAACTGTTGGATTTTGTTAGTGATACATAAGAATGCAGATGATTTATGTGGGTTTAATTTATATCCTGTAACTTTGCTAAAGTTGTGGATTATTTCAAATAGCTTTTTAATTGATTCTCTGGGGTTCTCTAAGTATACCATAATATCATCAGCAAAGAGTGATAATTTGGTTTCCTCATTACCTATTCTAATTCCTTTAATCTCCTTCTCAACTCTTATTGCTGAAGCTAACATTTCTAATCCAATATTGAAGAGTAATGATGATAGTGGGCAGCCTTGTTTCACTCCTGATCTTATTGGGAATGGTTTCAGTTTATCCCCATTACATATGATGCTTACTGATAGTTTTAAATAGAAGTTACTGACTAGTTTAAGAAAAAGTCCATTTATTCCTATACTCTCAAGTGTTTTTAATAGGAATGGATGTTGGATTTTATCAAATGCTTTTTCTGCATCTATTGAGATAGTTTTTGCTAATTTGGTTATTGATATAGGCAGTTAGGCTAATAATTTTCCTAATATTGAACCAGCCCTGCATTCCTGGTATAAATCCTACTTGGTCATGGTGTATTTTCCTGGGGATGATTTTCTGTAATCTTTTTGTTAATATTTTATTTAAGATGTTTGCATCAACAGTCATTAGGGAGATTGGGCTATAATTTTCTTTCTTTCTTTTCAACCTACCTGGCTTAGGCATCAGTACCATATCTGTGTCATAAAAGAAATTTGGTAGGAGTCCTTCATTCCCTATTTTTTCAAATAGTTTATATAACATTGGAGTTAATTGTTCTTTAAGTGTTTGGTGGAATTCACATGTAAATCCATCTGGTTCTGGGGATTTTTTTTTTAAGAGAGTTGATTAATAGCTTGTTCTATTTCTTTTTCTGAAATGGGACTATTTAAGCAATTTAATTCCTCCTCTGTTAATCTGGGAAGCCTATATTTTTGAAGGTAATCATCCATTTCACTTAGGTTATCAAATTTATTAACATAAAGTTGGGCAAAGTAACTCCTAATTATTGCTCTAATTTCCTTTTCATTGTGGAAAGTTCTCCCTTTTCATTTTTAAGACTAACAATTTGATTTTCCTCTTTACCAAAGGTTTATCTATTTTGTTGTTTTTTTCATAAAACCAACTCTTAGTTTTATTAATTAATTAATTAATTAATTAATGATATTATTTATTTAGTCAATAGTTTTTTTTTACTTTCAATTTTATTAATTTCTCCTTTTAATTTTAGAAATTCAAGTTTAGTATTTGATTGGGGTTTTTAATTTGCTCTTTTTCTAGCTTTTTAAGTTGCAAGCCCAATTCATTGATCTTCTCTTTCTCTATTTTGTTTAAGTAAGCCTCTAAAGATATAAAATTTCCTCTTATTACTGCTTTGGCTGCATCCCACAGATTTTGGTATATTGTCTTATTATTGTCATTCTCTTGGTTGTAATTATTGATTGTTTCTATGATTTGCTGTTTCATGCATTTATTCTTTAGGATGAGATTATTTTGTTTCCAATTTCTTTTTGGTCTATTTCCCCCTGGCCCTTTATTGAATGAATTTTTTTTTTTGCATCATGATCTGAAAAAAATGCATTTACTATTTCTGTCTTTCTGCATTTGATTTTGAAGTCTTTATGTCCTAATATATGGTCAATTTTTGTATAGGTTCCATGAACTGCTGAGAAGAAAGTATACTCCTTTCTGTCTCCATTCAATTTTCTCCAAAGAGCTCTCATATCTAGTTTTTCTAGTATTCTATTTACTTCTTTACCTTCTTTTTTTTTTTAAACTTATTTTGTGGTTTGAGTTATTCTGAGAGTGCAAGGTTGAGATCTTCCATTATTAAAATTTTGCTGTCTATTTCTTCTTGCAACTGTCTTAACTTCTCCTTTAAGAATTTAGATGCTACACCACTTGGTGCATATGTTTAATATTGATATTGCTTCATTATCTATAGTATTCTTTAGCAAGATATAGTTTCCTTCCTTATCTCTTTTAATTAGATCAATTTTTGCTTTTGCTTGACCTGAAATCAGGATGGCTACCCCTGCTTTTTTTTACTTCACCTGAAGCATAATAGATTCGGCTCCTGCCTTTTACTTTTACTCTGTATGTATTGCTCTGCTTTAAATGTGTTTCTTGTAAACAAGATATTATAGGATTCTGGCTTTTAATCCAGTCTGCTATCTGCTTACGTTTTATGGGAGAGTTCATATTTATAGTTAAAACTACTAATTCTGTATTTTCTGCCATTTTGTTAACCCCAAATTATACTTTTCTCTTTCCTTTTCCCCTTTCCCTCCTCCCTGGTATTTTACTCATGAGCACTACTTGCCTCAAGCAGTTCTCCCCCTTTAGAGACTCTCTCTCTTTCTTATACATTTCTATTACTATTACTCTTTTCCCTTCTATTTAGCTTACTCCTTCTGTTTTCCCCTTTCCCCTCCCACTTTTCTATAAGATGAGACATGTTTTTCTTGGTGAAACTAAATATATCTAATATTCTTTCTTTGTGTGTGTAGGAATAGGCATATGAAAAATATTGAGGTTCCGTTAGCATGGAGGTTGCAGATTAGTCAACAATGGTTGACATTGCAGTAGATGTGGGCTACTGAAGAGAAGGCAGTTTGGGTGTCGGAGGTGTAGTGAATGGCAAGAAATAGGCCAAATCTGATGAGAGTAAGATTCACACAATATTTGTCACCCTCCCTTCTTTCCTTTAATTATAATAGATTTTTTTTGCCTCTTCCTAAGATGTAACTTCCCTTATTTTACTTCCACTTTCCCCTTTTTTTCTGTTACAATCCCCTTTCCATCTCTGGTTTCTTTTTTATATTATAACAGTAAAATCAGATTATACATGTACTCTCAATGTATAGCCATAACAGAAATATAGTTCTCAAGAATTTCTTTTTCTTTTTACTTTTTATACTTCTTTTGAGTTCTATATCTGGAAGTCAAATTTTTTTGTTCAGCTCTAGTCTTTTCATTAAAAATAAATGGAATTCACCAGTTTCATTGAATGTCCATCTTCCTCCCTGAAAGAAAATGTTCAGTTTAGCAGGATCACATATTCTTGGCTGCATTCCAAGTTTCTTTGCCTTTTGGAATATCACATTCCAGACCCTTTGATCCTTTAAAGTGGAAGCTGCTAGGTCCTGAGTAATTCTTATTGTAGCTCCTCAGTATTTGAATTGTTTCTTTCTGGCTGCTAGTAATATTTTTTCCTTGGCCCAATAGTTCTCAAATTTAGCCAGGATTTGGGGTTTTAATTTTGGGGTCTCTTTCAGGAGGTATTTGGTGAATTCTTTCAGTGGTCATTTTACCTTCTGTTTCTAGGATGTCTGGGCAGTTCTCTTTGATGATTTCCTGAAAGATAGTATTTAGGCTCTTGTTTTCATCATATATTTCAGGGAGTCCAATAATCCTTAGATTGTCTCTTCTAGATCTATTTTTCCAGGTTGGTTGTTTTCCCAATTAGGTATTTTCCATTTTTTCCATTTTTTTTAATGGTTTTGCTTGACTGATTCTTGTTGTCTCATTGAGTCATTCATTTCCATTTGTTTTAACTTCTTTTTTATTTGTCCAACTAAATTTTTAAATGAGTTCTTTTGTTCTGTGGAATTTTTTTCCATTTCACAAATTCTGGGGTTTTTTTTGGGAGTTGTTTTCTTTTTCCATTTTATCAAATCTATCTTTTAATGAATTATAGGCTTTTTCCATTTCACTAAGTCTATTTTGTAGTGAATTTTCTTCAGACAGTTTCTGTGTTGTCTTTTCCAAACCCTCTTGCAAATTTTTCATTTCCTTTCCCCATTTTTCTTCTTGCTCTTTTCTAAAATATTTTAAAATTTCTTCTAGGAGAGCCTTGTGTAATGGGGACTGGGTTATATTGCCTTTTGGGGCTTCATCTGGAGACAATCTGCCTTTAGTCTCCTCAGAGTTTGAAATCTATTCTTCTCTTTTGCCATAAAAACTCTATTGTCAGAGTCCTCTTTACTTTTTTACTCATTTTTTTTTTTAAGTCCCCGGCTGGTCTGGGTCAGTGTTGATTCACTCCCAGTGCTAGGTGGACGTGTCCAGGTCCCATGAGATTATGGTGTTTTGGGGTTTACTATTGATCTTTTTTGTTTGTGTTGGATATTTTATAACTTTTCTGCTGATCTTCTGGCTTGCAACCAGGGCAGAGTGGCCAACACTCCTGTAGATTCCTGTTGATTCCTCCCCATAGATTCTCTGTCACACAGAGTCTACACCTCTCCACAGAGTCAGCAAAGTTGGTGGAGTCAGCAATGTCCTGGACTCTGCTGTCTGCACTGGCATTTATGGTCAGCTGTTTGTGTTAGGCTGCCTCCCTCCCGTTTCTGATTGAAGTAGATCTTTTTTGGTCTGTTTCCTCTTGTAGTTTCTCTGTCACATGGAGTCTGCACTGCCACAAGGAGACCGCACCACCCAGGGACTCAGTTGTTTGTGTTAGGTTGCCTCCTTCCTGTTTCCAATTGAAACAGACTTTTTCTGGTGATCTTTGAAATTATCTTCTGCTGATTATTTGTTGCACTCCCAATATTTGTGGGTTCATAAATAATTATGATTATTTCATAATCAGTGTGAAGGTTGTACAGAAGGTCAGAGAGAAACATGTATCATCTCCACCATCTTGGCTCCCTCTGCAATTAATTATCTAATTTATTTTTAAATATCAAAATCTATAAAAGGAAAAATATAGGTAATACCTCTAAGGGGAATTAGTAGGACATATGGTAACATGAATGACAGAGTGGTTCCTCATACTGAGTATCTTTCAGATGTGCCTCACGATTTTTTAAGAATTCAGCAGAAAAATTGTCTCTGGATGAAAATGAATTCTGTAGGGTAACATTTGAAGTTTGTCTCTGGAGATGAATACAAATGTAATGGTGAACTAGCCAAGTGTAGCTATCATGAACATGGATACTGTGCTTGACTGATTCAATTGCCAAAAGGGCTTTAGAGCTTCCAAAGGTATTGGCTCCAGAGGTATTCTATGCCTATTTCAGATTTTCTAATAATATGAAAAAAGAAATGGACTTCTTGACTGGTTAATAAGTTGGAAGTTGGAATATATTCAAAAGGTACTTATACACCAAAGTGACTCTTTTTTGCTTTCCCATTTTCTATGGGAAGAATTGAGGGAGAGGGCAAGGATTACTCTAAAACTCTGGGTAGGGAAAGAGAACCAGCATCAACATTCTACTCTTCCCATTCACAGCAACCTGAAATTATGAGACTATCACACTACTGTTGTCTTTAGAAATTTCTATTCTTTCATGCCTTCTGTGTAAAGGAAGGTAAAAGACTGGATCTTTTGAACTTTAAAGGTCAGAAGAATGAGCCACCAAAAGTCCAGAGACAGAAGTCCATAATAGAATTTATGGGTAGCCAATCCCGTTCAGCCAGCACAGCTCAAGGAAAGAGATCTAGCCACTGAGAAATGGATTGATCCCATAGCTATGATGCCTCATTCTACAAGCAATTGCTCAAATCTTTTCATCATCTATACTGAATTTGAAAGCAAACTTGGTAGGGTGTATGGTTTGTAGTAACTGTTTTAAAATTGAGCCCACTTTCCCTACTAGCTAAGGAGGTATAGAAGAGAGTCCACCCCTGGGAGCTGAGAGGAAATACTTTCAAATTCTTGTTATGTCTTCTCAGTTTACATCCTTTTGTAAAAGTTAATTGTTATTAATTGGTTAAATGATGCTGACATGTTAATCATTGGATGATATTGGTGATATAAAGGAGACAGTTACTATGACTGATGACTGATATTAGGAAGAACCCACCAGCATGGTGTGAGTCAACAGCCTTAGAGAAGAACCCACAGTGAGCCATAGGGGTGATTTGCCTAAATTTATATGGGAGTAAGCATCAAAAGTGGGATGGACACTCTAGATCTTCTGCCTTTAAAGCCAATGCCCTTTTCACTACCTTATGCTATTTCTTATTCCAAAAAAATGGGGAAAAGCATGAAGATAGGGATGGTAAGCAGGTCCAGTTGCTGAATTCATAGAATTCATAAAGAGAAATAATGCATAAGCCTAGAATGGCATCACAGATGCTAGGAACTGGAAGGAATTTCAGGAGTTATCTAATCCAACTCCCACTGGAAAGTAATCCTAAATACAACATATTTGACAAATAGTCATATAATTTCTCCTTAAGAATCTCTAAGGAAGACCTCTCCCTGATAATGAATTGAATACAAAGGGACTGTCAGTACTCCATTCCTGGAAACTATCTTTCTCTTAATATAGTTTCTGTTACTATATCACACTACTGACTTGTATTGAGTTTGTTGTCCACTAAAATTCCCAGATCTTTTTTTATTTTTAATGGTTCATTTTAACTTTTTTCATTTAACAAGTATTTTACATTGATCTGTCCCTCCAATAATCTTTTCATAACCCCTTTAACCTAAAGCAAATTAGGGAATAAAACTAGGGAAAATAAAGCCCTCAATACTTATCTATATAATCTGAAAAAACAAATTCGCATACTACTCTTGTTCAGAAATATTAGTCTCTTCTCTGTCAGGTGTCATTATTTTGGACTTGTGATTTATCACTGTGTTCTTGAGTCTTTTAAAGTTGTTTTTCTCTTTGACATTATCATTGTACAAGTTGTTCTGCCCTGCTCATTTCTCTTTGCATCAGTTCATAGAGGTCCTCCCAGTTTCCTCTGAAGTTGTCTTATTACACAATAATATCCAATTGTATTCATATGCCACAATTTGTTTAACTATTCTCCAATAGTTTCTAGTTTGGGGCTACCATAAAAAGCACTGCTATAAATATTTTTGTACATATAGATTCTTTAATTCTTTGGTTTCTTGTGGGTAGTGGTAATGGAGTATAAACCTTTCAGTGATATGATTGGGTCAAAGGCTGTGGAGAGTTTGATAACTTTTGGGGTGTGGGTCATTCAAGAATAATAAAACTTCAGATTATCAAATCAGTCTTGGGATTTATTGGGTCCTCCAGCAAGGAAACCCCCAACATGAGCAGAACACCCCCAAAGTGAGTTTACATGGGATTTACATATACTCAACCTACTCAAAAGGAGTAGGTTTCAGGAGAAAGGAAATTGAGAAGGGAACATTGCAAGACCTATCTGGTAGGATAAGATAGCTTGATCTGAATGATCAAGCTGATCTCTGAAATCTGGGAAGCTTTGAAAATGTTAAAAGATGTTATCACACAAGATGTTCTTATGGAGGAGTCTTTGAAGTGAGGAGGATGGCAAGGAAGAACTTTAATTGGTGAGCTACTGCTTAACACAAGATGGAGGGAGTTGTGCTCACTTCACCAAGATGGAGGGTGTGGTGCTCAGTTTGTGATTCATATAGTTGCAGTTCCAAAATGCTTTCTAAAATAGTTGGCCAAAATCCACAATTTACAGTTCTGTCAACAGTGTAGTAATGTATCTATTTTCCCACAGTCTTTAGAACATTTGTTATTTTTGACAGTCTCATAAGTGTAAGTTGGGAATTGAAAAGCACTTCAACTTGAATTTCACTAATTATTAGTGACTGGGAAAATTGTAAAATATAATTGTTGATAACATGAGTTTCTTCCTTTGAAAACAGATTTTTGACCATTTATTTATTCGGTACTGGCTCTTAGTCATAAATTTGAGTCAAATACTGATATATCTAGAATATAAGAACTTTATTAGAGGAACTTGTTGCAGTTTTTCTGTTATTTAGTATGTCGATTTAAACCTAATTTCTGCCAGGCTGCAGTCAAGTTTTCTCAACAATTTTTATCAAATAGTAATCCTCCCCTTTGCCCCATATAGGTCTTTAGGTTGTTCAAACATTATGCTGCTATGTTTGTTTGCTAATGTATATTCATCCCTACTCTGTTCCACTAATCAATCTCACTCTGTCTCTGTCTCTTTTCTTTCCTTCTGTTATCATTAAATAATTTGGAAAACTACTTCTTTGTAATGTGGCTTGAAATCTGGTACTGATAGACCCATTTCATTTCTGTTTTTTTTTTTAATTTTTACTCTTGATATGCCTGATCTTTTGCCCCTCAACATGAATTTTGTTATTATTTTTCTAGCTGTATAAAATATTTTTGATACTTTATTTTCATATCACCTAGTTTTCTCACCATAACTTTTCCCTCACTCCCCTGCCCAAAGAGCCATTTCATAATAAAGAACAAAAAGAGAAAAAAATTCAATAAAACTAAACAAATAAAGAGATCTGATATTATATACAAATTTTCACACCCTTAATGCCCAATCTCTGTATAAAGTGAAGAGATATTTTTTCATACCACTATTTTAGGGACAAGTTTGAGCTTGAATATTGTAATTTCAACTTTCAATTTTGATTTTTGCTGTTATAATTATTACTTCTATGACTTTTGGGTTCATCACTTTAACCACTTTAACCACTTTAAAAGTCCCTGTTCCTTGTTCTTAAGAGTTTAGCATCCAGAACTGAGTATCTCCTTCTAAGATAGTAGAGGGGCTCTGTAGACAATTCTTTGAGGGAACAAGGCGGGGAAACTTTTTTAATTGGCCTAAGGACAAAGGTTTTTTAATTTTTTCAAAAGATCTTGGAAAAGCATGAGGACTTTATTTAATCTGAAAAAGCAATGGCAAATGAAAGTTTTTTAATTTAAAATTTTATTTAACACTTTCCCTCAGTTATATTTAAAACAATTTTTTTTGTATTTGAGTTCAGTTTCTCTCCTTTATTCCTACTCCCAATTAAGAAACCACATGTGAAATTATAAAAAACATTTTCATTAAAGTCATGTTGTAAAAGAAAACACAGACCTCTTACCCTAATGAAAAAAAACCCTCAGGAAAAATAAAGATTAAAGAGAGTGAGAGAGATAGATGGAAAGAGAATATGCTTTAATCTGTTTTCAAACACAATCATTTCCTTTTCTGGGTATGATTAGGATTTTTCATCACAAGTCCTTTAGAGCAGTTGTGGATCATTGTACTGTTGCAAATAGCCAAGTCATTTACAGCTGATCATCTGAGAATATAACTTTGCATAGAATACATTTCACTTTGCTTGAGTTCATGAAAAACTTCCCAGGTTTGTTTTTTTGCTCATCATTTCCCATAGAACAATAATATTCCATCACAAACACACACCAGAAGTGTCATTCCCCAAGTGATGAGCATACCCTCAAATTTTTGCCCTGAGAAGACAGCTGCTATAAATGTTTTTGTACATACAGGTCATTTTCCTTTTTAAAAAATCTTTTTTGATATTCACATCTAATAGTGGTGTTGTTAGATCAAAGGATACACATGAATTTTAGCTCTTTGGGTATAGAGGGTATCTTTTCATCATTTGTAAATTGGAGCATGGATCTTATTTTTTTAAATAAATTTGACTCAGTTCCCTTTATGTTTGAGAAATAAGCCCTTATCAGAGAAACTTGCTTCAAATTTTGTTTTACAGTTACTATTGTTAACTGCATTTCCCCCATTTATTCTCTCCTTTCATCCCTCCTCAAAAATATTTTGTTACTGACCACTCTCTTCACCAATATGATAGCTTTTCTTTATAATCCTACATATTTTCTTTTATGCATTTAAAAACATTAACCTGAAAAGGAATCTAGAGGCTTCACCATATTACCAGATGAGCCTATGAAACATGGAAAAGATTAAGGCCTTTGAGGTAGGTGATCTGGATGACAAATGGAGAATTCTTCCACTACCACTATACCAAGTCTAAATTTTGATCAATGATCATCACCCATTGTTAGCAAATTCTTTCTTCAGTTCTCTTAATCAGAATTGCAAAACAGAGTGACTTCCTGTGCTAAGAGAATTCTGCTACTTTATTTTGGAAATGATATCTTGGAAAATCAAAGTGATTTTGTATTAAAACCACATCTGGACTTGGGATCATTGAAAACTTTCAGCTGATTTTCTAAGAATATGCATAAAATTACTAATATCCTTTGAAGAAGAAGCCATTGCTTGAGACATTATTCAAATATGAAAAAATTATGTTTATAATATAAAATTATTGTAGCATCTCAAATTATGCGCAATAAATATTATATCTACTTCTATGCCAACATAATTGGTTTTTGGCATGTTGCAAACATGGGCCATGTAGCAGATATCCACTAATATTCTATTGCAGTTATTTCATATTTTTTAGAAAAGAATTCTTAGAACTTCTATTATGAATTACTGGTATTGAAGTATTATGGTTGAAATGTCAAGAATTCTATCAACAAGTCTGTTGTGGTTCAAATCAAAGAAAAAATAATTGTGATTTTGAGCAAATTTGATCCTATTCTTTCCCCTGTATAAAATGGGGTGGTAATGCTGTATACCTTATGGGATTTCTGTGGATAAAAAACTTTATAAATATTAAAGATCAATCTTTATTATCAATATTATTATTGTCATATTCTATGTTACCTTGACCACTGGTAGATTCATAATCCTAATGAATGATTGATCTTAATCCAATTGCCCTTTCTACCAAATCATCAATTCTATGGCTCCTTTTTTATTAATTAATCCATTTTTCTAGCAGTCAATGTGGGCCATTTGTGTTATTTCACTACTGATCTGTTCTATACTCTCTTAACTGGGGGTAAGGTATATGGAACAGTCTCATCAGCCCATTCCACATTAACCATAACCTCAAGCCTGAGTGTAGCAGTGGAGATGATTCTTAAAGTAGTGGAGAGACAACTTGAACTTGATCTGATCCTGAGTATTAGTTCGAAATTGTTTGTAAGTTTTTTCCAGGGCAGCTTGATTTGGGTCAGAAGCTTGGCTATGAGGCTGATGACTCACAACCACATTTGAGCATGATGCAACACGAAGACTCCCTAATCCATCGATGAAAAACTCTGTTAAGGAAGGGGAAACAGAGAAGATGCTGTGAATTTTGTGCCAGAGACCCCAGTGGTCCAGTTCCCAACCCATATTAACACTTGCTTTACCAGAGACCAATGCTGAATCCTGGGAAATAACTAATGATAAAGGTGAGACACAGTTCTGTCTGCAGGAATCTGTCATTCTGAGGGTCAGGCACAGCCTTTTAGTCTTACTCTTCCCGCCTTTGCGAATATAAGCTCCTAGACCGAATGTATTGCCTCTCCTCATTCTTTCCCTTCCTTCTCCTTTCCCACCTTTTCCCTTCACCCTTTCTCTTTCTTTCCTTCTGTGTCAAGAACTTCCTAGTTGGAAGGAAGAAGTAGGACATAAACCACTATGAGAAATGCAGACCTGGAGACAGAGATGAATAGGTAACTTCTACCTTGACAGAATACTATACATTACACCTGAGGAATGAGAAAGGGGTAAATGGAAATTGGATGGAAATGAAAAGTGAGCTTGGATGTGATGAGTCTAGGGAGGTCTTAAAGAAGGGTATGGGTTCAGAGGGGAGGGCTGGATATACTCCCACTTTTAAATGTTCTTTTTGAAATTCAATGCCCCAAACTAATATAATATTCCAGATGTGAATTGGTCAAAAAGGAGAATACAGAATATTCCAAGCTAGAAAATAGACATTGACAAGACTCAGAAAGAGAAAAGATAAAAAAGGGAAATGGAAAATCACAGGATAATAGATTTAGAGTTGGAAGGGACATTAGAAGTTATTTTCAACACTCTCCCCTTCAATAATTCAGATAAGAAAACTGAGGTATTGACAGGTTAAAAGCTTTCCCACGGTCACCTTGCTAGTAAGTGTCTGAGGTAGAATTTGAATCTAGGTTTTCCTGACATCAATTTGGTGACTTTTCTATAACATGACACTGCTTTAGCTTGAGTTGGAGTGTTTTTGAAAGCTACCTCTGTTTTGTAATAAAATATGATGGAAAAGATGCATCTCTTGGAAGTAGAACCAGTGCTTGAACATGGTTTAAGCTGATTTTAATCATGGCTATTCTTAGTTTCTCCATCCAGCCCCATTACCTGTGTGAGCCACTCTTTGTAGTCGGGGATCGAATCCAACTTTTTGGAGGCTCTCTGTATGAGCCAGGAAAAAATTCACAACACCACTGGTTATCACACAGCTGGGGAAGCCATCGAGGGTCTGGAAATAGCCCGACCTCTTGTGCATACAGTTCCCATCTTCACCTTGTTCCATCAGTAGCTTAAACTGGAACACATTCCCAGACACACTTCCGCCAACCTGAAACAGCGTGGGGAAGAGATCAGAGAAAATCTGCAGTGGGAAACTCTTGATTCACTAACCAGTTTACCTCTCTTGGGAAACCTCCTCATGTTTGTTTGTCTTTCTTTACATCTTCAGTTCTTTAGCAAAGTGCTAGCACATAATGAGAGGTTAACAAATGTTTGTTGATTTATCAGCTTGTACAATGCTAGCTTGACCACATCCTCAGTATCATTTGGGCTCATCTCCCTTCTATTATATTAAAATAGCATTAGTGATTCCATTTTGTCTTTATGCACCAATTTGTGAAACTGAGTTTTAACAGCTTGCAAGTCACCTGATATTGGAGAAGTCAAAGTTACTTGCCTTTTCAAAAGTCACTTGACTTAAAGAATATCACAAAACTAACCTTTCCCCCTTAATCTCAAGGTCTCCCATTCCCCTCCACCAATAAAAAATTGGGTTATCTCCATCCCTATATTCTTCATTCCCTTCAAATTGTATATTAACTTACAGAAACCAACGGTCAATAACCTTGGTGGACTAAGAGAGCCTTGGACCTTATTATTTCTGCAAATGTATGTGTTGCTAAAGGCAATTTACCTGAATTGTTTTTTGGGGAATGGAAGGCATATGGCTGTTGCATTTGGAGTATACATCATCATTGTTTTCATATTTTGAACTAAAAAATTAATCAGGAAGAAGCGGTGGAAACTTTTTGACATATTTGAGATAAGCCCTCTACAAGTTTACCAAATTGCTACAATGTGAAAAGTGGGAGGGAATGATACAATTACGACTCTGGTTGCCACTAAATTATGGAGGGCTTTATTCATTGGCCCTTCACAATGTTGTGTGTTGGAAGGTATTCAGTGTACTGGATTGCATTTTGTATACCTGAGACTGTGGTAATATCATCATCATCATTATCATCATCAGCATCATCATCATCATCACTAGCATTTTTATAAAGCTTTGAGGTTTGTAAAATGCTCGACAAATACCTCATTTTATCCTTACAGTTTTATTCTGGAAGTTAGGTGCTCTCATCATTTGTATTTTACATATAAAGAAACTGAGGCAGCGAGAGTTTAAGTTACTTGTCCAGGATCTCCCAGATAGTATTTGAGGCTAGTCCTCCTGACTACAGATACAGTGCTCTGTGCTCTACCTAGCTACCAACATTGCTAATGATCCATTGCTTCCACTGTTAAACTCTATTATGATCTTTCTGTGGCAACATCTGTTTCAATATTGAAAGAGATATTACACTATGCTCCCTATATTGATTCCCTTGACCATTCCTCAGTAAATGTTCCAAAATTTTTGCACTCCTTTTGCCTCTAACTTTATTCTTCTCCACCCTACACACATTTTTTAAAGCAATGATTTAACCTTTATTTTAATTAGAAGATTGAACTGTATTTTATTACCTCTCTGAGCTTCCTTCCCTTGTCTATTCCTTGAAACAAATATTCTTTACTCAAGGACCTGGAACTTATTTAAAAAATATTTTGATAATTCCTTCAGCATAATTGATTCCCCTTATAATTCTATTTATTTTAATTTATGCATTCAAAATAATTATTCTTAGATTTTACCCTATTTCTTCCCCTTTTCTTCTTTTTTTTCTTTCTAATTATAGATATATGTCCTCACTAACTTGGATACCTCTATTAGAACCTATAATGCCATTCCTTACAAATCTTGTATGTTCAAGTGTTCCTTTCTTTTGACCATTATAACCCACCCAACTATTGTTCTCTTTCTCCCCTTCTTCACTGGAGCAAATCCTGGGGCAGAGTTGACCTGAATGCAGCGAGTACCTCAAATATGTTGCATACCTTCATACTTAACTGATCCCAGACTTCACTAACTTACCTTGACCATTAGGCGTGTCCATGGTTACTGGACTTCTCCCCTGTTGTTGTGTGTCTACTCTTTGTCCTTAATCTACTCTCTTTTACCTCTTTCTTGAGGATTAATATTCAAATCAACATTTTTCAATACTATTCTGAAAATCATAAAAGTCTACTTCTTTATGGCCAGATTGTCTATGCTGAAACTGATTACTTTTTCTTGCCCCCTTATTTTCATCCATGTCAGCCCTATTCCTATTTTCTCTACTTTTCTATTATGTCCTCTGAACTCACATTTTTATTGTTAACAAAATGTCCTTTACACTATACTTGTGCCTTTCCTTGAAAAATTCTCTGTATATAATTATATTTGCATATTATTTTTCTTCCAAATAACATGCAAAGTCCTTGAGACCAGGAACTATTTTGTTTTGTCTTTGAATTTCAAGAATCTTGAACAGTACCTGGCACAGTAGATATTTGATAAATGCTTATTGACTTGAAATGCATTTATCCATATCCCATTCAGGTGAGATAGGTAGGGCAGAAGCATTATTGTTCCACTTTAGGGATTCGACAACTGAGACAAAAAAAGATTAAATTACTCTCTCAAGATCTCAAGATGATTTAATTATATCATTGAAAGTCATACCCAGTTCTTCTGAATATACCTTCAGTCTAGGGTTTTTACCACTAAGTCAAAGCTAGCTGAGTCTACCCACCCTCCACATGCAGACTTCACAGACTTGAGGGGTAGTGGGGAATGAAATAGTAAATATTTCTTACCACATCCATCTCTGTTTTCTCTAGGACATCTACCAGTGCCTCAATCTTGGTTGCTTTTGTGAAAAGAAAGTCATCATCCACCCACAGGACATATTTTGTGCTGACCTGAGACACAGCCAAATTCCTGCCAGCAAACCAACCCTGTGAAGGAGAGGATACATGAATCAAAAACTCAGAAAAGTCTGGAATGATGGTTGCAGAGTTTGGATACTGGACATTGGCTGAGCTGGAAAAAGAATCATAAGATCAGAGATGTAGAGCTGGAAGGAACCTTAGAAGATATCTAGCCCAACCCAAGTATAGATAGCTATATGAACATAAACAAAACACTTTTGATCAAAAAAGGCAAGATTTAAATAATTGGAGAAATAATCATTGTTCATAGGTAAAGTGAATATAATAAAAATGACAACTTTACTAATCTATTTACTCAATGCTATCCCAATTAAATTACTAAAAATCATTTTACTCAGTCAGAAAAAATGACAAAATTCATTTGGAAGAACAAAAGTCAAAAATTTCAAAGAAACTAAGAGGAAAAAATATAAAGAAAGAAGATTCAGCAATACCAGCTCTTAAACTATTTTATAAGATAAGAACATTGTTAAAAATATAAAATAGATAATTTCACTCATTTTAACTGAAAAAATTTCCTATATAAATAAAACTAATGTAGCCAAGATTAGAGGGAAAGCAGAAAATTGGGAAAAGATTTCGATAGACAATCTCTCAGATAGTATATGATTGTGATGATCTCTTATTCTGATATAAGAAATGATGAGCTGGTTGATTTAGAAAAAACATGGAAAGACTTGGACCACTTCCAGACAAAAAACTGACAAGTAGAAATATGCACAGTGTAACATGCATATGCGTATACATGTATACATGTGCACACATGTATGTATATACAATAATATATGTACACATACACATATGTACACGTACGTGTGTGTATCGCCACAGAACAAAAGAAAGCCTAGAAGAAAGCACAGAAAAGCTGGATTGCTTAAATGAATTCTATAGGAACTCTAAGATTAGCCACATTATTAATGCCAATTCGGGAATGATTTTTTTCCCCTCAATAGTATTTTATTTTTCTAAATACATGTAAATACTTTTCAATATTCATTTTTGTTAGATTTTGTGTTCCAATTTTTTTTCTCCCTCCTTCCCTTACCTATCCCCTCCCCAAGACAATAAGCAATATGGTATAGATTATATATATACATACATACAGTATTCTAAAGCATATTTGTCAATTTGTGCAAGAAAAATCATACCAAAAAGGGGAAAAAAAAACACGAAAAAGAAAAATCAAACAAACAAACAGAAAGATGAAAATATTATGTTGTATTCCACATTCAGTCTCCATAATTCTATCTCTGGATGCAGATGGCATTTTCTATCCCAAGTCTAAGGATCACCATATTGCTGAAAAGAGTTAGGCCTATCATAGTTGATCATCACATTGTTTTACTGTTACTTTGTACAAAGTTCTCCTAGTTCTGCTCACTTTACTCAGCATCAGTTCATGGAAGTCTCCCTAGGCTTTTGTGAAATCAGTCTATTCATTTTTTAAATAGAGCTATAATATTCCATTACATTCATATACCATAACTTATTCACCTATTCCCCAATTGATTGGCTCATTTTTCCATTCAATTTCTTATTCCTTACCACTATAAAAAAATCTGCTACAAACATTTTTGTATATGTGGATCCTTTTTCCTCTTCTATAATTTCTTTGGGTTATAGACCCAGTAGGGCTGGATCAAAGGATATGCACAGTTTTATAGCCCTTTGGACATAATTTCAAAATGCTCTCCAGAATGGTTGGATCATTTCACATTTCACAACAATGCATTAGAGTTTGGGCATGATGTTTACTCGGTTTATGAAGGGTAGGCAGAGGGAGAAAAGAGCCAGTTCTCAGGGTTAGAAACAATCTTCAACACTTTCTATCCTCATAACTTTAACCTTGTATCTTGTTATAAAAGCAGGTATATTATCCCCTAACTATGGTAAGATTTGGTGCTGTAGCTCTCCTGCCTCTTGGGGATTTCAGGGTCTGGTGTCTTGGATCTGTACCTTCCCAAAGGGCATGATATAATGCTCCACATAATTATCATTGATCTTCTCTGGCTTTTCACTGTCATCAGCCACAATCACCGTCACATCTGGGTAAAATTCTCGGATACTCTTAAGTAAAATCTGGAGTTTGTGGGGACGGAGGAAAGTCTTAGTAGCAATGGTCACCAGATTCTTGAGTTTCCTCTCTGGAGAATGAGAAAGAGAGTTCATTGTGTTTTCTTATTCCTCTGCTGCACATCTCTTCAATAACCCCCATACTTCCATGAAAGGCCATTGAATTTGGCCTTTGTCACACAATATTCTATGTCCTACCTCCATACCTTTGCTTTGGCTATCTATGCCTAGAATATCCTCCTTATTCACTTAAGTTTTTTAGAATCACTAATTTTCTTCAAAACTCAGGTCAAGTATGATCTTACACCTGAGACTTTTTCAAATTTCCCATTAGAATATAAACTCTTGAAGAATCAAAATTTTTTGTATTTTAATCACCTAATGCCTACCATAGTGCTTAGTATACAGTAGAAGTTTAATAAAAACTTGCTGATTTTCCTCTGTCTGCAAGTGGTTCCCCCATATTTACTCCATTTACATATTTACAGATTGCTGCTCATCTTCTGTTTTATTATTTTATTTATTAATCTATTGTCTCTACTCTGCTAGATAGTGAAGGTTACAAAAGCAAAAAAGGAAATAATCTCTACCTTCAAGGAACTTACATTCAGAACATACATGAATATATCATGCAGAGTAAAGGAAACATGGGAGAGCTCAGATTTATTTGAAGAAAGAAATAACATTAACATGTGGGACATTCAGAGAAAGCACCAGTTAAGGTTCTCTCAGAGACTGTCTCTTTGAGGAAAAAATCATATTTACTTTTAATCATTTTACAGTTATTTATCTGTGCACATGTTTGCTCCTCTATCCCCCCCCCCAAAAAAAAAAAGAGAAGAAGAAGAAGAAGAATGGAAGATCCTTGAGAAGAGGGACTGTTTCATTTGTCTTTATATCCCCAGTGTCTGACACATAGTAGGTGCTTATGAAATCACTGATTTCATAATTGATTGATTGGACTTGGATTCAAGAGATAATTCTAGTACCAGCTCTCTTAATTATTAGGTGTATGACCTTCATCACAGTACTTAAGATCTCTAGAGGTCAGTTTGTAGTTATAAAATGAGGGGTTTGAATTAGAAGATATCTAAGGTACCTTCCTTCCATATATAAATCCTATATTATTGTGTCCTTTCTTAGTCTGGAAATAATGCTTTTGTTAATGATGCATACTTATGATGACCAGTCTTGGTCTGGGAGAAGAAATGAGAAAATGTATCCCTTTTCTTTTTTTTGAAGAGGTGGAAGATTGTGGATTTCAAGTCAATAAGCATTTATTAAACACTCATTAGATGTCAGTCACCTGTGTTAAGCAGGTGAGGGGGATACAAAGAAAGAGAAATCTTACTTCTCCCCCCCAAAATAAATCCAGTTCCTGCTTTTAAGGATCTGACTATCCCTATCTCATAGATACTCCTTCTTAATTGACTTTTGCAACTATTCTCTGTGGGTTGTCCCCTTGACTTTCTGACCATTCACCATTCTCCTTTGCTGAAAACACAAACAGCACGCTACACATACTAACTCATCTGATCCCCACCACAACTGTGGGAGGTTCGTACTATTATTTTTACAGATAAGGAAACAGGCACAGAGAATTGTCAAAAGTTAAACAGCAAGAAAGTGTTTGAGGTAGGTTTTGAACTCAGGTCTTCTTGACTTCAGCTCTAGGTACTCTATTTTTTGTATTATAGCTTTTTATTTACAAGATATATGCATGGGTAATTTTTCACCATCGACAATTGCAAAACCTTTTTTCTTTTTGTGCTTTTGTAACCGCTACCATCCTGAAGAGTGGGAGATGAATAGATTAATGAGTGAAATAATAAAGCGGAAGATGAGCAGCAGCTTGTAAATGAGTTTAGATATTTAAACCACATGAATTAGAATATTTCTAAGCCACTTCTGGGGTGTTACTCTATATATTTCCATGGAGTTAAAGGGACAAAGGACTTACCTGGTCCAGGGTCAAACAACTTGGGGATGATAGGCTGGTTAATATTCACAGGAAACTTAGCCACTGAGCCCCCAAACTCAATACTCACTGAAAGGAGAAAGAGAAAGTCAGTGTCTCTTTCTTTAGCTTTGGGAGCAGCATCCTTTTACTCTATCTCAAAGAAATCCGATTGATAAGGGAACAGAAGATAGAAAGATCGAGTTCATGTCTGGAATTCAGGACTTCTGGCTTCACTGCCTTATTTGTCTTATGACCTTGAGAAGATGGCTTAATTTCTATAGATCTCTGCTTCCCTCCCTGCATAGATCATGGCAGAATAATCTCTTTCTTGCTCATGCCTATAATTGTTCCTTTTTTTTTTCCCCTGGGGCAAATGGGGTCAAGTGACTTGAGCAGGGTCACACAGCCAGGAAATGTTAAATGTCTGAGGCCAGATTTGAATTCAGGTCCCTGACTTCCAGACTGGTGATTTATCCACTGCACCACCTAGCTGCCCTTACAATTGTTCTTGTACATCATTCTGTTTATATCTGTTTTTCTGTCTATCAGATTGGGATCATTTGGAGGCAACAAACTCTTTCTCAGCATAATATTGTGTTCAATAAAAGGTGTGGACAAATTTCATACCTTCTCTCTCCCTCCAAAATTATAACTAATATAACAGCTGTTTAAATATTCTATGGAAAAAAACATGAAAATTTAGGACATCATAAGTGAATTTAAGAAACATTGTTGCGCAATAGATATCCAACTTCAGGAATTCTTAGAAATTCTGGGAAAACACCTAGGTTTAAATATTGTTTCTGACACTTTCTAACTTGTGACCTTGGAGAAGTACTTAATGTCTTAATTCTTCTCTTTTAAAAAATTTTTATTTAATATTTTTATTGTTTTCCAGTTACATATAAAACATTTTTTTTACATTTTACTTTTTGGTTATACATGTACATTAATTTTTTTTAAATTCACATTTATGAATCATGTTGGGAGAGAAAAATCAGAATGAAAGGGAAAAACCATGAAAGAAAAAAAAAACCAGAAGAAAAAGAAAAAAGAAAAAAAAGAAAAAATTAGCATGTGTTGATTTAGTCAGTCTCTATTCAGATAACTTTCAAAACCTATGTCATAGAAGAAGTTCTATGAAATCACAGATGTGGGTCAAAGATTAGAGAGCACTGTAATATACTAGGGGTCAAACAGAAAGATGGAAAAAATTTCCCCTTCCTCTTTGGCAGATCTTTGCAGACATCACACTTCCTCTCTAGAGTTTGAGCTGTGAGCACCGCACTGTGTAGACCACATTAAGTAGAAAGAGCCAATTGCAGAACATCTGTAGCATGACCCAAGAGCAAAAGAATATCCATTTTCTCTCTCTACTACGTAGAATGATATTTTTTCCTTCAAGGAGATACTCTCTGAGAGAGTCCTAACTGGTGCCTTTTCTTTCCCAAATGATTCTGGGATCAAGTGAGGGGATCTCACCAATGTCCACAGCTCCTGACTGGTAGACAGTGCTTGTGTACGTCAAATGCTGCAGGATGAAATTCAGGCGATTTTGGGAAGTGGTCAATATGGTCAGATGCTTTTCTCCTCTACCCAGCACTTCATTGTCTGGGGTGTCAGAAAGAGTGTTCAAGGTCCCTAATAAGGCCTTCAGGGTGACCTGGGGTGGGGGTGAGGAAACAGATGTTAAATTTGATTGTTGGACAATATTCTTCCAAAGAAATGGATAAATATCCAAGGTGTTCTTATAGTGGGAGTTGCAGGATACAGAGAAGATTGGAGGCTGGAAATTGCTGTTCCCCATCCCCCACCCACTGAAAACATAGATATATAATGTTTTCTGAATCTTCAAAGCTACTTGGTTCATATCTGAATAGTCAACCTGGGATTTGGCTTTCTTTACTGATGAAGCTGGTAAGAAGGTGATAAAATGGAACATGGGAAGAGGACAAGACATGAAAAGATGAAAGAGTTTAGTGCTATAAGAGGAGGAAGGAAATGATACTGACCTTGTATAATGGTACTTTGGTTCCATTAAACTGCAGGCCTTGAAAACACAGAAAAGGAGAAAGAGATATCAAAATGCATACCAGTGGTTTTTCAGATGGTTTTTAGTTCCACTCAAAGTTAAACAGGGGTGATATTGAATGATGCACAGGACCAAGCATTTCTCTGACTGCATACAAAACTTCTCATTCTTTCAATATATCCTATACTTCCTATATCCTTGCTCCTTCAATCTGGAATGTCTTCACTATCTCAATGAATATAAAAATTCTGCTCATTTTCCAAGACTTCCCCCACCCCAAGCTTTAAGCACTACAGATTTTGGTGTAGAAGGCAGAGAAAGATTTTGCATAAGAAAAAAAGAGAATCACTGTGAAATTTGGGGCCTTGGCTGCTATATGAAAGACGTTTAATTTGAAGGAATCCAATGGATTGCTAGGATAAGTATGAAGATTATTACATCTTAATTTGTGCACTAAGATCAAAAGAGACACTGTATGGGATCTGAATGGTAGCACTATAAGCATCTGGAGTTGTAATGATAAAGCCCTGTATTAAATATAAAATTCTGTATTATGTCTAAATGCTAATTTTCTGGTTTTGTTTTATTTATTTAATATTTTCCCCAGTTAGATCCAAAACAAAACAAAAATCTTTTACATGTTTCTAAAATTTTTGAATTCTAGATTCTCTTCCTTATCCCCACTCACAATTAAGAAACAACTTGTGAAGTTATGCAAAACACTTTCAAAAAAGTCAAGTTGTGGGAAAAAACCATAAATCTCCCACCCTAATAAAAATAAAAACCCTCAAGAAAAATTAAGTTAAAAAAAAGAGAAAGAGAAAATCTTCAGTCTATATTCAGATACAATCAGTTCCTTCTCTGGGTATGGACAGGATTTTTCATCATAAACCCTTCAGAATAGTCCTGGATAATTGTACTACTGAGAATAGCAAAGTCATTCACAACTGGTCATCCTGGCACATTGCTGTTACTTTATATACAGTACATTTCACTTTGCTTGAGTTCATGGAGGACTTTCCTGATTTTTTTCCTCCTGAGAGCATCCCGCTCATCATTTTCCATGAAACAATAATATTCAATCATAAACACACATCACAGTTTAATGAACCATCCCCAAACAATAACCATCCCCATAATCTCCGATTTTCCTGAGAAGAGAGCTGCTGTGAATATTTTTTGTAGGTATAAGTCAAAATGCTAAATTTCTGAATTCTCTGTGGTTACTGCAGAGGAAAAGAGGGCTTTGGATGATATTCAAAAGGACTTGTGGGAGGTGGGTAAAGAGGAGGGATAAGGGGTGGGTGTTGGTTAAGGAGAGTGAACCACTGGTATGTTTATAGGCAATAAAGACAAAGTGATTCTCTGCTTAATAGTGGGAAAATAATTATGAGACTAAAAGGAATGTGATACAGGTAAAGATTTCCCGGCAAAATGCTAGGAGAAACTGGGGAAGAATGCTATGAGAAACTTAGGGAGAAAAAGAAAGTTCTCGTGGAAGAGATAGCACTCAGGTAGAGATGAGAGAAGAATTTATTTCAGACATGGGAGAAAGTGTGAAGAAAGACCTGGAGAAGGTAAAGGGAGAACAAAGGTTGGAACAAGGAGCAGGAAAGTTTCATAGCCTGCTTTGGCTGTATTGTAGAGCTCATCAATGGAAATTTAGTAGGGATTAAGGCTGGAAAGGTTTGTTGGATTTTAGCCTCAAATGCCAGATCAAGATGTTGTGAGATGGGGGTAGTAGGAATGCTAACATTTTAAGTTAGGCCAAGGAAAATTTTTTGAAGGTTTCTGTGGTGAGAAGAGAGAATTATACAGAGAACAATTATAAGGACAGATTAGATGGTAGGTAGACAGATCATTTAGAATATAATATGCTAAGCAAGAAGAGTTGAGAACCTAAACTAAGGTGATTGTAATGGAAGTGAAAATGACAGGATGGATCTGAGAAACATTTCAGAGACAGACTTAACAGCACCAGAACATTGATTGGGGAAGGAGGAGAGAGAGATAAGCAGCAAAGAAGACTAAAATTATGAGTTTGAGAATGTTGAGGTGATGGTATCCTTTGGACCTTTAGCAAAAACAAAACAAAACAAAAAACAAAAAACTGTAGGTTTAGAGGTACCAAAAGGTAAAGAAAGCTTCTAGATGCAAAAATGGACATTTCCTATACTAGGAAGAGTGAAAAGCTGTAATACACAGGAAGAAGCCAAGACAATGAGCTGCCTTGAGGGCATAGAGTGCACTTTCAATTTTCTCTAGCCTCTCACCTACATAAGATTCCCAAAGGAGCTTGAGAGGTGAAAAATACTTGTCATTCTAAAGAAGCAAAGAGTCACAGAGGTAAAAAGCTTTTAAGAGAAATAACTTCTCCAAAAGCACCAGTAAAAAAAAAAGCACCTATTTTTTGCCAAGAAGTGATTAACAACCCAAGAGCTTGAGATCTGAGGGAGTTGAAAGGAAAGATTTTTCCCCCCAACTCTTAAGTTAAGAACTGTTGCTTTAGCTGAAAAAAGCTTCTGTTATGCTCCAGTTGAAAAGAGTGAGATATTCCTGTCCAGGACAGATAAGTGGTATAGTAGATAGAGCAGTGACCCTGGACCCAAGAGGAGCTGTAGTTGCTTAGATACTTATTAGTTTGTGTGACCCTGGCCAAGTCACTTAATCCTACTTTGTCTTGGTTTCTTCATCTGTCAAATGAACTGAAGAAGGAAATAGCAAACCGTTCCAGTATCTTTGCCAAGAAAACTCAACAACTCTCTTTTTCTGGTTGAAGATAGGAGTAGATCAATTTGAAATTTGTGGATAGAGAAGAACCTCAGAGACAGAACCTTAGCCTTCTCCCTTATTTAATGAGTGACATGAGGAGTGACATAAGAAGTAATGAGAGAAGTAGGAGGTGGACCTTGGTAGTGAAATATTACAGAACTCAGTGGAAGAGAAAATACTGATAAGACTATCAAACGAGGCAGAGAAATCAAACAGAATGAGGATTGAAAAAAAATCCTTAAAAAAGCTAAATTGGATTTGGCAAAAAGGAAATTAGTGATCTCAGATCACTTTTAGTGATAAAAATAGAAATCAAATTGCAGAGGGTTGAGGTATAAGAAGGTAGTGAAATCTTCCTGGCTCTATTTCCCCTATACTGAGAAGCAGTATAGAATAGTAGAAAGAGTATTGACTTTAAAATCATAGGACTTGGGTTCAAATTATCCTTCTGATTTCCCTGGGTTTTAATTCTATGATTTGTAAACTGAATCGATTGGACTAGATGAGCACTTTACAATTCTAAATCGATAATTCTTGGATTCCCTATTCAAATTTATTTTTAAATAATGTTCTTTGTTTAGAATATAAACAGAAATTGCAGCTTACTAGCAGAAAAGTTCATGTTTTCTCTTTGGAGAGGCAAAAAAGGAATTAATGGTGTAAGTTTTATAAGAGACAAGCTCAATTATGAGTATTCCTACTACTTCCATCCTACTAACACTGGAATGATTCGAAGGCAAAAAGGAACATAGTTTCATGAGACATTTGGTCATTTCAAATTTTGTGGAAAATTAGTGGAAAGAGGTTGGGAAGAGAGGGAATTATTACTTATACAGGGGTCAGAAGCAAAGCAGACTTGAGGAGGGACAGGATTGTGAGAGAGAGAGAGAGAGAGAAACACAGAGAGACAGAGACAGAGACAGAGACAGACACAGACACAGACACAGACACAGACAGAAAGAAAGGATAAATAGGAAAAATTAGGATGAAGGGAAATACACAGTAATTATGACTCTGAAAGTAACTGGGATGAACTCACTCATAAAATGAAAATGTATAGCAGAAAGGATTAAAAACCAGAATCAAACAATATGGGGTTTATAACGAACAACTTGAAACAGAGACACAGAACGAAAATAATAAGCTGGAGTAGAGTCTATTATGTTTCAACTAAGATTGAAAAAAAGAAAAAGCAGGAATAATAATCATGATCACAAATAAAACATAAGCAAAAATAGACCTAATTAAAAGATATGAGTAGCAAAACTACATTTTGCTAAAAAAAAAAAAGTCATAAACAATGAAATAAAATCAATCCTAAACATCTATACAACAAATGGCATAACATTCCCATTCTTAAAGAAAAAGTTAAATGAATTATAGGAGGGAATATACAGTAAAACTATATTAGTGGGAGACTGCAACTTTCTTCTCTCATAATTAGATAAGTCTAATTATAAAATAAACAACAAAGAAGTTAAGAAGATGAATAGAATTTTAGAAAAGTTAGAAATGATAGATCTCTGGGAAAAATTAAATCAAAATAGAAAGGATTAGATCTTGACCATGTATTAGGGCATAAAAAATCTCAGAACCAAATACAGAAAAGCAGAAATATTAAATGCATCTTTTTCAGATCATAATGCAATAAAACTACAATCAACAAAAAATCATGGAAAAATAGATTAAAAATTTATTGGAAAGTAAATAATCTAATACTTTCTGAGTAATTCAAAGAAAAAAATCATAAAATATTTAGTAGTTTCATTACAGAGAATGATAACATACAAAATGAAACAATATGCCAAAATTTATGAGATGTAGCCAAAGCAGTACTTCAGGTAAAACTTATATTTTTAAAAGATTACATAAATAAAATAGAGAAAATTTTGATCAATGATTTGAGATGCAACTAAAAATAACTAAAGAACAAATTAAACATTACCAATTAAATACCACATTAGAAATCCTAAAAATGCAAAGAGAGATTAATAAATTGAAAGTAAGAAAAACATTGAACCAATTTTTTAAAAATTGGAATTGGTTTTATTTTTTAAAAACTCTACAAAACCAATAAACCATTGATTAATTTGCTTTTAAAAAATAAAGAAGAAAAATAAATTACTATTATCAAAATTATATTTTATATTTAAATTTAAAATAAATTAATGCATTTAAAAGGAGGAAATAGAATACTTCTTAGAAAAAGAAATTGGACAAGACATAAAATAAATTTTCTTTCTATGGAAAAAAAATCCACAGGACCAGATGGATCGATAATTAATTCTGTCAGACACTTAAAGGACAATTACTTCCAATAACATATAAACTATTTGGAAACATAGGCAAAGAAGTAATTCTAACAAATTCCTTTTGTGACACAAATATAATGTCAACACCTAACCAGGAAAAACAAAAACAGAGAAAGAAAACCACAGAATAATTTCCCTAATGAATATTGTTGTAAAAAATTTTAATAGCACTAGATCACAATAGATAGAGATAATATCTAGCGCAATAGATATTAGATAAATAAAGATAATAGCATAAGATTACAAAGATCATAACTATAATCAAATAAGATATGTACCAGGAATGCAATACTGGCTCAATATTAGGAAAACTATCAGTTTAATTGATTATATCAATAACAAAACCAATAGTAATCATATAACTATCTCTACAGATGTAGAAAAAACTTTTGATGACATAAAACATTTTTTCTTGTTAAAAAGACAAACAAAGAAACAAAAACTAGAAAGCATAGGAATTAAATAGAACTTTCCTTAACATAATAAGTAATATCTATCTAAATCATCAGCCAGCATTAGCTGGTAATGGGAATAAGTAGAAGCCTTCCCAGTAAGACCTGGGATGAAAGAAGCATGTCTATTAGCAGTACTATTATTCAGTATTGTACTAGAAATGTTAGCTTTAGTAATAAGAAGAGAAAAAGAAGAAACTGAAAGAATTAGAATAGGCAATGAGGAAACAAAACTATCACTCTTTGCAGATGATTGGTGCTTGAAGAATTTTTAAATATCAACTAAAACTAATTGTGGCAATTTTAGCAAAGTTGTAAATCCACATAAACAATTAACATTTAACAATTAACAGTTTTACATATTACCAACAAAGTTCAGGAACAAGAGATAGAGAAATTCCATTTAAAATAATTGTAGAAAATATAAATTATTTCAGAGTTTATCAAAGACAAACTCAAGAACTATATGAACATAATTACAAAACACTTTTCACATAAACAAAGTCAGATCTATACAATTGAAAAATATTAATAGCTTATGGATTGTTATTTATTCACTTCAATTGGGTCTGTCTTTTCATGACTCTATTTGGAGTTTTCTCAGCAAAGATACTGGAGTGGCTTGCCACTTTCTTTTTTAGCCCATTTTATAGATTAGGAAAATGAGGCAAATAGGGTTAAGTGCCTAGGGTTACACAGCTAGTAGGTGTCTGAGGCCAGATTTGAACTGAGGTCTTCCTGATTCCGGCCTTGGCAATATACCCATTATGCCATGTTGCCACCTTTACTCATCTATAGGCTGAGTCAATACAATAAAAACAATAATTCTATCTAAATTAATGTTGCTTATTTAGTGCCATTCTAACCAATCTACAAAAATATTATATTGAGCTTTAAAATAATAAGAAAATTCATTTGGAAGAATAAAAAGTCAAGAACATAAAGGAAATCAGTGAAAAGATGTGAAGAAAAGTGTCCTAGCCATACCATATTTCTAATTGTATTATAAAATAGCAATCATCAAAACAAGCTGGTACTCAGTAAGAAATAGAATAGTAGTTTGGTGAAATAGATTAAGTACATAGGTACAGAACATTACATAGTAGTACATAGTAGTAAGTGACCATAGTAATTTAGTGTTTGATAAATGCAAAGATCTAAGCTTTTTAGACAAGAACTCATTATTTGACAAAACTTTTGGGAAAACTGGAGAGCAGTTTGATAGAAGATATAGAACAACATCTCACACTGTTTGCCAAGGTAAGTCAAAATAGATATATGATTTAGACATAAAATGGGACATCACACGCAAATTAAGGGAGAATGGAATAGTTTACCTGTCAGATAAAGAGAAAAATTCTGACCAAAAGAAGAAATAGAAAGTACTACTTGGATACAAAAATGAATAATTTGGTTACATAAACAAAACCAATACAGCCAAGACTAGAAGAAAAACAGAAAATTGAGAGGGATGGGGCAGTTGAGAGAGGAGGAAATTTAAAGCAAGTTTCTTTAATAAAAGTCTCATTTCTCTTAAAAAATATTTTCATATCACTTTTTTAGTAACTACAAATCAATTATGTACAACTTGTTATTTCTTTTAAACATATAGTAAAGTTATTGTATAGCTTTCTTTTTTCCTTCTCTCCCCTCACCCTGTAGATGATTGCCATCAGATACAAATATGTCTATGCATATAAAACCATTCTATATGTACTTCTATTTATCAATTCTTTCTCTGGATGCAAATAACATCTTCTTTCCTATATTTTTTGTAGTTATAATAGTCAAAATGACTTTGTCACTCAAAATTGTTCTAAAAACCAATATTGTTGTTACTGTAAATAGCACTCTCTTGGTTCTGCTCATTTCACTCTTTAATATTTTGTGCATGTATATTCATGTTTTTCTGAGACCATTGGACAATAGAGTCAAATTTATAAGAATACAAATCATTTTCCAAATGATAAATAGTTAAAAGATATGAACAGGCAGTTTTCAGATCAAGAAATCAAAACTATAATCATATGAAAAAATGCTCTGAATCACTACTGATTAGAGAAATGAAAATAAAAACAACTCTGAGGTATCACCATCATGTTAGTTAATATGACAGAAAAGAAAAATGACAAATGTTGGAGGGGATATGGGAAAATAGGGACACTAAAGCACTTCTGGTGGAATTATAAACTAATCCAAGCATTCTTGAGAGCAGTTTGTTATTATAACCAAAGACTACCTTTTACCCAGTAATATCCCAAATTGATACCAGGTCTATATTTCAAAGAAATATAAGAAAAAGGATCTACGCATACAAAAATATTTACAGCAGCTCTTTTTTGTGATACCAAAGAATTGATGTCCATCAAATGGGTAATGGCTGAGTAAGTTGTGATATATCATTGTGATGGAATACTATTGTGCTACAAGAAATGATGCTATTAGAAAATGTTTGAAAGATTTACATGAACTAATGCAAAGTGAAGTGAGCAGATCCAGGAGAACACCATATATAGTTAACAGCAGGATTATATGAAGTTAAATGTAAATGATTTAGCTATTTTCAGCAGTACAATAATCTAAGACAATTCCAAAGGGCCTATGATGAAAAATGCTATCCACCTCCAGTGAAAGAATTGATAGAGTCAAAATACAATTTGAAATGTATCTTTTAAACTTTATTTTTTCTTGGTTTATTTTTCTTTGTTCCTTTGCAATTATGACTAATATGGAAATGTTTTGCATGACTATACGTATACAATCTATATCAAATTGTTTGTGTTCTCAAGGACAGGGGGAAGAGCAGAGGAAATTCAGATTCAAAATTTTGAAAAATGAATGTTAATTTTCTATACTTAATTAACCATTAGCAACACTACTCCTTTCTACCTCAAGGAGAGTAGAATAGCCAAATCTCTTTCCTCTCCCTCCTGCTTCCTCTCTTGGCAGAAAATAAAATCATTCTTCATGAAAAGTTGTAGGAAAGAGACTAAAGATCATTATTCTGTCTTCCTTGGAGCCATGTTAATGACACCCTCATGTTATATGTGGGATTTAGCTTTGCTTTAGATCCAAGAATTAAAGCAAGCATAGAATTGCTCAAGTTACTTCTCCATTTGAAAATCTTAGGATCATAAAAAATAGAGTTGGAAAAGATCTGAGAAAGTAGGTAGTCCAATTCCTCATTTTTAAATGAAGAAACTAAGATCTAGAAAGGTTAACTGACCTATTGAAAATTCCACCAGTAAAGCCAGAATTTGAACCTAGGTCTTCTGTTTTAAAATCCAAGATTCTTGGTACTGCCCCATTCTTCTTACTCCCTAAATCAACTTCACACGCATTTTCTGATTACTCAGTGCCCTCCTTTGTCACTCTAGAATTTTAAATTAAATCATGGGTAATTGAAGCTTTATTTGGCTTGAGATCACATTTTTGTCTTTACCTGGATATGAGCATTACTTACATTTTATATTATGTCTCAAAAATATTTAGAATAGTGAAATGGTCTCAGAAAAAAACATCAAGTCAGACACACAGCCAAAGCTGCTTCTGATCTCCTTGTACCCTTCTGATCCTTTGAATCTGATGCAAAAAGTGTCTACAAAACATTATACATTTGAGGTTCTCTCTCTCTCTCTCTCTCTCTCTTTCATTCTCTCTCTCTCTCTCTCTCTCTCTCTCGCTCTCTCTCTCTCGCTCTCTCTCACTTTCCCCCCTAGCTGCTTTTCTATTACACTGAGCAAGAAACCCAAGGAGCATGATGATATACTGACAACAGGGGAAATTTTTCTTGGGGAAATCCAGACAATGAAATGGCTTTTTTAATCAAGCCCATCTCCAAACTGCCTACAGGTACAATAACTTTCTCAAATAATCATACAATATACCATCCCCATATGTTCCCAATGGCAAAAAGCATAACTCAACTGCAAACAATTCTTGCTCTAGTGTTGGCTGAGCTCATAATTTTCTGCTCCTTCCTGTACCTGTGACCATGGTGCTGAAAAGATGATCTAAGAGCATGTTAATGTACTTAAGTAATAATGGAGAAAGAAAATTACAGACCAATATCATTAATGAATATGGATGCAAAAGTCCTAAATAAAATACTAGGTATGAGACTACAACAATATATTACAAAGATT
The DNA here is from genome assembly GCF_016432865.1 of Antechinus flavipes. NCBI lineage: Eukaryota > Metazoa > Chordata > Mammalia > Dasyuromorphia > Dasyuridae > Antechinus > Antechinus flavipes. Next base: position 137,805,465 of record NC_067401.1, on the reverse strand, counting down.
ATCCATTCTGACCAAGTGGGATTTATACCAGGAATGCAGGGATGGTTTAATATAAGAAAAACTATTAACATAATTAATAATTAATTAATATAATTGTCAATAAAAAATCTACAAAATCTACAAAAATCTTATGATTATAGCAATTAATATAGGAAAAGTTCTTGATAAAATATAGCACTCATCCCTATTAAAAATAGTTGAAAGCAGTTATAAATGTATGTTTTCTCAAAATGATAAGAAGCATTCAACCTAAGATCATCAGCATTATTTGTAATGGGGATAAGCTAGGGGCTTTCCAAGTAAGATTAGAAATGAAACAAAGGTGATCATCACTACTAGTATTGTTAAATATGTTTTTAGAAATGCTAGCAACAAAAATAAGAGAAGAAAAAGAAACTGAAGGAATTAGAATGGACAATGAGATGATAAAACTCTATTTTTGCAGATAATAGGATGACATGCTTAGAAAATCCTAAAAATGCAACTAACTTTTTAATTTTAATTAATAATTTTAGCAAAGTAGTGGGATATAAAATAAACTATCAGCATAGCATTTCCATATATCACCAACAAAACCCCACAAGAAGAGATGGTAAGAGATACCCCATGTAAAATAACTATAGACAGTATAAAATACCTGGGAGTATACTTGCCAGAACAAACTCAAGAACTTCAGGAAGATAATTATAAAATGCTTTTTAGCAAATGCAGACTTAAGTAATTGTTTACTGAGTAGTCAATATAATCAAAATTCTAACTATTTAAACTAATCTATTCATTCAATGCCATCACAATTAAATATATAAGAAAATAATTTATTCCCTAACTGATGATTGGTCAAAAGTTATGAAAGGCAGTGAAGAAATCAGAACTATCTGTATTCATATGAAAAATTCATATGAAAAATGCTCCAAACCATTATTGATTAGAGAAATGCAAATTAAAACAACTTTGAGACATTATCTTACACCTACCAGATTGGGTAAAACAATAAAAGGGGAAAGCAACAAATGTTAGAAAAGATATGGAAAATTTGGGATACTAATTCACTGTTGGCAAAACTGTGAACTGATACAACCATTTTGAAAAACAATCTGTAATTATGCCCAAAGAATTATTAAACTACTTATATCTTTTGTCCCAGTGGAACAGTAGTGGAAAAGAACTGGAAATTGAAGGGATGACTATCAACTGGGGAATGAGTAAACAAGTTGTGGTATATGATTGTGATGGAATATTACTGTGCTATAAGAAATGATAAGCTACTTGACTTAAAAAACATGGAAAGATTTACATGAAATAATGAAAAGCGAAATGAGAAGAATCAAAAGAATGTTGCACACAGTAGGAGAAATATTGTCATAAGGACAATCCAGTATGACTGATTCATTTTGAATATCATAAATATTCAAATTAGCTCCAAAGAACCTAGGAAGAAAAATGCTATCTATCTCCAGAAAAAGAACCGATAAAATAAAAGTATGTATTGGCATAACATGGTTTTACATATGTGTATGTGTCCTTTATATACACTCACATATTTGTGTCTAATGGTAGTCTTTTCTAAGGTGGAATGGGGAGGGAGGAAAAAAAATAAAATGGGCATAGCAGAGAACATAAAAACTTAGAAGAACCTTCAAAAAGGCAGGAAAGCTTTGAAAATGATGAATAGTAGTTTTACATAGTTTAAAAAAATCAATAGTGTGAAATGAAAATTCAGGGTTTTAGATTGAATTCTCTTTTAATGTTGTGCTATGTACACAGAAATATTCTTTTGTGTATGGAAGTTCAAAATGAATATATATATATATATATATATTATATATATATATATATATATATATATATATATATATATATATTATAAAGTAATAATAGAGTCAGAATAAAAGCCTGGCTTCAGAGTTATTGGGCCAGATCATTTTACTGTATAGCTATAATACATGAAGCACTGGAAAAATGAGAAGATTGTGTTATGGTCAAGACATTATTAGTATAAATAGATGCTTCAGCAAAGGACAGTAAATTAGCAAAATATTATTGTAAATACTGAATTGGTCCACCCTGTGCCTTTCCCATCTTCCCCTCTTTGCTTGTGATTCTTTCTGGAGTAAGTTTGTCTTGAGTTATTTTTTCTTTATTCAAGGATATCTCTAGAGAGGACATTTAGGTAGTTGCTTCTGGCTTTTCTTTTTGGAACCATCTTTGAAATACTTATCACTGATCTTAACAAAAATATGCCAATTGTTCTGCCTGAATTCCAGTGGGGCAGTTTTCAGGCTTATGTGTAATCTTACATTTCCTTAATTTCAGTCCCCATGAATGCCAACTTCAACTCATACCACCTTTTTGCAACTTCTTTTATGGTAGATGAGAGGGTAAACTGGAAAAAGACTTATCTTCTTTCTCTCACTTTTGACTCTGTTTCTCTTTACATGTGATAGAATGTTTTTCACACATCCTTCAATATTTTGAATTCCCCTCTGCTTCTATATGCCTGTATCACTGTCTCTAAGTGTATTTTCCAACATCAAGGATCCTCATTATCCACATGGGTTTGTATAGAAAGGGCAGGCTTGAATAGCAGTGGGCTATGTCTTTTGGCATGTCTAAAAAGCCACTGAAACTTCATGGCATCTCTTGAATAATTTGATAAATTGATTCTTTCCTTCCTTCCTTCCTTCCTTCCTACCTTCCTTCCTTCCTTCCTTCCTTCCTTCCTTCCTTCCTTCCTTCCTTCCTTCCTTCTTTCCCTCCCTCCATTTCTTTCTTTCTTTCCTTTCTCTCTCTCTCTTTCTTTCTTGTTTATTATTTATTAAAGCTTTTTATTTACAGAGCATACACATGGGTAATTTTTCCAACATTGCATAACCTTTTTTGGCAAATTTTCCCCTTCTTCTTTCCACCCCCTTCCCTATCTGGCAGGTAGTCCAATAAAAAATAAATAAAAAAGAATAAAATTGATAAAATTCAATTGACCCAAGAATAGGAGTCAATTGAATGAGACTTTGATGAGTACCTAAGTGTTATTTGCATTAGTTTAGAGAAATAAGTTATAAACCTTGTCTGGGATTCAGTTGCTTCATCTGTAAAATGGGAATAAAAGCACTATGAAATTTTTATTTGCTTATTACATGAATTAATGATGCTCATTTATAGAGGAGTTTACAAAGTATCTCCTTATACAAATCTGGGAGGCAAGCAGTATAGGATCTATTTAGGATCAATAACTCCTCGATATCAAGGTAATGTTTCTTTTATCTACTTTGGTTTGCTTCCAACTGTATCTTTCCCTTACAAAAAGAACTAATGTGGAAAGAGGGTAGTGATGAGAGCAGTAAAAAGGAAGGGTAGGAAGCAGGGGAAGCACTAATATCCTGAGCATGAGCATTAAAATAAATTTTATTTGTTTAAAAATTAAGAATTTCCTGCACTGGATCATCCTAGACACTACAATGTCAAATAGTAACCATTAAAAATAGAATCTACCTTTGAAAAAAGATTAGGAAAGGAGTGTGACAAGGCTGTACACAGTCACCCTATTTATTTAATTCATATGTAGAGTATGTATCATGTGAAATGCCAGGCTGGTAGGATGAAAAGCTGTAATTAAAGTTTCTGGGAGAAATACCAACAGTCTCAGAAATGCAGCAATACCACTCTAATGGCAGAAAATGAAGAAGAATTAAGAAGTGATGAGGGTGAAAAGGAGAGTGTAAAATCTGGCTTGAAGCTTAACATAAAAAAAACCCAAGATCATGGCAACTGGTTTCATAACTTACTGGCAAATAGAGGAAGAAGAAATGGAAGCAGCATCAGATTTTATATTCTTGGGCTCAAAGATCATTGCAGATGGCAACTGTAACCATGAAATTAAAAGTTACTTGCTACTTGGAAGGAAAGCTACAGCAAATTTGGATAGTGTAGAGGACTGGGACTCTGGAAAAGTATACTTGAAGAAAAGATACTTACAGCAGTGTGTTAACTCAGTGTGATTATACTTAGTATGGTGATGGAATGGTTCTCTAGTTCACATATAGTGTGCTGTAATGAAGTAATCATACTGAGGTATTTAAAGACTGAGAGGACTGGAAATGAGACGTTCCATTTTTGACCATCCTCCTGATGGCTCTCCTGCCTCCTGCACTCCTCCACTAAGATCAAGGCTGGTCCCGAGATCCTCCAGAGAGCTATATTACAGGACATTACAGGACGGCATACCAAAAAGCAGAGAAATCATCAAATAAAAGTTTGCATAGTCAGTATTATGGTTTGTCCATTAGTAATATATAGCTATAAGAGTTGGACTATAAGGAAGGTTGAGTGCCTCAGAATCAAAGATTTCAAATTATGGAGATAGAGGAGACTTTTGAGAATTCCTTGAACATCAAGGAAATCAAATTAGTTAATACTTAAATTAATTAAGATTACTTATTGGAAGAACAAATGCTAATACTGAAGCTTAAATACTTTGGCTACATAATAAGAAGATGGGACTCATTGGATAAGACCCTGATGTTGAAAAAGATTGAGGTCAAAAGGAGAAGAGTATGGCTATGAAGATAGTGTGATGGGAGCAACAAACATGAGCTTGAAAAGATTTAGGGAGATAGTAAAGGATAGAAGGGACTGGAATGCAATGGTCCATGAAGTCATGGAGAGTCAGACACAACTAAATGAATGAACAACAACAAATAAGTAGAACTGATTACCTTGGAAGATAGATACTGGGTTTCTTCTCATTGGAAGTCTAACAAAGTTTAGGTGAGCATTTATCTAGTATGTCATATGCAGGATGCTTTTTTAGGAATATACTGAATAGAGGAGCTCCCTTCCAATTCTGAACCCTAAGATTCTGAGAAGAGATGGTGTCCATGTCATCTAGAGCTCCTTAGCAAGTTAGTTATACAGTATGTGATCAGAAGAGTGTTGTTTCCCAAAGAAAATCTCTCATCTGCTTAAAAGTTCTCAGTACCCAGCTCAGCCCCGATGACTTCTCAGGTGTCCCGGACTCTTGATTGAGTAGTGAATGCTTTGTTTTCTGCTTCTTTCTTGGCACTCTTCTTTTATGTTTCAAATAATTTATTTTTAAAACCTTATCTCGAATTCTAACATCAACCTTCTTTGATTCTTCTGCTCAAAGATTGTCTGTGCTACAGCTTGGATTCCCAGAAAAAGAACATAAATCAGATTTCTAAAAGCCCTGTATTACACTGTCCTATTCTTGATCTAGTAAGAGTATCAGAATCAGGTGGAGCTGGATAATGCTTGGTTGGTTGTTTGTTGTCCTTCATTCTTGAAGAGGACCAAAATGACATCACTATGTTAGAGTCAGGTTACAGTGTGTCCAACTGTGGCTTGGAATGCTCTGCAATAGGTTGGGCACAAGTAGTTTATGTGAAAATTTGGATGGATTTTCTAAATTTGTGTATCTGTTTTGTTCATAGAGCACAGCACCTTCTCTGATGAGGGCTATGCTGGGTGGTCCTATGCCAAAGCCTCCTCTGTGACATAATTGATTCTAAAGTTCTTGAGACTTTGAGAGTATCCCTGTATCACTTTTTCTGACCACCATCTGAGCACTTACCCTGTGTGAGTTCCCCATAAAATAGCATTTTTGGCAAGCATATGTTTGGCATTTGAACAATGTGTCCAGCCCAACAAATTTATACTTGATACTTTGCACAGCAGAGTTGGAATTCTTGGCAGTTTAGTTACAGAAAGGACCTCAATGTCTATACGTTAGGTGATCTTCAGAATCTTTTCAAAACAGTTCAAATGGAAGCATTTCTTCACCATGATGCTGATATTCTGTCTAATTTCACAGACATACAACAATGGGGTCAGCACAACAGATAGACCTTCAGTTGTAGTCAGTCTTTCTTCTCTGCATTTTCCTTCAGAGTCTCCCAAACACTGAGCTAGCTCTGGTAATGATTCAATATGTATATTACTGCCAAGTATATTACCAAGGTAAGGGAATTTATACACAGCATCCAAACTTCTCCCTAGCTGAAGTCCCAGTTGAAGAGCCGTATACTAGCATCTTCTTTGAGAAAGAGGTAAGGGAATGGAGGATCCATATCTCAAGGTCTATATTGCAGACAGCTTGACAAAGAGGAGTAGTAAGAAGCAACAGAAAAGTGACAAGGGACTTAACAAAGGAGTAAAAACAATATCCACAAGAAGCTCAAAGGAAGGCATCTTCAATGAAAAGCAAATGATAATTCTCTAACCCCAAACTAAGAGTAAGAAACATGTGGTGTTCTCTTCTTTTATATAATATAAGATGGTTCTCTCTGGGAGCAGGTTTCTTGGGAAGGTTTTCTGGAGGCAGCCTTAGTTTCAGTTCAGAGTAATAATCACTCCAAATAAAGCCCACTGATAAAATCCAAATGTTTATTTCTTATCTCTTTCCTTGGTTCCGAGAACTCTTGTTGCTAATCTTTTGCCTTGTAAGATCAGATCAATCATACTGAACCATGCTAAATTAGATAATTATTGTCTCTATCAACTTTAATGAGTTAACAGCTTGTAAGGATTCTAACATCTCCTGCTTTTTTTTTGTTTTAGAATATAAGGTGGTCATAACCTCCCTGACTTCTCAAGGAGGTGAGAACCCCCAAAAGAAGGTGAGAATGCCTTCCCTGACTGCTCAAAAAAGAAGTGAAAAAACCATAAAAAGAAGGTGGTCACAATCTCCATGACATCTCAGGAAGAGAGATGAAAACACCAAAGGAAATGGGAAATCAAATCAGATTAGCGGGTTTCTAAAGGGGCTCACTTGAAACAGGTATACATAAATCCATCAATATGGGAGGCATTACACAATATGGGAGATTACATAAGAACACAGCAATATAACACAGGCTAGTAGTAATGTAACAAATAACATGAATCAACATGAAGAATTTATACATGTCCATAAGTCCTAGAAATAGTCCAAAAGGAATCCATTGCCCATTAGTTCATGTGCCAGGAATCTAATAATTCCTGTAAGCTTTGAAGTACTGCAATAGTCTCATGAACAATTTTTCATCCCAGGGAATCCAATGATTCTTGCTGGTTTTTCAAGAACTAAAACAGTCTCATCTTGTGTTAGGGAATCCAATGATTCCTGAAGATTTTAAAGTTATTTTAACAGTCTCATTGTCAGCCATGCTCTTTCAGTGTCAGATGTTTCTTAAATCTTCTCCTTTGTTTTGAGGTTTTTCTCTTTTTCTGTCTCTCTCTGATGGACAAGGCGAATATAGCTTATTGGCACCCATCTGATTCCTTCTCCACCTGTAGAGATACAAGCAAACCCTCTCTCCCAGGCAGTTAACCTATCTAATTCCCTTCTATTTACCCCTTTGGGGATTTTTCATCAACTGGCAATTTACCTTGGGGCTGTTTGCACTGGACACTGCTCTTTTGGGTTAAAAGGCCTGTATTCTCCTAAACTGTAATCTCTTCCTGCCATGTGATTATTTTTAGGCTGATTAGTCACATCAGAGGCCTGATCTTCTAAAGACTCTCTGGGTGTAACCTCAGCTGCTATCCTGCCCGCCTTGTCTTTTGATAGATATCTTGGGGCTGGGCTCTGCCTCTCATTTCTCTGCATCACTCTACATTCAGAGGCCCAGTGAAAGCCTCGGTTGCATTTTGGACATGGAGTTTTGGGTTTTCTCTCACCCTGTCCTCTCACTCTATCTCCATATCTACACTGAGCTCTCAAATGTCCAACTTTTCCACACCGAAAATATCAACGAGTTTCTCTAGAAGTCCCTTGCCAAGAGGGACTCTGTCTTTTCATGTTCATCATAGTTTGGGTATAATAAGCATTTGTGCCCACTGTGGGACAGCGCCTTATGATCTCCTCTAAAGGAGCATCTTTGTCTAGTTCCCATATAATTCTTTTGCAAACCTCATTGGCATTTTCCTTAGCCAGATGTCTGGTCATTATTTCTGGAGCAGCATTGTCTCCAGTGGCTCTTATTACAGCTGTTTGCAAATGTCCCACAAAATCAGCAAAAGGTTCATTTGGGACCTTGCTCTATTTTTGTAAAGGCTGTACATCCATCTTTCTATCCAGGGAGAGAACTCCAAGCTTTTATTACAGCCTTGGAAATTTGCTCATACACTGGTATGGGATAATAAATCTGTTCTGAACTCTTTCTATATTGACCTTCACCAGCTAGTTGGTCAAAAGCTATTTGTACATTAGCTCCTGTTTGCCTATTGCATTGGGCTTGAATCCTACATAATTCATGAAACTCCAAAATCCACAACAAATTTTGTCCTGGTTCTAAACATGTTCTAGATATAGATTTCCAATCATTCAGGGTTAAGATTTCATAAGACAAATTATCTAGTAACAGCTTAACATAAGAGGATATAACCCCATAAAGAGTGCCACCCTTTTTCAAATCTTTAATTTTTTCCAAATGAAAAGGAGTGTATTTTCTCTCTTTTTGACCTGAAGAGTCAAGCTTTTCAATCACAGGATATTATAAAATCAGATATATCTTCTCCTTCATTTTTTGCCTTAATTAATCCCTTTTGTAATCTTGTCATATTCTGCTTCACAGGAGACGCTGATTGTATTTTTGCCTCTCTCCCTCTCCCTTCTTCCTCCACCCATGAAGGGTTAATTGAGGGGGGAGGGTCATGAAATATGGAATGATCTAATTTCTCCTGCTGTGAAGTATCACACTCAGAATTATACTTAACTCCATTCTTATTTGATTTTTTCTTCTTTTCACCTAGTTTAGTTGGTACCTCCCCCTCTTGCTCTTTCTTCTTTTCCCTTATTCTAACACTTAAATAATTTCCTAAAGCCAATTGCATTAAATTATATGTATTAAGTATGTCTTTGAAAATTGCATTTTTATTGCAGAATTGACAAAGATCCTCTCCTTCTAATTTCCACTCCATTGAATTTGGATTAGAATTGTAGTATTCACCCAGTTGCTCTCCTATTAATTTCCACTGGTCTAGATCCAATTCTTTTTCCATAGAGAACCAAGACATATTACAGTTTCTAAAAGTTCAGTGATCTGCTCCAAAATTATGATCAAATCTTGGCTTTTCATAACCTTGACAATGCTCTCTAAACATTTTCCTTGAACAGAAACAGAAGGCTGTTTTCTAAATATCTGTTCCATCTTAGATGAAATTCTACTTTAACTCTTCTAACAAAATTTCTTTGTTGTACTTACCCTAATTTCTAGGTTGAGGAGACTTTTCCACTGGATCAGAATCAGAGGCTTTTCCACTGGAATCAGGATTGGAACTTTTCCACTGGAATTCACTGAGGGGCCTGTCAGTCCCACGTGCAGGGCACCAACATGTGGTGTTCTCTTCTTTTATATAATATAAGATGTTCTCTCTGGGAGCAGGTTTCTTGGGGAGGTTTTCTGGAGGCAGCCTTAGTTTCAGTTCAGAGTAATAATCACTCCCAATACAGCCAGCTGATAAAATCCAAACGTTTATTTCTTATCTCTTTCCTTGGTTCCAAGAGCTCTTGTTGCTAATCTTTTGCCTTGTAAGATTAGATCAATCATACTGAACCATGCTAAATTAGATAATTCTTGTCTCTATCAACTCTAATGAGTTAACAGCTTCTAAGGATTCTAACAGAAACATTTTTCCCCATGTGTTTTGACTTCTTCTGGAAATGTGTGAGCTCCCTTTTCATTTATGGTAAATGATATATACATTTTTTTTTTTTTGCATGCTGTCTTGTCCATTAGAATGTGAGCTGTTCCTGGGTAGAAACCATGTTTTTCCTCTTCCTTGACAGGATCTAGCAGATACTAAATATTTATTAAAAGATTAGTAATCATTTGGCTGTTCTTCCTCTAGTTCGTAGATGGTAAGAAGGAAAATGAAGTCTCTAAGATCTCTAAGTTAGAGGATGTCTAGAGATTTCCAGTGGGAATGAATCAATTAATTAATTAATTAATAAGTGAATGAACAAGCACATATTTATTATTTAATTCTTTCCATGGGTTTAGTTATCATCTCTATTCTGATAGCTCCTAGATCTATATATCCAGCCCTAGTCAGTCTTTCTTCCAAGTTCCAGTCCTATGTCACAAAACAGTCAATTGGATATTTTGAACTCATTGTGCTTTAAGCATCTCAAATTCAACATATTTAAAACAGAACTCATAATCTTTTCCCCAAGATCGTCCCCTTTCCAAATTTTTCTATTTTTTTAAGGATATCATCATTTTTCCAGTTACCCAGATTCACAACTTGGGAGTCATTCACTGTGATTTACCTTATCCATCCAGTTGCCAAATTTAGCCATTTATATCTTTGAAACACCTTTGAATATGTTTTCTCTCCACTCACACAGCCACTCCTTTAATTTGGGGTCTCATCATATCATAACCAGACTACCAAAATAGCCTCCTAATTGGCTCTCCCTGCCTCAACTCTATCTATTCTAGCCAATCTTCCATACGACAACTAAAGTGATTTTCTTGAATTGTAGTTCTGATTACATTATTGCCCTACTGAACAAACTTCATAGCCTTTCTATTATCAAAAATACATTCCTTTGCTTGGGATTTAAACCCTTCACAATATGATTCCATCTGATTTTTCACTTGATATCGCATCTTTTATCTCCATACCTTTATACTAGCTGTTCTACTATAATGCATTTTCTCTTCACCTACTTCATGGAATCTCTGATCTTTTTCAAGATGCAACTTAAATGACAAAATTTTGAAGTAACAGTTCCTCATTTTAATGGGACAAATTGTAAAATAATGGAGTAAATGCAGAATGCTTCAGTGAGCTGCATACAGAGAACTGAAAAATGAGATCACTTTTCGATTAACTGCAGGCTATGTGGAGGTCAGAATTGTTCTTTGATTATAGGACAAATATATTTTGCCTAATTAAAAGCAGACAAAAATCCACCATAAGCTAAGGTGGATTAATTAACATAAAGGACTCAGACTATGAACCCAGAAAGATTAAAAAGGTAAATGGACAGATTTTAAAATTATGTTAGAGACTATAACCCTATCTTCTTGACACTAGATGCTAAGCGAATTGATTTGCCAATACGCAAGCCAAACTACTCTCTATAGTTACCCACTATTAAAAAGTAAAAGGAAGATGGTATTCTCTAACATGACTTCCTGTTGGAAAAATGGATAATAAGGAGAAAAGAGAATAAACTCTATTATCTACTCTGACTTTCTGCTGAGACTAAGAGAAGTGAAAAGAAGACAGAATACACTTCTCTGCAGTGCTACTTATTGTTGAAGAGAGGTATTAGAGAAGAATCCTGAGAATCAGTTGAAGAGGTCTTCTCTAAAATTAGGGTAAAAGTCATTGCCTTTTCCTAAAAGAATGTAACACTGTGTTAGCTGAAGGCATCAGCTAAGATTGAATCTGGAAGTGATAGATACTATAATGAATATTAAGTAATAAGTGCAACTGAGAAGAATAACTTGGAAGTAGAGAATCAAAGAAGTCATGGAGTGGATTAATTAGGGTGGCTGAGACATACATCCAAGTGAAGTATTATTCAAGCATGGTGTGGATAAAGTGGATAAGCATCAAAAGTGGATGATTCTGCTAAGTACAGAAGCTACATTCATTGAAGAACTCTTATGGAGAGTTCTTGAGACAAGAGGAAGACATCAAAGTTTTCAGTTCCAGAGTTGTATGTCAATCACATAAGTTTTTTTTTTTTCATTCATGTCTTTCCCTGCCAAGCTTGTGCCCACTCTTCCATATGGGTATTAAGTATATTGGAGAAAAATCATGACTCAGGTTTATGTGCAAATGGTATTTATTATTCTTGCATTTGTTGCTATATATAATTGTGATGTTCTTTTTCTTTTTTTTACTTTATTATTAATAAGTTATGTTTACTATTTAATATGCCATTATTATGAGTGGTTGAATTTATATAAATGGAAGTACACAGATGAGAGGATGAAATCTGTGCTGACTATGGGGAATGTATTTGCCCACAAAAAGGCTAATTTAGGATCCTGAGAGAATTTGAACAAAGCCAATAGTAGTCCATTTCTGGAAACTCAGATCTGACAGGGTGAAGTCAGTAGACATGAATGAGGTAGATAAGATACTGAATATAGAGGGTAGGAGCGGTGTTCTGTACTAGAAGTAAACCAGCTGTTTATCAGGTGTTCTATACATGCTTTGGTATAAACTTATATATGTGTGGTGTTTCTCCTTCATTATAATGTAAACTCTTTGAAGGCAGGAACTCTTTCACTTTTTAATTTGTATCCCCAGAATCTAGACTAGAACATAGTAGTTACTGAATTAATACTGTTGATTGATTGATTGAGAATTGGAGAATTAAATAGTAAATTATCCATTTCTTAGCCTTAGAAGCCAGCATGAAAACAAGGGAGGGGAATGGGGCCAAGAAAATGGGCAGGTACCTACCTGGGATCAGAATTGTGTGAAAGGGCATCACCTCCACCCCATGGATGGGGTACCCAAAAGGGATGTTTGGCTGGACCAGCAGTGGTGGAGGGTGGGGTAACCCTTCTCTGAAGAGGAAAGAGAAATATGAGTGTAGTGTTTTTGAGGTTTTCCTGTTGTATTTGTTCTCATCTCCAATAAGCAGTCCCAAAACATTTTCCATGAATAATTATTTGCAATGGTCTGTAGGAAGAGCAACACCATGGGGAAACTTTCCACCTGATGGTAGAAATGAGGTTCCTGCCTTTGGTGAGCTACTTTTGATTATATATTATATATTATTAATATATTAGGGGAAACAAAATACTTTCTGAAAGCATTTAATCTAATTGTAGGAAATAGAGTATGCACATCAAATATGACTTGAGCACACCTATAAAGTCATCCAGCAATGGGTTGAAAGATAATGTAATATAATGTAGTATGTAATGAAAGATAATGTAGTATAAACGTTTCCATATTTGCTCATTGTAAGGAGGTAGAGTTTGAAGATTTAAGTATATTGAATAAGGCTCAATGACTTTTCCTGAACCTTAAAAGTATAAGGAAGAAGTTTCAAGAATTATATTAGTCCTTTCAGAAATCTTTGACAAAATAGTATCATCTGATAGCTATTACAAGATGCTTTGATTCTTGGAACAGTCATTTCACAAGTATGAGTCTCTATTGCTGATGCAATCAGAATCCTTCAAGGATTCTTACCCTATATAATTCTTGTTCATGCTTTCCACAAATTCTCTATTGAGGATTCAATCCATTCACTGTAACTTGTCTATATTCTGTATCAGGGAGACCAATGCAGACTGAGTCTATACTTCTGTTATTTCTCATTTTTGAACCATAACCTGTCTACCTTCTTTTTCTACCAGAAACGTCCTTGATGATGCATCTTAATTCAGTTCTTACTTATAAATCAGCATTGGCAAAATGATAAAGATTACTTGATTATAGCAACAAAAATAGTTGTATAATATTTTCAGGTTTAAAAAGCACTATCCAAATACTATCTCTTTTGATTCTCAAAACAGCCTTGCGAGGTAGGTTGTCTTATCTTCATTTTACAATTTGGGAAACTGAGGCAGTTAAACCACTTGCCTAGGATCACATGGCTAATTAGTGTCTCAGGCTGGATTTGAATCCAAGTCTAGGTCCAGCACTGCCCACTTTACCACTTCATCTGCCTTTCCAACTTAAACCTATTATGTATCTTTCTACTGATTTTTTGGCTTATATGTATATTCAAAGATTTTGAATGAGGATAGACTTTAGAGATCATTTAATACAATTCATTTTACAGATGAAAAAGCTGAAAGTTTTAGTGAAATTCCCAATCTTCAAGCTACTCCTGAAGCCTAACCAATAATGGCATTATCTCCAGTGGAATAATTATCTCCAGAAGATTACAGTTAAAATGCTCATGTTCCCTGGAAGTAGGTAGTAGGGTTGTAGTGTCTTTTTTGTTCCTCGCCAATTAGCACAGGCCACCAACCTAGTTTGTTTTTTTAGGTGGGGAAGAGTGAAGTTTGTCTAATGTTCATGGGGAGAGTCCTATTTCCAGTAAATATTACTTTGGTTTTTTTGCAACATAATTAGGGGTAAATGACTTGCCTAGGGTCACACAGATAAGAAGTGTTAAGAGTCCTCCTGCTCTATCCATTGTGCCATCAGGTAGCTCCTGTAATTATTACTTTCTAAGAGATAAATTATCACAAGTATCTTTTGCTTTTCCTGATTGCTTATGTATGACAAAAGCCAGTCTTAAGCATAAGTGGCTCTCTGAGGTTTGCAAAGAGTTGTATATGTGTTATTTCCTTTGATCCTCATAAGGGCATTGCAAGGTAGGTACTTTTATTACCCTTATTATAAGGACAAGGAAATTGAGGCACAGGGAAATTAAGTGACTTTCCCAACATTACACAGCTAGTAAGTATCTGAGGTACTGAGCTGTCGCCTGTACACATGGTTAATTATGTATACACAGTTAAAAGGTGATTATTTTCTTGAGAAAGAAGGAGTATCTAGAACTATCTTCCTCTGGCATCAGTTATCAGAAATATAATCTTTTCCTTCTGTTCAATCCCCTGATCATCAGATCTACTTCTATGATTCCTTCTTCGCCCTTACCCCGAACCCTGTTCTTACTCTTTTAAGTTGCAGGACTCCAGTCAGACAAGCATCCCCTTTTCCTCTCCTCCAGGAAGTCTTATCTGATGCTCCTTCCCCAGTTTTGTTCTCCTTCCATTTTCTCAAATTTCCAGCTGCGATGTCTAGTAGAGTCTTTCTCTCATTTATCAGACTGGGAGCTCTCTCTGTGAGGGCAGGCACTATCTCTCTTGTTCTTTTAGGGTCTACAACCCATCACACTACCATCAATAGTGATTAACATCGTATTCTGCCCATAGAGGTATCATATGCATCAGTAGTGGTAAATGATGGTTGCCCTTAGAAAGGACTTGAATATAGTTTGCCTAAATACCCATAAAAATTCAAGTTCCAGATATATTCCTTATCCCTTTGTTGTTTCTGTTGTTCAGTTGTGACTCTAATTGGGATTTTCTTGGCGATGATACTATAGTGGTTTTCCATTTACTTCTCTAGCTCATTTTACGGATAAGGAAACTGAGAAAAACAGGTTTAAGTGACTTTCCCAGGATCATACATATCAACTGAAGCCAGATTTGAATTCATAAAGATGAGTCTTTTTGATTCCAAGCCCAGTGTTCTATCCACTGCATCACCTACCTGTTCTTCTCTCTCCCTATACACAACTCTTTCCCTCACTCTCAAAGATATTCCCTGATTTGTTTTTTTTTTCTCTCAATTTCATCTTCCTAGCCCCTCAGACTGAATGAAATCTCCCTCACCAACAGAAAGATGACAAAAGAAGGATCATTTACAAAGTCCTGGAGCAAGTTCCAGGATTCATCTGAGACAACTCTGGAAAATCCCTCTATGACAGCCAGAGAACTTTTTAGAGATTTTTCATGTACTGTTTGAATTACCTCCTTTGGAAGTGTTCAAATTCTGCCTTTCTCCTGACTTTCACTGCCTCAAGTTCACTCTTGTTGTAGGAGTCTTGAAAGATATAGTTCCCTGATTGCTTTTCACATTTGCATTGCTTTTGGGGGAACAACCTAAAGAAAGAAAAAAGATGATAAACATGATCCATGTGGATGAACTGGAATGAGGCTCCTAGATACACTCCAGTAAAACAGCACTCCATTATTTCCTCCTTTTTGTTCCTGGAGGTAGTCTAGTTAGACTAAAAGACTAGAAACTGAGTGTGGTTTCTCCATGGATTTACAAATATATATTAAGGCTAGAGATATAGGAAAGCTGTGGGTCCAGAGTCACTACTCATTTATCATGTAATACTCCATAGTTGAGATTCAGCTAATGAGAGAAGATACTCCCAAGCCAGTGTACAACAAAGGAAAGGAAGAGGAAGGCAGAGCCATGATAGATATAGTTCTTCACATATACAGAGAAATTCCAAATCAGTACAAATTTAGGAAAGGGAACAGAAGATAAAATCCCTTCACTTGATAAAAGAGACAGGAAATGATGTTTGAAAAAAATAAAGCAGTTTCTAAATGTACATTACTTCTCAAAATCCTAAATGATAATTTGACTGAACCTATTAAGTCAGGCCACTGTGCTATTCATTAGGAATTCCAAGACAAAAAAATGGTCCCTGCTCTCAAGGAGCTTACATTCTATGGGAAGGAAAAACATAAATACCAATGATTACATAAAAATATGTGCAATATCAATACTATGGGGAGCACAAACAACAGGGAAAGATTTCTTAGAGCAGAGGGCAGTTAAACTGAATCTTGAAGGAAGTTAACAGATTTCTAGAGGCAAATACAAGAAGGAACAACCTCAAGAGGAAAGAGCTTATGTTGAACAGAAGAAAAGGATTGTGCTTAGACTTTAGGAAGAATAATTTTTTTATTTTTAAGATAAACATAATAATTATAAAATAGTCATATATAGTATACAATAGATATGCATAATATTAGTTAGCAATAGTTCTAGTAATGGAATTCTGGGGTTAATATGGGGACTTTTCTCACATCGAACTTCAAACACTTTATACCCAGCTATTATCCCCCCAAACTTTTCCTCTATCTTTTGAAAAATGAAATGATCACTAAGTAAAGAAATTATTACATACTCTGCCTCAAGATAAATTTTTTTGTATATATTTGCCATTTAGTTTTCTCTATAAATTTTCCACAGAAATTTTGTGATGACAATCTGGGAGGGATTACTAACAAAATGGATTACAATCAGGAACCACAGGACTCTTGAGAGGCTAGAGGATGGGGATGAATTTAGTAAGATAAAATTCAATAAGGATAAATGTTAAATCTTGTTTTGGGCACAAGAAATCTATTTCCAAGTCTATAGAGAGGAAGCTTCGATAGAGTAGTTATTCTGAAAAAGATCTGGAATTTTTAGGGCACTGCAAGATCTATAATGGCAGCTATGATGGGGTAGTTAAAAAAGCTAATGTAACCATGGGCTATACTGAGAAGGATGCAGCTCAAAGAAATAGAGAAAGGACAGTCTCACTATATCTGGTTTTCATCAGCCTTCATCTGGAATATTGTGTTCAATTCTGGGCACCACAGTTGAGATTGATAAATTAGAAAGTGTTCAATGAAGGGCAACCAGAATGGCCAATGGCTTTGAGTTCATGTCCTCTGAGAATGGGACATGGAGAGACTAGTAAAGAGAAGATTCGGTGGGGACATTATCCTCAACTATTTGAAGGACTATCATGTAGAGAAGGAACATTCCAATTAGACTCAGAACCAGAAGCAAGGGGTGAAAATTGGAAAAAAGCAAATTTAGATTATTCAAGAAAAACTATCCTCAAATTAGAGCTGTCTCTAATGGAATGGGCTGTCTCCAGGGATTGTGATTCTCCCCTTCTTGGACATCTTCGGCCAGAAGGCTGGATGACCACTTGTAGGCAGTGTTCCAGTAGGTTTCCTTTTGTTCACTGGATAAAACAGAAATCTCTGAGGTCCTTGCAAGCCTTCAAATTCTCTGTTTCTATAGGTTCTATAACTTGACACGGTCAGCACTTCAGGAAGCTATGACAAGTGGTCAAAAAAGAATCCTTTGTTTCTTCTGTGATATCTCCTAAATTCATATTGTGATATTCAAAGCATCAGGAAAAAAAAAGCTTCAGTACTGAGGAACCCCTGTTATTTTATGGTTTTGCTGTATATCTTGCTATTTTGCTAAAGTTGTATAAAACAGCAATTAGATTTTGTTGAATGATTTGAGTTTTCTGGGATAGTCTTGACATATGCATATAAGTAGATATTTTAGCTTCTTTAATGTCTATGCTTATGCCATTAATTTCTTTTTTTCATGCTGACTACTAAAATGATTATTTACTTTCATTATTTCTATTTGATGGTTTTTGAAAAGTTAGCAATAACTATATTTTAAAACAATGTGTTTGGTTTTGAATATTTTTTTTTACCATATTAGGACAGAGCGTTCTATTCCCATAGTTTTTATGTCTTTAAACTTAGTATAAATGACTATTCTATTTTTATCAAAGACTTTCACTGCATCTCTTTGTATAATCATGCCATCTTTATTTTTTCTCTTGTTATGATTTATATAGTGTTTATTTCCTGTTATTAAAATATCTGCATTCTAATTAGGAAATCTATTTGCTCATAACAGATAATTTTTTTTTAATTTCTTACTTTGCTAGTATTTTATTTGTATTTTCACAGCTGTTCTGATTTTAATGGCATTTAATTTCCTTTCTCAGTCCAATCTTTGTCTACTTTAGCAACTAAAATCCTATTTTGGTCATAGAATAATACCAATACTTTCCCCTTTGTTCTCAGAAAAAGCCTATATGAGATAAAAGCTGTTTGTTCTTTTTTTACCCCTGAGGCAATTGGGGCTAAGTGACTTGCCCAGGATCACACTGGAAAAAAAAAACCACACTATGTTAAGTGTCTGAGTCTGAGACTAGATTTGAACTCAAATCCTCCTGACTTTAGATGTGGTGCTCTAGCCACTGCACAACCTAGCTGCCCAAAGTTGTTTGTTCTTTAAAAGTTTTGATAATTCACTTGAGAGTCCACCTGAAAAATCATTTCAGCTATAATTTTTTTTTCACAAGCACTGTAATTTCTCCTCCCCTAAAAGATGGTTCTTGATGGTTCTATTTAACTTATCTACTTCTTGATGTGTCAAACTATAGTATTTTATAGTTTTAAAAATCATCATCCATTTCTTTTAGATTTTTAAATTGTAATTATGTGTATATGTGGTTGTCCCTAGAATATAAAAATTAATAATAATAGCTAACACATATATAGCACTTACTATGTGCCAAGCATTATGCAAAGCATTTCACAATTATCTTGTTTGATCCACACAACAATCCTGGAAGGTAGGTGTTATTATTAACCTATTTTACAGCTGAAGAAACTGAGATAAGGAAAGTTACTTGCTCAGGGTCACACAGTTAATGCCTGTCTGAAGCTGAATTTGAACTCAGGTCTTCCTGACTACGGGCCCAGTATTTCATACATTGAACCACCCAGCTGCCCTTCCTGATTAATTATACATAAGATATTCCTTATCCTGCTTCCAATCCAATTATGTAAGGAGCCAGGGTGAGATCCTTTTGTTTGAGTGATTTGGAGACCAGGGGTGTTTTGACTTTTGGTTGGCTATGGATTTAGGAGGTATTGAACTGAAATGGTTCAAATATAAAATGAGTTTTTGTTTTTTTTCCTTCTTGGAATGTGTGAGAAAAGAATTCTTATGAGCTACTGGGAAGGATAGGGGAAGCAACTGTCCTATCTCCCACATAGATACAGTATCTATCAACACACAGATTTTCTCCATTTTTGTGCTTATTCTTTCCTGATTTTAGGTGAATGAGTATCCCTATAGAGAAGTTCCCAGTGACACTGGCTACCAGTAATAGCAGCCAACATCAATAAGAAAACCCACCAAGCCCAAGCACATGATTAATTATTCCATAAGTGGATTTACCCATCAGCTGAGACCTACAATGAGACAGAGAACCTAGATCATAGTCATCCTGACTGTGGCAGAAATAAAAACATCATACCAAGATCCAGGATGATATACAAATTTCTCTTACTATCCAGAATGATTGGGACTTTTACTTTGTTTTTTCAAACTAATTATGGTTATTTTCATCTCCACCCAAACACCTGATTAAAGCACTTCATTGTCAATTATTCATTTTTAGAAGTTAAAACATTTTGCAACCAATTTGATCCACCCATTAATAAACTCTGTCAATTTACTTAATCCTCATAATTGTTCCACTTAAGTTTTCTTATTTATCTTGCCTTTTCATAGACTTTCTTATCTATCATTTCAGCTTCTACTCTCTCACCCATTTTTATCTTCCTTAATTCTTTTATATCCTCTGTAATTGTCTTTGTTCTTGTTTCTCTTTTAGCCTGAAAGTAGAAACTGAACCAGGATTTAGGCCTGGAGACTATTTTCCTTCAACTATTCTTCAATCAAGTTTTTTGTCTTCCCAAATTCAATTTCTGCCTTGTTTTGCTAGTTCAAACCCATCCAACATACAGAAATGGTTTATTTCTTCTTATTTAGCTCAAATCCTCCTCTTTCTGCCACAATCTCCTCCTACAGAAGACAAAAGTATAATCCTAGAAATGATGACTATCAGAATCCCTAAGCAGAAAATTATGTTCAGTAGAGATTAAATGCAGTAATGACAAAGAATTCATCGATCACCAGAGATTACCTCGATATCTGTGGAATAAGGCACACAAAAGGTAAGGCACACCCCAGCCAGAATCAGGTTCAAAGAGAGGTTTGCATTATAATATCACCAGAAGACAATATTTATCCTACAGCTTAAAAGACATGAATTTCTCCTGCATTGTATTGCTGGGCAACGAGGTGGCACAGTGAATAGAATACCAAATGTGGAATCAGGAAGACTCATCATCCAGAGTTTAAACTCAGCCTCAGACTTTTATTAACTGTTATTTTAGGCAAGTCACTTAATCTGTTTGCCTCAGTTTCCTCAACTGCGAAATGAGCTGGAGAAGGAAATGGCACGTCATTCCAGTATCTTTACCAAGAACCCCAGAAGGGATCAAAAAGAGTCAGACGTAACTGAAAATCACTGAACAACAACATGTATTTCTTTATTCTTTCTACATCTGTGCTTTGGCCAGATGCTTCCATGAGCATTCCATCCCTAGTGTTCTCTGCATTTTCATCTCTTCCCAGCTTTCCTGGCATCCTCAAATCAAACTCTCCTGCTTTAGGAGGCCTTTCACATTCTCTTCCAATGTTAGTGCCTTTACTCTGAAATTACCTTTCATTTAAATTGTATTTATCTTATGTATACATAGGTCTTTGTATGTTGTTTTCCCCATTAGAATGTGAGCTTCCTGAGATACTGGAACCATGGATTGTTTTTTTTTTTTTTTTGTTTGTTTGTTTGTTTTTTGCCTTTCTTTGTATCCCTAGCATTTACCACAATAATTACTTATTAAATAATTTTTAATTGACTGATATATGTTTTATATGTTCACTTTTCCCATTCATGGCATATATTGGAAGAGTGTACCCTTGTGTTATAAGGATCGGAGAGCAAGGTTCTATTGTTAATTTTCTTTTTATGTTATTTCATTGTGTGTCTTTGCTTTTAACCAGCTGTATCCTCTGACTGACCAGAAAAAAAATTAAAACATTGTTGGGGGTATGGTTTTGGATGGTTGGGGCTACCTAGAATTCTTAGTTACCTTACTCTGTTGTTCTATATCTGAGTTCTATGTCTATCTCAAATATGACACTATTATGTATTCCCCCAAGTGGGTTAAAAAAAGAAACTGAGGCACTGAGTCAATGACTCCTTATTAAAGGGTCCATTGTTCCTCTCTAATGAATAGACTCAAATCTTCCTCAAGATCCGAGATCTCGAGGAAGATTTGAGATGGCCCCTTCTTCTAGGACCTTATTTTTATTAGCTTGATATCTGAACACCCTAATGGGGCTGCACAAAAGACAGAATCCCACTGATAGACCTTGCTTTATAAGTCAAAAATGATGCAATAGCTAGAAATCATAATTTAGCAGGGGGTTTTCATGTTAGGTGAAGCATTGGACATTTTCATTAACTAAGTGATCAGAACATAATTATAAGATGCTCACTTGCTTCAGTTGGACAAGAGAGAATGGTCCATAAGTATAAAAATAAGTTGGGGGGCTTTTCATGTTATTGAGTTACCTCTGCTATGTTTGGTTTGGTCACCTTAACAAGGAAAAATAAAGATGGAAAGTCTCTAGTTAGCTTTCTATGATTAAGCAAGTAAATTTATAACCTTGTAGTTCACAGCTCTGGGATCTCATACAAAGAACTTATAATTACTACCTTTTGGGAATCATAGCAAACTGATTAATACTTATTGGAATAGACTATGCCTCTAAATGAATTGGTTCTTATACCCCTTCCCAGATGTTTCTTGTTCTAATTAAAACTATAGTCATTCAGAAAAGTATTAAATGCTGCTATGTACAAGATACTGTACATGAACTAGGATAAAAGACAAAAAAGCAATAAATATCCCTGATCTTATGGAGCTTACATTCAATTGGTAGAGGCAGGGGGTGGGAATGGTATTGGAGGCAGTAATAGTGACAATATGAACACAGATATATATATATAATACAAGATAAATACAGAACAATTTCCAGGGTAAGGTGTGTCCAGTGTGTAGAAAGGCTAGCTACTGGAAAAATCAGGATAGGTTTCATGTAGTTATTGATACTTGAGCTATGCCTTGAAGGAAGCCAGAAATTCTAAGAATTGGAACTGTGAAATGAATGCTTTGCAGGCATGGGGGAAGGGAATAAGTGTCTACTACACATACACATGTTAAATATTATGCTAAGCTCTTTACAAATATTATCCCATTTCAATATCATAACAAACTTGAGAAGTAAGTATTATTATTATCATCTCCATTCTACAGTTGAGGGAAATAGAGATGGAGACTAAGTGACTTGCTCAGGATCACATAGTTAAGTATTTGAGGATAGATTTGAACTCAGGTCTTCCTGATGAGAGTCATATCACATATCTATTATAATATCTAACTATCTCCTAGGCAACAGGGTTGCCATTGGAGCTAGAGAACAAAATGATAGAATGCAGTACTAAGTTCTATAGGAGTTCAGAGAAGAGATGAAAAATTCAGGGAAGGCTTTAAGAAAGAAGTGCGCTTGAACTCAACTTGGCAGTTTCAATTAGAACTTGAACAGACTCTGGTGAAGATGAGAGAAAACAATTTTAAACCAAATATTGTAAGCCAGAATGAGAGTGATTTCCCAGAAGAGTATGTATAAGTGTAAACACTGGAGCTACTCGCTTAAAGGATTAGGTAAGAGAAGCATCTGTTATAGTTTGGGTTGGTCCCTTGAGAGGATAAAAATGCTTTCTTGCCTGAAGTATAAAAGACCTAGTCCATGGGAAGGTGATGCTGGATGTTTTTGTTTATAAGGAAGGTTTTCTGACCTATCATAGTTGATTACTATAGTGAAGGCAGAAACAGAAGCAAGTAGCCATTTTGTTCATTTACTATCCTTTTAACCTTAGAAATTGTATTCTTTTTAAAAAAAATTCTTGTCAAGGGGAAAATTTGGAACAGAAGGTTTTTACAATGGTCAGTGATGAAAAATTACCCATGCATATTTGTAAATAAAAAGCTATAAAAAAGGGAAAAAAAGAAAGCTCAAATCAAAAAAAAAGAAAAAGAAAAAGAAGAAAGAAAGAAAGAAAAGGAGGCATGAAAGTGACTGAGTCTATGACTGCTATTAAAGAGTTTGATGGTTATCTGTTAAAGACCATGTCTAAGTGTGAAGGAGCAAGTTGGTTCTCCAAAAGCCTCCACAGCTGTGAATCATAACAACCCTGAAGGAATTGCAAATCAGCCTTTATTGACATAGATGTTACTTGTGGATTGGGAATCAAATAAATTGGAGGCAGAAGGAAGAGGAAAGAGGTCAGACAATGCAACTGCCTCTCAGGAGAGAGATCAGAGAACAGCAATTGCCTCTCAGTCTCCTTGTAGCATTATCATTCTCTCACATGAAGGGATCCATTCTGCTGATCTGAGTTAGATCCCCAGCAGCCACTGGCAGGTGGCTCTCATAACATCCAGCAACCACTGGCTCCCATAATGATTATCTATAACCTCCACAATAAACTGCTACAAAGTCTAAGAAAAATGATTTAACACTAATGATTAAAACAGCTTCAAAAACAGTACCGCACTACAGTAGCCAGTAAACAGCCAGTAAAACTCCCTTTTTGTTTGGTGCAATACATAAAAGATTTATAAATGACAAGTTCTTGATTAGGTCGATATAAGCAGCAGAAATGCTTAATTGGGTTATTGTTATTTCATAATGCAACAAACTGTCTTTATCATGTGTTACCTGTGGGGGGGATTCTTGTGAATAGGAAAGTTCATTTTTATTGAATTTAATTTTTATTGCATATGGATTTATTGCATTTCACTTTTATTGCATTTAATGGTTCATGAATGCCTTATGTGTTTGTTTGTTTTTTGCCTTATTACATTTTAACCTCAAGACTAAATTACTGAACTGGTCTGAAAGGGATTGGTTAAAGGACATCTGGTCCTTTACAAAAGCCTTCGGATTTTAGGATTTCCTATCCATAAGGTGTGACAAGAACACTGATGTAATAATTTGCAGGAAATGAAAAATTTTTTTTTTGACTGAGAAGAGAATATAAAGAGTGTACTCAGGGATACCTTGATAAGACAGTTAGTTCTTTGATGAGGTATGAATTCTCCTGGCTCTTGCTATTCCCAATATACTTTTAATATTTTGTTAAGGATGATCAATGATTCCCGTCTGCTTCATACATTTGGGCTATAAAGGTGTGATCTTGAAAATAAAGAATTTGAGGTATGAAAGGAACTCAGATAGAGGGCTACATAAATTGGTTTTGGTTATCTAGAAAAGGATGCTCATCTAACATTGCACTTGGACAGGA
Source organism: Antechinus flavipes (assembly GCF_016432865.1). Taxonomy (NCBI): domain Eukaryota; kingdom Metazoa; phylum Chordata; class Mammalia; order Dasyuromorphia; family Dasyuridae; genus Antechinus; species Antechinus flavipes. The sequence continues at coordinate 137,780,906 of NC_067401.1, read as the reverse complement.
ATGCCTTTTACCACCTCTATGACCTTAGGCTAAGAATTAAGCTCTTTTCACTTTCAGTTTCCAAATCTTCAAAATAAGAAGGAATTAATTTGTCTCTGAAGACCCTTACACTATAATTTTATAATTCATTAAGAGTGGGGGAGCAGAACTAGGACTCAGGATAAGGAAGTGGGTAAGGAGCAACATCTCACCAGAGTCCATTATAATTAAAGAGTTTCCTGATTTCCTTCTGGGGCAATAACTTCAAGACAAGAGGAGCTGGAAAGTCGGACTTAGGTTGATATTCCTGTTGATTTCTGAAGACTTGCAAGACAAGACCACTAACCAACAAAAAGGAAAACACCAGTAGCCATTTGAGATGGATCCATTGTTTCTGGCATCTCCAACTGTTGAAAGAAAGAAACAACATCTTACCTTATAGATTCATCTTCTACTCACAGAACTTGGACTAAATGTCTAATTAATTGCACTGGGTCTGAGCAATGTAAATAATAAAGAAGCTATCACAGTCCTCAGGGAATTCACAGCCTAAGTCAAACACATGAATAAAAATACTTGGCACAGAAAAAAAAATAGTGAATATTAACTTCTATCCATCTGGAAAATATGCACCCAGGACCTGGGGAGTGAGAAACCCTGGGTATAATGAAATTGGAGACATTAACATTATTTCTAAGCTTTTTAATTCTTTATACCAATAGGGTCAGACTCAAAAAGAAAAGGAGCCACTAATTTTCACATAAGGATCTCTCTAAACCACATATTGACTTACTAGTATTTCTATATATTTTGTTAAATATTTCCCAATTTTTTCTTTTTCTTGATCACATTAACAACAAAAGATAGCCTAAATCTTGTATAAACTGATCTTTTTGAATTAAAAAATTTTAATTTATGAAATAAAATAAGCATTTCCATAATATAGTACAATAAAAAGGATAACTGCACATGAAACTAATTGAACATAAATTGCACATGCAAAGTTACTATGCATAACTTGCTATTCCTTTCAAATATACCACAAAATTATCATTTGAATTTTTTTATTTTATTCTATTCTCTGCTTCCCCTTCCATGACTACCATTAGACACAAATCTCTCTCTGTGTATAAAATTATTCTATTTATACTTCTATTTATCAGTTCTTTCTTTGGTTGCAGATAGCACCTTACTTCATATATCCTTTATAGTTAATTTGAGTATTTTTAATAGACAAAATAACATTCACTCAAAGTCATTCTTAAAATAATATTGCTGTTACCATACACGGTATTCTCTTGGTTCTGTTCATTTTGTCCCAGTGACATTTTAACCTACTTGGGCAACCCTCGGAAGTGTTGTGGGTCATAGGTTATATATTTGATAGCTCTACACTTCACCTTAAAGCTGAATAGACATTTTCATGGAATCTTTATCCCCAAATCTTTTACTCTTTGAGGCCAAGAAAGATAGGACTGTTTGGTGAATTCAGAATTGACTGAACGTGTTGATCCATTGAGAAGCCATTAGAGCCATGGTATTATTGACTTGAACAGAGGGGGCTCTAGTGGAGTGCCCCAAGGATTTTATCCTTGTGTTAAATACATTTATCACTGACAGATGGCCTGCTTATTAAATATGCAGTTGAGAGACAGAGCTAATATGCAACCATCCAGAAAGACTGCTATGGGATCAAATGAGTAAAATCTTTTTGAGATTTGACAGAGGCAAAAGTAAATATTTGGTTCAATAAATTGACTTTACAAGCATGGAGGAGGTGGAGTACAATTCATCTGAAAGAGAAATGGGGCTTTTTTCCAAATGCAGTATGTTCAATGAGGAGCCAATACTTTGTTTTAATATAAGAGCCAAATGAGATCATGTGATTTTAGGTTACATGGACACTGTGTCAAGAACAAGAAGTGAGAGTGCCCTTGCACTAGAGTATTGTGCTTAAACCTGGGTGCCATATTTTAGGAAGGATATTGTTTGGGGAAGGACTTGAGACACATTGAATGACCTGGAGATATAAAAAGGGGGAGAAGAAAGCTGTTTTCAAATGCTTAAAAAACTGTTCGGTGAACAAGGGATTAAGCTTATTCTGTTGGCCCCAAAGACAGAACTAAGAATCTATAATTGTTGCAAAGAAGGAGATTTAGACCAAAACAAAGGAAAAATATGGAGAGATGGGAAGAGGAATTCTTGTTCAAGTAATAGGTTTGGAAGAGATCAAGTGAATTAAACTACACTGCAAAATCTTAAAAGCATTATGCAAGTATTATCCTCCTCCTCCTCATTATATTATATAGTCCTGGATAGTTTTTCAGTTCAAATTCTGTGACAGAACTTGACCAGTGTCTACAACAAAGGCAAAATCTCTTATTCAAACTTCTTGTGAATCATGGAAGAGACAATTATCACGGCTATACAGATGAGGAAACAAGTTCAGAAAGTTATAGCTCCAAAAAAAACTTTTAAGGTTATTTAAGCTAATGACCTCATTTTACAGAGAAGGAAACTGAAATGGGAACTGCCTCTCAAAGTATGGGCATGCAGCTCCCGGCTCGCGGCTCCCGGCTCTCGGTTTCCTAATCCCCTGTTGTCCAGGAATCAGAGCTCATGCCCCACATCCTTTTCCTCTCTTCTCAGTCAATCATAGATGAAGAAATTGGATAGAGGAGGAAAAGCTTATTGGGAGGAGTGAGCCCATTGACCAAGGGAATAATTTCTTTTCCAAACCCCAAAAGAGCACAGTCTCCAAGCTCGGAGGATTCTCGGACGCTACAAAAAGAAGCGAGTGGTAGCGGAGGTTTTGTTTGGTCCTACCAGGCAGCAATTTCCATCTCAACTTTCTGAATTGGGCAGACACGGGTGCAAAGTGTCTTTACACCGTGAGGGATGAATAGATTCGGGTGAAAACTTCCCAATTCAGCGTTCTCGAGGAGCATTCCAAGTCGAACTTGCCAACAGACTTGAGCGCTCAAAAACCGAACGTTACAGACAATAGGAGAACTTCCAAACTTAGATGTAGTTTTGTAAAGATTTGGAAGAAGTGAGAGAAAAAGGATAAGGCAATGTTAATTTCTAGTAAAAACAGGAGGGTTACTGGACTCTTCCTTCCAGGTCTGGTTTTAGGTCCCAGTGGTTCCAAAAGCGCAGTACCGAGCTGCTCCGGAATAAATTAATTGGAGCCACTGTATACTTTTTAACCCATCAACGCCCACAGCCCATTCACCAAGGTAGCGAAGGGAAAGTACTGACAATAATGTTGGGCACCTGGCCGCCAGTTCCGACTACCTATTGGCGGTTCGATCTTCGCCAAGCCACTTCCTTTTGCTGGACTTGTTTCCTACTCTAGAAAATAAAGGTTTGGACTAGTTGATTTACGGCTGTAAATCCCGAGATTGTTGGAAAAGGCAAGACATTTTCCCACGTAACCCACGCTTCCTCCCGCAACTTTCTCCTAGCCTCTCCAAGCGCCCTACCGCCCGCATTCTCACTCACCCCAAATAAGCCATCCGGAACTCAGCGGACAAAATGAACCCGACTCACCTCCGGATCCAACAGTTCTGGGTCCCTGGCACTCTGCTCAGGCCCCGCCCGCCTAAATCCCTCCCCTAAAAACACCTCACCTTGGATCTCCCTCCACCCTCTCCATCAACTTTCTTTTTGCCTCTTCCCCTCCCCCCGCTCCCTCCTTATTCCGGACTGAGCGCCTTTCTGTGATCCTAGCTAGGACTCTTCCTGGGACGCTCAGGAGGTCAGAAGGTGAAGCGAGAACTAGAAGGAAGCTCCTCGACCGATGCTCCGAGGAGAACTGGGTCTTTTTGAGGTCCTCTTCCTTAGGAGAGCAGCAGGTTGTCGCTCAATGCGATGAGTGATGCAATCCCTGCTGCGCCCTGATCGTCGCCCGGCGCTGTCTGAGTACACCCATCATCTCCGCCCAGGGACCAGAAAGGTAGGCTGACAGGCCGTTAGTGATGGGTTCTTGTTTCTGTAGCTTTGGAATTAAACGGGCCAGGTTGGGACGCAGCATGGCTGCCTTGGGACCGCCGCCACCCTCCCCCTAGCGCAGCCTGTGGCTCCTATCGTACGGAGCTTTTTCTCTGCCTCTTTCAGAGGACTTCACCTCAGACTCGTTAAACCGGATCCAGCAAGTTGGGGTGATGTCTGGAACAGCCGGGCCTTTTCCTTCTCCAAGGTCAGTTTTCCCTTAGTGAGAAGAGCACAGGGCGGGGAGGCAGGAGAGTCAGTGGCCAGCGTCCTGTTTTGCTGGCCTCTAATGGACCGTGTGATCTTTGACTAGTTTTCCTTTTAGGCTATACCTGCCTACCTCTTGCAGGTTATTTTTGGAGTAATAGAGTAATAGAAAGTGAAAATCCTTTGCATAGTTAAAATCCCGTAAAATGAAAATGAAAGGTATTACTATTATTAGTCTTCATTGTTTGTGGACAGTAATCCCCAGAGCAGTACAAGGGACATTCATTTTGTGGCCCTGTTTTTTCAGAGTATGGAGGCTGTAGAAGGTAATGTTGGACATACTTTTCTGGCGTCCTGACCATTAAACATCCCTTAGGAAATCTCTAAATATAGTTCATAGTTTCTTATGGATGTGAGTAAATGAGTTCCCAGATCCAGCGCTCAATTTTCAATGCATATATTTGGTACAGGACATTTTTTATTTAACCCCATAGAAAATGTAGAAGACAAAACCTAATCACAGTAGCCCAGCAACAATTCGTACAATTCTGCTACCTTTAGGGTGAGTCTTGCCTTTTCCCAGGGTCCTCTAATACCCAAGATTCATAATACAACTGAGCTTTAGGGTCCCTTCTAAAGAGAAACAAGCTTGGAGTGGTCAGACAATTAGCCGCACTTGGACTTCTCTTTAGAAAGAAAATACATTTGGGATTTCTGGACTTTGTTTCATAATTCCCATTAGATGTAAACAGTCATGCTAATAGTAGAGGACAAAATTCAAGTCTTTGCTTCATCATATTGTAGCTAAGAATCACTCTCTTATTCCTTCCGTTTCAGGGGCTATGTGCATGAACTTTACTTCAGTGGCACTAGGGAGCCATTGAAGATTTTTGATCTGGGCATGAAAGATTACACACACACACACACACACACACACACACACACACACACACACTACAGCATAAATGGAGGAAGCTATACCTATAAAGATGCTTTTTGGTTCAGGATTATTAGTGGTAATAGGGTTCTTGGTGGTAGCAGGGCACATTCTAGAATAGAGGTGATGAGGGTAGAGACAAGGGATTGATTTGAGAGATATTATTAAAAAGAAATCTATATGATCTGGAAATTTATTGTATATGAGAAAGGAGAAAGAAAGAAGATTCAAGGAAACAACTCCAAGATTATGAATCAAGTTCACAGAATTATCAATTTCTCTTTCTCCTTTTCCCTTATAATCAATAAGTTGCAAAATCTTATTCATTCTGCCTTCACAGCTTCTTTCACATCCATTCCCTTCTGAGTTGAATGGAAAAAAAATAAAAGCTGAGAGACAGAGTTTCTGGGTAAATAACAATTTAATAATTAGGCTAACTAGTAATCAATAAATTGATGATCAATGATTTCTTTTAGTAACTAGATACCTAATGGAGTCACAGAATGCCTTAAATATTTTTCTAGAAAGAAAATATTCCTGACAGAAGACATCAACCCTGATTGGTAGATGTTTAAATGAGGAGGTAGGCTAAAAGTCTTCAGCTCCTCCTGATGAGACTCAGATACCTCCAGAAATCTAGACAAAATTTCCATCTTCTCTTGGACCACTGTGGTTGTTTTTTTCCCTTACATGATGGATCACTCTAAACTCAAAAGGAGGATGAAAGAATATGAACTTATTCCCTAAAGATAAGAATTCACCTAGATTGACCTCTATTTAAACTCTATATCCCCTAATTTAAGCCTCCTAGTTGGGTGGAGTCCTGCCCAGGATTTTGGACCATGTACCCTAAGAATTAGGGCAATCTCCTTTATTAATTCTTTCCTTTAGAGACTGACAGGGGCTAGTTCCTGAGTAAGAAAATAAAGGAAGTAAAAACTTAATCCTAATTTAATAATTGGTTGTTAATAAAACATCAAAATAATTTCATAACTACTCACTATTCACACTGGCATAATCCTAATGTAGTATCTCATCATTTCTCTCATGGGTTTTTGCAATAGCCTCTCAATTGCATTCTTTAGTCCAATTTATCCTCTTCTACATCGATACCAAACCATTATTTCTAAAGCATGACTGATCATGGTACTCTTCTACTCAAAAAGCATCACTAGTTCCCTGTAGTCTATTAGATAAAGTATAAGTCCTTTGTTTAATTTTTAAAGCTTATTTCATATTACTTTCTGCCATATACTTCATACTCTAGCTATTCTTATATCCATAATGTTGCATCTCTCACCTCTGAACCTTTGACCAGGTTTAACAGAGCAATTCAACAAGCATTTATTAGGCACCTAATATATGCCAAGGTTTCTGCTAGGCATTGGAGACACAAAGGCAAAAACAAAACAGTCCTTACCTTTAAGGAATTTACATTTTATTGGCAGGGAAATGGTATGTGTGTTTATGTATATATACATATATATTTGAATACAATTTATTGGGAAATTAGCATTCAGGATAGGCTTCCTGCAGGAAGTACTTGATATATATTTTTGTACATGGTAATGTAGGAATTTGTTTTGCTCAATCATGTTGTTATTGTTTTTTTTCAAAAATTGTTGTTTCAAAATGAAAGAGGGTATGGAAAATGGAACAAAATATGTTGCTTATGAGAAACACACTTGATTCACAAAAGATTCACATAGAATTTAATAAATGGCCAGAGCAAGAACAACAATCATAAGGCTATAGAAAATGTAGATGATTATAGAAAATATAGACATGATTATAAAAGAGACTTATAGGGAAATAACAATACGTTTAAAAGCATCATAGATAATCAGTCAAAATCAATACTGAATATCTGAATATATATATATATATATATATATATATATATATATATATATATATATATATATATATATATATACACCAAGTAGCTTAATATCAAAATGCTAAAAAGAAAAAGTTAACTGAATTTGGAGAAAGATATAAAAAGCTAAAACTGCAACAGTGGAGGATTTCAGTATTCCTGTTTCAAACCTATACAAATCTAAGAAACAGATGAACAAGAAAGTTGAGAACCACAATAAGATTTTAGAAAAATTAGAGGTGAATGAGATTTTACAGAATGAGAATAAAAAGAAATTGACATGCTTTTAAGCTTTATATGGAACTTAAAAATTTTTGATAATGAATTCAATCAGAAACCTAAACCTAACCTCATTTTTAAAATCTAGGAAAGCAGAAATACTAAACATCATTTACTGATTGTAATAGCACAAAAATTCTCTTAATAAAAGACTTTTGAGGAAAGAATGAAAAAGTAATTGGAAATTAAATTACATAATTCTAAAGAAATCTGGGGTAAAAAAATACTGAAATAACAAAAAATTTTATCAAAGAAAATAAGAATGAAATAATATACTAAATTTGCAGGATGCAGTTAAAGCAGTTTTTAGGGGAAATTTTTTATCTTTAGATACTCAACAATAAAAAAGAATAAATCAATGAATTTGGGCACAAGTAAATAAACTTCAATAACAACAAATAAAACATTTTAAATAAGCAAGAAAGAAGTTATGTAAATGTAATAAATGACTAATAAAATAGAAAGTAAAACAACCAATGAACTAATGAATTTGAGAGCTGATTAAAAAAAAAAAAACTAATACAATCTGATTTTTAAAAGAAATAAAACTTCCTATAAAAAATGAAAAAAGAGGAGAATTCACAATGATTAAAGGGAAAATAAAGGAAATTATCAAAACTATTTTGACTAATTCCATACTATCAAAATAGGTCAGTTAGGGGAATAGATGAATATTTACAAAAATATAAAATAATCCGGTTAATAAAAGAGGAGATGATACTATTTAACCTAAATAAAAGAACAAAAAGGAAAACAATACAACTTTAGGACCAGATGGATGCACAAGTGACTTCTATCAATATTCAAAGTTAATTCCAATATTTTACAAATTGTATGCAATAGGAAGAAAAGAAGCCAAACTTTTGACTTCTTTCTCTAATATAAATATGATTTTGATACTTAAAACAGGAGACAAAGCAGAGAAATAAAATACCTTAAAATGATAAGAAATTAGGGCAGCTAGGTAGGCCTAGTAGCTAGAGCACCAGCCCTGAAGTCAGGACGACCTGAGTTCCAATTTGATATCAGACATTTAATATTTCCTAGCTGTGTGGCCTTGGGCAAATCACTTAACCCCAATTGCCTCAGGGAAAAAAAAAGATACAAAAATGTTTAACAAAATATTAGCAAATAACTAATATTAAAATTATCAGATTAGAAAGATTATACCCTATTAGTAGGTTGGACTTATACCTGGAATTCTTGGTTTAACATAAAGAAGACTACAGATAGAATAAATCTTGCTAATAATCTAAATATTAAAACAACAGGATTCTTATCAATAAATGATAAGGCTTTTGATAAAATTAATCACTCACTTGTATTTTAGAAATCATATAAATAGAACTTTCTAATATGATAAATGATATTTTTCTGAAATCAAGAGCAAACATAAATAGTGGGGAAATGGGAGAGGCCTTCTGCAACAAAATCAGAAGTAAAGCAAGGATGTCCATTATTCCCATTGTGATTTAACACAGTGCTAGACATATTAATTATAGCAATGAGAAAAGCAAGAAAAATCAAGAGAATAGGCACTAGAAAAGAACAAACAAAATTATTGTTTTTTTAAGATATAATTTACTTGGAAAATTCTTAAAAAGTTAATTATGAATTAATCAAAATAGTTAATAAAATTAGCAAAGTTTCAGGATATAAAATCAATTCACATAAGTCACTAGATTCATTTACATGATTAACAAAATCTACCCAGAGCTAGAAACAGAAATTCCATTCATTAAAAACTACAAAAGATATAAAATATTTCAGAGCATATCTATAAGTTATAATCAGGAAATGTATGAATTCAACTGAAAAATCTCTTTGAAGAAATAAACATCTATGTAATTAAAAAATATATAGATTAAGCCAATATAATAAAAATAACAATACTACTGATATTTATTTATTTAATTCATTGTCATGCCAATGGAACTATCAAACAATTTGTAGACCTAGAAGAAATATTAACAAAGTTCACATAAAGGAAAGAAAGGTCAAGATTATCAAAGGTAATAATGAAAAAAATGACAACAAAGATATCATATGAAATTTTGAAATTTTTTTCATAAAAACTAAGAGCTAAATAAATTTATTACTAAATAAAGCCAAAGAGCTAAAATTAGAAGGCAAACAAGTATTTTTTTTAATAAAGGTTTCATATCCAAGATATATAAAAATTATTTAAATGCATAAGAATAATAAATAGTCCCCAAAAGACATGTCAAAGGACATGGACAAGAACTTTTCTTTCTTTCATTATTTTAAAGCTTTTTATTTTGAAAACATATGCTTGATTTTCAACATTCACCCTTCTAAATTTTTTTCTTTCTGCCTCCCCCCAACTTCCTCCCCTAGATGACAAGTAATGCAATGTATGTCAAACATATCCAGTTCTTCTATACATGTTCCCACAATTATCATGCTGCACACACACACACACACACACACACACACACACACACACACACAATCAGATCAAAAGGGAAAAAAATTAAGAAAACAAAATGCAAGCAAGCAACAAAAAAGTGAAAATACTATGTTATGATCCACACTCAGTCCCCAGTCCTCTCTCTGGGTGCAGATGGCTCTATCCATCTCAAGATCATTGGAACTGGCCTGGATCACCTCGCTGTTGAAAAGAGTCACTGGACAAGAACTTTTCAAAGGAAAAAATTTAAGCTATTAGCAACTATGTTAAAAAAACAAACAAACAAGCAAAGCATACTAACATTTATGTATTTTATACATACATATGTATGTATGTAACTGTGGTTTTACCTTAAAAGAGAGGCAAAGATAACAAAAGAAGAAAATGGCAAATATTGGAGTGACTGTGGGAAATTAGAAAATGCTAATACATTGTTAATGGAGCTGTGAATTATTTCAGCTATTTTGAAAAGCAATTTGGAGTTATACTTCCAAAGTTATTAAATTGTGTTTTTTTCTTTGACCCAACTGTACCACTTAAAGGTTTATAGTTCAGGGATGAAAGAAAAAGGATAAGGACCAACATGTGCAAAAATATTTTATTATAGTTCTTTTTGTAAATTGCCAAAAAAGGAAACTAAGGGAGTACTTATGGGAATAACTAAGCAAATTGATATATATAAATATCATGGAATATTACTGTTATAAGAAATGACAAAATGGATTGTTTCAGAGGAAATGGGGAAGACCTTTATGAACTGATGCAGAGTGAAGAAAACAGAAGCAGAAGAACATTTTCATGATATTATTAAAAATAACAACTTTGAAAACTCTTGGAGCTCTAATTAATGACAATTATAAATCATGAGTCCAAAAGGTTGAAAATTAATACATTACCCATCCAGGTGAATGGATATAAAATGTAGAACAAGATAGGTATTTTTGGACATGGCAAATATGGAAATTGCTTTTGCTGAATTATGCACATTTGCTATGAGGGTTTTTATTTTTAGTTTTTCATTTGGTGTGAGGGAGATCAGTAAGAGAGACAGATAATGTTATTTTTAAAACAAATTTTAAAAAGTTTTGTTATTTTTATTTTTTTTTCTATGTTGTGGGGAAAAATAAAAGCCAACTAATTGGAAAAATAATTTTAAAAAAAGTAACAACCTGAGACAAGTATTAAAGAAAGTTGTGGATCCTATAAGGTATTGTTATTGTTGTTGTTTGTCCTTTGTTCTCAGAGAGGATGAATGACCTCATGAGGGTGATACCTTGACTTGTGAATTATGAGGAGGAAATGCTTATCAATCATGAGGGCAGCATAGGTCAAGCAGGAGTTAGAGCATCTTATGTACAAGGAATAACAGACAGAGAAATTTGGATGAATTATAGAACATATGAAGGATAGACCTATGCAGGTAAACTGAAGCCAAATTGTGAAAAGCTTTAAAAACCAAATATTTAAATTTGGATTTTATTCTAGAGGCAAGAAGAAGCCATTGGAACTTCCTAAGTAGTAGTAGAGTGACATAGTCTGTACTCAAGGAATTCCAATTTCACAGCTACAGAGAGGAGATATTGGAGACAGAAGAGATTCACAGCTGGGTAACCAACTTGCAAGCTACTAAAACCATCCAAGAATTGAGTCCAAAGAAAACTTAACAATGAAGCCCTAAATAATGAATGAATCAAAGAAAACAAATTGGAAACAACTAATAATTATGAGGAAGAAAAATGATAATAATGTAACAACATACCCACATTTTTGAGATGCAACTAAAGCAGTCCTCAGGAAAGAAATGCTATTCCTGAAATAATCCAATAGAAGGGATAAGGGTCTGAACTAAAATAAAGATCATGTAAAGTGAAGAAAGGAATTTTGATAGGAGGTATGTTGTGAAGCTATAACTGATAAAACTTGGCAACTAATTGAATGTAAGAGGTAGGGAAAAGGAAGGAAAAAAAAGGACTTGGTCAGATCTACAAATTGTGTATGAAGCCCTCTGTTTTGCCGCTGGCATTTCTCCTGGAGTTATTGGGCAGCAAACATCAAATCAAACATTCCACAGCCCTTCCTGAAACAACACTGGTTCTCAGGTAGATGATTATCTTTTAGGTGAAAGATCAGCCTAATAAGGGCTCTAGCAAGAATCTTGCTAGTAATGAGTAAGAGAGATACCCCTCCCTGTGATTGTCACAGGACAATCTGTTCCCTTTACCTTTATAGAAATGGATAATGGGAGGGATCTTTAAACTTCTGGGGCATAACCTGCTCTTGCCATATAATCTGGAAAATTTCAGCCAGCTTTTATATGAACAGTGCATCCCCCTCCTTGTAAATCTCATGTGGAATAGAATCAGTGCTGGGTGCTTTGCCACACAAAAATAACCTAATGATATTCAAAATCTCTTCAGTTGGGACTTCAGTTAGGAACTGAGTTCAACTTGAGGTAAACAGTCAATTGTTGTGCCACAATTTCCTTTTATTATCCTGCCTCAGTTTCCCTAATTGTCCTGCCTCAGTTTCCCTAAATTGTTTTGCCTCAATCCCCCGATTGCAACCCCCCTTTCCTGATCATTAGGAATTGCCTGAAAAAGGTCACATGCCTCTAATTAGATAAAGCATGTTACCTTCGGAAATAGATTGGGTAATTTGCAAATATAAGTTATGCTTTAAATTTCATCAGCTCTGCTGAACATGTGTGGGGTTTATGGAGTTATTTAGCTATTCACTGTATTGTGAATCTTGAAAGTTTTGAAGGAAAAGGAAAGAATGAAGGTGATTAAAGAGGATTAATTTGTAGGAGCAATTGAAGGTTTGAATGATTTCAGGAAGTAAGAGAGAGAAGGGGAGAGACAGTATTAGGAAGGAAATTGGAAAGAGATGATGTTTTAGAAGGAAAAAAAGCATGTAACAAAGGGAAAGAGGAAAGTTTTTTAATGGAAGGATGGAGAAAAATTGAGTGGGAAATGGGAATCTTTTGTCTTCAAGGGTGAAGATTTAACTCACCTTCCCTTCCTTTCCCCCTCACTGCTTGTGGCTGCTTCTAGGGTGACCACATGGAAAAGGCCTTGTCATCAAGGCAGCTCCTAGCTCTTGGCTGAAGAGAGCAATCTAATTATTCAAAGGGACAGATCTACTTTTACTGTAGTAAATTAATTGACTGAATGTTTGTTTCTTTAGATACATAATGGATTCCTTGGTTAAGGAATGTGGTCGTAAATGTGAGATAAAATTTGGAGGATTATTTCTAAAAGTTTAATTGATATTTTTAAGAATCTTTCATGGGCATTTTAAAGCAAAATGATTTGTGTAATGTTCACTTATAAAATATCTACTTAGATATATTGTTTAAGATAATTGTGTGAACTTATTGGGATAAATCTCTTACTGTTATCAATATAATATCATGGTAAATACCTGTTTGGGATTTATCTGAAACTTTGGTTAATGGGATTTGTTACTGGACGTAAACTTTCTTGGGCTTGTAGCTAATATTATCTGGGAGGTTTAAAGCTACACCTTCTGAAAGTTATTAGACAATTACCTGTAGAGAAACCAAGTTAAGGTTATTTTATCCTGTATGTGCTGAAGGATCAGTTTTGACTGCTTATATTTCTTATAATCCTGTCCCTGCATTTTTTTTCCTCCTGTGACTGATTTCTATGATCAGAACAATGGTCAATAGAAACTATTAATGCAATTCAATTATGTAATTATGTTTCCAATCTGATGATGTGTAATCATTATATTCTAAAATGAATACTTAGCCTAGTCATCTATCTGTTAACTAGATATTTGTGTCTGTGGATATTCAGGTTTTTAAAGGTTTATAAATAAGGAGAGGAAAATTAGCACAGTTGTCTGTGAGACCAATAACTATTTATTGGGACTATGGCTTACAGCTGTTTGCCTGTCCTGTGAGGCAAACTTGTTTCTTCTTACATGGGGAGCTGCTGGCCAGTATATACTGACTTCTTCACATTTTGTAGCAGTCCTTGTGAACCAGTCTTTCTAACCTTTCTTAGATTTTTGTTTTAGATTTTGGTCAAATTATAGCTATATTGAACTGCTTCTGGGACCTGGATTGCCTGTTCTCAGCAGGAAGCAGTTTTGAATGAGACTTTGCCTCCTGCCCCTGATGGACTTTGATGGGGGAATTGGGAGTGGTTGATGAATTATTGTTAAAATTTTAACTATTACTATATATTTAAGATTTGGGGTGGAAATTGTTAAAATTGTGTAACTATTGCTGTTAAGGATGCTTTTAATATGTTTATAATATCTGTGTTCCCTTCAGAAAACCCCTACTGTACTAGTCTGTTATGCATACGGTGTTTAATTCACTCTGGATTTATATGTGGGATAGTTATTTGACAATTTATTTATTTCTTTTTGGATGAGTCCTGAATTAAGTGCATAAATGACTGCAAACCACTTAACCCACAGTGAATTGTCCATCTCAAACTGGATTTCCTGGTTGAAATGGTGCTCCAGAACTTCAGAGGACCTGACATGTGTGCAAAAGGGAGCCTTTGGACTGTTGTTAACTCTGGGGTTGTCAGGGAGAGACTTATCTTTGCCACAAGTCCTTGCATTTTTCAAGTTTTATTTTGGTTTATTTGCTTCACATAGGATTGGTCAAAAATATGGTGCTAAGACCTTCCAGGTATTTGGGGAAAGTAATTTAATGATCTGAATATTCAGAAGAGAAAGTGTGGAATGTTGTGCCAGTTTCCTTTTATTGTCCTGAATCAGTTTTCTTAATTGTCCTGCCTCAGTTTCCCTAAATTTTCCTGCATCAGTTCCTTGAATTGTTCTGCCTCAGTCCCCTTGGTTGCAACCCCCCTTTCCTGACCTTTAGGACTGCAATAATAAGGGCTGTGGAGAAATGGCCACTCTGTCATTCCAGAAGAGTTATAAATTGTAAATGTATAATTCCAATTAAGGGGGAGTTCACACTTCCTGGCTCCTAAATCCTCCTAAATTATCAAGAATTTATGGTCCTATTATATAGAATTCCCAATCCCTATATTTTTGTCCTCCGGCATTTTTTATTTCCTTCACAGGCTAATTGTACATTATTTCAGAGTCCAATTCTTTTTGTACAGCAAAATAACTATTTGGACATATATACTTATTTTGTATTTAATTTATACTTTAATATATTTAACATGTATTGGTCAACCTGCCATCTGGGGGAGGGGGTGAGGGGAAGGAGGGGAAAAATTGGAACAAAAGTTTTGGCAATTGTCAATGATGTAAAATTACCCATGCATATAACTTGTAAATAAAAAGCTATAAAAGAATTTATGGTCCTACCCTTATTCTGTCAGAACCAAATTGATGGTCCATCCTTGTAAATTCCTGCTGTTCAAACTCCACCCTTGCCTACCCTGATCTATGGAAACATTTATAATTCATTGGAATCTCACATTTGATGCTGGATTCTTTGAGACAAAAGTCTAATTCAGCCCTGGAGGCAGAATGGATTCTGTTTTGCCTCCAGACTATCTCTCCCTCTCAGAAATCCAAATAAAATATTAAAAACTCTCTAATCTCTATCTTGCTTCAGTTTCTCCTGCATTACACAATAACTTCAGTATTAATTGATGTCAGTTTGTTAAGAATACTATGGAAGTGTTTAGCTCATTTCTCTGTCCTTATCATTAATCAATGAAGCTCCATCAACACTGAATAGATGAGCTATACCATAGGACTTAGGCCATAGATAGACTTTAATATATCATAACAGTGCTTTAGATTATTACTATCAGCATAAAATTGCCTTCTTACTGATTCAAGAATCCTGCATCTTTCACTTTACTTTTGATGAAATTGAATGCTAACATTTTAGAGATGGATGACGGTACACACTGTGATGTTTTCATTTTTCATTTAGCAGTTTCTGAATTTCACTACCACTTTCATCAAATCAGTCTTGATGTTTGCATGTGCTGTGATCCAGATGAGGTTTTAAATATTAGAAAGAAATGATAAAAACTATTTTATAAAAGTATTGATTTTTAATATAGGACTGAAGCACTTAAAACTAATCCCAACTGTCAAAACAGATGGCTAAATATTTACAATTAGGCTTTAATTATAAAGGAAGTAGAGATTTCCCTTCTTCCTCTCAAAACCTTACAGGGTTTGGTTTGTCAATTTGGGGGGGGGGTTATTTGATACATTTATTTATTTATTACTTATTAGCATTTCATTTTTTCCAATTACATATCAAAAAAGTTTTCAACATTCAGTTTTGTAATATTTTAAGTTCTAAATTTTTCTCTCTCTACCTCCCCAAAACAGCAAGCAGTCTGATATAGGCTACACAAGTACAATCATGTTAAATATATTTCCATATTAGTCATGGTATAAAAGAGGAATCAGAATAAAACCACAAAAAAGAAAAAAAGAAAAAACAAATATATATCTGTGTGTGTATAAATTGCTATAAATTATATTGCTATAAATATTTTTGTACACTTGTTTTTCTTTTTTTTGGAAGGGGGGATGGAGACCTGTAGTAGATTTTCTGAATCAAAGGATATGTTTAGTTTTTTAGCCTTTTTCTAATTCCAAATTGTTCTCCAGAATGGTTGAATCAATTCACAACTCTACCAATCTATTAGTGTCTCAATTTTCCAACATCCTCCTTTTCTGTCATATTAGCTAATCTGGTGGTGTCTTGGAGTTATTTTAATTTGCATTTCTCTAACCAATAGCAATTTAAAGCATTTTGTCATATGATGATCGATAGCTTTGATTATTTCTTCTGAAAATTGCCTGTTCATATTCTTTTTTAAATTGATAATTTATCAATTGGTCAATGACTTATTCTTATAAATTTGACTTAATTCTTTATTTGAAAAATGAAGCATTTTATCAGAGAAACTTGTTGTACATTTTTTCATAGTTATGATTGCTATTTTCTTCCATTCTATTTCCTCCTGTTTATCCTTTTCTCTCCTTTCACTCTGTCTCTCCTCAAAAAATGTTTTGTTTCTCGACTTTCATCTCCCCCATCCCTTTTTTCTTACCTCTTACTCTTCTACATTCTTATAGAGTAAAATATCTGAGTTTGTATATTATTTCCTCTTTGAGCCAATTCTGATGAGAGTGATGTTTAAGCTTCTAACCCATCTCCCTGATTTTCTCCTCCTTTGTAAAAAGTCTTTCATGCCTCTTTTATGTGAGATAATTTACCTCATTCTACTTCTCCCTTTTTCATTCTCCCAGAACATTCTTCACTCTCACATCTTAATTTTAAAAATATTATCCCATCATATTACACCCATGCCCTCTGTCTATGTATACTCCTAACTGTCCTTTAAAGTTCTTAGGAGTTACATGTATTATCTTTCCATGTAGAAATGTAAACAATTTAACTTTATTGAATTCTTTATTATTTTTCTTTCCTGTTTTCTTTTTATGATTCTCTTGAGTTCCATTTAAAAATAAAATTTTCTGTTCAAGCTTTGGTTTTTTCTTTTAAAATTTTTCTATTTTTTTTTTTAAAGAATAGAAAAAGGAATAGAAAAGAAAAGAAAAGCAAAACAGAACAATGTCATGTGCCCAGCGGAAAGTCAGGGAGATTTAAAAAGTATATAACAATAAATTTCCAGTTCAAGAAAGAATATATAATTATAGAAGAAGTTATATCCATGAGTATCCACCTTTTCTTTGCTTTCTTTAAGTTGTTCTTTTATTCATTGCTGTGTAATTTTTTTACTTTATTCCTTATTTCCCCTTTCATTCCCCCCACATCTCCCAAGCAGCTCTAATTAAGCACAGGTATATTTGATACACACACACACATATACACACTTGCCCACACATATAGATACACACCCATGCATTTATCCACATGTAAAAATGAATGTAAAACAATATTAGTATGGCTGTCATACAATGTAGATTTCTCTCGTTTGAATCTGTTTGACTATGTCTAAGATCAGTGAATACTAGCCCTACTTTTTTCCTAATAAATTCAACTCCTGATCCTTGTTGTAATCTTTGTGTATATCTCTTCTTTCCTATCCCTGCTAACTATTCTATTTTAATTCTGCTTTTTAATTTGCCTTACTATTACTTAACCTCCCCCCACCCATGGATCCCTTCCTTGTCCTCTTCTCCCACCCTTTGCCTCTTTCATTCCCCCTCCCTCCTTATTCCTTTATAGATTGTGGAGGGTGCTATATCCTTCATGGTATATGGTATATACATGGTATATGTATCCTTCATGGTATACATAGGTATAGCCTATTGAACCCATTCCTAATGTGAGTAGATTGTCAGAACTATGAGCCATCATGAGCCCTCGTAATGCCTCTCTGTCTATTCTTCCTTTGCACTTCATTTGTATAACATAATTACTATTTTTATCTTTTTCCAGGTGGTTTTCCTTTTTAGAGTCAGATCATATATTCAACCCTGCCCCAATCTTTCTTTTTAGTCACTCAACTGCTGATGTCAATATTCCACATAGGGCATACATTTCCATATTTAAAAAAAAAAAACAACACAATTTGTCCATGTTAAGTTCCTTGAAATTGATGTTTGATATTGGCTCTTGCATGTTAAATTTTCTAGAGTTGGAAGTTGGTTGAAAGAAAGTCCTGAAAATTTGCAATTTCATTGAATGTCTACTCTTTTTCATTCAATGTTATGGATAATTTAGCTGAATATTTTTGGCCCCAGGTCTAGTTCTTTTGATTGTAAGGACATACAATTCCAGGATCAGCTATCTCTTACTGAGGCTGCTGGTAAGTGCTGTACAGTTCTAATTGTAGCTCCAGTGTATTTGTTTTTGTTTTTTTAAAACTATGTCTTACAAAATTTTCTCTTTGATCTGGGAGTTTTGAAATGTGGCATTCTTCAAGAGATCATTAAGGAAAACTGCCCCAATGTTTTAGAAACAGAGGGGGAAATACTCCTTGAAAGAATCCATTGTTCACCTTTGGAAAGATTCCCACAAGGAAATACCAAGGAACATTGTTCCAGAACTACAATCTCAAGGAAAAGATGCTGCAAGCTGCCAGACAAAAACAATTCAAATATCAAGGAGCACCAGTCAAGATTACCTAGGACCTGGCAGCTTCTAAAATAAAGGATCAGAGAGTCTGGAATACCATATTCCAGATAAAGGCAAAGGATCTAGAGTTACAACCAAGAATTGATTACCCAACAAGGCTCAGCATCATGTTTCAGAGAAGGTTATGGAGCTTCAATGAAGAAAGGGACTTTCAATCATTTCTACTGAAAAAAAACCCACAAAATTAAACAGAAAATTTAATCTATAAACACAGGATGGGAAAAACATATATATATGTATACATACATACGTATGTATTTAAAGGTTACATGTTATTTAAAGATTAAACTATTTGCATCCCTAGATGGGAAAATGATAGCTGTAACTCTTGAGAACTATATTTGTCACTGGGGCAGACAGAGAGGAGCATCACATGGACTGAGAGTGTGGTTGTGAGTAGACTCTGATGTAATGATATCAAAAAAAAAGACATTAAAGGGTAGGAAAATGTCTAAAACTGGAAAAAGAGGAGAGGGGAGATATGATGGGACAATTAGTTCACATGAAGAGATACAAAAGACCTATTATAATCAAGGGAAAGAAGGAAGAGGGATAAGCATTGTCTTAAACTTGATTTTATCAGTTTTGGCTCTAAGAGGGAATAACTTAATCATTCAGTTGGGTATACAATTTTATCTA
This sequence comes from Antechinus flavipes, assembly GCF_016432865.1. Lineage (NCBI taxonomy): Eukaryota > Metazoa > Chordata > Mammalia > Dasyuromorphia > Dasyuridae > Antechinus > Antechinus flavipes. The sequence continues at coordinate 137,761,462 of NC_067401.1, read as the reverse complement.
ACTCTTTAAAGAAGTAGGAGGAGAAAGAGGAATGAAAAGAGAGGGATAGGATAGAGGGAGGGTAGAAACACTAGGGGAAAAAGGTAAGACAAAAGGGGAAGCGGTGATGAAAGATAAGGTAGTAGGTGGAGTGGGTTAAAAAAATTACTAATCTAATATAATAAAAATGACAATGCTGCTTAAATTGGTCTGTTTGTTCAGTGCTATACCAATTAAACTGCCAAAACATTATTTTATAGACCTAGAAAAAATAAAAAAATTCATCTGGAAAAATAAAAGGTCAAGAATATCAAGGGGATTGATGAAAAAAAATACAAAGAATGGTGACTTAGCAGTACCAAACCTAAAACTATATTATAAAGTAGCAGTCATAAAAATCATTTGGTACTGGCTAAAAATAGATTGGTAGATCAGTGAAATAGATTAGATACACACAACACAATAAGTAAGGCTTATAGCAGTTTAGTTTTTGATAACCCCACAAACTCCAGCTTCTGGAATAAGAATTCACTATTTGACAAAAATTGCTGGGAAAACTGGAAAATAATATATTTAAAACTTGTCATATTCCTACATTTCATATCTCATACCAAAATAAAGTCAAAATAAGTACATGATTTGGACATAAAGAATGACACCATAAACAAATTAGGAGAGCAAAGGATAATTTCCTTATCAGATCTTGGGAGAAGGGAGGAATTTTGATCAAAGAAGAACTAGAGAACATTATGAAAGGCAAAATTGACAGCTTTGATTACATTAAATTAAAAAGGGTTTGCAAAACAAAACCAATAGAAACAAGATTAAAAAGGAAGTACAAAGCTGGGAAAAAATCTTTACAGCTAGTGTTTCTGATAAAGAATATATATAAAGAACTGCGTCAAATTTATAAGAATACAAGTCATTTCCCAATTGATAAATATTAAAGGATATGAACAATTTTTAGATGACATTAAACCAAAACCAAAGTTAGTCAAACTCATATATCTACTACAAATTTCTATTCCCTGATCTTGACTGGTCCATATTCCTTGGTGACAACTCTTTAATTTTTCTCTGACTCTCTACCACCCTCCTCTCAGTAGCTATTCTTTTCTCTAGTTTTCTATGTATTCCCACTTTCTTTTCAACAAAGGACCTTGCCTCCAACTTTGATGAGAATATTAAGGGTTTCTATTATGAGCACCCACTTTCCCTTTATACCTTCAACTCCTCTACATCATCCTTTATCCTTTGCTTTAATGTCTAAGAAAGAGGTGAACCTTCTTATTGCCATGGTCAGTTTACCTCTACTTGTTCCCTTGATCCCATCCCCCTATCCCATCCTTGGAGCTTGTTTCCCTCATTTCATCAATTTTTACTCATTTTTCAATCTTTCCTCTGCAAGTGCTCTTCCTGCTACAGACAATCATGTCCAAGTCTTTCCCAATCCCTAAAAAGAAAATGCTTCACTTGCCTTTTCTACCTCATCATCCTATTATCCTGGAACTCATTCCCCTTTCATAGCTTTACTCCTAGAAAGAAGCCCCTGCATTCCCATTCCATTTATCCATCTGCCACTTGTCACTTTCTTGAAATCTGACTTTTGACTGCACGATTCTACTGTTAATTGCTCTCTCCAGAGTTGCCAGTGATCATATAACAGTTAAATCCAAAAGCCTTTTTTCAGTTCTCATTCTCCTTGATGACTGCAGCTTTTGATGTTGATAATCATTCCTCTTTCCTTGGACCATCTTTTCCCCCTTGGACTTTTGTGACACTATTCCATTGCTTCTTCTCAATCTCCTTTACTGGACCATTATTCTCTACATTAACAAACTTCAGGGAAAGCTCAGGACTGCTATAGCTTGTGAGCCTACAGATCACAATCACTCTCCCAATTATGTGAATATATATCAGTTGATATTTATCATCTCCAGGAGATCAAAGAATCAGAGTCCATTCATAACTATTTTGAGTTTGTAAATACCTATTATTTAATTGTGAATCTTCCCCCTTTCTCCCCTGATCTGTGGAGATCCTTCCTGTTGAGAGGATTTGTGAATAATACCAGAAACACTGCTAGATAGAAACAAAGATGGAAGAATAGTGGCCACAAAGTGCCAGACTCCCATATCAGGACATATGGGTTCTTCTTCCACATTAACTTTTCTCCTGCTTCAACCATGATACTATCCTAAAGACTAACATGAAGTGATTTGGGCCATTCCTGCCTCAGATCATTTTGATAGTCTAGGATGAGAACAAAATGAGATGCTCATAACCTACTATACATTTTTGTTTTAAAGGGAGTTTACTTAACAGTAGCATGAAGAGGACTGATTTAGATGTGCAGAATGAAAGAGAAAATACACATTTATTAAAAGTCTATTCTCTATCAAGCAGTTTTTGAATATCATCTCATTTGATCCTGATTTGATCCTGAGAGATAAGTATTATTATGAACTCCATTTTGCAATTGAGGAAACTGAGGCAGACAACATTTAAGTGACTTGCCCAGAATCATTTGAACTCATCTTTCTGACTCTAGACCCAGTACTCTAATCATGAGCCATCTAGATCTTTTGTTTCTGCATTTGCTGTGGTAAAATACCTGATCAGAAATGTGTTGATTCTTTTGAGGAACGCTCCTTCCTTCCTTGAATGTTGAACTGTTGTACTTAGGAACCAGGAAGGGTTATGGTCTTAGTCCCCAGACCAATTAAGTTTTGGAGTTAGTTTTAGGGGAAAACCAGCCTAATCCATGTGACAGAGACTTCAGTTGGTGTTATTCTGACCACATCTCACATATCCAATTAGTTGCCAAAACAATTCATTCTTACCTCCATTATTAAATGTTCACTAATTGCAAAGCTCTGAGCTAAGTGCTTCAGATACAAAATGAAAAACAAGCTAAATCCCTGCTCTCAACATGCCCACATTCTAATGGAGAAGAAAACACATACAGAAGGCTTCCTATAATTAAGTGCTGTTAAGTTATTTACTTTCCTAGTTCAGCTAAGTTATATCAACTTATTTTGCTCTGATCCCTAACCTCAATCAAGTTGGAAGGACCCAATGGGCAATATAAGTTGTGGAAGACAGTCTATTGAGGAAGGATTTAAGGATTTTAAAATCAGGGTAGATTCTATTGGAAAACATCTAGTTCAATGATGTTCATCTTCAAAGACCAAGAGCACCTAGAACAGCAGTGCCCTTGATCATTGGTCCTCATTCTAGACCATTCCCATATTAATCTTCCAAAAAAACCTACTACAAAACCTTGTGGGAGTGTGACCCAGTAATTGCCTCTGCAGGTACCTCCTCAGTATCAAAGCCACAGATGGCCCAGAAAAGAATTTTTACCACCAAAGTTGTTGGCATTGTTGTGTAACCTGACAGATAAGGTTTTAACATTGGAAATAAAACTAAGCAAACTGAATCTGCTGTGCTGCTGAACCCTAACGACTATAGGTAATTTCTATCTGTTTTGCAACTAAAGCTTCCATATGGGTAGTTTCCCCTTATTGGAATATGAATTCTTTGAAGTAGGGACCATCTTCTTCGCTTATTTATATTCCTAGCACTTAATACAGTGTTTTATACATAGTAAACCTTTAATTCATTTTTAAAAATCATTCATTTTTATAGACGAAGGAACTCAGACCAAGAGAAACTATGAGTTGCCAAAGTCATACTAGCTAATAGATGTAGGTATTCTGTGTCTAAGAGTCATACTATCTAATTGAGTCAAGTATTCTGTATCCAAAAATTTCTGGCAGGTAGATTTACTAGTTGCTACAAGGAAATTCAATTTAACAAGCAGGCACATTTTGTGCAAAATCCCATGCCAAACAAATACAAAGATAGAATGTCTTTGCTATTATGTGATAATTTTTTTTCTTTTTAATGTAAAATTGAAATATTATTCATCGAAATGACTCCTTTTATTTTTGCAGGCCCTTTTAAATTCAAATTGCCTCACTAAAAAGTGAAATGGATTTCAGCACCTTGGATCCTTTTAATTATTTTAGTATATGTTGTTTTTCTCTTGTGTCCAACTCTTCATGATCCCATTTGGGGCTTTCTTGGCAAAGATACTGGAATGGTTTGCCATTTCCTTCTCTGACTTATTTTATAGATGAGGAACTTAACTAGTTGTAATTATGGGCTTATTTGGAAGGAACACAATTTATTTCACTATTATGAATACTTTCCCCAAAGAAATTCTAGTAGGGAAGAAAAGGAATGACATAAATTTAATCAGACACACCCCAAGATAGAATGACTGTAAGAAGTCTTGCTATTTTCTGCTGAGCAGACATAAAGGAAAGAAACCATTATTTCAGATAAAAGTCCAGAGTCCAAAAGTGCTCCATAATGTAGTGTAGTGTAGTGTACACATAGTGCAGTTATAATTTAGTTGAAAAAAGATTAAGATACTATGACACATATGACTAGCATATAATATTTCCATCAGCATTCTTCTTCTTCTTCTTTTTTTTTTTTTTTGCTGAGGCAATTTTAAGTGACTTGTCCAGGGTCACATGGCTAGGAAGTATTAAGTGTCTGAGGCCAGATTTGAACTCAGGTTGTCCCTGCCTGTCCCCATCAGTATTCTTAAAGAAGAATTTGTAGAAGCAGTATTCAGTGGTTTTAAACTAGTATCCCTAAGCTAGATGTAGCCCTCCAGTGTTTTCTTATATTAGTCACTCTGTGGACACAATGAGATTGTTTCTGGAGGTTTTAGAGATTTAATAACATTGAAGATGTGTTCTTAGAGCATATACTGAATGGGAACTACATCATATTTAAACTCAGTTTTTATATTTAGTTTTTTTTTTTAATTAAACAGGCCATTCTTTGCCTCAATTATCTAATCTTAATCACGAATGGGTATGGTCTCAGTCAAATTGAGATCTCTTAAAGACCTTAGTTTTAAAAGGCTAAGTCTCCCACTGTATTCAGGGCCATCTTTAGTTATCCTGATCTATCTCTGGCACTGGACCCAGATGGCTCTGACTTTTCCAGCCCTCCTTCACTTAAATCCAATTCACTCACATATATTGGTCCTCCTTGAGAACAAAGGACAAACAACAGTAATGACAGAGAACTGGACAAGATAACTGAAAGGTCTGGGTTCATATCTAGATCCCTATGCTTACCGGTGGTGTGAACTTAAACAAAAGGCTTCACCCAGTTTTTATCAGCAGCAAAATGGTATCAGATTCAGTGACCTTCAAGGTCTCTTGTAGCACTAAATCTATGAACCTAGAAATAACTAATCTAGAAGTTAGGAGCATTAAACATTAAGCCCGGAGTCTCCTTTAATAAAGGTATTTCCCTTTTCTCCTATGACAGGCTGCAGCTAGAGACATTCCACGACCCTGCTTCATTTTCTAAGATATAGGGGCACTTAAGTGTAGGGTGATGACAAATATGCACCCATCCAATTAGGTTTGTCCACATTTGGAGGAAGATTCTGACTCTCTGAGATAACCAATTTGATGCTAATGTAAAGTTGCTTTGAGAAATCTATCCAATTGGAAATAGAAGAACCAAAACAGAGAGGTATGGGGAAGGGGAAGAGCAAACAAGGATAATAAGGAACTAGTGTCAACTACTTTTTCAGTGTTTAGTCTAAGAAAGACCAATTCAGTTGTATCTGTGGATTTATTCCTCCTAAATAGGCAGACATGTATACAGGGAAACACTCTGAGCTCAGAGTGGGCATAGGCAGCAGGAATTATAAAGACAAAAATCACACGGGTGAGGGAGGACAGAATCCTATAGTGGTCTTACCAGGTCATCCCTGGATGGATTATTTTTTAGGGGAGTTGATACTCTGAGTTGGTTATTTGGCATAGCAAGGAGAGTTCAGAGTTCAGTATTCCAATGCCACAAGGAACTTCTGATATACATGTATTTCTTGTACACCCAGCTTAAGGAATGCTCAGTTTGATCTCTTGCTCAGCTGGTTATGATTCCCAGGTCAGTCTGATCTCTTCTGGATAGTAAGGGATCAAGGTGATTAGTAAAGTCTTTAATCATTCCATTTTCACACTGTTAATTGAAAGTATATTCCTGGCAACATGGGTGTGAACTTTAATTAAAGTGCATTAAGCTGTTGAATGGAGATGCCCTACCCCAGTTCAGACAATGTGCATTTTTTATGTGACTAGTTCCTGTTTGCTTAATACATAGGGAAAAAAATTATTTTAATTGACTTCTGAGCTAGAACTGAGTATGCATACGTGCTAAAGTTACTTACTGGTTAAATAGCTTTGTGTTTTCTTCCTGCTGTCCATTAGGTATAATTTACTGAATCCCAGAGAGCAGATAGGAGAATGCTCATTTGAGGAAATAAAATAGACAAAGAAGAAGCCACATGTTTTGTTTTGGTTTTTTTGTAGATGATTTGATGGTATACTTAGAAGGCCCCCCAAAATCTACTTCAAAATTAATTGAAATAATAACTTCAGCAAAGTTGCAGGATATGAAACAAATCAATACATAAGTATTACTGTATGTTACCAATCAAACTCTGCAGTAAGAAATGGAAAGAGAAATTTCATTTAAAATAACTATAGAATATATAACCCATTGGGAAAGCTACCTAACAAGATGAACACAGGGACTAATTGTATGAATATATCTATAAAACATTATCTAAAGAAATATAGAAAGGAAAAAGTGAAGAAATAGAAATAGAAAGGTCTATTAGCCGAATAGAATTAGAATACAATGTACCAAGAAAAAGAACTTGGTAGCTTCATGTTTTTAATTTGTTTTACAAACCCAAAGAGACCAGCAACTGGAGTATGTGAGAAATGATTGTTTCTCTCTTGTATTAATAACTAATTATTGAATCAGAATCAAAGAAATTAGCACAATGTCTGACGAATAGTAGGTACTTATTAAATGCTTATTGAATGACATAAGAAGGGATGCAGTTACCTGGGAGAAAAATCTTTGCAAAAAGTCTTTCTGATAAAGGTCTCATTTTGAAAATACATAAGGGAATAATTTAGATTTATACAAATATAAATTATTCCCCAATTGATATATGCTCAAAGGATATAGCAATTTTTGAGGGGAAAAATACAATAAATGAAAATTAAAGTATCTTAGAAGTTACAACTGTGATAAGAGAATTTCCAGCTTAATTTACCAATATTTAAGATGAATACATAACTAGTTAGAATCTGCAAAATCAAGCTTGTGATTGCAACTATGTTCTGTTATTAACCAGCCAGTTTCCTGCTTTACTTGATAACTATCTTCTCCTTTGCCATCTATTCTTTATCTCCCCCCGTGATCCTTTGAAATTTCATTATTATTCATTAATCCTTTTTATGTAACCAAAAATCTACATAATATAGCTTAAAATTAATAGTCTGGAGTAGCAAGCATTCATTGAAGTCCGTGCTCTGATTATACCAAGTTGCAGTCATGTTTTTGTTCTTTTCAATCTCTGCATCATTTCCTGGTGATCGGCAACAGTATCTTGTCATGAGACTCCTGGACAATTTTGTTATATATTTCTTACCCATCAGAATGACAAAATTGACAAAAAAGCAAAATGGCAAGTCTTAGAAGGGCTGGATAAAAAGAGACACCATACTGAATTTCAAAGATCCTATTAATCTACTCCTTTTTGGAACTCCTTAGCGCTGAGGTGTCCTGATGACTTAAGGGTGACTTAAGAACAACGTGTCTTAGAACATGCTTCGTTATGCTTCATATTTCAGCCATCTACCCTGGGCATCTTGCCATGTGCCCTGCCACTTTTACTCTTTTCCTTGTTTGGAAAATAGCTTTTCTGAGACCACTTCCCCTATATCCCCCAAGACCTGATCTGGGGATGTTATTACATTAGTTTACTCAAAATTTGAAGCTCCACTTTGGAATGAGCTGTCTTGATTGTTGTGTGAGTGCAAATTCACCAAATCTGCTATAAGGCAGCAGAACATGTATCCCATCCCTTCAGGTCATCTATTGTAGCTTATCTTTCCACCTGTCTTGTACTCCCTTCCCTAGGGGTAAGCTGGTAAATGTTTAATAACTTGTTCTCAGGGGAAAATATATCCATGACATACTTTTAAGGGTTTTTAAATCCCATCCCATCAGGTCATCTATTGTAGCTTATCTTTCCACCTGTCTTGTACTCCCTTCCCTAGGGGTAAGCTGGTAAATGTTTAATAACTTGTTCTCAGGGGAAAATATATCCATGACATACTTTTAAGGGTTTTTTAAAAATGTTTTTATTCATACCTTTTCTTACATGATCAGAGTTATCCCAAGTATCCCCCCTTCCCATTCCCAGAGAGCCATTTCATATGTGATATAGCAACATATCTATATATGTATATGTACACATACATACACACATATACACATACACACGTGTGTCTATGTACATTCCAAATAGTACATCTTGGGGGAGGAAATCAACAAAACTGTTCAATACATTGAAAAAGACTGAAAATATGTGCATGTAATACCTGTGGACTTCCCCCTCTCATAAAGGGGTGAATTGGGGATGTCCTCTCATATCTCTTCAATTACTATTTTATAATCTTGTTAAAGTAACTTCTGATTTTTTTGATTTGAAGTTACCAGGCACATTGTTTTCTTGGCTCTGGTTACTTCAACTCAATAAACATTTAATAATTGACTATGTGTCAGACATACAACTAAAAAATAAAGATAATCCTTGTCCTCAAGAAGCTTATAATTTAATGAAGGGAAATAATACATAAAAGGAGATTGGAAATGGGAAGAGAAGAGGAACATTAGGAGGGATCTTGTTTCATGGAGTTAAAATCAAGTAAAGCTATAGATGGAAAATGGAATGACTTGCAAAGTCTAAGTTTTGCCTTCTATAAAACAGAGCTTTGATTGGAGTTTAGTGCTTTCCAGCTCTTACTGCACTTTGCATTGATTCATATAGCTCTTTCCATGCTTCTCAGCATTCATCATGCACATAATTGATTTTTTTGCTGAGGCAATTGAGGTTAAGTGACTTGTCCAAAGTCACACAGCTAGGACGTAATGCACATGATTTTTTAGAAAACTTTAGAAAAAATTTTTTAGAAAAAAATAATTGCTTTACATTCATGTACTACAATTTGTTAGAGCAGCTAGGTGGTACAGTGGATTCAGCTACAGCTCTGGAATCAGAATGATCTCAATTTAAATCCAGACTCAGACACTTACTGGCTATATGACCTTGGGCAAATCATATAACTCTGCCTCAGTTTCCTCAACTGTCACATGAGCTGGAGAAGGAACTGGTAAACCATTCCAGTATCTTTGCCAAGAAAATCCCAAAATAGGGTCACGGAGTCAGACATGACTAAAACAACTCAACCATAATTTATTTAGCCTTTTTTCAGTTAATAGGATCTATCATTTTCAATGCTTACCTATAACAAAAGGTGCTGCTATAAATATTTTCAAGTATATGAGGACTTACTTCTTATTGATGGCTTCTTTGGGATATAAGTCCAATAAAGTTGTCTCTTGTTCAAAGGTTATGAACATTTTAGGAATTTTGTTTGTATAATTTCAAATGGCTATCCAAGGTGGTTGTAGCATTTCACAGCTCCACCAATAATACACTATTTGCCCATCTTTCCACAATTCCTCCAACATTCACTACTGTGGAGGAACCTTTACATGTGGGGCCTTATCTGGGATAAAATCTTTTGCAAAGATCCCTGGAAGACTCTCTTTTTAAATGGAAATACACAGTTAATTTTTTTCTAGTATTTTTCCCTTCAAATTCAATTCTATAATTTAATTTGGCAAACTTTTTATTTGTTGAATGCATGACTATTTTAAATACTGATACATTTTGTACAAAGATTGGTAGATTGATATGTTCTATGTTATTGAATCTTGTATAAGTACTATTTAAAGTTTAGTGTAAGAAATATGGGAATAACTAGAATACTGTCTACTAGAAATATTCATATTGACCTTTCTTGCATTTAAACAGATTTAAACTGCTTGTCTTTTGTGAAAGCAAAATGTCCTACAACTTCTTAGGGTGAGTGAGAATGTCTAAAAACCACAACTAGTTGATTTTCCCTGTGACTTCTACAACCTAGCTTATCTGTCTTCTTGTCCTAATGTTTACAATTTAATTTGCTCTGAAATTTGCAGGGTACATGGGGGAATTTTGAATGCCCTTTGAAATAAGGAACCTGGAGAGTCCCTGCTTAAGCTCCTGTGGGGAATCACTTATACCAGAGGGACCCATACAGAACTTTAGTGGGTCTTATGAAGGGGCACTTTTTGCTTAAACCCAGTTGGATGGCCTTAGGCATTGAGGAAATTACTGGACAAATTTTCATCTAGGTAAGTTTTCTCATTTGAGAAACAGACAATGTCAAGTTCATTCCAAATCTCAAATTTTCCTATTAGGAGGGCTCCACATAGGTTAGAAAATTCAATGTAGTTCAAGAAAGTAACTTTTTTATTCCTTCTTTCCATCCTTCCTACTTCCTTTCCTTTCTCCTTCCTTTCATTCCTCTCTTTCTCCCTTCTTTTATTCCTTCCATTCCTACAGATTTAAGCTTATGCTCTATGGAACATAAGCAAAGTTATGAATTTAATCCTAACAAATCTAATTTTCCTTTCCAAAGACTGAAGTGGTATAGAGAGAAAGAAAGATAATGCCCTCCACATGTTGTAGGAAATATCCACTCCACTGCATTGAACCTTGTTCAACTTCAGGAAAAGAAATTTTTAGGGACTGGCATGAGAAACTCACATTGTGCCAGTTCTTATTCAATTCTGGCCCCAGTCCAGGCCTTTTGCAAAAGTGATCTAACGGGTAGAGCCATTCAGCACACCCAGGAACTGTTCTTATGGGGATATCTTCCTCTTGGAAGACATTAAGGAATATTCAGCGAAGGAGATAAATCACTTGTAGGACAACTATTGCCAAAAAGTATAAGGGAGCTTTAGAAACTTGACTGATTCATTTATGGATAATAGGAGTAGACATTAATTTGTTTACTGAAACAGAATAGCATAAATTGAATAAACCAAGTGCCCCTTGATGGAAGATCATTTTGATACCCTATAAAGTCTAAGAGTGGTTTTCATTCCTCTGATGGGATCATGTAGGAATCAGGTAGATTTAACCCTCTCAGGATAAATTCTCTGTTCTCCCCACTCCGAACTGATGACAGGCCAGGGAAATCACTCTTCATCTGAAAGATTTGGAAGCTCTTGTCTACATGTGATATGCTGAATAGGCTATATGAAAAGCTTTCCTTAAAAGCCATGAAATCTAAGATCTTGGAAGGTGCTCTTGGAGGCTAGAAGCAATTTCTTTTCATGGGCCTTTTCCCTATTCATTACTACTGAGGATTGTGTGGATATGTTCTGAGGTCTAAATGAAGACTAACCCAAGAGGTATGTACATGGCTTTCCCAGGAAAAGGCTAAAAAGACAAAAGGGCTTTGACTAAGTGGAATTTATAGGTGTGGCTATTAAAAGCCAAGGTTAGTAAGAGGAAAATTGATAACTTCCCTAATTAGTAGTTAACTTTCTGATTAGGAAATAGCAATCTTGCCCATTTTGTAAGAGAACTTAGTTGCTGAAAGAGAGTATTTATAGAAAGATAACTGGAAAAAAATAACTTGTGAAGAAACATAGTCTCTCCAATGAAATGCTGAGACAAAAAGAATAGTTCATTCTGAGGACCAGATGGAAAATTCCTCTTGAATGAACCTGTTTAAAGGCAGAGCAAGGACCAAGTGACTATAAGGTGCTATGGTTTTATGCAAAAACCAATGCCAGGTGCATGCCATTCTGGGAGCTGCAGTTTGTAGATGCCCTTTTATAGGGAGATCACTAACTTCTTGATTGAGGAACAAGGCTATTTCTGAGCCTTTGATCCTCATCAATGAGCACATGGATGCACTAGCCACTTAAAAGGCAATCTTTCTCAGTGTCCCCGCACTTAGCATCCTTTACTATGAGAAGCCATTCTTGTTGGTTTGTACATGAATGAAGCAGGTGAGTGGGGTGGGAGCTAGCCTCTGGGTTCTCATTAATTGGTGCTTTTCCAATTAATGAATGGGACTCTTTTTTAGAAGTTTGAATTTATGACCAACAACATTTTAAATTATATTACTATTTGGTGATTTGGGAAAGATTAAGGACTGTTGAATTCCTACCTGACAAAGATTTCTTAGGTTATACCTCACAAAAATTATGTTGCTCCCTAATGCCATTTGTAGACTGAATATTCCTTTTACGGCATCATCCTGGTTTAAGAAATACTAATGGGGGAAAGACATGAGTTGTGTTTTGCTGAGTGAAGAGTAAAGCAATTGGACAAATCACAATCCCTTATTACTTGCAGATCTAAGGAGCTTGGCAGTTTTCTGGTTTCAGAGATTTGCATGTTTTAAAAAATTGCATTTTCTCAGTTCCTCTTTCATGGTGGCTGGGAATAAAAAGCTTTGCTGGGCAATACAGCTGCCTCCCATGGAGAGCTCAGGAAGAAGGAACACTGGATTCAGAAGTTGCATCTTTTTAAAGTCACATTGGTAGTTGCAAATAGGGCCACCACCTACTGTGCCAGCCTCTGGTTAAAGAAAGCTTGGGTCTGTTTGCACAGGAATAAGATCTCAACATCATGGGAGCAGTCAAAAAGTTGCCAATGGAAATGGGCTTAATCTACTAAGTTGACTGTAGCAGCTATGGCATGGAGGCAGTGTAGAGTTCCTTTAGCCACTGAATCCAGTAAATTGGAAAAGCACCAATTAATGAGAACCCAGAGGCTAGCTCCCACCCCACTCACCTGCTTCATTCATGTACAAACCAACAAGAATGGCTTCTCATAGTAAAGGATGCTAAGTGCAGGGACACTGAGAAAGATTGCCTTTTAAGTGGCTAGTGCATCCATGTGCTCATTGATGAGGATCAAAGGCTCAGAAATAGCCTTGTTACCTCAATCGAGAAGTTAGTGATCTCCCTATAAAAGGGCATCTACAAACTGCAGCTCCCAGAATGGCATGCACCTGGCATTGGTTTTTGCAGAGCTTTTTTGAGAAAGTCCCCAAGATTTGTGATTTAATCAAAAGCCTAAGTTCTCAATCTCATGCTTGACCCATTGTAGTTTTTCTTTAGAGATTTTATGGTTTTTTCTTGCAAATTGATTTAAAAGGTGGAAACTATTGGACAAGAAATAAACCATTCACATACTGGACAAAAGCAAATCAAGCAGACAAAGGAGCACGGTCCAAGCTGGCCTCAAATACTGAGGAAAAAGAATGGGGCTCTCTACATTCTTTTGTGAAAATATACAAGTCCATTGCTGATTTCTCCAGATAAAGGCAAACAGGTACAGATGCAAAAAAAAAAAAAAAAAAAAAAAAAGCTGAGTATAAATCTACAACTGACAAAAGAGATAGCTCAAGACAGAGTAGGGAGCTAAAGATACCACACTGATAGAGTTGAGAACCACAGGATGCATAAGCATTCACGCTAGGTTTAGGCTTTGTAAGAGGCAAAACAGTTTTGTAACAAGACGACTTGCAAGGAATTATCAGATTCTGCCGAATGAGAGAGTCAATAATAGGTGAGAAATGTCCTCTTTTTCTCGGATTAAGGGGTGTTCGGAGACTAAAATGGTTTACCCTTCTCTGTGGTGATTTCTACAAGGAGATGCCTTCCTCAAGAGACCCACTTCAGAGGAACTATTCCTCCCACAAAGTATTGGGGATGGGGATGGTGGAGCATAGATTATGAGTGCTCATTTCCTAGATTGGTTTTGAGCATTGCCCCAAAATGAAGGGAAGAAGAAGTATGGAGTGGTCAGCGATTTCCAAACCGAGGATTCCATTTGGGAAGTAGTTTCTTCAAATTTGCATGGCCAATTTCTATCCACAAGGTACATGAGAGAGGAGATTGGGAAAATATTCCAAGAAAATGGGTCCAGACTTACACACTGATGACATAACTTGGGGACCTTTGGGGGCTCCCCACTAACCCCTGCCACAGCCATGGTATCCTGACTTTTAACTTTTGAGTTAGGACATTGGTAGATGTATCAATTAAGCAGCCATAATATTCTTCTATCACAATAGTGATGTAAGCTCCATTTATGTGGGAAAAGTGAATCAGTGGTACTGTGGTATGCAAGAACAGAAGGATAGGCAGTTGGGGGCTTGCACCCAAAGAAATTGTGTTTCCTCTGCCTTCCCCCTCTACCATTCCATTAATACTTCTTTCTACACCCTCATGCTGTTTGAGACTGTGTAGCCTTCTGCTTTAAGTTCTGTTTCTTTTTTTTTCTGTATTTTTGGGCAAAATGCCCTTTCTTTGCATAGTAAAAACATTCCCCTCTTCCCTTCTTAGTTTCTGAATGTCATTGGTAATAATACAATGGAATGATTCATTAGCTTTTGCTCACACATTTTAAACATAGACAGAAGTTCTCTGTAATTTAATGATAGCCTTAAGAAGTAGTCTCTAATATTTGGGAAAGATTGATTTAACAGAAAGATTAAGCAGGCATCTCTCAGATTTAAAGGATCTAGACCCATAAACCATCCAGCATTTTCCTATAGACTTTCAAAAAGTTGATTTGAGGATTCATCCTTATTTTAAGTAGGTAACTAAGTGATGCAGTGAATAAAACACAGGACCTAGAGTCAGAGAGATCTGAATTTAAATCCAACCTCAGACACTTATTAGCAGTATGACTCTGCCATAATGTTTTCCTCAGTTTCCTGATCTGTAAAAAGAACTGAAGAAGGAAATGGCAAACCACTGTCAAAAAAACAAACAAAAAAATGGAATCATGAAGTCATTTGCTGCTGGAATGACAACTTGGTTATCTTAACTTACTCCAATTTTCAGGCCTCTTAACTCTTCTGCTCTTTTAATTAAACATTCTCTAATCTGCTTCAACCTAGTATAGTCAATAGGATCATCTGGAATCCATTGAGGATCCTGGGAGGGGAATGGGGGCAGTGTCATGGCAATTTCATTGGATGCCTTGTTAATGGGCTCTAGGAGGAAATAAAAAGGTTTTCAGTGATAGCTGTTTTTACCCGGAGAAAAAGGTTTTCTGTAAGTCAGCTATATCCCCACAAATGAGACTGATTTCATATTATTGCCAGGCTACTTATTAATTACTGCCCTAGATGCCAAAAGGCTGGTGAATTCTGATTCAAATCATTCCCCTTTCCTGAGGGTTTGGAATAATTTGTTCTTTTGTAGGAAGAAGTTAGAATTGGGAGGTGTGTTAGTAATAGGTGGTGTATAAGTGGGAGGAAATAATAGGGAGGGGAGGAAAGTAGGGAAAGGAGGAAAAAAAGAGAAAGGGAGAAAAAGAATGAGGGAGACAGACCATCAGAATAAGCAGGTTGAGACGGAGGAGACAGAAGAGGAAGAGGCAGTGGAATAAAGTCTGCAGGCAAGAGTCAGGGAGACAGAACCTATCTGAAAGCCTAGTAACCCAGTATTTAATTACTAAGTGCATACATCTTGAGAAGTTTTAATTCTTTAATTTGCAATGATCCAAGGCCCTTTCTTTGAGCCAAATCAGGAACTCATCTGGATTTTATATTTTAGAGCAATCTTCACATAATTTGAGAACACTATTTTTAGTCATCCCCTTGTAAATGTGGGAGTGAGGTGGTGCATTGGATAGAGTGACAAACTTGGAGTCAGGAAGTGATCTTCCTAAACTCAAATCTGGTCTCAGACATTTACTAGCTGGGTAAGTCATTTAATCCTATTTGCCTCAGTTTCCTCATCTGGAGAAGGAAATGGTGAACCACCACAATATTTCTACCAAGAAAACCCCAAAAGAGGTATCAAAAAGTTGGACACTGCCGAAAAATGTGAAATTCACAACTATGAATGGGAAAATTTCCATTCCCAGACCAATAAGAGCTTCTCCAAGGGGACAGTCATCATGTTACTGATGCGAGTTGTAGTCCCTTTAAGAAACTGTTCCCAACCCCTCCTAACTGATGCATTATCAGTCCAGGAAGCCTGCCCCTTTGATTCACAAATCCTGGTCAAAAGAACCCCTTTGAATTCCAATAGAAAGTCCAGCCCCCACTCGGATTGGAGGCAACTTGGGCTGTCCCAGCCCCCAATTCTAATGATCTGCTCAGGTTTTCCAACCCCCACCAAGCAAACTCTAGCCCTCACTGAAACCCAGGAGCCAACTTGGGACTCCACCCACAGGCCCCTTTAGCTAAATCTCTCCTTATAAGAGAGTTAAGCTGGAGCCCTCTCTTTGCAGAGAGGGTCTAAACATGCTACACCCCAAGGACCCTCTGTCCGCTGGAACCCTGTTTCCGGTGCCCTCCTCGTTACCCTCACCTATTTCCTTAACTAAACTTTAACCTTACTTCCAAACCATAATAAACCTCTTTTATCAATCGAGGTTTTCGGGCCTGTGAATTCCTTTACAGGGGACTCTCTCCGTTACTAGACCTCATTTAACTCTGTATCCTTGCGCCGAATCCAAAGGGTTGCAGGGGAGCTCCCTGTACCCCAAACGTGCCACTAGACCTCAGTTAACCCCTAATTTCATTTAGATACCCCAAAGCTAGAGCTCATCATTTGGTTCCCTGATCAAAATCCCCAAAACTTAAGACATAATTTGGCGACCGAATGGAATCCCAACTTTTTCAGGGCACTCAGAGCCAATCTGGATTTTGAGCTGTTTGTGCGGTATTCTTCGGGGAAGAACCTGCGTTCCTTCTTTTGTCTCACCCTCTCTCCAAAGGTAGTGGGCACCCAGACCGGGTCTGGGCTGCGGGCAGTCTTCTCCCTGGGGACTACTTACATTTCAGGCGAAAAGGCCTCTTTTGTCACACTATTTTTAGAGATAGCAGGACAGGAAATCTGGAACTCTGTACCAGGTAAAAGACTTCTTGTCTTTCCCTATCCTGCAGTGGACGCCCAAGCCCTCAGGTCGGGCCTGGGTCTTTGTTAGAGCCTCTTACACATTTGCTGTGGATTGACAGGCCTTCTTTTGTCTCCTTCTCTGTCTCTAGAGATATGAGACTGCAAGAATTTGGAAAACTAAAAGCGTTTACCTGTCCACAATCTAGACACACCTCTGCCTCTAAAATCCTTCCTCAAGCAGGTGCTTGGCTGGAGGAAACTCCCTCTGTCCTTCCTTTGCATCTCCATACATTTCTAATCCTTTTCTCTCTGTCACCAGGAAGCTCTGCTCTCAGGCAGGGACTCCGAGACACAAGAGGAAGTGTCTCTTTAACACTCGCCCCCCCAGACCAAGGGGACACATGGCCGTTCTGGGGACCCCACCGCTCTCAGGGTCCCAGGCCAGCGCTCTCTTTGATCTGTTCTGGGGAGATAATCGGAGAAAAGAGGAGCCGCATTTGAGCCCTTCTCCCACTCCACTGTTAAATGCAATGGAGTCTCTAATGGTCAGGCTCTAGCCACGAGGAGAAAGGTCACTGAATTGCGGTGAGCTTGGAGATATGTTTCTACCTATGGCTGCTGCTCCCTGGACAGAGGTAAGCGGTCTCCCCTTCAGGTCTTGCTCTCCCAGCAAGATTTGGGGGCTTAGACGAGCTCCCCTGCCCTCAAGTTCCTGCGTGGAACCGCCAGAGGAGCCCGAGCTGGGTAAGATGGCATCTCCATCCCCCTTCATCCCCCTCGTTCTGGCCTTTCCTTTCCCTTCTTCCATGCAGTGGGGACTGTAGAACTCGAGGCCCTTTCAGACTTCTCCCATGTGGCCCGGCAACCTGCCGTTTAAACGCTCCTATCCTGTCCCCTTCTTGGGGTACAGTGGGGAGATCGGGGACTCAATCTTAATCTTCTCAAATCTCCGGAAAGGTTTTCCCCAACTTTTAAAACGGAACTTTGCGGGCAATCTGGACAAGCGGGCCGCGCCCCTCCCAGACCTTTACCTGGCTCTTAAGGCCGCAGCTTCCAGCCCTCGGGAAGCGTGCTCTTCCCATACATTTTAAAACGGACTCGGTTTCCCCGATTTAGTCATCCAGCCTTCGAGCAATGCCTCCCGAGGTCACAGCCTTGTTAACTGTGGAAGACTCAAAATTAGGCTTTTACATGCTCGTGAGGCTGCTACAAAGACTGGGGTTGTTAAACTGCTCTCGGGTTTTTCTTAGTCTCAGGGCACTTACTTAAAACCTTTTCTCAGCTGCTCCTGGAGAGAGAACCCCGGTAAGCCAGGCTAGGTCCGTCTCTCTCTCACTTTCCTACCTAACCCTACAGGTGGGAACTCTTTCGCTCCTAATTTTCTCAATCCCAAGCACTCTGTTCTATTCTTTTCTGGATTGGTGTTCTAGGTCCCTGCCAACAATTAAAGGTTTTTTTCTGGACTCCAACCCTGGCCAGGTTGCAGCTTCAAGAAAGACCTTTGGAATGATGGCTGGGCAATAAAATTCCAGGTCAAGGCAAATTAAATTCTTTAGAGAGTAAAGATAGCTTCTTTCTTTCTTTTCTCCCTTCATTCCCTGACTGCAGGAGGAAATGAGGAGGTGGGAAAGGTGGAACCTATTTTCAAAACTCCTATACTTCAGTTCGGTGTACATCTTTAAGGAAAGAGGTCTGTCTTTCCCGTTGTCTTTTTCTCAAGCTCTCTCTAGAGACAAATTCTCCCTTGCTCTGTCGTGTCCTGGTTCTACCTCAGTTTCTCTGATATTGCAGCTCTGGGAGCCCAGGGGCTGTAGAATATGAATACTGTCTAGAGTTAGGCGAGGAGCTATTGAATGGAGAACATACCCATTCCTACCCCTCCTCTCCTTCGCTACCCTGCCCTCAATATTGACCCTCCCAGGGGCTTTCCACTGAGGCAAGCCCACCACATCACCCCTCTATAGCCGGGGACAGTCCAAATTTCCTGGGAATGATTGTTTGAATTGTTGGGAGCTGAGGCGGCTCTGAGGATTGGTTTGGGGTCAGAGACGCCTGCGCAGACGAAATCCTGCATTTTGGCATATGGCTCTCTTAGTGAAGAGGGCCTTTGTGGCCCCTTCCTAGAGACGTCTTGAGAAAGTTACGCTATAGAACTGGAAAGTTTTCGAGCTTATGGCAAAGATGAGTCAGCTTCCCTCCTCCATCCCTAGAGATTCTCCTTTAAGCTGTCGCTTAATGCATAGACAAACACTGGGTTTGAGAAAAATACCTCAATCTCAACACCTGAACTCCAAATAAATTAGCTGAATTCCACTCTCTCTCTCCACTCACCAACTCTCTGGACAAGTCCATCCTTTAAAGTACATTTTTTTTCTTTCAAATCCTGGGAATAACACTTATGCCCTCAGGCATAAACGGGCGAGCCACCACATACCCAACACACTTGTCTCTCAAAGCTGAAAAACTCAGCCTAATGAGACCTGGAACCCACCCACCCCCTCAACTTTTTTTCAGGGGTTCAAGGCCAATGTTCCTTCCACTCTGCTGCTAACACCTGTTGGTTTCCCTTTAACTCTCTAACCTGAGACTCTCAGCTCTTTTCTTCTCAGGGCGACTTCTGCCTCCCGAAAAAACACTCGGGAGCGGAAGCGCCTTTTAATACAAATCTCTCCCAGACTTAGGCCTGTAGGTGCCCCGGAAACTGTCCGAGGAGACCCCAGTCTCTGTCCTGAGTTTGAGCAGGAGAACACTGGAGAAACTGCGTCCGCGAACACCACAGGGGCCAAACTGCCCGTCCTCCCCTCTTCCCTCCCCCTCACCCCCCCATCCTGCTCCCTGATAGGGAATTGGGGTCTGGCCCCGTCTCCCCTTTTATCCCAAGACAGTCCCAACTCCTCAGGGACCGATAAGCTGGGTTGGCAAAGCTGCTACTTTACACTCCCTCTGACCCCTTCCACCCCTCCTTCATAAGAGTGGGGAAAGTGGGAGGGAAAGCTCAGGATCTTTGCTTACTGAGGAACCAATTCTCTTTTTTCTTAAAGACAGTAAAAAGATTTCTAAGAGCTTAAACTGCATTCTTATCTTGACTAGATATCAAGGCCTCCTGCCTAGCCTGCACACCCTTAATCCCTGCCACCCTGAACCAACCCCAGGAGAAATTAGCTTTCCTGGAAATTAAGAGTGAAAGGGCTAAACTCTAGGCTAGTTAACACCTTTTACTATAGACAAATAATCTTTTGCTCCCAGCATTTTCTCCTACTTCTCTTTGATAGTTGGATGGTAGCCCACAGAAGGGACCTGATGCATTTCCTGCTAAAGGCCCCATTACCGAATGTGGCCATCTCCAACTTGGATGACACCCCAGTTTTAACCTGCTCCGGAGATCTGGGCTTCAAACTTTGGATTCTCAACTGCCCTTCAGCCTGAAGAACATGGGACAACTGGCTGGGGACGACTGACCAGGACAAACACCCCTTAGATGCCCGGCTGCCATCCCCAAACCCCACACCTCACCTCCTGGCACGAACCTCTAAATCTCTCCGACCCTTGCCAGCTCGAAGCAGTTAAGAGATCAGTGCCCCTTATCCCACATGCATTTGGAGGTGACTGCTTGAGGGGAGAATCAAGAGGAGATCCCCAAACTTGGAAAATCCTTGGAGAAAATCTTCAATTTTGCCTCAATAAAAGACTCTGCCCCAAGTCTTTTTTAAGATGAATTTAAGTTTTAACTGCTGAGGGGGGAATGATGCGGGGTTGTGCTCCCTTTAAGAAACTATTCCTAACCTCTCCTAGCTGATGCTTTATGAATCCAGGAAGCCTGCCCCTTTGGTTCACAAATCCTGGTCGAAAGCATCCCTTTGAATTCCAATAGAAGATCCGGGCCTGCCCCAGCCCCCACCCAGATCTGAGACAACTCGGGCTGTCCCAGCCCCCACCAGCAAACTCAAGCCTCCACTCAAATCCATAGAGGAGCCAACTTGGGACTCCACCCACAGGCCCCTTGAGCTAAATCTCTCCTTATAAGAGAGTTAAGCTGGAGCCCTCTCTTTGCAGAGAGGGTCTAAACATGCTACACCCCAAGGACCCTCTGTCCGCTGGAACCCTGTTTCCGATGCCCTCCTCGTTACCCTCACCTATTTCCTTAACTAGACTTTAACCTTACTTCCAAACCATAATAAACCTCTTTTATCAATCGAGGTTTTGGGGCCTGTGAATTCCTTTAGAGGGGACGCTCTCCGTTACTAGACCTCATTTAACTCTGTATCCTTGCGCCGAATCCAAAGGGTTTCAGGGGAGCTCTATTTGACTCCCTGTACCCCAAACCTGCCACTAGATCTCAATTAAACCCTAATTTCGGTTTAGGTACGTGTACCTAGACCTCATCATTACTAGAGCTAACCCTTAAAGTACCCTTGTCGGGGTCTACTCACCTTGTGTAGCTCAAGAAATAAGGAGATCTGAGGACAGGCATTCCTTCACCTAGAAAATCCCTTGGTTAAAAAAAAAAAATTACCAGAGTCATTTTTAAGGGATTTCTGCAGCAAAAGTTCTGTCAATCCAATGTCTCTTCAGCTATATAATAAAACTGATCATCATAGAGACGAGTGATTGATTAGCAGTGCATGTGATTCAAAACCAGGTTCAGGGCTCTCTGGAGGCAAGAGCCCAAGACTTTTAATTTTTACCCAGTTAGGAGGAGGAACTAAAAAACAGGATGTAAAGTTAAGACACTTGATTTCTTCTTGGAGGAGGAGATCTGGGGACAATGTGATGAGGGTTTAAGTTGATTGGAGGGAATTGAGAGACTATCAGGAGAAGCTGAGAAGAAAAAAGGACACGTTCTGTAATTGGGTGACTTTTGGGTGAGGGGGACAGTAATCTTATAACTTCTTCAAACTCAGATGACTTTGAAATGTAACTTCACAAAATGGTGAATAAAGCCAAAATGGATTCACTAAATCCATTTCAACATTACGGACTACTAGCTGCAATCAGATTTTTAACCTTTAGTTTCTGCTCCAACATATTATTTTTGGCAGCTGTTTTACAGCATGGAAGTCTTTCAAGTCTTTCTGGTTTTACTAGCTAGATTTCTGTCCCTAGATGTGGTCAGCTTGATGCTATATTCAATTAACATACAACTATATTTAAATACTGACCTGTTATGGTTGGTGGAACTACAGCCATCTGACTTGGGGAAGTTATAAAGGTTCTGTCTACAATTTTTTTTTTTTCCTTTTTGGATCATGTACTTATTCCCCTTAGTAATTACTTATGGTAATTAATTTTCCCCTTGGGTGTTTTTATTTGCTAGTACTTAGAAAAGGGATAGGAGTTACCAATATTGGCATAAAATAGGCTCTGGGCCTTGGTGTAACTACAATAGCACTGAGAACCAGAGAATTCCTGTTATTTATTTGCTCAGGTCTGCTCTTCTCAAAAATGATCAGGCTGCAAAATGTAGACTCATGTAGCCTTGAGTCATGTTTTTCCAGAAAGGAAGTAGACGAAATGTTTAAGGAAGTAGACTAAATGTTTAAGGAAGTAGACTAAATGTTTTTTGGGGTGTGATAATGATGAGGTTTAGGTTTGGGGTACCCAAATGAAAATGAGGTCTAGTGGTGGTGCAAGCAGTCCCCTGTAAAGGAATTTACAGACTTGAAAACCTAGATTGATAAAAGAGGTTTGTTATGGGGATTGGAAGTAAGGTTAAAGTCTGGGTAAGAAAATAGGTGAGGATAAAGAGAGGAGGAAACTGGAAACGGTCCAGTGGGCAGAGAGCCCTTGGGGTGCCAGGCGGGATGCCAGGCATGGTGCTGGCATGTTTAGACCTTCTGCAAAGAGAGGGCTCTAGTCTGCTCTTTTATAATGGGGAGCTTTAGCTACAAGCTGAAGGGACTCGTGAGTGGAGTCCCAGGTTGGCTCTTCGATGGGTTTCACCAGGGTTATAATTTGAATTGAATTCAATGGCTTTTGGGACTGAGCCAACCCCACCCAGATAACAAAGATGAAGCTGTTTGTGCTTGGGGTGGAGTCCCCTCACCGGGGCAGAGTCCAAGAAGGTTTTCTCCTTTAAGGATTTTTCAGAGTTTGGGGGTTCCCTCTTCAATTAAGACCAGCCTTTTCTTAATGTAGATTCTAACTTCCTTCCTCCCACAACCTGATTGGTTTGATTGGCATTAAAAGTCCCATTTTTGTAATTGTGGTCTCTCAGATTTGGTGAGTATCTGAGACCACTCAAGTATAATACTCCAGACAGTTTCCAGATGAAGATGAAGAGGATTATGTCCAGAGAAAATAAATGCCATTCTATCCTTGTTGTATTTCTTTGCATTGTTATTGCAAAGTAAACCACCATTTTTAAACATAGTTACTTGGGTATGACTCGGTAGATTGTGCATATTTGTTAAGACAATTCTCTCTTTTATTTTTATTGCTTATTTGAGGGTGGAGGAAAAGTAAAGAAAAAATCCTGCAAAGATAAGGAAATCATAAAGTTATGGAGATAAAAAAAATAAACTTCCTTATTGATATCCTATGTGAAATTTTTCTGATATCTTCTTTATGACTATACAGAAGATTTGGCCTGGATTCTCTTTGCCCGTTGACACCCATTATTGAGTTAGGATATTTAGAAATGATTGTTTACATGTGTAAATTGAGCGCATTTTTAGACTCAGCCTTTAAAAGGAACATAAATGTAGATTTACAGAGATGATAAATATCTGAGAGATATAGACAGACGAAAAGACTATTGAGACAGCCTCTTTTGTTCCTAAAAGGGAAGCCTACACAGAAAATAATATTGCATCCAGGAGAAAAGGCAATCATATGATGCTAGAGCCAAGCAGAGGCTACAGTAGAGCTTAAAGAATGCCCAGGTCAGTCTGTTACCTTCAGAAATGACAGCTGCAAGCCCTGAATGACAGAAATAAAATGACCATGAGGTTCCTGGAAGAAAAGGGAAAACATACCAAGATTAAGCGTTCTGCACACAGGGGAAGGAGTTTCTGGAAAACACTGATTTCTGTGGTAGAGCAGAAGCCAGAGAAAAAGGTGAGAAGCAGAGAATGACAAAAGCAATACTGTGGAGAAGAAAAGTAAACCTTCCTTTTAATGTGTGTTAAATTTGGAAGTAATATGACTTTCTAGCAAATCCTAGTTATTTCCCTTTTCTTAGAATAATAACAGCAATAACTAACATTTTTATAGCATCTACTATGGGTCAAGCACTTTATAAATATTATCTTGTTTGAGCCTGATAACTCTAGAAGACAGGATCTTTTATTATCCCCATTTTACAGTTGAGAAAACTGAGGCAGATTGATTTGTCACCCTGCTAAATGTCTGATGCTGAATTTGCCAAGGCTTCTGGACCCAGGTCCAGGTCTAGTGCTCTGTCTACTGCACTGCCTAGCTGCCAAATTGTTCTCAACTACAGAGCATTACTATAAGTCTATAGGACTAAATAGGTCTCTGAAAGATGTGGAATTCACTAGAAAGATAGTTTTGTTGATGATAGAATTTGGATAAGAACTTTCTCATCAAGCCATTCTCCAATTGATAAATGGTCAAAGGATATGAACAGACAATTCTCAGATGAAGAAATTAAAACTTATCCTGACCATATGAAAACATGCTCCAAATCATTATTGATCAGAGAAATGCAAATTAAGACAGCTCTGAGATACCACTACACACCTGTCAGATTGGCTAGAATGACAGGGAAAGATAATGGGGAATGTGGGAGGGGATGCGGGAAAACAGGGACACTGATACATTGTTGGTGGAATTGTGAACACATCCAGCCATTCTGGAGAGCAATTTGGAACTATACTCAAAAAGTTATCAAACTGTGCATACCCTTTGACCCAACAGTGCTACTACTGGGCTTATACCCCAAAAAGATACTAAAGAAGGGAAAGGGACCTGTATGTGCCAAAATGTTTGTGGCAGCCCTGTTTGTAGTGGCTAGAAGCTGGAAAATGAATGGATGCCCATCAATTGGAGAATGGCTAAATAAATTGTGGTATATGAATGTTATGGAATATTATTGTTCTGTAAGAAATGACCAGCAGGATGAATACAGAGAGGCTTGGAGAGACTTACATGGACTGATGCTAAGTGAGATGAGCAGAACCAGGAGATCATTATATACCTCAACAACGATATTGTTTGAGGATGTATTCTGATGGAAGTGGATCTCTTCGATAAAGAGAGCTAATTCAGTTTCAATTGATCAAGGATGCACAGAAGCAGCTACACCCAAAGAAAGAACATTGGGAAATGAATATAAACTGCTGGCATTTTTGTTTTTCTTCCCGGGTTATTTATACCTTCTGAATCCAATTCTCCCTGTGCAACAAGAGAACTGTTCAGTTCTGTACACATACATTGTATCTAGGAACCTATTTAACATGTATAGGACTGCTTGCCATCTGGGGGAGGGGGTGGAGGGAGGGAGGGGAAAAATCGGAACAGAAGTGAGTGCAAGGGATAATGCTGTAAAAAAAATTACCCTGGCATAGGTTCTGTCAATAAAAAAGTTATTTTTAAAAAATTAATTAAAAGCTGCTTAATACTGGAAAAAAAAGAACTCTCTTTTTCATACACTTTTGAGTAAAAGAGAGGTATCTTACTGTATATCATACTGGTAGCTTGAATGCATACATGGTACTTAAAGTCCCTTTAATTCTTATTATTTTTTGTAGAGACTTCAAGGGGACACATGCCAAAAAGAATGATTTATGAAAAGACTCCCCAGGACTAATCCCTGCCCAGAACTGGGGTTTGTACACACAAATACCCTTATGAAAATGTTTCTGTAGAGTGTTTTTGTTTATTAGTTATATATATATTTACATGTCATATGCAAATATAATATAATAACATAACTACTAAAGTTATGTACTTTAATACATGCAAATTTATATCACAAAGTAAATGTATCTTTTATTTATTTATTTATTTTTGTCCAGGCAATTGGGTTACTTAACTTGCCCAGGGTCACATAGCTAGCAAGTGAAGTCAAATTTGAACTCAGGTTCTGCTGACCCCAGGACTGGTGCTCTATCCACTACCTCATCTAATTGCCCCATAGTAAATACTTCTAAACCATGGATAACTAAGTTATTTAGCATTAATGAGGTAGGTGGCAGTTTTGCTCTCTATAAAATTGAAATAATAACAACACTTACCTCATGGGATTTCTATGAGGATCAAATGAGATTATATAAAATGCTTTGCTAAACTTAAAGCATTATATAAATGTTATATTGCTTTAAGTTTAGCAAGGCATTTTACTTTAGCAAATTAGCAAAGCTATTATTATTAAAAATAATCTCAACTTCAATTGCTTTCTAGACACCTCCAATTGGTTGATCCATCTCCCATTGAGGTTTTACTTTGCCTTTTGGTGATCCCACGTGTTTAATTATCATTTCTATTTGAAGAATATTACAAATCTAATTGCTAACCAGATACCTCTACTGGAATTTCTTGTCAACATTTCAAACTCAATATGTCTAAAACTGAACTTATCTTTTCCCCAAATTCACCCCCTTCCAATGTCCCTATTGTTGTTGATGGTATCCTACCAGTCACCAAGGCTTAAAACTTTGGAGTTGTCTTTGACTCTTCCTATTTCTTCAAGCCCCATTCTTTCATTCAATTATTTGCCAAATATAATCAATTCTATCTTCACAGCATTTCTTGCATCTGCTCTCACCTCTCCACTTGGGATATTTTTTAGTAGCTTTTGAACACCTCTGACTCCTGTCTCTTCCCTCTGCAGTCTATCTTTCACAGTTATTATAATAACATTTCCATTTTGGAGAACCAATCAAATCATTCACTTCCTCAAAAAAAACTTCAGGGACTTGCTATCGTCTATATATCAAGGGACGGATGAAAAAGCTCCTACTCCTGAAACAATGTATAATATGTTTTGCTGGGTTCCAAACCACATGGAAGTTTGGTTAGCTTACTTCCATCTTCTTTTTCTCCCCAGTTACAATAAAAAAATCCATTTTTTTGGTTATACCTGTACATTCTTCTTCTTCTTTTTTTTTTTTTTACATATTTCCTTATGAATCATATTGGGAAAGAAAAATCAAAACAAAAGGGAAAAACCATGAGGAAAAAGAAACAGAAGAAAAAAAATGAACAGAGCATTTGTTGATTAACATTAAGTTATCCATAGTTCTCTTTCTAGAAAATATAATTAGCATTGCTTTGGATTACTGAACCACTAAGAACCAACTCTGTCATAATTGATCATTACACAATCTTGCTGTTATTGTGTATAATGTTTTTCCTGGTTCTGTTTGTTTCACTCAGCATCAATTTACATATAGATATAAAATTCCATTATATACATATATTATTTATATATTATTATATTTGTATATATATGTATTATTTCTAAAATCAAACTGTTTATCATTTTTATAGAACAATAACATTCCATTACTTTTATATACCATAATTTAGCCATTCCCCAACTGATGGGCATTTACTCATTTTCTAATTCTTTTCCACCACAAAAAGAGCTGCTACAAATATTTTTGTACATGTGGGTCCCTTTCCCTCCTTTATAATCTCTTTGGGATATAAGCCCAGTAGAGACACTGCTGGCTCAAAGCATATGCACAGTTTTATAGCTCCTTGGGCATAGTTCCAAATGGCTCTCCAGAATAGGTGGATCAGTTCACAATTCCACCAACAATGCATCAGTGTCCCAGTTTTCCCACATCCCCTCCAACATTTATCATTTTCTTTTCCTGTCATTCTAGCCAATCTGAGAGGGATATGAGGTACTACCAGGTGTGTATATTGGAAGGATCCTTTATCTTCTCACTTCAGAATAAACAGGTATTTTGTTCCCTATTAGCTTATTGTGTGATAATAAAGCTTTTTAACTGGTTATTG
Organism: Antechinus flavipes; assembly: GCF_016432865.1. Lineage (NCBI taxonomy): Eukaryota > Metazoa > Chordata > Mammalia > Dasyuromorphia > Dasyuridae > Antechinus > Antechinus flavipes. The sequence goes on along the minus strand of NC_067401.1, from coordinate 137,733,655 downwards.
AGACATAATAGATTTTACAGAAAAATCTGAAGATTCATCTTCCTCCATTAACTCTTCCTTAATACCTATCTTTCATGAAGAAGTGATTTTTCTCCTTTTCAAATCAAATGCCTTTAAATACATGTTGATCCCATTCCTTCCCATCTTCCCCAGCAAACTGCCATCTCTAATTTTCAATCTCTCCCTATCTACAGGCTGCCATGATTCCTCACCTATCCTGAAAACACTGTCACTTGATAATATCATTCCTGATAGTTATCATCCTATCTCACCTCCCTTTCACCTCTCACCTTTCTTTCACCTCTAAATTCTTTGAGGAAGCTTTCTATACTCATGGTCTTTAGTCTAAATTTTAAACCTTCTACAATCTGAATTCTCATTGTTATTATTTAACCAAGTTGCTCTCTTCTCGGTCATCATTGATCTCTTAATTGCAGATCTAATGACCCCTTTTCAGTCTTCATCTTTATTGAACTCCCTGTGGTGTTTAACATTGTTAATTAATTCTTCTTCCAGACAACACAGTGTCTGTCACATAGTACAGTGGTTCTCAAACTTTTGGTCTTGGTACTTTATATAGTATTAAAAAATTATTGAGGATCTGTCCAAAGAGTTTTTGTTTATATGGGCTATATTTGCAGATATTTACCATATTAGAAATAAAAATTAATTTTGAATTGTAGACCCTTTGAAAGGGAGTCTACCCCTCCAGGATTCTCTGGACCACACTTTGAGAACCACTAACCTAGTTTAATAAATACTTATTAGGAGTTTTAGGTCATGTGAGTAACAAGATGGTGGACTACACAGTTTTTCTGCTCCCCAAAACCTTTCAAACTGAAGAGGGTGTGAAACTGTGTTCTCTTTAAAATTATCACTGAAACTTATGATCCTTTTAATCTGTAAAATTATCACTCTGAAATTGTGTCCCCTTTTGATCTGAGAGATCAGGGTCTCCCAGGACCCAAGGAGTCTAGAAAGGGCCTGTCCTTCCAGGATGAAACAAGCAACATTATTCAAGGGCAAATCAACACCCGTTAATCTTTTGGAAAGTCACATCCTTATTCAGGAAATTCTAAATTCTCATTCAATTGAGAAATCCTGGTCTGATCAGCTCAAACTGCCCCCCAGACCCCCATCCCCACCAAGAGCTGCTCATATAATAGGTTTCCTTTTACTCATTTCTTTCCAGAATGTCCAAAGTAGGACCCTGTCCACTTAGAAGGCATTCTCTTCTCAGTGCCAGCCTTCATTTCCCTAATAGGACTTTGACACTGAAGAAGTCACTTTTTCTAGCAAAGCTGACTTTTTATCCAACAATAAACCTCCATTTTTGCCATTAATGTTTTGGGTTTGTGAATTCTTTCATGAAGAACCTGCACCTCTGACCAAAAGGGTATTTCCACAACTCTCTGTCACTAACCTCATCAAAACTTCGCCAGAACAAAGAGAAAAATAATTTCAGCTGTGTGCTTGACCTAAGATAACAAGATTCCAAAACAAAAGATTAAAAAAAAAAGATTGAACAAATACCGAACCCAAGAACAGAGACTTGCTGATTCTGAGCTCACTCAGCACCACTTTGCTATCCCATGCTACCAACAACAAGGTAGCATCAGAAGCCCTAAGATTTAACACAGGCTTCCTTCAAAACTTATTCCTACACTGCATCCCTCCTCTCTCTCTTTCTGATGCTACCGAGACTCTGAACCTGGGGTATGGAAATTTTGGACTCAACAGTCAGCTTGGGCTATAACCTCTGCTAGAAACCTCTGAACTAAACCAAAGAATGAAGGAACAGATTGAGTGGGACAAGTCACCAGGACAGGGCAATGTGCATGTGAGAAGCTGTGCAGCTCCCCAAGCCTGAGGGACAAGCATAGCATCTAGCTAAGGTCAGTTCTGACCACCCAAAAGTTAAGTTTGGGCAAATATATAGACATAGTGAACTGTGTATTGCCTGGGGGAAAGTGGCTGAGATGCTTTGAGATCCAGCCCCACAAAAAGCCACATTCAGAGGGGAGGGAGTTAGAAGTGACCAATAAGAAAAATAAGGGTGAGGGATACTGAAAGTACCAAATATTCCAGGAGGAAGAAATCTCAAAGACCTTGAGTAAAAACAGATGACTCAATGGGAAAAATATGACAGAAGAAAAATGATCTCTAGAAAAATGTCAAGTAGCTAGAAACAAATACTGTAAAACAAAGGAAAAAGATTTAATACTTGATGAGACAGAGGAATTTGTGGAAGTTTAAAAGAACATAGAACTGCAAACATGTTATTTCTGAGTGTCTTAAAAGAGAAATGAGAATTATGAGAGCAGAATTTGGGCCCTACAGAGCAAAAACTATGAGCTTAATAAGAAAACTTGAAGCTGCAATTGCAAGCTTTTGCAGTTTTCAATCAAAGAAACAAAAGGAAGAATAATATCTGGGACTGTAAATTCATAAGTGAAAGACAATCTAAAAGAAGAGAACATTGCAAGAAAATATGCTCAAAATGCAAGCAAAACATATAGACCACAGAGACAGAATGCATCAAGAACCATTCATCTCCCAGGCAAAAATGGCAGAATAAAAAAATAAATGAGATTACAGTTGAAAATATTCACAGATGACTTCTAGGAAAAAACAATACAAACAAACAAAAAATTAAAAAACTAAGATTGCAAATTCCAAAACATTGAGTGGTTAAATTTAACAATTCAACTCAGAAACAAGTTCTGCCAGCCATCAGAAGACCTTAAAATACAAAGGAAAATGCATTCAGATATCACAAGACTATTTCACATCCATTAGAAAAAGGAGGGACTGGAACAATGTGTTTCAAAGAGCAGTGGAATTCTACACAGCAAATATAATAAGCATAATAGGAAAACTTGAAGTTGCAATTGCAAACCTTTGCAGCTTGCAACCAAGGAAACAAAAGAGAATAATATATTGGGATTGTAAATTCACAAGTGAAAGACAATCTAGAAAAGAAGGAAAAGAACATTGCAAAAGAAATATGCCAACAGAAGACCTTAAAATCCAAAGGAAAATACATTCAAATAAAATAACAATATTTCACAGTCCAAGGTAATATTTTGCAAATCTGAACCTAACCATACAGCATAGAAGATAGACATTCAATAATAACGAAGAGTTTGGAACATTTTTAGAAAGAACCAGAACTTGAGATTGTTGGCATTTTGACCATCCCCAAGAACAGAAATACAGGAAGAATGAATAATTGCAGACAATAACAACAGTGTGACAACAAGGCATGAAGGGACTTCTTTCTAAATGTAGACAATGAGGCAAGGGTGATGAAGAAATCTGGTAGAGTTGACACTGAAGAGATGGACAAGGAATAATGGACAGAAGCTGGTAATATCATCTACAAGTGAATGTGTGTGTGTGGGGGGTGAAAGACAGAGACAGAGAAAAAAGAGAGAGAGAGAGGGAGAGGGAGGGGGAAAGGGAAGGGGAGGGGGGAAAAGGAGAGAGGGAGAGGGAGAAGGAGAGGAAGAAGAAGAGGAAGAAAAAGAGGGAGAGGTAGAGAGGGAGAGAGGGAGGGAGAGGGGAAAAGAGGGAGAGGTAGAAAGGGGAAGAGGAAAAGGGGAGAGGAAGAGAAAGAGAAAGAGGGAGAGAGAGAGGGGAAGAGAAAGGGAGAGAGGAAGGGAGAGAGAGAGAGAAAGAAAGAAAGAGAAGGACAAAGAGAGAAGGAGAGGGAGAGAGGGAGGGGGAGAAGGAGAAGAAGGGGGAAGGGGAGAAGGAAAAGAAGGGGGAAGGGGAGAAGGAGAAGGAGGAGGAGGGAAAGAGGGGGAAAGGAAGAGAGATGAGGAGGGGGAGAGGGAGAGAAAGAGGAACACAGGGAGAGGAAGAGGCAAAGAGAGAGAGGGTGAAAGAGAGGGGGAGAGAGAAGAGGAGAGGGAGAGGTGGTGGGAGAAGCATTTGGGGGATAACTATAATGATATAAAAGCAAAAGACATTAATAAAAACTTATTTTTAAAAAGTGCTTATTCCCTTCCCTCCCCTGATTGGTGAAATTTTACCATGGAATAGAGATAACCCAAATTTTTCTAAGATTATAAACTTTAGATTTAGGTTATAAACTACAAGTTCTAAAAGATTCCAATATAATGGAAGGGTTTCAAGTATCATTTCAGCAATAAGTCAAGTCTACAGTTCAGTAACCAGCCTAAGTAAATAGAGAAAAATTCATCACCAGTTGGTTAGGACATTTGGCGATGAAATCTTGGGCTACTGCAATTCATAAAACAAAGAAAATATACAAAATGGCTCTAAGTCTCATTCCAGTGCTAAAATTTTTAAAAAATTATTTTGAAACTGATTATCAAAAAAGCATTTCCACATACAAAGAACATGAAAAAGAAGATTATAAATTAAACCATGAATCTCAATTCCATATAGCTTATTGTTTTGTTTGTTTTCAAAGATATCTAAAACACTCAATATACTACTTTCATTACCTTCCATTCTGGGAAAGATAATCCACTAAATTGCTCTAGAGCAGAACCAGCCTGAGTTTGAGGTCATGCTCTAGGACTCCACTAATCCCTGTCCCAAACATTCAGGGCTTGTACCCTCTTCCATTCTTTTCAACTTTTTTCAGGCATTGCTATTCAAATCAACATGACTTCTACTACTATAAAGAGAATGATGATGTTCCACTGAGCATCCCAGTGATTCTGAAAAATAGCAGGCTACTTAGGCCAAAGTTCCCTTCTTAATTGCCATTCCCTAAATGGCTGAACAAGTTATGATATGTAATATTATCATTCTATAAGAAATGATGAATAGGCTGATTTCAGAAAAACCTGGAAAGACTTAACATGAGCTGAAAAAATGAGCGGAAGTATATGGCAACAATAAGATTATGTGATAATCAACTGTGATGGACCTGGCTCTTTTTAAAAATGAAGTGATTCAAGGCAGTTCCAATAGACTTGGGATGGAGCGAGCCATCGGCATCCAGAGAGAAAACTATGGAGATTGAATGTGGATTGGAGGCCTAGGTTTTTCATCTTTTTTTTGTTAGTTTATTCTCTTTAGGTTTTTTTTTTCTTTTTTGGTCTAGTTTTTCTTGCACAACATGACAAATATGGAATATGTTTAAAAGGAAAAAATAATATCACTCCTTGATCCCTAAAACTTATGTATACTCCATATAAACTTTTGTTAGAATCACCTATGAACAAATTGGAGACATTCTTGATCAGGGTTAAAAAACTATGGTGGGCCCAAGGTAACTAGGAAATATAATCTCTAAAAATTACTAAAATGTTCATGCTTATCAATCTTGGGGGAGGCTGGTTGTTGAAGGAGAAAATTTAAGATTTTTCTTTTCTCACACTTTCTACCTCTACCCTAGAGTTCCAAGTTCTTAAAGCTTAAAAGTCTAAGCTTCATGTCTAAGTTCTCCCCAAAAGGAAGAGTAGAAAGATAATATATAATATAAATGAAATATATAACTGCTGTTTATTAATTTATACAAAAGAAACACTTAAGATGAGAAACTGATGTGTCCATTGATAAATATTTAAAAAGCAGTTTTCCTTTCCCTTTCCCCACACTTCCAGGAAAAGGCTCTAATAGCCTTAATATCCCTCAGTAGATGAGAAATAAAGAAAGAGACAGAGATAGAGATTCAAAGAGACAGAAACAAAGAGACAAAGACACAGAGAGAAATGGGTAAGATACTGAGTCACTTCCTTTTAAAGGTCCACTAAATTAACAGCAATTTCTTCTCAGTAGAGGGTGCAGCTAGATGGCATAGTGGATAAAGCTCATTTTTCTGAGTTCAAATCTGAATTCATTTACTAGCTGCAAGTCATTTAACATTTTGCCTCAGTTTCCTCATCTGTCAAATGAGCTGGAGAAGGAAATGGCAATATCCAATATCTTTGCCAAGAAAATCCAAATGGAATCATAAAGAGTTAGACACTCTGAAAAAAGTGAACATACTTTCCGATGGCCAATAAAATTTGAATTGCAGTTCATCTCAAGTTGCAAGTCCTTGTAACATTTAGTCATGTGTATGAAAATTATCTGAGAATGTTATCTTCAAATTGAACTTCACACAAACTATGTAGAGGATTGCAATCCCTGAGTAGATGTACAGATAGGTTTTTGCAAGTGATATTCGACAACCAACCTAATCTTCATTTGCTAGTTATGTAATTGTGGGCAAATCACTTCATCCTTGTTACCTTAGTTTCCTCAACTAGGGATTATAATAGTACCTACCTCCTGCGATTTTTGTGAAGACAAAATGAAATAATATTTTTAAGTACTTATTTACTTTTCCCAGCACATAGTAGGTGCTATAAAAATGCTTATTCCCTCCTTTACTATTACATAATTCACTAAAAGATATAAAAACTTCATTATCACAATGTATTTAATGTTTGTTGATTACTTTAAAAGCATTTGATACTAGTGGGAGGGAATTATGGGAAATTATGGGAAAAATAGATATACTACTGTGCTATTGGTAGAGTTGTGAACTGATTCAACCATTCTGAAAAGCAATTTGGAACTATACTTCCAAAATTACTCAATTGTGAATATTCTTTTATCCAGAAACACCCCTTTATAGCTATACCTTCTCCAACCCCTTCAACATCCACTGAAAAAAGATAAAGAAAAGGGTCCACATATCTCAAAATATTTATAAACAACTCTTTTTTTTTGCAGTGTTAAATAACTGGAAACTAATGAGATGGCTATCAATTGGAGGATGGTTTGAAAAAATTATGGCTTTTGAAATGACTATACTATAAAAAATTATGAAGAGGATGGTTTCGAGGAACTTGAGAAGATTTGTATGAACTGACGTAGAATGAAGTAAGCAAAACGAAGAGAAACAATAATTTAATAATAACAGCAGTGTAAACAAGTTTTAAAGACTTAGGAACTCTGATGAACACAATGACCAATCATGATTCCAGGGAACTAATGATCAAACATGTGGCTCACTTTCTGACTCGAGTACAAATTGAGACATGAATTTTTGGGATATGGTTAATATGGAAATTTGTTTCAATTGACTATGAATATTGGATTCAAGATTTTTCATTTTTCTTTCTTTTTCAATTGGGGAAGGATGGATTTTTGCTATCTAAAAAACTTTTTAAAAAAGTATTTGATATAGTAGAGTAAAACATTACTCCAAGTGCTCTCTTCCCATCCATCCATCAATTAATCAATCAACAAGCATTTATCAAGCACTTACTATGTGCCTGGAAGCTAGGTGGCACAGTGGATAGAGTGCCAGGATATATCAGGAAAACTATTAGCATAATTGACTATGTCAATAAGCAAACTAACATAAATCACATGATTGTTAATAAATGCAGAAAAAGCATTTGACAAAATACAACACCAATTCCTACTAAAAATACTAGAGAACATAGGAATAAATGGATTTTCCTTAAAATGATAAGTAGCATCTTATCTAAAACCATCAGCAAGCATCATATGTAATGGGTATAAGCTAGAAGCATTCCCAGTAAAATAAGGAGTGAAATAAGGTTGCCCACTATCACCATTACTACTGAATATTGTATTAGAGATGCTAGCTTCAGCAATAAGAGAAAGAAGGGAAATTAAAGGAATTAGAGTAGGTAATGAGGAAACAAAATTATCACTTTTTGTGGTTGATATGATCAGTATATTTAGAGAATCCTATAGAATCAGCTAAAAAAAAAAACCTACTAGAAGCAATTAGCATTTTTAGCAAAGTTGCAGGATGCAAAATAAATCCATATACATCATTGGCAGATAGAAAGAGAAATTCCATTTAAAATAACTGTAAATAATATAAAATATTTGGGAGTCTACCTAACAAGACTAAGCCAGGAGCTATATGAGCACAATTATAAAATACTTCTCATAAATAAAATTTGAATTAAACAACTGGGAGACTATCAAGTGCTTATGTGTAAGCCAAGCTAATATAATAAAAATTACAATTCTATCTAAATTAATCTTATTCACTTATTCAGTGCCATACCAATCAAACTTCCAAGAAATTACTTTATAGAGCTACAAAAAATAGTGACAAAATTCATCTGGAAGAACAAACGGTCAAGAATTTCAAGGAAATTAATGAAAAAAATGCAAATGAAGGTGGCCTAGCTGTCACCAGACCTAAAGTTATAGTATAAAGCAGTGGTCATCAAATCCATTTGGTACTAAGAAATAAGAGTCAATGCAATAAGTTAGGTTCACAAGATAGAATAGTCAATGACAGTAATAATCTAGTGTTTGATTAACCCAAAGACTCCAGCTTCTAGGATAAGAACTCATTATTTGACAAAAATTTCTGGGAAAATTGGAAAAAAGTAAGGCAGAAACTAGGCATTGTCCAACACCTTACATCCTCTACCAAAATAAGGTTAAAGTGGATTCATAATTTAAACATAAAGGATGATACTATAAGCAAATTAGGAGAACAAGGTATAGTCTACCTCTCAGATCTGTGGAGAAGAAAAGAACTTATGGCCAAAGAAGGACTAGAGAACATGAAATGCAAAGTGGATAATTTTGATTGTATTAAATTTAAAAGGTTTTGTACAAATAAAACCAATGCAGCCAATATTAGAAAGGAAGCAGAAAACTAAAGGGGGGGGCGGGGAAAATTAGCATCTAAGGATTCTGATAAAAGTCTTATTTCTAAAATATATAGAGAATTGACTCAAAGTTATAAAAGTACAAGCCATTCCTCAAGTGATAAATGGTCAAAGGATATGAACAGACAATTTTCAGATAAAGAAATTAAAGCCATTTCTAGTCATATGAAAAAATGCTCTAAATCATAACTGATTAAAGAAATGCAAATTAAGACAACTCTGAGGTACTACTATACACCTTTCAGATTGGCTAAGATGACAGGAAAAGATGATAAATGTTGGAGGGGATGTGGGAAAAGTGGAACATTAATATATTGTTGGTGGAATTGTGAATGGATCCAACCATTCTGGAGAACAATTCGGAACTATGCTCAAAAAGTTATCAAACTGTTCATACCATTTGAACCAACAGTGTCTCCCCTGGGCCTGTATCCTAAAGAGATCTTAAAAGGAGGGAAAGGGACTTGAATGTGCAAGAATGTTTGTGGCAGCCATGTTTGTAGTGGTTAGAAACTGGAAATTGAGTGGATGCCCATCAATTGGAGAATGGCTGAGTAAGTTATGGTATATGAATGTTATGGAATGTTATTGTTCTGTAAGAAATGACCAGCAGGATGAATACAGAGAGGCTTGGAGAGACTTACATGAACTGAGGCTGAGTGAGATGAGCAGAACCAGGAGATCATTATATACTTCAACAACAATACTATATGATGATCAATTCTGATGGACGTGACTTCAACAATGAGATGAACCAAATCAGTTCCAATAGAGCAGTAATGAATTGAACCAACTACACCCAGCGAAAGAACTCTGGCAGATGACTATGAATCACTACATAGAATTCCCAATTGTCCTATTTTTGTCCGCCTGCATTTTTGATTTCCTTCACAGGCTAATTGTACACTATTTCAAAGTCCTATTTTTTTGGTACAGCAAAATAACTGTATGGACATGTATACATATATTGTATTTAACATATACTTTAACATATTTTACATGTATTGGTCAACCTGCCATCTGGGGGAGGGAATGGGGGGAAGGGGAAAAATTGGAACAAAAGGTTTTGCAACTGTCAATGCTGAAAAATTACCCATGCATACATCTTGTAAATAAAAAGTTATAATAAAAAAAGTTTGTAATTTTAAAAATGATCAGCAGGATGATTTCAGAGAGGCCTAGAGGAGACTTACGTGAACTGATGCTGCGTGAAATGAGCAGAACCTAGAGCCCTAGATCTACTCCATGGTTGCAATTGCCTTGATTCTGCTTCTGCTCTCCACTCATTCTTCTTGTGATCTTTCCTCTAGCTCTGTTGGTCTCCTATGAGCTTTTTTAGGGTCTGGGCCAGACTTTTTCCAAGTCAGACTTCTTGCTCACTCAGAAATTGAACTGAACTCACTTGGGCTGCTGTAGCCTCCAGTCTCTCCAGTATCAAGCTCAACATTCATTTTTTAAAAATTCTTTTAAAAAATTTATTCATTTATTTTTAATTTTTATTAGTTTTTTTTAATTTTATGGAGTTTATATGTTTGTTTGTTTTTTGCTGAGGCAAATGGGGTTAAGTGATTTGCCCAGGATCACACAGTTAGGAAATATTAAGTGTCTGAGGCCAAATTTGAACTCAGTCCTCGTGTCCTCAGGACTGGTGCTCTATCCACTGTGTCATCTAACTGACCTTAAAAGTTTTATTTTCAAAACATAAGCATGGATAATTTTTTAACATTAACCCTTGAAAAACCTTGTGTTCCAAATTTTTCCTCTCTTCCCCCTATTCCCTCCCCTAGATCGCAAATAATCCAATATATGCTAAACATTCAACATCTATTCTTGACTAGAGTTTTTCAAAAGAAATAAAAAGGGCCCTTAGCTTAGGACTGACAGAAGCTTCACCAGTTCTGCTGCCTTATCTCCCAGACAGAAAGTGGGTTTATCCCAAAAAGCTGATACCCTTTAGGTTTAGCCACATGGCCGCAGAGAAGCATTGTATTTGGGAATTTCTGGACCAATCCAGGAGTCAAGAGAAATGTATAAGCCAGCAGCAGGGACAGTCAATGGTATGACAGAGAAGAAGTATCTTTCAAACCTTGTGGATCCAGCAGAAGATTCCTGGACCAAGTGTAAGCTGAACTTGCCAAGGACCAAGAAGAAATGGAGCCACAATGTGGATCAACTGGAATTTGTTCAGGGAGTTGCAGACCAAGGTGGCAAAAGTGCTCTCAGCATTGGAAGTTAATAAAATGAATTTGCATTCAGAAAAAGAGACCTGATAAGGTGAAGAATCCACACCAGTGCTAGAGGCCAGGAAGGAGGGCAGAGAAAGGGAAATAGGGAAAATGAAGCTCACCAGAGAGGGAAAGAACCTTGACTCAACCATGGATAGAATGGGTCCCTTAACCTTAAAACAACTAAAAAGTTTCATTGTTGTTTAAATTAATTAATTAACCAACTATTAATCAACTAATTAATATTAAATAAAAGACATTTAAATGTCTTGTCAGTCCCAGAGTTTACACAAGAACTGAGAGCTTTCTTCTTTTTTGTGAAGACCCAAGTCTCAATGTGAAATTCCTAAGAGAAACTCTGGATGAGGATATGGTTCAAAGAACAGGAAAAATGATAAACCCCCAAGATTTAATGTGGTTCAGATGAATTCAGGACTTCAGTTCTTGGAACTATAATAATTTTATAATATATATACTAACATAATAAAATAGATGATAAATATAACATTAATATGTTATATATAATACATATATAACAATTATAATAATTTTGATTATTATGTGAAAGGCACTGTGGTAGATGCTGGGGATATAAAGATAAAAAAAAAACATACAGTCCCTGTTTTCAAGGAATATATAATCTAAAGGAAAAGGACAGAATATGTTGGCAGCTTTAACAAATGGAGACCAGGAGAGGGGAAAAGGTTGAAAGAGAGAAACTATTTGTAGTTTATAAGATATTATGACCAAAGACAGGGAGTTTAGACGAGTGAGGGATGGAGTTGTCCAATTTGGTTGAAAAGTAAAATAGGGAAAGAAAAGCAGGGAAGAGATAAGAGTCATTCTCAGTGAGACAATGGTAAAGAAAAAAAAAGAAAGGCCCAAGTCAGGACCAGAATAAGATTTTTACAAGGCTGAGGAGCACCCAATTTCAAAGTGACAATTAAGGATACACTTGTCCCTTACAAGCTGGTTGTAATTCTTTCCACTCACCAGAGTTTAGGCCTTGGAGACTGGGAACTGTAGAGCACAGAATTCTATGCAGAGAATATGAAATCAAGGTGTAAAGTCTAAGGAAGGTGCAAGTTTAAAGAGAAGGGTCATAGGACAGCTTTAGAACTAATGCAATGCTTTTTATAGATGAGACCACTGAGGCTCAAAGCACAGAACAACTTGTCCAGATTTGTATAGCTAGTATCAGAGGAATATTTGTACCAGGTCTTCCTGACACAAAGTCCAACTTGGTCTATCAAAGTGGTCAAATGCCACATTGCCTCAGATTCAGGAAAACAAGCCTAAGTGTGAGAAAGAAACAATCAATCAAAATTCCAACTCCCGGGCCCCTTCATGATCTCTATACCCTCCTTTTTCCATCTCAGCAACCCTAATTTCAGTCTTTCTCTAATTCCTTGTATTGTTTGGAATAAAGATATGCTTTGTATGCTGTATATTCTCTAGAAATGAGAGTTGGGATAGTGGTTGATTACTTAAAACTACAATCAAACTTAATTTCATCAGTTGGAACTAACTTCCTCCCCAGGATATCTGGGAAGATTTTTTGTGGATAGGTTTTTGAGGATTTTGTTTGTTTGTTTGTTTTTGGTTCCTTCCATTATGTCAGTCTGCAATTCTTAGAGAATTAATTGTAGGAATAAAGTCAAGATCAATATCTTCCCTTCCCTACCATTCCTACCTAATCCTCAGCATGTTTGCTGATTCCCCTGTGCTACAAGTCACCACCTGCTCCCTCCCCTACCAAGGAATATTTTAAATAGAGTCATCATCATTACCCAGAACCAGAAAAGCCAAATATTCTCAGTCTCAGTCCCATGCTGACTTCTCTCAGGAAGTCATCTGAAACTATAGGCACGTAAGCCAGATTTCCAAGTAAGCCTGGAACATTTTGTGCGTTGCTGCTTAGGCGCAAAGTTGGATTGTTAGGGACCATGCTGATGCAAAGCTGTGTCCTTGCCTGGAGCTCAGTGTTGATACAACAAATTAGAGAGAAGCCAGGTAGTTTTCTAGATACTTCTGTTACCTGACTCTCTTCAGGTACATATTGCTAGGTGGGGAAGGAAAGGGAGAAACAGACCGACAGACATGGAAGGATGGAGTGGGGAAGGAGGGAGAGACAGACAGACAGACTTTGGAAGCAGCAGACATATAAGGGAAGCTAGCTCCTAAATGTCTCTGATTTCCCTTACAGACTTCCAAGGATTGTCTCTTGGGAAAGATCGTGCTCTTTAAGCTGAAATATTTTGCATCTAGCAGAAGAGTTGATTTACTCTGTATTTTCTGGTACTCTCTAATTTGTGTAAGATTTCTAGTATCTGTTTATCTTCTTGGATAAATGAATTTAAGTCATTATTTGCTATTTGTGTGATTCACTATGTGATGGTCTTTTATATGACCACAATTTGGTAGAAATGAGTCAAACTGATAAGTGAAAGCTAAAGAAGTGCCAGCACCGAGAGAAGTGACACTTGTAAAAATTATACCAGCAGACCAGAAATATGATGGAGGTGGGGGAAGAGAAATAATTCTATTTCAGGTTTTTTTTTCAGAAACTGGAGAACCCAGCAGTCAAACTTGTGACCTTTCCCCCCTTTTCTCTGGACACAAACCACAGTCTAGAGACTATGAGAGAGGGAGAATTCCAGAGATATCCATCTATGCCCTCCATTAGCCTACATACATGGGCAGCACCCACAAATTACAGAAAATTTGGCGTACATTCCACATGGAACCGCTGCCTTTGATCCCCTTTCTGGCAAACTACTCCACCTTATTGTCCATTCTCAGAGTATCCTCTCAGTTCTTCTAATTTTGATCAAGAATATATTTTTAATACTTCAACAATGGGAATTTTCTCTAGTATTCTGCTAATTGATTGAACAGTTTTTCATTGACCTAATCCTGCATTTCTTTAGCCTATAATTTTAAAATCCAAAAATGGATATTTTAACACTGCTATAAGCCAGTGTTATAATTATAATTAATATATATTATAATAATATATATATTAATATAATTGTAAGCCACAAATTGGTGAGTTCCACATTACCCTTCTAATGATTTCTCAGTGTCCATTCCAAATTTCTCTGGCTAACAATTGGTCCCTTCTAAATTTCCCTGACCACTGATTGATTTCAAATTGTTCTGTGCATTGATTAATTATACACAAAGTCCTTTTTTAACCAAATTATTTATTCTAGCCTATGCTTCTATCAACTAGTTCATTTTATTCTCTCTCTCTTTCTCTCTCTCTCTCCCCCACTTTCTCTTCCTCTTCTTTCATATATATGTGTGTGTATATATATGCACATATATATATACACACATACACATACATATATGTGAGTGTCATTCTTCATTGTCTCTCTTATTGATTGTCTTGTCCCCTTGGTCACATCACCCAATAGCCTATTTGTTCTTTATATTCTCAGCCCTCAGTATAGCAATAGAGATGGTTCTTGAAGAAGTGAAGGGCCAGCTTCATCTGGATCTCTCCCTTGGAGCTGAACCTGTACCAATTGTAGGTTTTCTTCGAGGAGGACTCTTCCGGAATAGGTTCCAGGTCCCTGAGTTGGTGCTCAATCACCACATCTGAACAAAATCCTACTCGAAGACTCCCCAAACCATCAATGAAAAATTCTACAAGGAAGAGAAAATAGAATGAATAGAATCAATAAGCTTTGGGCCAATGCCAGAATGCCAGTGCTGGGGCAAGAGTCATATATTAGGAGATCCAGAAGGACAGACTTGACTTTGGAGCTTCCTGTCCGATGGATATAACAATGCATACGCACAGAAACAAAGGAAAATGCAGACTCTCCAGGTTAAAAGCTCCAGGTCTCAGGGTTAAGAAGTAAAAGAGAAATTCAGAACTGAAGGCTGGGGAAGAGGTCTGTGGAAAGGCATGGAAACAGATTCCAGAGGTATGAATGGAGCAGAATATAGAAACACACAAGCTCTTCAGTTGAGGGTGGAGGTTTGGAAACATGGTTTAAAAAAGTGTGGTCTCTTTGATAGTGGTTAATTTTTAACCTTAACCTAGCATCCTTACCTGACTGTGCTACTCTTTTCAATCTGGGATCAAAACCAACATTGCGGAGCTTCTCTGTGTGGGCCAAGAAAAAATTGACAATACCACTCGTGACCACACATTTGGGGAAGCCGTCCAAGACCTGGAAGGATCCCACTCGTTTGTGAATGCAGCTGCCATCCTCCCCTTGGGCCAACAGCAGCTTGAACAGGAATGAAATCCCAAGCACACGGCCACCTACCTATCCGAGACAGGGAAGAACAGAAAAAATGGCATTAATGAACTCAAGGGGCTCAGCAGCCATTTTGCTTCTCCTGGAAAGCATTTTAGAACTTTTGCAGATAACTATTATCAATATGATTCTGTCATTCTACCCATCCACCCAGCTCTAGGACTCTCAGATTCTTAAATCTCACACCTCCCTTCCCATCCATGCTCTACCATCCAATGAGGTAAGAATATTTTAATCTGTCCTACTATTGTCATCATGCTCACTGTTCAGTCTACTTACTACAGCTTTGATATATGAGATCATTTTTGGACCTAGCAGGCAGTCAGGAAGACAAAATCCAATCTAGCCTCAGATATCTATGAGCTGTGGGGTCCCAGGTAAGTCCTAACATTTTTGTCTATCTTCTTTTCCTCAAATGTAAAACTGAAAAAACAAACAAACAAACAAATCCTACAGGGTTATTTTGAGGACCAAATATGTTAATGCTTGTAACATAGATAAGTCAGTACCTGAAGTTTAATAAAAATTAAAGAATTAATTTTTTAATAAAAAGAAGTTTAATAAAAATTCTTATTCCCTTCCATATCTTATATCCCCCAGGTTAGGAATGCTGACCATAGACCAGGGATCCTGGTATTTGACCTATTCTTGACAGAGTTTGGTCCATTGTAAGTGTCTGGTAGTTGCAGAGAACATTTCTCCCTACCCCAAAATACATATGGCAGCATCAGAGAGTTATCCCTATATGTTTATCCTACCCCCCTAATATAATCCCTGCCTTCCCTAGGTGACAGGAAACCCAATCTAAAGGGCAATTTTTAAAAAACAAATTCCAAGGCTAGATAGAGCCATCGTTGAGAAATGGGTACTGGAGATGAGGGGCTGGTCCTTAAGATAAAAACTAGAATATTTTGAGCATGAATGAGGCTCTGAGGAAGCATAGTAGAGATTAGGGGAGTGGGTGAGAAGATAAGAAATAATGCAAATCCAAAGGTGAAAGTTGAGTTACAGAAAAACAAGCCAATAGAGTGCAAAGCTCAGGACACCAAGGCAGTTGGGTAATCTGACTGCCTGAGTGATGGCCATCAGTGCACCTGGAAAGACCATATATCAGGAGCCCTGTGAGCATGTTCTCTTAACCCTCACCCCTTCCCATCCTGTTAAAACACTGCATTTGCGCTATCATCAGGCAAGAAACAGGAAGGTGAGACACAGCTCAAGGACAATAGCATACAGAAGAGCACTTGGGGAAGGAAAGGCCTGGGGGAGTCTCAAGTGGAAGTGGAGTGAGGATAGAAAAGACAAATGTTATCGACTTGGCAATTCTGCCTATGGCCCTTGCTTCAATACTTAATAGCTAGCAAGTCACTTAACCTCAGTCTCAATTTTCTCATCTGTCAGTTGGGGGTTAAAAAAAACCCTGTCATACTCACCTCAAAAGACTGAAATTCAAATTACAAAGTATTTTGCGAGCTAAAAAGGGCTATATGCCAGATATTATTATTATTCAACAATAATTTATAAAGTACCCACTATGTGACAGGCACTGTACTATGAAAGAGAGTGATCCTACTTTCAAGGAACCTGTGTTCCATTGAGTGAAGGGAGATAAAATATCCCTAGATATTAATTAGATAATAGATCTAGGAGAGATAATCTGAGGATTATTGGGCTTCCTAAAAACTATGATGAAAAAAAGAGCCTAGACACTATTTTACAGGAAATAATCAAAGAGAACTGCTCAGATATAATAGAATTAGAAGGTAAAATAACCATTGAAAGAATTCATCCAACACCTTCTGAAAGAGACCACAAAATAAAAATTCCAAGGAATATTGTAGCTAAATTTCAGAACTATCAGACTAAGGGAAAAATATTACAAGCAGCCAGGAAAAAATAATTCAAATACCAAGGAGCCACAATAAGGATCACTCAGGCTCTAGCTGCCTCCACATTAAAGGATCGAAGGGCCTGGAATCTGATATTCCAAAAGGCAAAAGAACTCAGAATATGGCCAAGAATAAACTATCCAGCTAAGCTGAGGATTTTTTTCCAGGGAAGAAGATGGACATTCAATGAAACAGGTGAATTCCATTTGTTAGTAATGAAAAAAACAGAGCTAAACAAAAAATTTGACCTCCAAATATAGGACTCAAAAGAAGCATAAAAGATAAAAAGAACTCTTGAGAACTGTATTTCTGTTACAGGCATATATAAAGAGCACGTATATAATTTGATTTTACTGTTATAATACAATAAAAAAGGGAAGTAGAAGTGGAAAGGGGATAGTATCAGAAAAAGAGAAAAGGGGAGATAAAACGAGGGAAATTACATCCCACGAAGAGGCAAAGGAAACCTATCATATCTGAGGGAACTTAGAGAGGGGGAGGAACATTGTGTGAATCATATCTCACCAGATTTGGCTCAAAGAGAAAATATTAGACATATCTGGTTTACAGAAAAACTTCTCTCACCTCATTAAAAAGTGGGAGAGGAAAAGGGGAAAGGAAAAGAGTAATAAGGGAAAGGTATAAGAAAGGGAAAGGGACTAAAGGGGTGGGAGGGATACTAAAGAGGGAGAACTGAGGGAAGCAAGTGGTGCCCATATGTTTAATGCTGGGGAGGAAGGTTAGGGGGGAAAGAAAAAGAAAAGTATAATCTGGGGATAATAAGATGGCAGGAAATACAGAATTAGTGATTTTAACCATAAATGTGAATGGGATGAACTCTCCCATAAAGCGGAGGTGAATAACATGCTGAATCAAAAGCCAGAATCCTACAATATGTTGTTTACAGGAAACATATTTAAAGCAGGGAAACACATACAGAGTAAAGGTAAAAGGCAGGAACAGAATCTACTATGCTTCAGGTGAAGTAAAAATAAAAAAAAAAAGCAGGGGTAGCCATCCTTATCTCAGATCAAGCAAAAGCAAAAATTGATCTAATTAAAAGAGATAAGGAAGGAAACTATATCTTGCTAAAGGATAGTATAGGCAATGAAGCAATATCAATACTAAATATATATGCACCAAGTGGTATAGCATCTAACTTCCTAAAGGAGAAATTAAGAGAGCTGCAAGAAGAAATAGACAGCAAAACTATAATAGTGGGAGATCTCAACCTTGCTCTCTCAGAACTACATAAATCAAACCACAAAACAAATAAGAAAGAAATTAAAGAGGTAAATAGAATACTAGAAAAACTAGATATGATAGATCTTTGGAGAAAAGTGAATGGAGACAGAAAGGAGTATACTTTCTTCTCAGCAGTTCATGGAACCTATACAAAAATTGACCATGTATTAGGATATAAAGACCTCAAAATTAAATGCAGAAAGGCAGAAATAGTAAATGCATTCTTTTCAGATCACGATGCAATAAAAACTACATTCAACAAAAAGCTAGGGGTAAATAAACTAAAAAGTAATTAGAAACTAAATAATCTCATCCTAAAGAATTATTGGGTGAAACAGCAAATCATAGACACAATCAATAATTACATCCAAGAGAATGACAATAATGAGACAACATACCAAAATTTGTGTCTTGCAGCCAAAGCAGTAATAAAGGGAAATTTTATATCTTTAGAGGCTTACTTGAACAAAATAGAGAAAGAGAAGATCAATGAATTGGGCTTGCAACTTAAAAAGCTAGAAAAAGAGCAAATTAAAAACCCCAATCAAATAATAAACTTGAATTTCTAAAATTAAAAGGAGAAATTAATAAAATTGAAAGTAAAAAAAACCTATTGAATAAATAAATAATAAAATTAATAAATAAATTAATTAATTAATAAAACTAAGAGTTGGTTTTATGAAAAAAAACAACAAAATAGATAAACCTTTGGTAAAGAGGAAAATCAAATTGTTAGTCTTAAAAATGAAAAGGGAGAACTTTCCACCACTGAAAAGGAAATTAGAGCAGTAATTAGGAGTTACTTTGCCCAACTTTATGCCAATAAATTTGATAACCTAAGTGAAATGGATGACTACCTTCAAAAATATAGGCTTTCCAGATTAACAGAGGAATTAAATTGCTTAAATAGTCCCATTTTAGAAAAAGAAATAGAACAAGTTATTAATCAACTCTCTAAGAAAAAATCCCCAGGACCAAATGGATTTACATGTGAATTCTACCAAACATTTAAAGAACAATTAACTCCAAGGGAATGAAGGACTCCTACCAAATTCCTTTTATGAGACAGACATGGTACTGATGCCTAAGCCAGGTAGGTTGAAAACAGAGAAAGAAAATTATAGCCCAATCTCCCTACTGACTATTGATGCAAACATCTTAAATAAAATATTAACAAAAAGATTACAGAAAATCATCCCCAGGAAAATACACCATGACCAGGTAGGATTTATACCAGGAATACCAGGAATTGAAGCAGGGCTGGTTCAATAGTAGGAAAATTATTAGCCTAACTGACTATATCAATAACCAAATTAACAAAAACCATCTCAATAGATGCAGAAAAAGTATTGATAAACCCAACATCCATTCCTATTAAAAAACACTTGAGAGTATAGGAATAAATGGACTTTTCCTTAAACTAGTCAGTAACATCTATTTAAAACTATCAGTAAGCATCATATGTAATGGGGATAAACTGAAACCATACCCAATAAAAACAGGAGTGAAACAAGGTTTCCCACTATCACCATTACTATTCAATATGGTATTAGAAATGCTAGCTTCGGCATTAAGAGCTAAGAAAGAGATTAAAGGAATTAGAGTAGGTAATGAGGAAACCAAATTGTCACTCTTTGCTGATGATATGATGGTATACTTAGAGAACCTCAGAGAATCAACTAAAAAACTATTTGAAATAATCCACAATTTTGGCAAAGTTGCAGGACACAAAATAAACCCACATAAGTCATCAGCATTGTTATATATCACTAACAAAATCCAACAGTTATAGATACAAAGAGAAATTCCATTTAAAGTAACTGCTGATAGTATAAAATATTTGGGAATCTATCTGCCAAGGGAAAGTCAGTAACTATATGAGCAAAACTATAAAACACTTTCCCTACAAATAAAGTCAAATCTAATCAATTGGAAAAATATTAAGTGCTCTTGGATAGGTCAAGTGAATATAATAAAGATGAAAATATTACATAAACTAATCTATTTATTTAGTGCTATACCAGTCACACTCCCAAAAAACTATTTTAATGACCTAGAAAAAATAACAACAAAATTCATCTGGAAGAACAAAAGGTTAAGATTTTCAAGGGAATTAGAGGAAAAAAAAAATCAAATGAAAGTGGCCTAGCTGTACCAGATCTAAAACTATATTATAAAGCAGCGGTCACCAAAACTATTTGGTATTGGCTAAGAAATAGACTAGTTGATCAGTGGAATAGATTAGGTTCACAGGACAAAATAGTTTGACAAAACCAAGGATCCCAGCTTTTGGGACAAGAATTCACTGTTTGACAAAAACTGCTGGGAAAACTGGAATTAGTATAGCAGAAATTCCACACTTAACACCATATACCAAGATAATATTAAAATGGGTTCATGATCTAGGCATAAAGAATGATATTATAAATAAATTAGAAGAATATAGGATAGTTTACCTCTCAGACTTTTGGAGGAGGAAGGAATTTGTGACCAAACAAGAACTAGCGATCATTATTGATCTCAAAATAGAAAATTTAGATTATATCAAATTAAAAAGCTTTTGTACAAACAAAACAAAACAAAACAAAAAACAAATGATTAGAAGGGATGCAATAAACTGGTAAAACATTTTTATAGTCAAAGGATCTGATAAAGGCCTCTGATAAAGATATATAGAGAATTGACTCTAATATATAAGAAATCAAGCCATTCTCTAATTGATAAATGATCAAAGGTTATGAACAGACAATTTTCAGATAAAGAAATTGAAACTATTTCTGCCCATATGAAAAGATGGTCTAAGTCATTATTAATCAAAGAAATGCAAATTAAGACAACTCTGAGATACCACTACACACACCTCTCAGATTGGCTAGAAGGACAGGGAAAGATAAAGCAGAATGGTGGAGGGGATGTGGGAAAACTGGAACACTAATACATTGTTGGTGGAATTGTGAATACATCCAGCCATTCTGGAGAGCAATTTGGAACTATGCTCAAAAAGATATTAAAATGTGCATATCCTCTGATCCAGCAGTGTTTCTACTGGGCTTATACCCCAAAGAGATACTAAAGAAGGGAAAGAGATCTGTATGTACAAAAATGTTTGTGGCAGCCCTGTTTGTAGTGGCTAGAAGCTGGAAAATGAATGGATGCCCATCAATTGGAGAATGGTTGAATAAATTGTGGTATATAAATGTTATGGAATATCACTGTTCTCTAAGAAAAGACCAGCAGGATGATTTCAGAAGGGCCTGGAGAGATTTACATGAACTGATGCTACGTGAAATGAACAGGACCAGGAGATCATTATATTCTTTAACAACAATACTATATGATGATCAATTCTGATGGATGTGGCTCTCTTCAATAATGACATAAACCAAATCAGTTCCATTTGTTCAATAATGAAGAGACCCAGTTACACCCAGTGAAAGAACTCTGGAAATGAGTGTGAACCACAACATAGCACTTCCAGTTCCTCTGTTTTTGTCTGCTTGCATTTTTGATCTCCTTCTCAGGTTAATTTTACCTTATTTCTAAGTCCTATTTTTTTGTGCAGCAAAATAACTGTATGGATATATGTACATATATTGTATTTAACATATACTTTAATATATTTAACATGTATTGCTCTATTTGCCATCTGGGGGAGGGGATAGGGGAAAGAGGGGAAAAGTTGGAACAGAAGGTTTTGCAAAGGTCAATGCTGAAAAATTACCCATGCATATATCTAGTAAATAAAAAACTATAATAATAATAATAATAAGACAAGGTAAAATAGAGTCTCATTTAAAAAAATGTTTTGGGCACAAGGATCATAAGAATAATTGGAAGAAATAAAGCAAAATTTTTTTTTAAAAAGTTAGAATTAAAATAAAAACTCTGGCCTCAGACATTTACTAGCTATGTGACTTTGGGCAAGTCACTTAAATCCTGTTTGCTTCAATTTCCTCATCTGTAAAAAATAAGCTGAAGAAAGAAATGATAAACTATTGCAGTGTCTTTGCTCTAAAAGAAAACTCAATGAAATCACAAAGTTGGACATGATTGAAAAATGCTAAAACCACAACAATAAAATCTCTGAAGGAAAAAACTGAAAGAAGAATAAATAGTTTAGCACAGAAGGCAGAAAATATTACCCAAGTAATGAAAAGTAATCAAAATTCAGTAATTTCATGAGATGATAAATATTAGAATAAAATTAAAGCATTGAAAAATGAAGGAAAATGCAGTCATCTACTATTAAAAACAATTCACTCAAAAAAGGTTGAGGAATAAGAATTTAATAATAATTAGCTTGAAACCTGTTACCAAAAATCCTTTTATATTAAAAACAAAACAAAACTAAAAACTAAAAAGCAGAAGAATTTTTTTAAAACCCTTTGTTTAATATGATACACAGTATCTATCTAAAACAAAAAGCTAGTATTAGCTAGAGAAAAAGCTAGGAGCCTTTCTAGCAAACTGAAGAGTACAGCAAAGATTCCCACTGCTGCCATTATCACATGTTATAGTTACAAAAATACCAACTATGATGATAAAACAAGTTTAAGGGAATAAACATAAGCAAATAACAAACAAAACGATCACTTTTGCAGATAGAATATTTAGAACATTCCCAAGTCAACTAGAAATTAATTTAAATAATTCACACTCAGTAAAGTAGCAAAATATAAAATAAATATACAAAATCATCAGTCTTACTACATTACCAATAAAACCCAAAGAAATAGAAAAAATGAATTCTACTCAGAATAACCATGGGATAATAAAATCTCTGGAATCTATATCGACCTATATAATACATAGGAATTATATGAATAAAACTAAAATACTTTCCACATCAAAAAAGACAAATCATTGGAAAGATTTTGATTGTCAATGGTTGGGCCATGACAATATAATAAAAATTACAATACTATTTAAATTAAAGATATATAAAGCCAGACTACCATAGTCTGGTACCATAGTACCATAGTACTACATTCTAGCACTATACAAAATAATAAGAAATTCATATGGAAAACAAAATGTCAAGGACCTGAAGGGAAACAATTTTTTAAAATTGGGAAGGAAGGGAAACAAGCAAAACTAAGGTCCCACATTGCACTACAAAACAATAAACATCAGAACAATTTGGTACTATTTAAAAATGGAAACCTTAATCGGTAAACAGATTAGGTATATAAGGTCCAGAAGTGATTAAACACATAGTTTTTGGCAATTAAGCACAATTAAATAAGCATAGTGCTTGATAAACCTAGAGATATCAACTACTATAGCAAAGATTCAATATTTAGCAAAAACTGCTGAGAAGCAGGAAGCAGTCTCACACTATACATCTCACACTATATACCAAAGTAAGCTCTAAATGGAAACATGACCTAAATATAAAATGTCATATCATAAGCAAATTAGGAATATGGGGAATGAAATACTTTTTACAACTATGGATAAGAGAAAAGTTTTTAACCAAATAAAAGAGAGGATCACAGGACATAATATAGACAATTTTGATTTTATAAATGTAACCAAGGTTTCAAATGTTAAACATCTGTGTAACAATTTCCCCATTAGTGGGAGAATGTTGACTCAGAATAGTATGTCTATATGAAGGGTTAATTTAGCATGAGAGTTTTGGAAAGGAGATAATTTTTCGAAATTATCTGTGGTTCCAGACTATTTGGGGAGACAGAAAAGACTTCGGGATGCAGGGATCAATATGTCCCTGATCTCCACTTTGGAGAATTTCTCCTAGGATGATATTCATGGAATGAGCCGTGAATTCTCTGATTTGAACTGAGACATTTTACTCCCAGTGGGAGGGCTGAGTCACTCTATATTTTCTGTTATATTCCAACTTATGATGACTTCTCCAATTTCTGTTTACTATCTGCTTGGATAAATGGAGTTTCTGGTCTTTCATTATTCATAATAGCCTTTTGTGTAACTAACATTTGATGGGAAGGAGGCAAGCATAAGGATATGTTTGGCATTTACTTTAAGTAATATTATGTTAGTGAAACTAAAGACATTGTTGCTCTTGGATGGTGGGAGAATCCTGCAATATTTAGGTGTAGGGGCAAGAGAGAAAGAAAGATATAATTCTAGTCCAGTAATTTTCTTTCTTTCAAAATAGAACACAGTTAGACAGACTTATGATCACTTTTCTTGCTCTCATTCAGGTCTCCCTTGGAGAGGAGGGTAGGCAAGATTCCAGAGGTATCTACAAGATATCTTCTCAAGAGCTGCATTTAAACAATCTGTGTGGACATTCAAATAACCTACATGAGCAACACACATTATTCAGAAAATTAGAAAATTTTAGCATAAATAAAATCAGTATAGTTAAAAGGGAAATAATTAATTCATGAAGGGGAGAAGGAAGGAACATTTACAATAAATTTCTCTGAAAAGGATTCTATATCCAAAACATATAAAGAATTGATACAAATATATCAAGAATCATTCTCCAGTAGATAATCAAAAGATAGGCAATTCTCCAAAGTACAGCACTCAATAAATACTTCTCATTCAGCATAAACTCCAGAAGTACTACCTAATAATGAACTCTATGGCAAAAATAATGCTGATGTCTTTTTGAAAAAAAGATGAACTCAGAAAGGAGTTTCAAAAGGCCCTTTTTGAGACTGATGGCACAAGCCCGGCTAAAATACCAACTGTACCAAAACAGAATAATTTTTTTTTTAATTTATGGACTAAAACAAGAATTTTTATAACACAGTGCAAAAAAAAAAAAAAGATTGTACATGAAACTGCTGATCTATTATGCACAACTTGCTATTCCTTTCAAATACACCACAAAATTATCATGTAAATTTTTTTCCCTTTAAAACTCAATAGTTTTTTTTTTTTTTTAATTCTTCAGAACTTTTCTCTTCCTGTCCAGGACACCATCTGTTTAGTGACCCATATTTGAAATCCTGGTGTTACGCTGGATTCCTCATTCTTATCCTTCCCTCATATCTTATCAGCCATCTCTCCATGCCTCTCAACTAAGTCCCCTTTCCTACCCTCACACAGCTACCCCTTAACTTTAGTCCTTCATCAACTCTGCTTTGGATTAGGGTTTCTTCCCACTGTAATCCATACTTTACAAAGATGTCAAAGTGATTTTCCTGAAGCTCAGGTTTGATTATATCACCCCCTTCTTAATAAACTCCATGGTCCCCTGTTGCCTCCAATATAAAACAGAAATTTCTCTGTTTGGTATTAAATGTTCTTCATCATCTCATCCCACCCATCTTTTCATTTTTCTTACACATTATTTTCCTCCATTCAGTATCCAGCATTTGCACCTTCATATATAATATCTTTATCTTCCATCTCTGTCTTTGTACCGACCGTTTTTAAATTGGCTCATCTCTGCTTTTTAGGATCTCTGGTTTCCTTCAAGATTCAACTTAAATCTCATCACCTATAAGCAGCTTTTCCCCTTCTGCACATAGCTGCCTGTACCTTCTTCATCAAGGTTGCCTTAAATCCATCTCTGTTTTTCTATGTCTTCTATCTTTCTGTCTCTCTATATCTGTCTACTTATCCCTATCTCTGTCTATACAGACAGACACATAGTCACACATTCACACACACATATATAGAACATACATATTCTCTCTCCTCTCTCCCTTGACTATATACTCACTGAGAGAAAACCTGTTTTGGTTTTTTCTGGACTCCTAGAATTTAGCATTGTGCCTGGCACACAGTAAGTGCTGATAATTGTTTAGAGTTCTTGTGCCAGTCCTGCCTCTCCTTGCCGATGTTGGAGCCGAGGCTAAAATAGCAGCACTTGGGCTCTCCCAATTTTTCTCTCTGTCTCTCTGGGCTATTCCATTTTGTCCCCTCCAGGTTAGTTTAGAGGCACTCTACTCCTTCCCTGCCTGAGAGGAGGAGATGAGAAGAGAGAGCAGGCTTGTGCAATGCAAAGACTGGTGAACTTGGAGCCAGAGACCAGGATTCAAAATCCTAGCTCTGCTTCTTACTGCCTGTGTAGTATGCAACATGACCTTGGGCACCTTTTAAAGTCATTTCCTCGTCTGTAAAATAAGAATTGGGCTAAATAATCTCTAAAGCCCTTTTCATCTCTATGATCCCAAGCAGAAAAAATGGTGAAATGAGCCCTTGCTACCTGCCATTTGCCGGGAGAAGGAAATCATCCTTTTACTTTCATATGGCCATTCTCTCCTTGGCTCCCTTTAAAAAAAAAATTTCCTTCCCTCCCTCTTTATTGTGGAGACAAATCAGCATTCATCAACCCTACACAGTTATCATCAGGTATTGGGGATACAAAGAATAAAACTATCCCAACTTTTAAGGAGTTCACTAACATCTTAACTTTCACATATTTCATGTCTTCATTTATTTAAGGACACAAAAGGATCTTGAGTGACTTCTTCATCCTATTTTATACTATTTCTTAAATGTTTTGTCTTGATAAATCACCTCCCAGCCAGTCTGTAAGCTCCTCATGGGCAGAAGTCTCCTTCTGCACTGCTTGGCCCAAGTGGATTTAGAAGGGCAGGAGAATTAAGTGTTTGCACACCCGTCTCTTTATTCTTATCTAATATGTCTTCTCTGCACTGATGGGAATTCTCTCCATTTTTCAAGCTCCAGCTGAAACCCCAGCTGTTCCATGAGCTTCTCAGGGTCTCCACACTCTCCTCTCCCAACTAGCCGTGATTTGCTTCCCACCCCACCCTAGGCAATGGGGATTACCGGGCTTGCCAAAGGTCACAATGTCTGAGGGCCAATTGGAACTCAGGTCCTCCTGACTTCAGGGCCGGTGCTCTCTGCACTGCGCCACTTAGTTGCCCCAAGGACAGCGGAGAGTGTTTTTAGCTCTACAAAAGCACTTTCCTCCCAATAACCCTGTGATAGAACAGGCACCGTTTGTCCAATTTTCAGAGGAGCAAACAGGCTGAAAAAGGTTGAAACAATCTTCCCACGGACACACAGCTCATGCCAGAGGTAGGAATCAAACCCGAGACCGCCTGACCCCAGGTCCGAATCATACACATGGAGGGTCCAACACCGTGCCGAGCCACCTCTGACAGCAAGCACTCCCCAAATAGTTGTGATAAATCAGGGAGGGAGGGAGGGAAGGAGGGAGGGAGAGAGAGAGGGAGGGAGAGAGAGAGGGAAGGAAAGAGGGAGGGAGGAAAAGAGGGAAGGGAGGGAGGGAGGGGGGAAGGGAGGGAGGGAGAGAGAGAGGGAGGGAGAGAGAGAGGGAGGGAGAGAGGGAGGGAGGAAAAGAGGGAAGGGAGGGAGGGAGGGGGGGAGGGAGGGAGGGAGGAGGGAAGGGAAGGGAGGAGGGAGGGAGAGGAGGAGAGAGGGAGAGGAGGAGGGAGGGAGAGGAGGAGTGAGGGAGAGGAGGAGGGAGGGAGAGAGGGAGGAGGGAGGGAGGAAGGAAGGAAAGAAGGAAGGAAGGAAGGAGGGAGGGAAGGAAGGAGAGAAGGAAGGAAGGAAGGAAGGGGTAGGAATAAAAAAGAAAGTTTCTCTTACCACATCCAGATCTGTTTTTTCCAGAACATTCAGCAGAACCTCAATTTTCGTCTTTTGAGTGAAAAAAAAGTCATCGTCCACCCACAGCACGTACTTGGTAGTAACCTGAGATAGGGCCAGGTTTCTTCCAGCAAACCAGCCCTGGGATTGGAAAAGCAGAGTAAATACTAAGAGAAAACTAAGCAACAGAACCATTCTCAGCCCCTCTTGCCACAAAGATGAGAGGAAACTATTTCTACTGCCAGATCAAGTTGGGGTGAAAAGTCATTGATTCCTTGCCCCCCCCCCCAGCTCATTCTCTAGCCTATGAGCAATCCCTGGCCTTGCTGGCCCCAGGGCTCAGGCCTTTGCCAGGACCGCTGGGCTTGCTTTGACTCGCCCACACGTTGTCCCTTTCCCTTCTGTACTTCGGCTGCAGAGTAGCTGGGCTGCTTCTGCCTTTTGTGCTCCCCCCCCCCAAAACCTCCCATCTCAGAAGCTCTCCTCCGGTATGGGTCCTTGCCTTGTAATTCTACTACCCGGCAGCACGGTAAAGCAGAAAGACCATCGGCCAAGACTTAAGGATTGTGACCAATGCAGACGAGCAGCCAGAATTCCAGAGGCTCTGTGATGAAGAGCGCGACCCACCTCCTGATGGGAAGGTGATGACCTCAGGATGCAGAAAGAGATTTTTCTGGGAATGGCCAATATAGGAATTTGTTTTGCTTGATTATGCACACTTATTGCAAAGGGTTTTTTTTTTTTTTAATGAGGTCAGGGTGAAAAGGAAAGAAAATAAATATTTGTTAATTGAAAAAATTCAAAAGAAAAAAATTCGTTGGTTTTGAAGTCAAAGGATCTTGGGAAAGTCACTTAGCATCTCTGAACCTCAGGTTTCTCATCTGTAAAACTCATAGGGTCAGGGCAGGTAGTATCTAGGTCCTTTCCAGCTCTAAATCTAGAAGCTTTCACAGATATCTAGAGAATCTTGCCCATTCGTTAATGTCTCCTAGAGAGCCAGAGAAAGCTTGATCATTCTGATCTCCTCAAAGGAGTAACACCAGACTAGAATTATATTTATCTGTATCCCAAAACATTGCTAGTATAGGAAAATGATTCTTTTCTTGGATTCAAGCTTCATTTCTGATTCTTATCCCTTAAAGAGGAAGGCGGTCCTCCAAATTTATATCTTCAGGCTTGATTCCTTATCACTAAATATTAGTTACGCAAAAGATCATCCAAGCATAAAACAAACAGAAATCATAAAAGTTATAGAGACAAGAATATACCAGAAAATGCATAGAGTAAATGAGCTCCTTCACTGGAAGCAAGACATCTTGACTCAAAATTCCCTAAATTCTCTAAGAAAGCAAGCTGAAAATCAGAGTTTTATTAAGATGTGCTTCTCTATTTTGGAAGCCTGCTGCTTCCAAAGTCTCCTCCATCCCTCTCTCCCTGAAGAGAATCTTGAATCCCTGACACACAGAGCAATTATCTGGAATCTGGAATCATGTCTAGGCAACAGTAGACACACCCTCCCAAGCAACCCATTTAATATTTCCAAGGCGTGATTCCTCTGGGTACCAATAATCATAAGAAATAAAATGAAGGCAGTCGTCCTCAGTTCTTACAAATCATCTCAGCTGTACAGGTACAGATACAGCTGGAGGTACACAATATAAAACATACATCACTACGTTTACAACTTAATTGCAGGCAACCATCCCAGACATCGAATGCCATACCATATAAGGGACACAATAAATAGAGTGTCAGGCCTGGAGTCAGGAAGATCTGGGTTCAAATATGACCTCAGCCATGTACTAACCATATGGTCCTGGGCAAGTCAACTTAGCCCTGTTGCCTCAGTTTCCTCATCTGTCAAATGAGCTAGAGAAGGAAATGGCAAACCCATTCCAGCATCTTTGTCAAGAAAACCCCAAATGGGGTCACAAAAAGTTAGATATGATGAAAACAACTAAACAACAGCCTAATACACAAATTAGAATTGTGTATATTATAGAAAACACAAAGCTCACATATAAGCACAGAGTACAAAATGTCATATAGCAAAGTTACATATAGTAAATCAGTATAGCTGTCACATTCAAATACATACCATATAGTAATGAAAATTGAGGGGATGTCCGTTAATTGGGGAATGACTGAATAAGTTATGATATAGGGATAGAATGGAATACTATCATGCTAAGAGAAATGATGAGCAGGCACATTTCAGAAAAATCTGGAAAGATTTGTATGATGATGCAAAATGAAATGAGAAGAACCAGAAAAATATTTTACACACTAACAGCAACACTGTGTGATGATAAACTATGAAGATTTAGCTTGTCTCAGCAACACATTGATTCAAGACAATTACAAAGGACTCATGAAGGAAAATGCTCTCCATATCAAGATAAAGAACTGATGGACTCTGAATGCAGATCAAATAATAATTTTTTCATTTACTTTATTTTTTGTATTTTTTCCTTCTTATTTGTTTCTTCTTTCACAAATGTGACTAATATAGAAATATGTTTTATATGATTGCACATATATAACCTATATCAAATTGCTCATCATTTTAGGAAGAGGGAAAAAAAGTTTGGAACTCAAAATCTTGTAAAATTGAATGGTGAAAATTGTCTTTACATATAATTGGGAAAAAATAAAATACTCTTAAAAAAACAAATACATACCACATACTATCATATGTCAGAGTTGTACATAGAAAATCAAATATCTAAGTAATATGTAAATACACAATACAAAGCATTATATATTGAGATTTCATAACAGATAAATTCATTCATTTATTTATTTATTTATAGGACACAGTATGTGTATATATACATACACACACACACACACACACACACACACACACAGAAGACCCAAGTGACTGTATAAACAAGCTTCTCTCCTATTACTCCAAGAACATCATATTGATCAGCCCAATCATCAGTCCTACTATAGTACCTCACTATCAGTTCTGTATCTTCATTATCCTGAGACTCACTGGCCACATATCCAGTCCTGAAATAGCAGATGGCCCAAATTGATGCAATCATCTCCAGTTCCTAGTTTATCAGGCTCTATAAGCAGTCACATTTCTCTTTGAGTCTATAAAAATGATTATTAAATGAGCAGCCCCTGATTTCAATCTGTCCTTCCCTATCTGAACAAAGATCTCCCCCTCATTCTGGCTGAATCTTGGAAAACTTGGCAAACACTCCAGAAGATACCAGTTTTCTCTTCACCTAAATCTTGATCCAGATCCTTCCCACTGAGCCTTCCTCTGGCACCAAGTGTTCATCTGCAGCTGGTGAATAAGCTCTCCTTAGAGATCCCTTTTAGACCTCTCCATTGTTCTCCTGGTTACCAGAGAGTGCAACTAACTCATTTATAGGGAGCTGCAAAGCACCCTATTTGCAGGTCCTGATCGTTCCATGAGACTATTTTGTAGACTGTTAAATTACCCAACCTTTCTGCTCTTTAATATGGAGTCGGTCCTCTATGCCATTTTCCACTAATTTGTTAGTTTCCTTCCACTGGACGCTAAGATTTTTTGGTTGATCTCAACTCTCTGGTTACAGTTCCTTAAAGCAAATTGCAATATCATTTCTTATTCTGTCCTTCTGAGCTAATTCGATAATTAGGTGTTAAAGCCTCTTTTTACTTATTTCAGAGCCCAATGATATCCTATTTGAGTCTCCACATTTTCTCCATTTTCTTAGATGTCAAAGCATAGGTCAATAGCACAAGCAGTAAGTAATTATTCTCTCCATCAGTCTGATATCATACCCACATAGCAGCAGACAAAATGTTCCTAAGCAACCCATCCTACACTTACAAGGAGTGATCCATCAGGGCAGCTGTGACTGTCATCCAACCTCAATAAAGATGGAGTGAAAACTGTAGAATTATTCCAGATCATATTATATTTATGTTAACTCCTCAGAGTCTCCAGGATTTTGAAGAATATGTAATTAAAACTCTGGTTAGAGAGAACTATGGAGACAGAATGTAAATCAACATATGTTATGTTCACTTTTTTCCTTTTTCTTCTTTTTTTTCCTCATGGTTTTTCCCCTCTTGTTCTGATTTTTCTCTCCCAACATGATTTATAAATATGTATTTAAAAATTAATGTACATGTACAACCAAAAAAAAACAATAACAAAATAATAGAAAACAAGTTGAACATGGTATGGCATAGTTCTGTACATCTCTACCAATTTCTACCAAGTCCAACACATGCTTGAATAGTTTGCTTCAAAATCTTGAGCCTGATCAGAGGGAATCCATACCCAGAAAAATACTTCTCACAACACCTCGACTATTAGAAAAGCCTCCTGGTTACTGGTTGGGTAGGTCTGAGTGTCCTTGGCAAAGTGATCCATCCCCCTAAGATAATACATATATTATCCCTATTCTCTTCTAGAGACAAGAAGTCTGTGGATATTAATTCCAAAGGACCAACAGAACATGTTCCACACCATCTGCAGAATTTTCTCTTGGCTCGTGTTTCCACTGTGAACATCTTTTTTCTTTCTTTTTTTATTTAATAGTATCTTATTTTTCAAATTGCATGTAAAGATAGTTTTCAAAATTCATTTTTAAAGATTTTAAGTTCAAATGTTTTCTCTTTTCCTCCCTTACCTCCTCCCACCCCAAGACAGCAAGCCATCTGGTAGAGATTATACATATACAATCATTTTAAACATGTTTCCATATTATGTGTAAATCTTTTGAAACAATGGAGCATCTTGCTTTCAGTACACTAATTTGCTTGTTGCAGTTTTGCCTTGTTATTTATGTCTCATTCTCAAAGAGAACCAGTGATATAACAAGTGTGATGTCTTGACTTGCATGGAAATTGGATTTAGGTGAGGCAAAATTGTGCAAAGTCATCCCAAGGCCACGTGAATGATCAGTAGCAGTGATTTAAGGTTAGGGCATCTGATTCAAAATTCATCACTTTCTAATACTTTCTAATACTCCTTTAGTTACAGAGTGCCCTCCAGAAAGACATTCTTGAGACCCCTGAGGATGATACCTGTGATTCTTGGTCTGTATCACATCTACTAGACTCTATCTTACAGCTGCGCTTGCCACCAATTGTACATCTCAGTTACTGCAAGGAGGATTAAGTCAGCGCTATATTTAATCCCTGTATTAGCACACTCTATGGTGGAGGTCACAGCCTCTCGGGTTTGCTTTCTTTCATGAGCGGCTTTGCTCCCTGCATGTTTCAAATTGCTTTCCTTCCTTCAATGAATGTAATCAAGATTTTTAATGTGCCTGCCTATGAGACAGATAAAGCATCCATGTCCATAGTGTCCTCCCTGACTGGTAATGTATGCTGAGTTTATAATCTGGCAGAAGTGTCGCTACCCATCTCTGCTAGAAGCGTCCAATTTTGTGGTTGTCAGAATTCATCCATGTAAAGGGAAGTTGAATTAATTTCAATTAAGTAACTGGGGAAAAACAACAATGGTGATCCTAGAGAACAGACCAGGAAACGTACCTCCCTTTTCCCAGCAGAGAGGTAGGAAATTAAATGGGCAAAATAGCATATACATTGTTGGATACTGTTACTATATTGGATTTCTGCTTATTGTTTTTACAAGGAAAGGGAATTCTAGTCTGCACTGGAGGAAAAGGGGAAGATAGTTCCTTTTCCCAGGGGGAAAAAACAGAAAACAAAACCATGATATGATGACAAAAGGCATCATTAAAATATATTTTGAAAAAATAGCATTTCTAGTGCATGCATTTTGTTGCTCTATTTGCTATTTACTGACTCTAGTGAGTCTTCTGAACATGTTTTGAGGTCCCCAGAATGTCCCCATCTTTATTTAAGTTGTTTAAAATGATGATGATCAGGTAACAATCCCTTATTGGGGTCTTATTCCCTTATTGAGTACTTATTCCCTGAAGAAAAAGAAGCTACTCGTAGTTTAAGTTGAACTTCTCTAAATCCTTGACACGGGACATTCAGGGCTACCATGACATTCTCTATCAATCATGTCATCCCTCTCTCTGCAAGCTTCTGCTTGAGTTGTCAAAGTTGAACTCCACTGAACTCCAGTTCAATGTCTACAGTAGTCTTCTTGTAATTGGAGTAATCTGAAATTGGTACCTGTCAATGACAAAATCCCAAATTCTCTGCCAAGAATGGGACTCCAAGTGATCCACCCTCCATCTCAGCGACATGTGATAGTCCTTAGGGAACTATATGGTATAACCCAAATATGGGGAGTCCTCACTTAGTTTGCACACACACACACACACACGTAATACACAACACACACAATGATACACAGACATATACACAATACACACATGCACACAACACACATATACACATACAAACCTAGTTCTTGCTCAGGCTACAAAAAGATATGCTAAACATGCCTTTCAGAAAGTCAGTGGAATAATAATTATATCCCCACTGCCCATCACAGTACATCATTCTACATCTTTAATCCTCATTATCAATACTGGGTCTAGGTGCAAAAGATCCAGAAAAGGTTGGTGGGATAGGGACAGGTATCAAAGTCTTTGTAGATTGAGAGACAGCCCCTCCCCGCTCCCACCCCGGTGACCCTGATCTCATTTCCTGATGCTGGTCCAGTTAAATCTGGCTTCTACAAACCAATCCCAAATTCCTCCCGGACCAGATGGCCCCAAACACAGTGTGTATTTCTTGACGCACAGTCAGTACCGCTACTTAAATGCGTGCTTTGAGTTCAGATCTTAAGCCCCTTTTCTCTTCTAGAAAGAGCATCCCTGAATAATGAACCACCACCCACCAGGCTCAGCCCGACTTCTTAAAACAGGATCTAGTGGATCTGAGCCAGCTTCTTTTTTGATCTCTATGACCGAGACCTGAGGTGCCTTGGAGTTATGTGAAGCCACATGTTTTTACTTTCACCCATTCTCTCTCTAAGATATATTATTCAGGTTCTTTGAAGCAATTTGTCTTCTGGGTATTAGAATTTGCACTAGGGGAAAAAAACTGTTGCTAGAAAATGAGCAAGAAAAATATATTCTTATATTATATTTATTTTGTCCTTTGTTCTGAAGGGGAACATGATACCAGGGACGTAATGCCATGACATGCAACTGAATTGGATTTAAGTTGGGGAGGATCCATCTCCAGTCGCCTTGGTCCCACTGGGCCCAGGCGGCAAATGCATATTACGGTAACACGGGCAGAACCAGAGAGAGCAGTAGAACACGGCTGGGCTCTGCTCCTGCGATATGCAACTTCCAGGAAAATCCAGACTTCCCCAGTTCTAGAGCAGCAGAACATTAAAAAGGTGCCGGTGACTTTGTGATATAACTTGGAAGTTTTACTGGTAACTTTGAGAGGATTTGGTTATGTTAATGAACCAACCCCCAGGTGGCCCAGGTAAGAGCAGATGGATTCACAAGACACACACACACACACACACACACACACACACACACACATACACACACACCCCCGTAATACACAACATACACACGATACACAGACATATACACAATACACATAACACATACATACACACACAAATAACACACACATACACACAATACTCACACATATACCCAACACATGTAAACATATGTACACATGCACACAACACACATGCAAAACATATATAACACAACACACACGATACATGCACACACAGTACACATATACACCTATACATAGCCATATGAACACATGCTCATACATGCATACACACAACATACATAACACATAATACGCATATTCAGTACACATGTATACAACATACACATAATATACGCATGCACACATATACACAATACACACATACACACAATATACACATATATATATACACAAAACTCTATGAAAGTGAGACCTCAAACTCCTTCCCTCCACATCCACATCTTCCATCTCCATCTGGTCCACACTTCCTCGTGCTCCCAACTCCAATCTCCTCTTCTGTGAGTGATCCCCTGCCCTCTCTGCCTTCCATCCTCTTCCCCACCCATCCCCAGTTCTCACGCCACTGTACCATTTTTCACTACTTGTCTCTGCCTCTCTGTGCTTTTTTGTCCCCATATACTCTGTGTTTAATTAAGTGTGATTGCTGCCCATTTCCTACCATCAATCATGATTTTTTCTGGTAAGTACCCAAAGAACTAGATGTGCCTGCCCTTTTTTCATAACTTCATAAATTAATAATCAATTTACTAATAACATCCATTTATTATTTTCAAATTGCTATAAGTAATTCTGGATACATCTCTACACATACAGCACAATCCTCCATTCTGAAATCCCTTGCTGCCTCAAGTTTAGGGGATAGGATTTGGAGTGATAATAACTATGCTTATAAAGTTTGAGCCCCCAT
This sequence comes from Antechinus flavipes, assembly GCF_016432865.1. NCBI lineage: Eukaryota > Metazoa > Chordata > Mammalia > Dasyuromorphia > Dasyuridae > Antechinus > Antechinus flavipes. The sequence continues at coordinate 137,697,493 of NC_067401.1, read as the reverse complement.
GCCAGTGCATTGTAAAACAGAATAAGCAAGAACTAGGAATTGACTAGCTAAAGCACAATAGCAAGGAAATTTTGCAAGGGAACATAAAAGCAGTGGGATTATTCTCAGTTCCCATTCAGAAATGGGCAAAATATCCCTCCAAGAATGGCTGAACATGATTGTAATGGAATATTATTGTGCTTTAAGAAATAATGAGCAAGATGATTTCAGAAAAACTAGTCTTACGTGAACTGATACAAAATGAAGTGAGCATAACCGAGGGAACATTGTATATAGTAACAATATTGTATGATGAATAACTATGGATGACTTAGCTATTCTCAGCAATACAATGATACAAAACAATCCCAAAGGACTCATGATGAAAAATGCCATCCTCCTACACAGAAAGAAATTAGGGCATCTGAATACAGACAGAAGAATATTATTTTTCTCTTCCTTCTTGCCTTCCTTTCTTTTTTCTTTCTCTTCCTTCCTTATTTCCTTTCTTGTTCAAGTTTTCTTCCACAAAATGACTAATGTGGAAATATTTTAATATTGCATAGTTAATAATCAATATCAGAATATTTACCATTTTGGGGAGAGGGGAATGGGAAGATAGAAATTGGAAATCAAAACTTTAAAAAATGTTCAAAATTGTTTTTACATGTAATTAGGAGAAAAAATAAATTATTATTTTAAAATACCCCCTCCCCAAACTTACATATAGGTATGAAAACTATCTCTCCTGTGCTGCCAAGTAGGGTAAGAGCATCAAGTCATTGAAAGTCTCCTTCATTATTCACTACCTAGCATGGAGATCTGCCGATGCCTCTTGGGTGAAGCATTTTACTTTTCTGACTTCAGATTTCTCAAAATTCTTCCAGAACTTCTAGGTTTGGAGAAGCATTACACATTCACCCATGTGGCTACTTTTCCTTCTCTTCATTCCAACTGCAGACCACTTGTGCCCTCTTTGCCTTGACTGATCCCTGCATAATAATTGTTCCTTTTTAAAACTCCCATAACTCTCAGAAGTCAATCTGATTTCTTTCTGAATGTTGACTTTATTCTGTGTTTTCCTCCTAAAAAATAGAATCTAGGACAGACAAATTCTGATTACTTGGTCCAAGCTTGGTCCTAGAGGACTGATGATAAAATCTATCTTTTCTCTCCCATTAGAGAGACGAGGAATTAAAAATGTAGAATGTGGTTTATATTCTCAGAAATGATCACTATTAGTTCATACTATCTTAGGCTGGGGTGGGAGAGCAAGCATTAACTTCTTATATAAACTTAATGAAGAAATAAAGGACCTAAGTGCTAAAGTGCTACTTTCCATCTCTTACTGGACTGAAGTCCTTGGGGGATGGAGTTGTAAGAGTCACTAAGAAATGAAGAATATCAACAAAGTACTTAGATGACTGAAATAGGCAAGAAAAGGCAGGGGAATGTCTTTAGGCTTCATTTACCATTGATAAAACTTGGGGCACAGCAAACATTGGAAGCTAAGCCTAACAAAGTTGATCATCACACAATATTGCTGTTAGTGTGTATGGTATTCTCCTGGTTCTGCTTATTTCACTCAACACCAGTTCATGTAAGTCTTTCCTTTTAAGAAGCAGCATTCGTCATCCTTCACCCCGGGGGTTCCCACACTCCTCACCACAGAAGTTACTGGATCCTCCCCCTATCCACGGCGGGCTGGGGGAACCTTCAAAAACCTACCTTTGCAAAGGGCATGATGTAATGTTCCACATAAGGGTCATCAATACTCTTTGGATTCTCACTGTCATCGGCCACAATCACAGTCAAATCTGGGTAATATTTTCGGATGCTCCAGAGCAATTTCCGAAACTTGTGGGGTCGGAGAAAAGTCTTGGTCGTGATGGTCACAAGGGCATTGAGCTTCCTCCCTGGGAAAGGAAATAAGAAAAAAAAATCACTTTTTTTTTGTGATTGTGAGCACCTGTGAAAAATGCTGAACAGTTAGATTTCCACAGAATGTCATAAGCTTCAAGGGAAGGTAAGATACCACCTATAAATATCCCTGACTAGAGGGTTTTCAGAATGTGAGAAATTAAGGAAGGTTACATTTCCACAGAACAATTAAGTTTCAATATCTCAGAAGCCTTGAGCAAATGAAGAATTGGGGAGCTAGGAAGGCACAAGTGAACTTAACCAAACAGAAAGAGTCTTTTTTTTTTAATTTTGAGAAAACCACAAACTTAAGATAATAGCTGATTCAGCCCAAATTAGTTGCAGTCAATGACCTGACTTGACCAAATTATCATTGCACCTGCTTAATAGGTTAACTAAATATTAAACAATACTATCTGTAAGAAGAGTTTTCCGCCATATATATGTTGGGATATATGATGAGGGAAGGGAAGCCATGCTTATACATATTTAGGGGGAAACATATAGTGAGTATATAACCAGAAGAGAATAGATCACTCTGTTCTCTGAAGGGAGGGGCTGGGTCAAGCTAACAAGTATGATGCTTCTCTCCCTTCTGTGCTCAGGCCCCACTTCTGGACAGAAACATTAAGATGATTCCTTAAGATTTTTCTTTAACAAATTGTCCTCAATATCTGATTTTCAGTGTCAAAAGTGATTTTCTAATTCTCTTTTCTTTTTTTTGGCATTATTTTTGTATCCCCAGTACTTTTATTTTATTTTTTTAATTAAAGCTTTTTATTTTCAAAAAAATATACATGGATAGTTTTCAACATTCACCCTGGCAAAAACTTGTGTTCCAAATTTTTTCCCTCCCTTCCTCCTACTCCTCCCCTAGATGGCAAATAATCCAATATATAAATACACTTTTTTTTCCAGGAAGGCTTCCTGGAATTTCTAGATCCTGCTCAATTCAAGATCCAGTTTTCTCAAATAAAAGCCTGGATAGCACTGAATGATCAGAGTATAGACATAAGGATTCAAGGGGATTAGCTTCAGGAAGAGGCTGAACCACGAGGCATCTCAACTTACTTCATCTGTCTCTATTGTCATTTGTATTCTCTATTTATTCAATGTTGGAGAATTCAGCATGCACACTATTCCTTTTCTGAACTGTGTACTGAGACTACATGATTATTCTCCCTATCACATTAGGAACTCTCTGAAAATGGGGAGCTTATGGAGAGATGGGCAGTACAGTGGACAGAATGCTGGGTTCTAGTTTGTCAAGAGAACAAATTCAAATCCAGCTGCAGACATTTACAGATTCTGTGGCCTAGACAAGTCACTTAATCTCAAACTGCTTCAGTTTCCTCAACTGTAAAATGAGAATAAATAATAGCACCCACCTCCTATGGTTGTTGTCAGGATCAAATGAGATATGCAAAGTGCTCAGCATAGTGCAGGTGCTTAATAAATGTTTATTTTCCTTCCTCAAGAACAGGTACTATTTCATTTTGTCTTTTTATCTACAGGGCCTGGCATATAATAGCTGAGGTAAACTGAGATTAAGTGATTTACCAGGGTTACACAGCTTGTTAGTATCTGAGATTAGATTTAAATTTGGCAATGAATCAAGAAAGGCATACCAGCATAGGAAGTGCAGCTTGAGCTAAACTTTCAAGAGCAATAAGAATTCTATGAGGCAAGGGTAAGGAGGAATGAATCTGTATGGATGGCAGGCTGCACAGGAAATGGAATACTGTATTGCAACAATCGAAAAAAAAGCCAGTTTGGAAAATGGAATACATGAAAAGGATTAATATTTAATAGAGCAGGAAAAGTAAGCTGGCTCTAGGTTGTGAAGAGCTTTAAAAAGCCAAACAGAGCAGTTTATCCTTGATTCAAAAGGAGATAGGGAACCATTTTGGTTTCCTTTTGCTGGTTATTCAAAATATTTTTTATTTTATTGTTGTAGTTTGATGAGAATATACCCACATGAATAATACTTCAAATTCTTCCTTGGCATTCTATGCATTTCCCCCCTTATTTGTGAGTAATTATTCTGGTGAGTCCTTGGATGTCTTCTAGAGTAACTTTCTGGTCACTTCTATCTTCTATCTCTTTATCTGTTATTCTTTACTCTCTCATATTCTGGGGCAGCTAGGAGGTGAGGTAGAGTTTTAAACCTTGTTCAATTGATTTCAGAAAAACCTAGAAGGACTTACATGAACTGATGCAAAGTGAAGTGATCAATTATATACCTCAACAACGATACTGTATGAGGATGTATTCTGATGGAAGTGGATCTCTTCGACAAAGAGAAGATTTAACTCAGTTTCAATTGCTCAAGGATGGACAGAAGCAGCTACACCCAAACAAAGAACACTGGGAGATGAATATAAACTGCTTGCATTTTTGTTTTTCTTCCCAGGTTATTTATACCTTCTGAATCCAATTCTCCCTGTGCAACAAGAAAACTGTTCGGTTCTGCACACATGTATTGTATCTATACTGTGACCTCTTTAACATATATAGGACTGCTTGCCATCTGGGGGAGGGGGTAGAGGGAGGGAGGGGAAAAATCGGAACAGAAGTGAGTGCAAGGGATAATGTAAAAAATTACCCTGGCATGGATTCTGTCAATAAAAAGTTATTTAAAAAAAGAAAGAAAGAAAGAAAGAAAGAAAGAAAGAAGAAAGAAAGAAAGAAAGAAAGAAAGAAAGAAAGAAAGAAAGAAAGAAAGAAAGAAAGAAAGAAAGAAAGAAAGAAAGAAAGAAAGAAAGAAAGAAAGAAAAAATATGATTAGGAAAAAAAAAGTGAAGTGATCAGAACCAAGGAACAGTAATATTGTATGTGATCAACTGTGAATGACTTAGCTATTCTCAGTAATACAATGATCCAAGATAATTCTAAAGAACTCATAAAAAAATGGTATCTAAGTGTCGTGAATCCCTAAGCTTCTAGAATAAAATACAAACTCCTCTATTCAGCATTCAGTACCACTCACAATCTAGCTTCAATATCTTTAACCCAGGGCTTCTACATCATTCTTGTGCTGTGAACTCCTTTGACAGACTGGTGAAATCCATGAAACTCTGCTCAGAATTATGTCTGTTGTCTACATCCATAATTGAAGGAATGCTACATTTTAGTTGAGGTTAATAAGAATAAAAATATAAATTTTTCCCCATTCAAGCCCATGAACATATTCATACTCTTTGATCCAACAATACCACCCCTTAGATCTATATTCTAAGGAATTCAAAGAAAAATGTACAAAATTTATGTATAAAAATGTTTACCATATCTCTTTTCGTAGTGGCAAAGAATTGGACATTGAAAAGATGCCCATAAATTGCAGAATGGCTGAGCAATTTGTAGGATATAATTGTGATGGAATACTATTGTGCCATAAGAAATGATGAGCAAAAAAACCTGAGAAGACATAGTGAACTAATGCAAATTGGACAGAACCAGAAGAGCACTGTACACAGTAACAGCAATATTGTACAATGCTCAACTAAATGATTTAGCTATTTCAGCAATACAGAGATCCAAGCCAATTCCAAAGGACTTATGATGAAAAATGCTATCTACTTCCAAAGAAAAAACTGATGGAGTCTGAACACTAATCAAAGCTAACTTTGTTTGAAGCTTTATTCTTCTGGGGGAGGGGAAGTTGTTGGCTTTGTTTGGGTTTTTTGGTTTGGTTTAGTTTGGTGTTTTAATCTGTGTTTTCTTTTGAATCATGGTAATATGGAAATATATTTTCCATGATTGCACATGTATAATTTATATTAAATTGATTGCCTTCTCAGTGAAGGGAAGTTGAGAGAAGAGAAGAGAATTTGTATTCAAAAATTTTTTAATGTTCAAAATTGTTTTACATGTAATTGAAAAAAGTATTTTAAAAAAATTTAAGAAAAAAATAATCCCTGTTCTACTACAGATTTCACATTATTTGTTCTCCTCTGCTCTGTAGATTGGCCACACTGATCTACATTCTATTTCTTCACCTCCACATAATTGTTCAAGCAGTTCTTTGTGTCTGAAATGCTGCCCCTCACTCCAACTCTTGGAATCTCTAGCTTTCTTAGGCTCAGCTCAAGTGCTATATAAGGCTGTTCTCAGTTGTCAGTGACCTCCTCAAAGAATTATTATGTGTGTATGTTTATATGCAATAAATAAAAATGTATAATAAATATTATATAACATGTAATAAATAGTACATAATAAATGTAAATATGGAACAAAATTTGTAATTCTTTATTTGTGAAGTCATGTTTTCCATCCCCAATTAAATGTTAATTCCTTGAGAAAGGCCGGACTTATTTCACTTCTGTCTTTAACTCTTATGTCCAGCATAGTGCATAGTAGATAGATGCTAACTCAGTACTTGTTGGATGAAAAATATAACAAGTTAGTAAAACCTATTAACAAAAACTCTTGAAATCTCAATGTAATATATTTTTTACCATGTTTAACATATATTGGATTAACATATAATTGGATGTTATTGCTATCTAGGGGAGAAGGGGGAAAAGTTGGAACACAGGGTTTTGCAAGTATTGATATTGAAAAATTATCCATGCATGTATTTTGAAAATTAAAAAGCTTTAATAAAAGAAAGAAAGAAAAAGAAATCTCAATGTAAAAGAGAAAAGAAAACAACACACGTTGACTTTTCTGGTTAGGTTTGGCAAAGGAAAGAAAAACAGTTGAAAAATAAATAAAAATTGATATATATCAGGCTATATTTAAGACTGTTTAAGAATATTTTAAAGGTCATTTCCAAATTAACAAAGAAAAAAGAATTATAAATAAAGGGTGAGATGATGATTTCAGGGCAAAATTCCCAAGGAAATATGTTACTTTATCCTCTTGTTCAGATGCTTAGAGTTGGGTTTTTTTTTTTTTAATTTCAAGACCAAGCAAGAAACCTTATTTTTTGTTTGTTTGTTTTGATTTCTTGAAATTTATTAATTTAACATTTTCTTCATTTACATTTTATTAATTTGTTTGTTTGTTTCAGGTTAAGGCAATTGCAGTTAAGTGACTTAACCAGGGTCACACAGCCAAGAAGTGTTAAATATTTGAGGCCAGATTTGAACTCAGATCCTCCTGACTTCAGGGCTGGTGCTCTATCCTCTACACTAACTAGCTGCTCCCCCAGTTACATTTTAAAACAATTATTTTGTTTTTAAAACTTTTGAGTTCCAGATTCTCTTCTTTGTCCCCATCTCTAGTCCCATTTTTTCTTTCACTTAGTTTATTTATTTTTAATACATGTTGCTTTATGAATCATGTTGGGAGAGAAAAATCAGAGCAAAAGGAATCATGGGAGAGAAAAAAAAACAGAAAAAAGAAGTGAACATGGTATGTGTTGTTTTACATTCAGTCTCCTTAGTTCTTTTTCTTGAAGCAGATGGCATTTTTCTGTCCAAAGTCTATCAGGATTGCTTTGGATCACTGAGCCACTGAGAAGAACCATTCTTGACGTTATTGTGTACAATGTATACCTGGTTCTGCTTGTAACCTTTTCAGGCCTTTCTAAAATCAGCTTGTTCATCATTTTTTATGGAACAGTAATATTTCATTATCTTCATGTACCACAACTTGTTCAGCCATTCCCCAATTGATAAGCGTCCACTCATTTTCCAATTTTTTGCTACCACAAAAGAGCTGCTACAAACATTTTTGTACTTTTCTCTCCTTTATGATTTTGTTGGGATACAGATTCAGTGATGGCTCTGCTGGCTCAAAGAGTATGCACAGTTTTATTGCCCTTTGGGCGTAGTTCCAGATTGCTCTCCAGAATGGTTGGATCATTTCACAATTCCACCAACAATGTATCAGTGTCTCAGTTTTCTCACCCTCCCCCCCAACATTTATCATTATACTAGAAACCATTTCAATAGATTTCAGCACTTACAAAGGACTTACCTGGACCAGGGTCAAATAACTTAGGCATGATGGGCTGGCGGATGATCACAGGAAACTTAGCTACTGAATAGCCCGACTCAAGACTCACTGGAAAGAGAGGGGATAAGGGATCAGGGTCTGGACATCTCCACATTTGGATTCAACTTCAAAAAGCTCTGTCCTGGAGAAGGTTGGGGGAATATGATGAAAATCATAGGTATCCATTGTGATGTTCCTTCTGACATTCTACATACAGTGAAGAAGTCCCTTAATTTCTCTTGGCTAGTTACAAATGGAAAATTCTTTGACCCAAACGTATAATCTATTTTTGTCTCTATGTCTGTGTATGTCCTCATCATCTGCCTGCAAACTTCCCTATTGTACCAGAAGCTTCTTGAGAGTAGGAACTCTATATCTCCTATTAGGAGTGTTTATTATTTGTCTTTGCACATATCAGAGCCTGGTATATAATACATTGTCACAAGTAGACACTTGATATATGTCTTTTAAATGTCTCCTCCTTCATCTAGGCCCTTTCCTTCTGGGGTATCTCCCTTGCTTCTTCTCTAGAACCCATCTTTAATGACCTGATTTCAGAGCTTTCTTCTAGAGCAGGGTTTCTTAAACTTTTTCTACTCACAACCCCTTTTCACCTGAGAAATTTTTACTTGACCCTAAGTAAATAAAAAATTTACTGTTAAGAAGTCACTTTGAGTTACAGGTTGTGAAACACAATTTAAGAAACTAGGTTCTAGAGGTGGTAGGGAGAGAATAATTCACTTCATGAGCCTTTGTTTAGGGCATTGATTGTACCCTCCTATGCAGAGTATGAGCAGGTCCTTGAGTGATTCCTGGAGAATGAGTTCATTGACAGAGAATGTCTCGAGATGAACTGGTTGATTTGAACTGTGGTGGGAAGGATTGTTATGGGAGGATCCCCTCCTTTGGTAAAATGTCCTGAGGTGGGGAGACTCAGGAGACTGAAGCAAGTAAAGAAACACTTTCCTCTACTCATCCCAACTTAAACTGGGGCAGCTTTCTGGAAGAGGCACTTTGTGAGAGTACTAATGCACATTTTTCTAACAATGTCTATTATTACTATTATTATTAGCTGAGGCAATTGGGGTTAAGTGACACAGCCAGGAAGTGTTAAGTGTCTGAGGTCACATTTGAACTCAGGTCCTCCTGACTTCAGGGCTGGTGCGCTAGCCACTGCACCACCTAGTTGCCTTTGTTTCCTGAGGTTTAAAGATGGTATCTCACCAATATCCATAGTGTTGGAGTAGTACGTGGTACTGGTATAGGTCACATGCTGAAGGATGAAATTTAACACATTTATGGAAGAGGTCTCAATGATCAGCTGCTTCTCCCCTCTACCCAGTACCTCCTGACCTGGGGTATCGGCGAGACTGTTAAGTTTGCCTAGAGAAGCCGTTATGGTAACCTAGAGTTGGGGCGGTGGAGAAGAAACGTTATATTTCTGCACTGGACAATTACCCTTCCTGCCCCCACCCACCCACTCAACACCCCCACATTGGATTAAATTAAATAACCCCAGTAGGCAATTGCATTGAGAGCACGTGTTCTTAATCTCAGTCTATCAGTCTTTATTCTAGAAACTTACTAAGTTCTCTGGGTCTCAGTCTCCTTTATCTCTATCAATCTTCTTCCCTGTAACTAAGGATTTTTTAGTCTTTCCCTAACTGCATTGGGATGATGAGTCCTGTGTTTCATTGACATTGTACAGATTTTTGAGAGAAATGATTATTAATAGCCAATGATTTAGAGCGATCCAGATTTTCTCCCCCTTTCCCCCCTAACATCCTCATTTCAAAGCTCAGTCTCTAAAGGACATTAGGTTTTTTTTTATTTTTTGTAAACTTTTTTTAATTAAAGCTTTTTATTTTCAAAACATATGCATGGATAATTTTTCAACATTGACCCTTGCAAAATTCTGTGTTCCAAATTTCCCCCCCTTTCCCTCACCCTCTTCCCTATCTCCCCTATCTTGCCATCTGGCAAGTAATCCAGTATATGTTAAATATGCTAAAATATATGTTAAATTCGATATATGTATGCATATTTATATAATTATCACACTGCACAAGAAAAATCACATCAAAAAGGAAAAAATGAGGAAGAAAACAAAAATATACAACAATAAAAAGAGTGAAATTGCTTTGTTGTGACAGTCCACACTCAGTTCTCACAGTGATCTCTCTGGAAGGAACTGGCTCTCTTCATCACAAGACCATTGGAACTGGTCTCTTAAGGACAATGTTGATGAGATTGGATTAATTTTCTCCTCAACCTTGTTCAGACCCCACTAAGATGGAGAAGCCCATTGTGTTCTACACAGGTGTGGGTGAAAAATTCTTTGATTTGATTCCCCCAAACTGGGCAATTTAATAGTAAATGGCACAATCAAAGTTACATTCTCCCAATCTTTCATTAGAACAGGCCCACCTCTCATTGTTATATTTATTGTCTTTCATTAATTGTTAATCAATCAGAGGGATTGCCACCCTCAGGAATAGCCTCTTCTTAGAGCATATAAACTGTGAGCTCACCCCCATGATTCCTCTTTGGCATCCAGAATGTCACTGACCCATTTTATTGATCATATGCTACCATTATTAATAAAGTGATTAATTATCCAGAAACCATCTCTCAAACTTTTTAAATGTCAAGTTATTGTTGGAACACCTTCTAGATATAATGCATCTTACCATAGCAAACATATTGTTACAACTAATATTGCACAAGGATTCATTTATTTTCAATGTGTTCTTCTCAAGCTATGACTTCAAGGTGCCCAGTTAATTTCTTAACATACTCAACTCCAGCTACTTCTTTCATGACCATAAACTCATTTTGTCTTGTCTATAGGAGATAAAATTGCTTGTGCATCTAACTTGTTTCCAATGAGTCAATTTGATCTCTAGATTCAAACTTAAATCTGTCTTTACTTTGTCTTGAAAAATATTAAGGATTTTACATTTATCCCATCCAAATGACATTGTGATGTCTTTCAATAATTGGCAGATGCACAGTGAATTTAAATTGTGTCCCTGAAAAATTCCACATTTTGTACAATTCTTCTTGACATAAGTAGCCTATTTTAAATAGAGAATGGCTTTCCATGTGGATATCAAATATTTGGAAATTCCCACATTACCTCAATACATTTTATATTTATGGTATATGACTAAGACATGACTGAATAAAAGGTTCTGTAATTATGAATAAAGGGAATGTTGATGTTATGGTGCTTTCTAGAAGCTTATTCAATATTTATCAAATGAATAATTAATTGCTCTTTAAATCTTTCAAACTTTTTGGCATATACTTTTTGCTCCTTGGCCAATTATATTGTTTCCTTCAAATTATCTATAGACTGTTTTGTTGTTGTTGTTGTTGTTGATTTAAAATAATAAGCTCTGAATGTTTTGTAGAAAATGTAAAAAATGTACTCTGGAAGGGTCATTGCTGTTTTCATTTTTTGAGTTAAAAAAAAAAGGATGCATCAGAGAGGAAAATGGTAAAAAGCCCTTTATTAGTAATTTGTGCAACATCAGGAAGCACTTGAGCCAATACATATAGACCTAATCCTATCACTTCCAACTTTGTAGGGAAGTTAGAATTTCATGACTATTCCCTTGACATGACTGGGTTTTTTTTTGTTGTTGTTGTTCTTGTTCCTTATATTACTGTTACATAAGGTGTTTTGTATTTGATCCAACTTGAATATTTTTCTGCATTCTTGTTGTAACCACAATCAATCAGACATTTTCCAGAACTTCCTTCTTTAGTGTTTTTCTCTCTCCTTTTTTTCTTTCCTCTCTCCTAATTTCTTTACCTCTCAAGTTTCTATATTATCTTTAAAATATACACACACACAAATTGTCCCCTCTTCCCCCACCACATACACACACTAATTATCCAGAAACGACCTCTCAAACTTTTTAAATCTCATGTTTTTGTTTTAATGGCTTCTAGATATAATGCATACAGCAGTCAAGTGTTCTACGTCAGCATTTGGCTGATCCTCAAGAAACTTCCTCCATAGTCACATTCAATGCCTTTTCTAAGAAGTTCTCTTACATAGCTTTACCTTCTATTTTCTTGACTGTGGCAATAGCCGTCGAATATACCATTAAGTGTAGGTCCTAAAATATTTTCAGATTGTAAGATATTGTGGGAGAATGCCTTCATATCATGACTGTTTTAATGAGTACCAGCTTTAAAAATTGTTTTAGTATAGTTGATGTATTAATTGGGTTCATTACGCAAAAAAAATGCTTTTAAAATTCTATTCTCAATATACCCATCCCCATTTCAAAATCATTCAAGACATCACCATTATTTTTGCCAATCATTTCATTATTAGGTACAATGTGTTCAGATTCTTCAATTATTACTTCTTCAGATTTAAATAACCCCTTAATTTCTGACCTTATTTCATCTCATATGGATTTAAAAATGAAGTTAATTCTCATAATTTCCCTTTGCTGATCGATTAGTAATATGCTGTTATGTTACATGGAGTTGAGAATATTGTTGACAAAAACTAATACCAAATCCTTGTCTACAACTGGTAAAATACATTTTTGATTTATTATATATTCTTGGTACATAATTAAAGCATTCATATCTCCAGTCTATTTCTCATATGCTCAAGGGTTTCCTAATTTAGTGGTTAGTGCCATCTGAATCAAAGCTTTCCTAGGTAGGAATGTGGATTTTTTTTTTTTTTTTTGCTGAGGTAACTGGGGTTAAGTGACTTGCCCAGGGTCACACAGCTAGAAGTGTTAAGTGCTTGAGACCAGATTTGAACTCAGGTCCTTCTGACTTCAGGGCTGGTGCTCTATCCACTGTGCCATCTAGCTGGCCCCAGAAATTGGAATTTCTGAAGACTCCTGATCCAAAGACACATTCCACTGATCACTGGCTATCATGCTGACCAAAGCAGAGGTATATCCAAGGTCAATATTTTGAGCTGCCTTCCAGATCTCTACAGCTACCATTATGGTCTCAAGGCATAGTGTTCCTTAGGCTGCAGTTTCCTTATCTTACCATCCTCCTGTCTCGATAGAATGGACAATCTGATACAATTTGAATGGGTTATTACTATCACTATCATAATAGTGACTACTACCTTGTAGATTGATGCATCTGGTCCATCAAACTGGAGGCCTTGAGAAAAAATAGAAGAGAGGACAAAGATAGAAATCAGAGCAGCTACCAGTGGTTTCTTTGCTCTTCTTGAAATTTTTTTCTCAATTAACAAACATTTTTTGTTCTTCCTCGCCTCCTTCCCCTCTCATCCAATGAAAAACAAAACAAAACAAAACCCTTGTAATAAACTAGATAAACAAATTCTCACATTGGCCATATCCAAAAATAATTGATCTTTGGATTCAGTTTTAAATCTTGTGCCCATCACTTTTGTGTCAAGACAATGATGGATTCATTTACTTTCCTGGTAAACATGGTATGAGGCAAATAGTAATTAGAACTGAAAAAAAAATTAAATACTTTTCCAGTTGTAACGAAGGAAGAAGAAAACTCATAGCTCATTCCACTCCTCTCCCATGTAATATGTCTTTCTGCAAGAAAGTAAAGGGGAGGGGCAGCTAGAGGGGCAGCAGGGAGTCAGAAGGACCCGAGCTCAAATACAGCTTCAGATACTTAACACTTCTTAGCTGTGGGACCATGGGCAAGGCACTTAACTCCAACAGCCTCAAAAAAAAAATAAATAAAGGGAGATTCTTAAAAACTTCCCCTTCCCTCCAGTAGGTTTTACATGGAGGGCCTGAAGTGGCCAATAGGAAATGGGTATACTCTATCGATTTTCTCATCAATAAAATCGGGATGACAAAAATGTGAAGATCAAGTGAAATAATTGTAAAGTGCTTTGCATAGTTTCTTGCACATAATATGTATCATATAAGTATTAGCTATTATTAAATTACAGAAGGATCATCATCTGGGTTAATCAAGGAGTTTCCTAAAAAGGAGTTATCTATATCTATATCTATATCTATATCTATATCTATATCTATATCTATGCATCTATATATAACATGCTGATTGCTGTAAGAAATAATGAAAGATGTAGGGAAACTTGAAAAAACTTGTATGAACTGATATAGAGTAGTTCCTTGCACATAGTAAGTATGATATAAATGTTAGCTATTATTTAATCATAGATGGATCATGATCTGAGTTAATCAAGGAGTTTCCCTAAAAAGGATATATATGTGTGTGTGTGTGTGTGTGTGTGTGTGTGTGTGTGTGTGTGTGTGTATATATATATATATATATATATATATATATATATATATATATATATATATATAACTGTAAGAAATAATGAAAGATATAGGGAAACTTGAAAAAACTTGAATGAACTGATGCAAAGTAAGCAGAACATGAACTTCTACAGTAATACTATTGTGAAAAAAAATGAACAATTTTGAAAAACTTTAGAACTCTGATCATGCAATGACTAATCCTAATTCCAAAGGGATGATGCTGAAGCATGCTACTCATCTCTTGACAGAGAGATGATGGACTAATATGCAAAATGAGATACACATCTTTTGTGATTATTGTGGTGGTTGTTGTTTAGTCAGTTAATTGGGTACAACTCTTCATGACTCCATTTGGAGGTTTTTTGTCAAAGATACTGTAGTTTTGCCATTTCCTTCTCCAGCTCATTTTATAGATGAGGAAAACAGGGCAAAGTTAAGTGACCTATCCAGGATCACACAGTTACTACCTAAAGCCAGATTTCCTCCTGACTCCAAGGCTGGAACTCTATCCACTGTGTCATCTAGATACCCCATATTTGGACATGGTCAATGTGGGAACTTATTTTACTTGACTATGAATATTGTTAAAAGGGAATTGTTTTTCTTCTTTCTTTTTTCCAGTGAGTGTAGAGGAAAATAAATACATAAATAGAAAGATAGATAAATGAGTGAATGAATGGATAGATAGATAGGTAAATAAGTGAATCAATGAATGGATGAATGGATGGATAAATGAATGAAATGAATGAATGAATGAATGAAGGGAAAATAAATAATTATTCACTGAAAAATTGAATTTAACTTGAAAGTTATATCCAATGTGTTTCTCAATGGGAAGTGTCTTTGGAATCTAATTTAGGAACATCTGGCAGCTTTGTCATGCTGATATCAATTCTGCTTTTTGCTATTAAGGGTAAAAATTATCAGCCTCCAGTCTGAAAAGAACTGTTTTTTTTTCTTTCTCTAAATTAATTGTATAGTATATACATATTCCCTGAGATTTAAGTGAAAGAATGTAGGGTCTACATTTCAAAGACTTTATGCTTGTTTCAAATAAATATATTCTATAATTCTATTCTATAATATTCTATATTATATAGACTACAATGGGCATGGGAGCAAAATGACGGTTAGCCATGTCAACCAATAAACCACGTCAGCTAAGAAGCTAAAAGCCATACCTGTTTCATGAACTACTAAAAAAAATTCCCATGACTAAATTACAAATTAAATTACAAAAATAAATAACAAAATAAATAAATTACAAAAAATAAAATACAAAATAAATACAAACAAAGGTTCATGTCCACTGTGACGTACCACAGCTCAGAGACTATTTTGTCTCTTTTTCTGCCTCCAAGGAGATCCATCCTTGTGTCCAACCCAGAATTAGAGATAAGACAACCTAAGGTCTTTTTTTGGAGAGAGATCTACAAGGAGCTGCCCCTGGGATGATGGCTAGAGAGCACGGTGGGCTTTAGAGAGAAGCAGACGGCGGGCCCCACACCTACCTGGGATCACCACGGTGTGAAACGGCATCACCTCCACTCCATAGACTGGGTACCCAAAAGGAAGGTTGGGCTCAGCCAGCAGAGGCGGAGGGCGAGGGAGCCCCTCTCTGCTTGAGAGAAAGAAACCTTAACAGAATGGACTGCGATCTGCCTGCCCAAGAGCAGATTAAATCATTAATTAGTTAATTAATTAATTGAGTAATTAAATGATCCTGTGGACAAAGCCCCAGCCCAGTCTGAGGAAAGAGACATGATTCCCACCCAGGCTGTTCTCAGCCACTCAGTTGTGTCCCGCTCTTTGTCCATGAACCACGCTCTCCATGAGGCTTCCTTGGCAAGGACATTGGAGTGGTTTACTACTTCCTTCTCCAATGGATTAAGGCAAACATAAGTTAAGTAACTTGCCCAAAATCTCATAGCCAATAAGTGTCTGAGACGGGATTTGAACTCAGGTCTTCCTGGGCGTGGTCTCTATCCGTCAGCAACAACAGTGGGTACAATGGCTAAAGGATTGGGTCTGGAATGTGAAAGATCTGAGTTCAAATCCAGCCTCATAAATTGACTAACTGTGAAACTCGAGGCAAGTAATCACTGTCTGCCTCAGTTTCTGTAAAATGGGATTCATAATCTGTTTCCCAAGGTTGTTTTAAAAATCAAATGAGGCAATGTTTGTAAAGACACTTAACACTATGCCTGGCATACAGCAAGTACTTAATAGATGCTTGTTTTCTTCCTATTAGAATCAGAATGACTTGAGTTCTAGACTGGCTCTGTTACTAACTCAGGGTGTAATCCTGGCTAAGTTGTTTTCCCTCTCTGGGACTTGGTTTCCTCATCTTTAAAATGAAGAGTTGGAACAGATGACCTATACGATTCGGTAATTTAAGTAGCTGGTGAAAGAAAGGGTATTGGACCTGAACCTGAGTTCAAATCCAGCTTCAGATACCAGCTCTATAATCCTAAACAAGTCACTTAACAAGTGTCTGGCTCAGCTTTCTTATTTATAAAATGAGGATAATAATAGCATATACCTACCTCCCAAGGTTATTCTGAAAATAAAATGAGATGATATTTTAAAACACTTTCCTTAAAGTAGTGTGAAAATGCCAGTTATTTTTACTGTGATAAAGGCACGATCCTGATCTAAAGAGATTTCTACAATTTACTTGTCTATTCATCAATCTGAGAGATCAGTGAGAACAGATCTATTTCTTTTTTCCGGAGCTTTTCTCCCCTGACCCCCATAGTTCTACTCATAAAGGTATTAATCAGTGCTAGTGACTGAGGAACTCTCTTAGAAATTTACACATAAGTCGATATACACATATATATATGTATTATACATTTTCTGTGTGTATATGTATATTATATATGTGAGAGCATTTTTATATATACATGTATATACCATAACATTCAGAAAAACATGCAAATATAGATGCATCTATATATACATATACATATACACATACCCACATACCCATATAAAATCAAGTCATCTATACCTACAGAAGATTTAAATTTCCAATGGGTTTTTTCTCCCTTATTCTCCCTTGCAAAGTTTCTTTTTTTCCCTTTTTTTTTTTTTTTTTTTTTTTTTTTTTGCTGCCTTCTCCCCTGTTTCTCATTGATCTGATCCACTTTCACCAAGTATTTTAGAACAGAGACTGGACCCATGTACAGAACCTGAGAAAGGGGAAAGAGGATGCACTATTAACAATTTCTCTCTTGGGGCCCTCCCAGAAGCCTGGTCCTACCCAGGACAATAGGTCTGCTGTCCAAGACAAAGGTGATTCTACCCTGCCTGAAATATAGTGTCTGATTCCATAACCAATTCCTTTGTTTTCTATTTAAGTCCTTTCCTCCAGAATTTAGGCAGAATGATGCTGCAGAATATCCTATCCACATTACCTCCTCTGGAAGTGTTTAAACTCCACCTTTCTTCTTGCTTTTACTTCACTGAGGTCACTCCAGCTGTAGGCATTTTGATAATTGTAACTTTTTACCCCCTCCATGCCTTCACATGTACACTGCTTTTGGGGGAACAAACTAAAGAAAGAAAAAGCTGAATTGTAAACACAGAAGCAGGAAAATCCAATACACCTAATCATTTATCCCGAAAATCAACGAATCAGCCAATGAACATTCATTAAGTACCTACTGTATTGTAAACTCTCTGTGAGGCACTGGGATCCAAAGACCAAAAAAAAAAAAAAAAAAAAAAAATCAATCAATCAATAAACATTTATTAAGTGTTTATTATGTAATGTTGATCAACTGTGAAAGGCTAAGCTACTCTGATCAATACAATGATCCATGATAATTCAAAATGACTCATGATAAAAAATGTTGTCCACTTCCAGAGAGAAAACTGATGAACTCTTGAGTGCAGATTGATACATTTTTTCACTTGATTTTTCTTGCCTTTTTTTGACAATATAACAATCTGGAAATATATTTTGCATGACTTAATATGTATGGGTAATGGGTGATGTATGTAATGATTATTGTATTTCCTGCATTCTCAATGGGGAGGGGAAGAGTTTGAGGGAGGGAGAGAATTTGGAACTGAAAATAAAATAAATTTTGTTTAAAAATGAGGGAAGTCTTCGTTTTTCTCCCAGTGATTAAATTCTTTTAAAATTTATGGACTAAAACAAGCATTTCCATAATAGTATGATTTTAAAAAGTTGATTGCACATGAAACTGCAATTCTATTATGTACAACTTAATATTCCTTTTAAATACATAATAAAATTATCATATAAATTCTTTTTTTTCTTCTCTCCTTCCTGCTCTGCCCTAGAGATGGCTATCATTAGAAACAAATATGTTCATATGTATGTATATATGTATATATAATTACACATGTAAAATCATTCTATATATAATTCGATTTATCAGTTCTTTCCCTGGATGCAGAAAGTATGTCCTTTATAACCAAGTCATTCTTATTTTTTTACTAAAGCTTTTTATTTTCAAAACTTATGCATGGATAATTTCCAAAATTCACCCTTGCAAAATCTTGTTTTCCAAATTTTTCCCATCCTTTCTTCTCGTCACCCCCAGATGGCAAGTAATCTAATATATGTTAAACATGTGCAATTTCAAGTCATTCTTAAAACAATATTGCTGTTACCATATACAACACTCTTAGTTCTGCTCATCTTCTTCTTGACTATCTCGTGCAAGTCTATCCATATTTTTGCAAGATGATTGAGTTCATAATTTCTCATAGCACAGTATATTCCATCACAATCATATACTGCAACTTATTCAGTCATTCCTATGTACCAAGCACTGTAGTAAGAGCTAGGTTTAAAAAAAGAGGCAAGAGACAATCCATCACTTCACATGGAGCTTACAATCTCATGGAGATGACATCATGCAACCAAATAGATATAAAGCAAACTATACAGGACAACTTGGACATAAGAGAAGGTGGGCACTGGAATTAAGAGGGGCTGTGGAAGATTTCCAGTAAGAGAATGGATTTTAGTTAAGACTTAAATGAAGAGCCTTCATCCTTAAGGAATTTATAGTCTACTGAAGAAAACAACATGTAAATGTGTAAATAAATAAAAATATATTAGCCTAGTTGGTTAAAGTGAATATTGGTAACACCCTACACTACTCCCAGGAACCATCCTCTGCTTAAAAGAGAGAAACAGAGACAGACAGAGACAGAGACAGAGACAGACAGAGAGACAGAGAGAGAGAGTCCCAGCATCTCCTACCCCATCACCACTATCAATTACAATCAGTTGTCACCAGTGGCAGGCAGGAGAAGCAAGGCCCTCTGAGGAAGCTCTAGGAGACATACACTGAGCAGGCTAACCCACTGTCCATATCTGAGGATCACCTTTCCCCAGACCAGAATCTCAGAAAGACTTTAGGCCTAAAGACTCTGGAATAGCAGTGGCCCCGAAAGTCAACTAGGGCAAATTATAGAGGATAGAATGACAAACCTAGACTCAGAAAGATTCATCTGAGTTTAAATCTGGTCTTAGATACTTAGAAGCTGCATAATCCTGATCAAGCCATGTTACCTTGTTTGCCTCAGTTTTCTCATCTGTAAAATGTGGCAAATCACTTGCTGTGTGTCCCTGGGTAGGTCACTTAATCCTGTTTGCCTCAGTTTCCTCAATTGCAAAATGAGCTGGAGAAGGAAATGGCAAGCCACCTGCCATATGATTCTAGATAGATCACTTAATCCTGCTTGCCTCAGTTTCCTCATCTGTAAAATAAACTGGAGAAGGAAATGGCAATCTACTTGCTGTGTATCCCTGGGTAGGTCATGTAACCCTGTTTGCCTCAGTTTCCTCATCTGTAAAATGAGCTGGAAAAGGAAATGGCAAACCACTGCAGTGTCTTTGCCAAGAAAACCCCCAAATGGAATCACAAAGAGTCAGACATGAATGAAAAAAATATTCAACAATTAAGTTCATCAGCTCTGTTCTCAACCCATCCCTACCCATTTTCCAAGAAAGAAATCTTCATGAAGACTCAAGCAAGTAGCTGCTGAAAAACCTAGAAGCTGCCTCTATGGATACTGCAGCCCCGTTCTCAGCAGCCACAGCGGCTAAAGAGTCAGAAAAGAAAGTTTTCTTCATTAAAGTCCTTGACTTGTCAAAAGGCTCAACAGCAAAGAAATATGGTGCCATCAATGGAAAAGACACTAAAGAAAAGGCATTACCATCTACTGGCTTTCTATTTGTCCTGCAGCTGAACCTCTCATATGTTTTATCTCCCCCTATTAAAATGTGAGTTCTTTTTGAGATGAACAACTGTTTACTTTTTTATTTATATTCATGGGCTTAGCACTGTTCTTTGCAAATAATAATTACTGAGTAAATAACTTTTTATTCCTGCATTCATGTCAGTTGTCACTAGGGGGAAGTATGAAGAAAATAACCAAGGCAAAGACATGGAAACAGGGATGGGATGGAATACAATATCTGAGAAAGAGCAAAATAAAAAAAAAAAATCTGTTGATTAGAATGAAGAGTATGTAAAGGTGGAAGGGAAAGATAGATTGGGGCCCGTTTACGAAAAGCTTTAAATATCAGGTTGAGGGTGCACATTTGAATAAAGAAACAACAGGAAGCCAGTAGAGTTTATTGAGATAAAGTGTGATACAATACAACTGTGGTTTAAGGATATTTTGGGGCAGTTGTGTGCAGAATGGATTGAATAAAGGAGAAATTTGGGATAGAGAAATTAGGAGGCCATTTCAATAAGCCAGTTAAGAGGTTATGAAGATCTAAATTAGGATGGTGGTCAAGGGAATGGAGAGAATTATATGTTGTGGTGAGAAGATGGACAAAATTTAGCAACTGATTATCTGTAGGAGAGTGAGGCAGGGTGACTAAAATTTTGTAGCTGATGAATGAAAAGATAATGGTACCATCAACTAAAATAAGTTCCGAAGAGGGATGGGTTTGAAAGAGAAAGACAATAAGCTCTGTTTTACATAAAGGAGTCTGAGATGACAGTAGGACACCAATGGGTCTGGTGTTGGGAATTAGCTGTGTCAATGGGAGTTGATGATTCCTTGTGCAAGTGAAGATGATGTGGACTGCGAGTTTCTTTTAGCTTCCTCGGCAGGAAGAAGTCCCTCAAGTCCCAGACTATCCTGTTTGTATATAAAGTAATTGTGAAGATGGAACTCTTTATCAATCTCCTCAAACTTCTGAGGATCTTTAAACAACCTTTGAGCTATTGATTGCATATCTTTAGATAGGTCTGGAACCTGATCTGCTAGATATTTCATCCAATTTCTCTTTGATTCCTCCTTTTGAGCTACTAAATTCTCCCCTGATACTTCCTCTGAGAAACTCACAAGGTTGTATTTCCCCTATATAAGATGTGCTCATGAAGAAGATTTTTGCTTCAGGACTCTCTCCCTTTAATAGCATCTTTCTTTCTCCTTATTATAGCAAACTTTAGTTAGTCTGCTAAACTTCTCTATGGATCTAATATGGTACTAGGCTTCATGGTATATTCCTTTAATGGATTCTTCCAAATTCCTTTCCTTGATAACCCTATTGCTTTCCCAAACCTATTTCTTATTGGCCATTCCTGGAATCTATTTTACCTCTTTATTTTATCTGTAACCTCTTCTCCTAAAATCTGTTACATGTTTATTTTGAATTAGGAATTGCTACCCTTGAGCTCATCAAGGCCATAGTTAATTTATGAACCTGAGCCCCTGTCCTCCATTGTGTATTATATCTTAGGTACATGTCTACTTTGTTTTGGTTCTACCAGTAGGGCTCCATTCCCTGTCCTGATATCTCTTGGTTAGATAAAAGTGCTCTATGACTAACGAGCAAGTCACATCCACTGCCTGTTGTCATTTACCTCCCCGGGGTTCTTAGTGGAAAGTCTTTGCAAACCCTGAACTTGCCCAAGTTATCTAAAAGTGATCACTGATGACAATGCTTCCATATGCCCAAGTAATTGATATTCACTGAAGATCATTCCAAGTCGAGCATCATATGCTCAGAACTTCTGACATCCCTTGAATTTGCCAGTGCTTCAGAGAACCGCCACTTTTTAGGATGCTAAACACAGTACCTTATGTCCTGATATTAGAATTGAGCTATAGAAAGAAGAGAAGGGAATTTTAAAATATCCTAGTGTAAGGGAAAAAGGTATAGAGGTAGCTGGTGGGTCAGTGGATAGAGCACAGGACCTAGAATCAGGAAAATCTGAGTTCAAATCTAATCTCAGATACTTTCTAGCTGTGTGACCCTGGGCAAGGCACTTAATTTCTAATTGTGTGACAAAATTGCTCCCATTGGAGAAGAAAATGGCAAATTATTTTGCCAAGAAAATTCCAAAGAGTGTCACAAAAGATTGGGTCAAACTCAAAGAAAACTGAAAACAACAAAAAGAAAGTAAACATTTGAAACACTTTCTCATTTGTGGAGGAAAAGATTTCAAGCTCACAAGAAAGAAGAATAGTAGGAGAGAAAGGGAGATCTAAATGGAGGTGGAGAGGAAGAACTTTCAACACAACTTCTATGCTGAGAGGCTCAGTTATACATTTGCATTCCCCAGCAAGTCAACTAGTGTGCTTTTTAGCACATTTGTCCTTCTGTTATAAAAAGAATCAGCTATGAAAGGTCGGAAGAAAGGAGGGAAGGGAGAGAAAGAAAGAAAGAAAGAGAGAGAGAGAAAGAGAGAAAGAGAGAGAAAGAAAGAGAGAGAGAGAGAGAGAGAGAGAGAGAAAGAGAGAGAGAGAGAGAGAGAGAGAGAGAGAGAGAGAGAGAGAGAAAGAGAGAGAGAGAGAGAGAGAGAGAGAGAGAGAGAGAGAGAGAGAAATTGATAAGAGAAAATCACCAGGTCTTGCATTACCAGGGTTGTAAGTTGCTGTTACTTTACATATGAACTCACATTGCGTAATGTTTTATCCCATCCTATTGTCTGCATTTGTGTGACTGTCTCACATTTTGGAGGAGAATGTTTTACTGATGTGATTCTGATGTACAATGATTTTGTCATCCCCTGATTTTAAGGGGGGAGGGAGGAGGGCTTCTGTTCTGGTAATATGTCAGTGATTCTAGATTTTCTGGCTTTAGCATCTGCCTCAGGAAATTCCCACACCCAACCTGTTTGATTCTGACCTCACCTTAGATAGCTTCTGACCTCAGGATAGTCCCACAGATCAAACTCCTGAGACAATAGTGAATAAGACAATTTCTCAGTTCGTGGCTTGACTAGTAATCTTGTTAGTGAGAATCAAATTGCCGAGAACACTTCTTCCTGTGAGTCATAGAATTAGCATGTCTTAATCTTTGCCTTTCAGAACTTTCTCTGATTTCAAGGTTCCCTGTTTAAAGCCTTCTCAGATGAAAGGGTTTTCCCCCTCATTAAGAGGTGGAAGGAAACAGAGATTTCTAGAGCAGAGAAGACTGATAACAGGAGCAGGGAGGGCATTCTAGCCCTCAAGTATTCAAATATTTGAAAGGATGTCACATGGAAAGAGAATTGGAAGGGTTTTATCAGTCCTGAAAGGCAGAAAGGAGCAGTGGGTCCTTTTACACTTCATGTCAGGAAGAACTTCCTAAAAAAGGGCTGACTTGAGAGGGGGGGAGGGGTGGTAATGAAAGATTCCCCTTCTTCGGAGGCCTTCAAACCTATATGATCACTTAATGAGCATGTTCTTGGGAAGATTCCTTTTTGGATATGACTTGGACGAGATATCAGCCTGTTTGGGACCATTAAAAGAACTTGTAAATATATTTAATGTATTTATTAAATTATATTTATAAATTCAATATTAATATTATATTATTATATATTAAATTATAAATTTAATAAATTATAAATTAAATTATATTTTAAAATATAATTTAAAAAATAAAATATATTTAAATTTTACAATTCAATTTTTACCCTGCTAATTCTTTCTCTATGGTTATATATTAATGAATATATATTAATATTAATATTCCTTAATATTAATATATATTAATTACATGTTAATTAATTAATATATAAATGGACTAAATCAAATGGGCTGTCATTTGTCATTGTTGTTTGTTATATAATGACTCAGATCAAAGTGTCATATATTTAGAACTAAAAGACATAGCAGAAGCTATCTTATTAGAAGTGTCTATAAACATGTTATATTCTCCCCATTGGATTGTAAAGATTCTTGAGGCAGACGCTCAAGACTGGGTGACTTTTTCATCAGTTTATTTTTCTCTTTCCTTCCGTTTAGGTACTCTCCTAGTGTCTGGACACAATAATAAATGTGTGTTGAATTTTAAAAATTTAATTTTATCAAGTCCACAATCCCTTCAAAGTTTCCACAGTGAAATCCACAGCACAAACAAAAGATATTGGTAAAAGCATCCACCTACGCTGAAAGGAGAAAGTGGATTAAACAGGCAGCCCACTGACTTAGGCCATTAGTATCTATCTTGAGCAACCACAGATTCCAAAATCAAATTATAAAAGGTAATCAGATTGGATCATATTTGGGAAACTGAGTACTTTTAATGGTCCCTAGCTGCTTCAAAAGCCCATCTTCACTATATGATGTACAACGGATCATAACTAGAGCCAGAAGAGACAGACATCAAAAATCATCTGCTTCAATGATATCCAACTCATATAGAAACAGACATCTCTAAACCATACATGAGGATCACTGAAGGCTGTATATTAACTTAGTTCTAAAATGTAAAATTATCTGTTTTATTGTATTTGTATTAATTGTGTTACAGCTAACTGAAGAGTGCTGTGGTTGGCACTGAGTCAAATCTGGACTCAGATATTTACTAGCTGTGTGACCCAGAGCAAATCACTTCACTCTGTTTGCCTCAGTTTCCTCATCTGTAAAATGGGCTGGAGAAGGGCATGGCAAACTATTCCCATCAGTATCTTTGCCAAGAGAACCCCAAATGGGGACATAAAGAGTAAGACATGACAAACAGCTGAACAACAAAAATTTATCAGTTATATTTACTTCACAGAACTCTTTAGGATTTATCTAATAAATCAAAGTGTAAGTATGAAACTTGCTCTATGGTCAAAAATCATAGACTACTGCAGTGTAGGAATATTATAAATTATTCAAAAGCCAAATGAAATACACAGAGCACTATGCTGACAGCCTTGACTTACATGTGAAAAGTAAAATTAACAAGTTATCAAAGTGTTTATATCCAGTGATCTCATTTTTGTGTTCATTCCACAAGGAGATTATTGACACCATGAAAAGACCTTTCTGCAGAAAAAATATTCACAGTAACTCTTTTTTTGTAGCAGTAAGAAAGTTAAAAATAAAACACAGGTCCAATTATTGACAAATATCTGAGTAAACATATTACTGAGCAACAAATATGAAGAATACAAAGAAATAGGGAAAGATTTACATGAAGTGATCAAGGGAACAGACAGAACCAAAAGCACTATTATTAAAACTATAATAACAAAGACAACCTGCCATAGCAACAAAATATTTTTGTAAAACACTGGACAAAGATGCATTCATTGAATAGATTGGTTTTAGTGAAGTTTTTCTTTGTTGTTAAAAACAATGATTTACTTAGTAGAAGAAAGAGCAGGTAGATCCAGAAATAACTGTGATATAAAAATAATAAAAGGCATCAGGAAAGCATTAAAATAGTTATCAGGATGAAATGTGTATTTTTACTGATATAAAGAACTAAATGGTAAGGAAACTTCTGCTATCAATGCAGGTCAGCAGAGTTAAGAATTGTTAAGGAATCTCCTAAACCTGTATTTTTAAGTTGCCATATTTTTCAGAAACCCTGGACCCAGGGCAGGAGGCCCTGAAACTGTCAAGAATGAAGTTTACCTCCCTCCCCCTGAGCCGATCTAATGTGCGGTTGACATCCCACACTGGACAGTCTAGGAATCAAGACAGGTGCCAGTCTGCACTAGGCTTATGCAGCTGGGACTCTTTTAGAGAAGCAGACCATCATAGCTTGCAGTTCCAATATAATCTTGTGCTTTGCACTCCTCAACTAACATCTTGTCTGTTGGGAAGCGCCCTTTCTTGGGAGATTGTAATAAATCCTTTTTTTTGCTTTTTACCTTGAAAGTCTCTGATTTTAATTTAGGTAAGGGTTGCTATCCCACACATAATTCTTTGAAAATTAGAATTAGGCAAGGGGAAGTCAGTGAAGCTATAAGAGACCAAGAAATAGTAAAAACAGAATATTAAAAATGAAAAAAATCAAACAGAATATGAAACATCATAAGAAAAACAACAGATCTGGAGAATAGATAAAAAAAAGAAAATATAAGAATAATCGGATTACCTGGAAGTTGTAACCAAAAAGAACCTTGATACAATAATGTAAGAAATAATCCAAGAAAATTGTTCTGGAGTGATAGAACATGAGGGGAAAGTAGAAATATAAAAAATCCACCAATCACCACCTTAAAGTGATCCTTTTTGGAAAACATATAGGAATATTATTACCCAGATCAAAGATAAAATTTTGCAAGAAACAAACAAACAAAAAATTCAAATATGCTAGAGCTACAATTAAAATTGTACAGGACTTATCAGCAGCCACAATAAAAGGCCACAGGTCCTGAAATCATGTCTACCAACAATCAAAAGAACCAAGCCTGTGGCCAAAAATATCACATCCAATAAAATGATCCATAACATAGAATGAAAACGATGGACATTCAACAAACTTGCTGATTTTCAGCACTTTCTTTCAACCAAATCTGAACTCAATAGAAAACATACAAGAACCAAAATCAAAAATCAATTTTAAGGAACTTAACATGGACAAATTGTTTATATTTTTTACAAAGAAATGTATACCATATGTTTAATATTGACATCAGCAATTGGGTAACTCAAAAGAAAGACTGGGGCAGAGTTAAGGCAAAAATAGTAATTATGTTATATAAATGAGATGAAGAGGAAGAATAGACATACAAGCATTAGAAGGGGGAGGAAGACTCATAATTCTGCAAACCTACTCACATTGGAAATGGCTTAAATAGGTAACACTACATATATACCATGAAGGGTATGGCACCCTCTAAAATCTGTAAAGAAATAAGGGGAGAGGGATAAGAAAAGGAGGAAGCAAAGGATGGGAGAAGAAGAAAAGGGAAGGATCCATGATTGGGGGGAAGTTAAGTAATAGCAAAGAAAGTAAAGAATCAGAATTAAAACAAAGACTTAGCAGGAATAACAAAAGATTCATGTGTATGTATGTATGTATGAAGAAAAAATATACTTTATTATCTTATATACTTTATTACTTGATAAAGTAAAAAGAAATGTGAAACAGAGAATAAAAGAACAACCTACAAGGAAGTAAAGAAAAGATGGACACTCACAAACATAAATTCTTTTATTATTATTTCTCCTTTTTTGAACTGGTAATTTACTGTTATAAATTTTGAATCTTCCCTGATGTTCTGCTAGGCACATGATAATTTCTGTTTTGTTTTATTTTGTTTTATTTTCTTTTTCTGTTTTTCCCTTTTTTTAAATTATGTTTTTGAAAATAAATAAAAAAAAAAAAACAAAAGAAATGATCTAACCATTCTGGAGAGCAATTTGAAATCATGCCCAAAGGGCTATAAAACTGCATATCCTTTGATCTAGCAGTATCTCTACTGGATCTACATCCCAAAGAAATCATAAAAGTGGGAAAAGGACCCACATGTAGAAAACTTGTTTGTGGCTCTTTTTGTAGTGGCAAGGAATTGGAAACTTAGTGGCTGCCCATCAGTTGTAATGGAATATTATTGTTCTATAAAAAATGAACAGTCTGATTTTAAAAAGGCCTGGAAAGATTTGCATGAACTGATGCTGAGTGAAATAAGAAGAACAAGGAAAACATAGTACACAGTAATAGTTAGATTGTGAAATGATCAACTATGATGGACTTCATTATTTTCAGCGGTTCAGTGATCCAAGACAATCCCAATAAACTTTGAATGGAAAAGGCCATTCCCATCCAGAGAAAGAACTATGGAGACTGAATGTAAAATAACACATGCTATATATTCACTTTTTTTCTTCTCTTTTTTTTCCTCATGGTTTTTCCCTTTTGTTCTAATTTTTCTTTCCCAAAATGATTCATATGGAAATATGTAAAAAAATGAATATACATATATAACCAAAAAAAAAAGTTTCATATGTAACTGGGGAGAATTTTTTTTAAATGAAAAAAATAAAATATATCTAGTTTTTACTTAAGTTTCATGAAGTTGTGATTGCCTATTAACCACATCATCTCTGAAATTTAGATTTAGAAAGTTGCTTAAGGCACTGAAAGGTTAAGTAATTTGCCCAGAGTCATAAAAACAGTTTATATCAAAGGCGGGATTTGAATTTGGGTGTTCCTGACTGAAATGTCAGCTTTGAATCCACTATATCACTCTACTTTTCATTAAAAATAAAGATAATATGATAAATTTACATATATATAAAATTTATATATATTTATACTTATATATATTATATATATCATATATAATATATATGTAAAATATATATTATATATATAAGATAATATTTCATTAAAAATAAAGATAATATAATTATAAATTTAAAATAAAAATAAAGATAATAAATTAAAAATAAGATAACTAATAATAAATAAATTTTTCTTGTGCAACATGATAAATGTGGAAATATATAGAAAAATTGCACAGATTTAACATATATTGGTTTACTTGCTGTCTAGAAGAAGGGAGTGGAGAGAAGGGAGAGAGAACAATTTGGAATACAAGTGTGAATGTTGAAAACTATCTGCATGTATCTTGAAAATAAAAAGCTATTATTTAAAAAAAAAGAACAAGGGGCACCTAGATAGTACAATTACTGGCCTTGAAATCAGAAGGATCAGAGTACAAATCTGCCTCAGACACTTAACACTTCCTGGCTGTGTGACCCTGGGCAAGTCACTTAACCCAAATGCTTTGCATAAATAAATAAATAAAGAGAACATTTGGCCAATACACTGGTACTTACCAATTCCTTTTTTTTTTGTAACAATCAAAAAAACAATAAAGTATAAGGTTGTGTGGGCCACCTTCTGTATGACATTTACACGGCCTCCCTCATGCTGTTTTGCTTAACTATTTGGGGGATTATGTATTATGGGAACATTTATTCAATTGTGGCTATGTTGGAGTTTTGAATAATGTGTTAAAACAAAATTAACAGTAGACAAGGCAGGGGGACTTGGAAATCTGACTTAGTAGAGAAATCAGCCGGAAATGCTCTCTGGATGTTATTTTCCTTATCGATAAAATGAGACACTGGACCAGATGACTGCTGACCCTTCCCACTCTAAATCCCTATGTTGACATTATTAAAAGATGGAGGGGTAGGTAGGTGGTGCAGTGGATAGAGCACCAGCCCTGAAGCCAGGAGGACCAGAGTTCAAATCTGGTCTCGGACACTTAACACTTGCTGGCTGGGTGACTCTGAGCAAGTCACTTAACTCCACTTGCCTCAGAGGGGGAAAAAAAAGATGGAGAGGAAGGCCTCGAGGGTATTGGGTATAACCTCAAAGGAGAATCCTTGGAAGGATGGACTTTACCAGGAGTCATCCAGTGGGAGGGGGCCTCTAGAAGAACCATCTGCCTCATAGAAACAGATTATACCCATACATAGGAAACCACAAACATCCTGAAAGTCTATCATGGGACTCTGTCCAACGCCTATTAATTATACCATCTCTTTTGTTATATTGACGTTTTTCGCTTTGAGTTTTTACAAGGAAGGGAAAGTAACATCGGAACTTGATCACTTCAGCCCTCTGCCCCCCTCATCCTCCCCCCCATCCCACGCTTTCCCGGCTCAGAATCTTGGTATTCTAAGACCTCCCCCGACTTATCCTTTCAGGCTGATCAAATAAAGCCATTTATCGTACAGAATTCCAAATGGGCCCAAGCCCCGCATCTCATCGCTGTCCCATTCTCCCACATAAGTGTGCCTCTGTCTAATAAACTCAATTGCTTCCCCAGCACTCCGCTGGGAGAAGGACCGTTTCCAAGACAATAACCATCAATGGGCAGGAGACACTCTCTGGCCCCCTCGAACCTGTAAGACTTTTATGACGGCTGTTCTCTCTCCCCATCAGCAGCCACGCCTCAGTGGTGCTTGGAACCAACATCTGTGCTTCAGGAGGGGCCGGCTCCCAGCAGCGAGGTGCTGGGCAGGGCCCTCTCCCATGTGGGAGCCCAACTGCTCAGCGGCGTCAGCACCACCAGTGCTGACACACTCCGCCGAGGGAGCCGGAGAAAAACGCAACAGATAACGTGCCTGAGGAACTCGGGCCATTTGCAAGCTGTCTACATGAGTTATTTGCCCACGGAGGATGACTTTTATGGGGTAATTCCATTGTGATTTCTGAAGGCAATTGTCACATTATCTTGGCCACATTACAAACACCACATCTGGGAATTGTTCACATGAAAGCATTGGCTAGAAACTACATCTGGTGGCCTGGAATTGATTCTCATATCAAAAAAAAAAAAAAAAAAAAAAGCTGGCAGAAAGTTTAGGATGTGCTGGGCTACCTGCCCTCCCTCTCCCTCTCTTTCTATCTCTATTTCTCTCTCTGTCTCTCTGTCTCTGTCTGTCTGTCTCTCTCTGTCTCTCTCTTTGTCTATCTGTCTCTCTCTCTCTCTCTGACTCTGTCTCTCTCTCTCTGTCTCTCTCTTTGTCTGTCTCTCTCTCTCTCTGTCTCTGTCTCTCTTCTCTTTTTCTCTTCTCTCTCTCTCTGTCTCTCTGTCTGTCTGTATCTCTCTGTCTCTCTCTTTGTCTGTCTGTCTGCCTCTCTCTTTCTGTCTCTTTGTCTGTCTGTCTTTCTCTCTCTGACTCTCTCTTTCTCTCTCTCTGTCTCTCCCCTCCATTCATCTCCAACATGATCACCAATTGCCCCAAAATAACTTAATCAGACTTAACTGTCACTGAGCACAAATGGAAGCTACATCAAAGTATTTCAAACCTTGCAGATCATAAACTATATTCAGATTTGCCTGTGTTCACATTGTCTGCATCACAGATGAGAAGACTGAGATGTTAGTGATGTTAAGTGACTTGCTTTAAAAGCACACAGCTACTTATTTAGGAGCTGAAACACTGGGACACATCTGCAGGAGACATTTGTTGGACCGTAAGCATCAGTGTCAAGCATAAGATAGGAGTAAGAGTGGTATGTTGCAGAATAATATAAGAGTAATGAGGGTGCTCTAGAATGAGAATCAGAAAGTCTGGGTTCTTGCCCCGGTTCTTCTACAAACTTGCTAGGAAACTTTAGCCACTGTCCTCAAAGATAAAGGAATTAAATGAGCTGATCTACTTCTAAGAATTTATGATCTAAATAGATGGCCTAAAAGCAAGGTTAGTTACAGAGTAGAATAGGTATTGGAAGATCTTCTCTATTCAAAATTGTTCCCTTCAACTGCCACCACCTATTTTCAAATATATTATGATATATTTCAAAGTCCTTCCTTTGGGTTGTCCAGTCAAATGAGTTTTTCTTTTGGGTCTCTTTTAAAATCCAGATACTCTTAGCCTTCCAAGAGTAGATATTAAATCAGCCCCAGGAATTAACACCTGGTCACCAGATTTATCAATTATATTTCCTTTAGGGCCTCCCATCTCTACTTTAACAGAAGTCTTCCATCCAAGTGTTCTGTCCCATGACTTCCTACATCACAAAGGAAGAGACGGAGCTGGGCCTAGAAGCCGGGTCTGCTTCCATTTTCTGATAGCTCAACTGTGGAACTTTGAAGTGCTTGTCCTATCTCTGGCCTTCAATCCACATCTAAAGATAGCCTTCCTAGAAACATACAAATGCCAGGATTTCTACCCAATCCTGTTATTCATTCTTTCAGCTGCCTCTAGCTCCATTTTAAACACTAAACCAGAAAGAAAACATTATCCAGAAGCAGTTCTCCTGTTCTCAAATTCTCCAGTACCTCCAGAACTCGGGACTGATAGCAGCAATCCATGGGTCCTCACCATCAACTTCAAGGCTAGCTCCAGGTCCCTAAAGAGGCTATTTCATCCAGACCTCAGCCTCTCAGCAGGCCATTCCCCTCAAAACACACACATACATCATGTTCCATCCCAGGAGAAGGATCCATCCATGCATTCAGTAACATTTGTTATGCAATATACTGTGCTAGTCACTAAAAAAGAGGCAAAATTAAAGTAACCACATACTCTGACCTCAAGAATTTTAACATTTGCCATGCTTAACTTTTCCCAGAAAAGACAATATCTTTCAGTCTCTCTTGCCTCCATTTGTTTACAAAAAAAAAAAAAAAAAAAAAAAAGCCTCCAGAGTGTCAGAGCCCTGGTAATGAAAGGAGAAGTAGCTGGAGTGTCCAGCAGGATCAGGGGTGACAGACACTTACCAGATTCCTTCATATGTAAAGATGTCTTTGACTTTCTTTAGAGACAGAATCGCCAAGGTAGAAGAATCGACATCCTGGGTATTCAAGGGTGGTATTTCCTTAGTCTGGAAGTCCACAGTATCCCAGTAGAGATAGAGAAAGAAAGCTAACAGCAGAACTATCAGTAGCATCTTCTTCTTTGAACAATCCATTTGTCACTAGATTTTTCAACTGCTGGAAGAAATATAAAAGTAAATGTTGAAAAAAAAATTTTTCTCCATCATAGCTCTCCATATAGTGTGATACCATATAGAAATTAGATATACACACGGAACAAAAGGAACGTTGCCCCTGTCCTTCTGTAGTTTGAAAAGACCAATTTGTGATGCATTAATATGATGGAATGCCCTCATACTCTAAGAAATAATGAAAGGAATGGTTTCAGAGAAGCTGGGGAAGACTTGTGTGCACTGATGCAGAATGAAATGAGCAGAACAAGGAGAACAATTTCTACATTAACAACAATGTAAATGCAAATTTGATCAAGGCACTGTCAAACCATGATTCCAGAGCAAAAATGAAAAAGAAACACGGTTTTGTTTTGTTTTGTTTTTTCCGTTGTTTAATGTTGGGAAGTAGGAAGGAATGAAAAGAAATGCTTGCTAATTGAAAAAAAAATTATAATTTTAAAAGACCAAAATATGTGTGTAACTTGAGGTGACATTGCCTTGAGTAGTAGAAACATTTAAACAAGATTCAATAGGACAATGAGCTGATCATAACTTATATTCAAGTAAGAAGGTTTGCAAAGTGCCCAATATATGTTATATGATTTTTCTGCATAAAAGATATGGGTTGGATCAAGATGGCAGAGAGAGGAGAGAACCCACCCAAATTCCCCTCCAAAAAATCTGAAAACTGCCTCTAAGCTGATTTAGGTGTTGGGGGAGTGGTTTACCAACACAGCAGGAAAAGTCTGTCTCCTTGGGGTGGAGGGACAGGGAGGTCCAGGAGCACTCAGACACCAATCTCACAACTGGGCACCTGGGAGGGTTCCAAGCCTGGGGCAATGCACCGGGCAGGACCCACCCTCCTGCCCCCCTCTACAGCACAGCAAGGTCCCACAGGATACAGCCTTAACAGCGAGGCAGGCGGAGAGGACCCCTCCCGAGCTTTCCTCCAGGAGTGACCTTGCACCTAGGTCAACTAACAGCAAGATCCCTCCTCCAGGACTAGTCAACAGACTAGTTTCCATAGCAACATAGCAGCGAGGCCCCACCCCTGGGGCAGGCCAGCAACAAGCTCTTTCCCCTCAGGCCAATCAAGAGAGAGGCTCTGCTTCCTTAGCAACATAGCAGCGAGGCCCCACCCCTGGGGCAGGCCAGCAACAAGCTCTTTCCCCTCAGGCCAATCAAGAGAGAGGCTCTGCTTCCTTAGCAACATAGCAGCAAGGCCCCACCCCTGGGGCAGGCCAGAAACAAGCTCTTTCTCCTCAGGCCAATCAAGAGAGAGGCTCTGCTTCCTTAGCAACATAGCAGCAAGGCCCCACCCCTGGGGCAGGCCAGAAACAAGCTCTTTCCCCTCAGGCCAATCAAGAGAGAGGCTCTGCTTCCTTAGCAACATAGCAGCAAGGCCCCACCCCTGGGGCAGGCCAGCAGCTAGGCCCTGAAACCCAGAGAAAGCCAGCAGCAAGACCCCAACACAAGAAACCTATATGAGTGAATGTAGGAGCAGGGCCCAACCCCCAGGTCAAAAAACCAAGTCACAAAACAAGCAGAAACATATGAGCAAAAATTCTGGGATAAGAACTCACTATTTGACAAAAACTTCTGGGAAAACTGGAACTTGCAATGGCAGAAACACACTGTTTGCCAAGATAAGGTCAAAATGGGTTCATGATTTAACACCAAGCAAACTAGGAGAGCAAGGAATAGTTCATCTGACAGATGGGAAGAAGAGAGGAATTTATGACCAAACAAGAGATAGAGAGTATTATGGAAGCACAGTGGATA
Organism: Antechinus flavipes; assembly: GCF_016432865.1. Classification (NCBI taxonomy): domain Eukaryota; kingdom Metazoa; phylum Chordata; class Mammalia; order Dasyuromorphia; family Dasyuridae; genus Antechinus; species Antechinus flavipes. The sequence continues at coordinate 137,662,972 of NC_067401.1, read as the reverse complement.
ATTGTGATTACATTAAATTGAATAAACAAACCAAGACAACTAGGAGGAAATCAGAAACATGGGAAACAATTTTTACAAGTATTTCTGAGAAAGGGCTCATTTCTCAAACATATAAAAATTAAGTCAAATTTATAAGAATACAAACTATTCCCCATTTGATAAACAATCGATGGATTCTGAATAGTTTTCAGGTAAAGAAATTAAAGCTAGCTATAATCACATGAAAAAGTACTCAATCACTACTGAATAGAGAAATGCAAATTAAAATAACTCTGAAGTGCCACATCATACGTGTCAAATCGACTAATATGACAGAAAAGAAGAATAAATGTTTTCGATGTGGGGAAAGTGGGACACTGATGCATTGTTGGTAGAGTTGTGAAGTGATCCAACCATTCTGGAGAGCAATTTGGAACTATGCCCAAAGGGATAGCAAACTGTGCATACCCTTTGATCCAGCAATACCACTCTTAGTCTGTAGCCCAAAGAGATGATAAAAAAGGAAAAAGGACCCACATGTGCAAAAATATTTGTAGCACTATATTTTGGTGGTAGCAAAGAATTGTAAATTGAGGGAATGCCCATCGGTTGGGGAATGTCTGGATAAGTTGTGGTACATGAAAATTTGGACAGCTAGGTGGCGCAGTGGATAGAGCATCAGCCCTGAGTCAGGAGGACCTGAGTTCAAATCCGATCTCAGACACTTAACACTTCCTGGCTGTGTGACTCTTGGGCAAGTCACTTAACCTCAATTGCCTCAGCAAAAAAAAAAAAAAAAAAAAATTAGAATCCTATTATGCTATAAGAAATGGTGAGCAGGCAGATTTCAGAAAAACCTGGAAAGACTCACAATTCATTTGAGTTAAATGAGCAGAACCAGAATGCTGTACACAATAACAGCAAGATTTTGAGATGGTAACTTTGATTGGCTTATCTCTTCTCACAAATAACAATGATCTAAGATAATTCCAAAAGGCTCGCGATGGAAAATGTGATTCACATCCAGAGAAAGAATTAGGGAGCTTTAATGCAGATTGGTGCATACTATTTTCACTTTTTTTCTTTTCTTGTGGTTTTTTTTCTTTTATTCTCACAATATGAATAATGTGGAAATATGCTTGATGTGATTGTATATATATAACCTATATTAGACTACCATCTTAGGGAAAGGGAAGGATTGGTTCGGAGGGAGAAAAATGAAAATCGAAATATTATAAAAGTAAAATTTGAAAACTAATAGATTTTTTAAAAAAGAAAACTGTTTTTACATATAATTTAAAAAATGCTATCTACTAAAAAAAAAGGGAGAGAAAAAAATTTTAATTGAATTTAAAATGAGAAACAAACAAACAAAAAAGAACCCGACCATAGAAAATGACAAGAAGAATTAAGGCACAAACAGAAAAGGAAACAGTGTCAAAATGGTTACATGAGAAAGCTCAGACTCCCAAAAAACAATTAGAGAAGTAGAAGAAAAATTCAGAAAAGGAATAAGAATACTACAAAAGAATCATAAAAAGTCAGTAGCTTGGGGAAAAAATATATAAAAATTCACCAAAGAAAATAACTCCTAAAAGAATAGGATTGGCCAAATGGAAAAGAAAGTTCAAAAGTTCACTGAACAAAATGATTCTTTAAAAATCACAATTGGACAAGTAAAAGCTAATGGCTTCATGAGACATGGGGATCTAATCAAACAAAATTTCTAAAAAATAGAAGAAAATGTGAAATGTTTCAAAGGAAAAACAACTGACCTAGAAAAGAAGAGAGACCATTTTAAAATTATTGAAGTCATGATAAAAAAAAAAAAAAAAGGCCTAGAAATTATTAAGGAAAACTGCCTTGATATCCTGGAAAATAGAAATTAAAAAGAATTCACTGATCACCACCCAAAAGATCCCCAAATTAAAAATTCCCAGGAACATCAGAGCCAAAATCCAGAGCTCACAGATCAAGGAAAAGGTTTTGAAAAAAAGCCAACAAGAAACAATTCAAATATCATGGAGCTATAGTTAGGATTCTACAGGATTTGGCAGCTTCCGAATTAAAGAACTGGAGGGCTTTGAACAAGATATTATGTAAAGCAAAGAAGTTAGAATTACAACCAAGTGTCACCTAGGTGCCCAGCAAAATTGAATATAATCTTTCAGGGGGAAAGGACATTTAATGAAATAGAGAACTTTCAACTATTCCTAAAAATTTGATCTCCAAATACAAGACTCAAAGGAAGCATAAAAAGGTAAAACAAAACAAAACAAAACAAAAAAAAGAAAAAACATAAGAGATTCAATAAGGTAAAATTGTTCATATTTCTACATAATAAAATAATATTTGTAACCTTTAAGAACTTTATTACTATAAGGCAATTAGGAGTATACTTAGAGTATACGACATAAGGTGACTTTGATGGGATAATAGCTAAAAAATAAATAAATAAAGGATGAGAAACAAGATTACACTATAAGAAAGGGGGAGATAAAATAAGATAAATTATTTCATATAAAAAAGGCATGACAGAGTTATTACAATGGAGGAGAAGATGAGGAAAGTAGCAGGCAAAGGTTTTATCTTATCCTTATCAAAATAAGCTCAGAGAGAATAAAATACCTATTTAGTTGAATGCAGAAAGTTGTCTTACCCTCTAAAGAAATAAAAAGGGAAAATGATAAAATGGGATGGGGAGAGAGGAATGATAGAAGGGTAAGTAGATTGGGGGAGACAGTGATCAGAGGTAAAACAGTAAGGTTGAGTGTAAGAGAAGGGGGGGCGGGGTTAAACGGAAAATTAGTATGGAGGGAAATGTAAAACTAGTTTGCATATATTCATATAAATATGAATGGAATAGACTCACCCACAAAACAGAAGCATATAGAAGAATGGATTAAAAAAACAGAATCCTATGATACATGTTTACAAGAATCATATTTGAAGCTTAAAGACAGAAACAGATTAAAGATAAATGACAGAATATATTATGCTTCAGCTGAAACAAAAAACAGCAGGGCTAGCAATCACGATCTCAGATAAAACAAATGCAAAAATAAATCTAATTAAAAGAGAAAAGAAAGGAAACTATTTCTTACTAAAAGAAATGTATAAACATATTTCATAAATACATCCATAACATAAATATCCACATTTTTGAAGAAGTCAAATGAGTTACAGGAAGAAATAGAACACAAAACTATACTAATGGAAGACCTCAACTTTTCCCTTCCAGAACTAAGATAAATCTTACAAAAATAAATAAATATACAAGAAAAAAGTTTAAAAGTGAATAAAATTCTGGAAAAGTTAGATATGATATATCTCTAGAGAAAACTGAATGGGAATAGAAAGGAATATACTATTTCTCAATAGTATATTACACCTATACAAAAATTGACAATGGATTAGAACATTAAAAATCACACAATCAAATGGAAAAAGCAAAAGTATTAAATGCTTCCTTTTCAGATCACAATGCAATAAATATTACATTCAATAATGGACAATGGAAAGGTAGAGTGAAAATTAATTGGAAACTAAATAATCTAATAAAAAATAAATGAATCAAAGGACAAATCATAGAAATAATTGATAGTTTCATTAAAGAAAATGACAACAATGAGACAACCAAAATTTATGGGATGCAGCTAAAATAGCTGTCTCTAATTGCTTTCATCAATAAAATAAAGAGCAAATGCAACAACAAAAAAAAAAACTAGAAAAAAATTTTAAATCCTCAATTAAAATAACACCAAATTTGAAATCCTAAAAATTAAAAAAGAGATTAACAAAATTAAAAGAAAACCATTAAATTAATTTTTTAAAATCCCTAGAAGCTGGTTTTGTGGGAAAAAAAACAATAAAATATATAAACCATCGTTAACCTGATTTAAAAAAGGAAAGAAGAAAGCAAAATTACCAGTTATCAAAAATTAAAAGAGTGAATTCCCCATCAGTGAAGAGAAAATTAAAATTTTGTTAGGAAATCTTTTGCCCAATTACAAACAAATAAATTTGATAATCTAAATATAGATATCTACAAAAATAAAAATTACCTAGATTCACAGAAGAAAATATAGAATATGTAAATAATCCAATCATAGAACAAGAAATTTAGCAAGCCACCAATGAATCTTCCCTGGACAGATAGGTTCACAAACAAATTTCATCAAATATTTAAATAATACTTCTTCCCAATACTATGTAAACTATCTGGAAAAAAACTGGAAAAGAAGGAGTCTTATCAAACTCCTTTTATGACACAATTGTGATACTAATACTTAAACCAGGAAGAGCCAAAACAAAGATAGAAAACTATGGATCAATTTCCCTGATGAATATTAATGCAAAAAATTTAAATAAAATACCACCAAGGAGATAACAGCAATATATCATAAGGATTGTACAATATGATTAGGTAGGATTTATATCAAAAATGCAAGTTTTGATTCAATATCAAAAGCTATTAACATAATTTACTATTTAATTAACAAAATCATTAAAAATCATGATTATTTCAATAGATGCAGAACAGACCTTTGACAAAATACAATACTTATTCCTAATTTTAAAAATATGAGGGAGCATGAGGATAAAGGGAGCTCTTCTTTAAAAATATAAGCTACCTATCTAAAACTATCAGCAAGCATTATCTGTAAAGAGAATGAGCTAGAAACTTTTCCAATAAGATAGGGGGCAAAGCAGTACCTCTATTACTCATTATTATATTAGAAATGTTAGCTATAGCAATAAGAAAAAGAAATTGAAAGAATTTGAGTAAGCTATGAAGAAACACAACTATCACTCTTTGCAGATGATGTAATGGTATACTTAGAGAATCCTATAGAATCAACTAAAAACTATTTGAAATAATTAGCAACTTTAACAAAGTTGCAGAATACAAAACAAACCCACATAAATCATAAGCATTTCTCTATATTGACAACAAAACCCAGCAGAAGAGATAGAAAGAGAAATTCCATTTAAATAACCGGGGACAATATAAAGTACTTGGGAGGCTACCTGCCAAGACAACCCTAGGAACTATATGAACACAATTATAAAATATTTTATACACAAATACAGTCAGATCTAAACAATTGGAAAAAATATTATTCATGGGTAGGCTAAGTCAATATAATTGACCTAAATTAATCTATTCAATGTTATATCAATCTAACTACCTAAAAATTATTTTGTAGAGCTAGAAAAAATAATAACAAAATTCTATGTGAAAGAACAAAAGGTCAAGGATATCAAGGGAATTAATGGGGGGGGGGGGGAAATGTGAAGGAAGGTGATCTAGCCGTACCAGATCTCCAACTGTAATATAAAGAGATAATTATCGTTATTCCGAGGCAAGGCGGCTGAGGCGGGGGATGGCACGAGGAGGAGAGGGGGTGGGGGCGTGGGAGGGAGGCAGCGGAGGAAGCAGCTCCTCGCTCCCACCACTGGGGCTCTGCAGCAGCTGCATCCCCCATCTCCGGGATGCGTCCTCGCCCTCCTCCTGCTCTGCAGGCTGGGATCATCTGTGATTCAGACTCAGGATTGCTTGTATTGTGCATACCCAGCAATTGTGGTTTTTCCAACAGCCTAAAATTTGTTCTGAAAGAATGCAAATAATCTTGACATCTTCATCACACAGATGATGCAGTCTCTTCAGTTTGCTGCTTTGAACAATAGAAGCTGATGGAGTTAGAATGTTAAATACTTGATTTGGGTTTGCTGAAGGACGATATCAGCAAAGTGTAACTCAGTTAATGGATTTTTTTTGACTTGCTAAGTCATATCGCTTTATCTCTCTTGGACTTTGTGGTAACACTACAGGAAAGGTTCATTTAACTATACTGTATCTGCAAATAAGCATTACTAATACATACAGATAATTTTTTGAGCTCCAGCAGAATTAATATTTCTGCCCTCTACGTGAATCCTGGTTTTATTCTTTTGAAAGATTTTAATGATGATGTTTTTCCAAAGAATGAACAGGAAAAGAACAAAAAAGCATTGAGAAACTACATATTGATAAGAACGACCAGAAGCTTAATGCTTCAAGCCAAGGATCTTTAGCTACTAATGGGTCTTGCCCTTCTGGGTATTTTAATATTATTTATGCACCTTCTTGAGTGCACTCCACAGACTGCTTCTTAGTATCATGAGAGAGAATTATGGTAAAGACTATTGCCAAGATCTCCTACAAGAACAAGAAGAACATTATCAAACCCAAAGGCATTTAGCCTGAATCATCAGATGGCCCAACTCAAACAAGAATTACAAGAGATGAGTGAGAAAAGAAGATTATTGCTTGAAAAAAATTATACAAGTGCAAATTATATGGATTATCAGGACACCAAAGAACAAATATCTAGTGATCTTTTGGAATTTCTTCATTCTTAAACTGACAACACTGAGGTAGACATAAAAATCAAACTATCTCATGAATATAGTGCCCTCTCTCATAAAGTTTTACCTTAATGAAAGTCTTCTGATTGATACCCAGAGGAAAAGTCTTTTAGAAAAGACAAGAGAGAGAAGTTGATGAAAGTGTTTGAGGCTGACCTGGAGGTTATTAATAATCCTAATGAAGAAGATGAAGATGGACTGGTTGGGGAAAAACAACTATTTATTAAAAATGATTTTGTAGATCATGTGATGATCAACTCTGATAAATTTGGCTTTTTGCAACAATGAGGTGATTCAAGCCGATTCCAATAGATTGTGATGGAAAGAGCCATCTGTATCCAGAAAGAAAATTGTGGAGACTGAATGTAGATCACAACATAGTATTTTACCTTTTTTGTTATTGTTTGCTTTTTTTCTTTCTTGTTTTTATCCCTTTTTGATCTAATTTTTCTTATGCAGCATGATAAATGTGGAAATGCGTATAAAAGAATTGCACATGTTTAACATATATTGGATTACTTGCTGTCTAGAGGAGGGAGTGGGTGGAAGGGAGAGAAAAATATGGAACATAAGGTTTTCCAAGTGTGAATGTTGAAAACTATCTTTGCATATATTTTGAAAATAAAAAGCTATTGTTTAAAAAGAGAAAATGATTTTGTAGAAGACGAAAAAACAGAGGTTCAGAGAAGTTAAATGACTTGCCCATGATCGCCCAGATAGTAATTATCAGTGGAATTTGAATCCAGATTTTCTCCTCACATCAGCCCTATGAGATTATTATCATACTGAGAGAGAAGGGACACACAATGAACTCTTTGTTAAGAAGGCAGATCTCAGTGGATAGAGCACGGGTCCTGAAGTCAGGAGGGCCTGAGTTCAAATTCAGCCTCAGACACTTAATACTTCCTACCTGTGTGACCCTGGGCAAATCATTTAACCCCGATTGCCTCAGCAAAAAAACAAACAAACAAAGCAGATCTTCAATTCTGATAGATGTGGCTTCTTTCAACAATGAAATGATTGAGGCTTATTCCAATGATCTTGTGGCAAAGAAAGCCCTCTACACCCAGAGAGAGGACTGTGGGAACTGAGTGAGGATCACAAATAGCATTTTCACTTTTTTTGTTGTTCTTGTTTGCTTGCATTTTACTTTCTTTCTCATTTGTTCCTTTTTGATCTGATTTTTCTACTACAACACAATAATTGTAGAAATATGTATAGAAGAATTGCACGTTTAAACATATATTGGATTACTTGCCATTTAGGGGAGGGGGTAGGGGAAGAGGAAAAATGTGGAACACAAGGTTTTGCAAGGGTCAATGTTGAAAAATTATCCATACATATGTTTTGAAAATAAAAAGCTTTAATAAAAAAAGGCCGATCTTATAGAATATAGACATTTCACTTTGTTCCAACTCTTTGAACCTTGTATGAAAGAGTGAAACCACTGAAATCATCACATAAGTTATTACCCAGTGGTATTCAGTCTTTATAATCCTACTATTATTTTTGTCAATCAAGACATGCCATCAACAGTTGATCAGCAATTAGTTGATTAGTGATGAGCTGACAATACAGAATGTGCATCCAGCAAAAAGCCATAAACAAGCCTTCTCACTCACACCTTGGAATGCTTGTCTTCTGGGAAAAAATAGACTTGTCCCATAAACAAGCATATGGGATAAATAGTGAACCTGTTGGATAAATTACATCATCATTTTAATGCATTATAATATGAACAACAACCAACTCTTCCCTTAAACAGTTTACAAAAATGTCATGTCTCTCTCAAAGAAGAACTCTTCTATCTTCCAGATTTTTCTGTGCTCAACACAATTCACTCATCTGAAAATGAGAAGAAAAAAAAAAAACACTTGTTTAATCAAAATCATCAATTTTATGAGAATATAGAAACAAAGAACAACTGCCCAATTTGTTCAATGAAAATCTAATATTTTCCTCCCAAAGTTGCTATGCTTTCTATTTTAGTTGTAGTATTGTGCTTTTTAGACATGATTTGATTATGTGTTTGCATTTGATCAGTTTAATTTATCCTGCTGATAATATTAGTATCAAATTTATATTTAGAAGAAAATATGTTGTTTTCTGCTAAATAGTAATGAGAGGACATGCTTTTTGTCTGAATAACATCTGTGGTCATTTGGGTACTTGATTGGTCTTCATAAGCGAATAAATGGGAAGCCATAGTAGTTAGCAGAGGTTAATTGGTTCACCCATGGTAACTCTGCCACGTAAAACAGTAGTAGAGATTGGAACTTAATACCTTTGAATTGATGTATTGTTTTGCCCCTGAGTCTCTGAGAAAATGTGCAGCAATAGGAAAGCTACTGAAAAACTTGATTTTAGGCGAGAGATTTTAGGTGGATTAGATACGTAACATGAATGTTCCATTACATTCTTAGTCATCACATTACAAGATTAGTAATCATATAGGAAAAAAAGTTACACTATATTAATATTTGAAGAATAAACTATATCAAAAAATTTTGAATAATAATGATATGGCATAGATTCTAGGGAAATATAGTGGTGGTTTGGGGAGGGGGGTCTCCTGACCTTGGAGGGCTTCTGTTCTGGTAATCTATCTGATTCCAAAATACTCTGGATTTGCCCCCTCCCATACACCCAGCCTAGGAATGCTATTGTTTTGACAATCTGTCTGATTCTGAATAGACCACTCCTCAATTCAGTGCTGACTGATAATCTTGTCAGGGAGAAACAAATTCCAGAGACTATTCCTCAGTTCATTGCCGACTGTCAGATGGAAACTCTGTTGGTCAGTGATGACCAAATTTCGGAGACCACTCCTGGGCCACAGAATTAGCATGTCAATGATAGAAAGCTGGATAAATGTCTCCCCTTGCTTCTGTTTCTCTGCTAATTTCTTTTGGAAATTCAGCCTGCTTTGTAATGGCAGCATAATTACAATAAACTTTGCCTCTTGAATAGGAAATGGGTTCAAACCTGCACATTATTTGAGATACCTCGTAACGTCCATCTATGATCCCAAACTTTTGGGGTCCTCTTCCCAACCTCAATAATAACATTATGGAACATTTGTTGAAGGGGTTATAGAAATCATGTAGTTCAATATCCTTGTTATACAAATGAGGAAACAAGTAATTTACTTGAGGACAAACAACTAGATAAATGGGAGACAAAACCAGGAATTAACCTCTCTGCATCCTCAGTCTGGTGCTTTTACCCCCCCACATGCTGCCTCCACAGAAGACCCTTTCACTATATTGATAAGAAATTATGTATGTATGTATGAAGTGGCAGTTAGTATATACACAAATAACATTTTCTTATGTAAGCTAAGCAAATAGTTCTGTTGGATAAATTTCAGAATGTTATAAAGACTGAATAGGCTTTTTAAAAAAAATATTTGCATTGTTATACATACAAGGGAAAAGAACATTTAATAATGTCCGTTTTCTGACATATTGTTAAAAAGTACTCTTTCTTTGGGGGAAAAAAAAAACTTACTTATAGTCTTTTTGGGTTGATAGGTAAAACTTCACAGGAAGTGACTCAGTTTACATGCAATAAGACTACATTGATTTGGAATAATAAAAAATGAACAATATAACATGTTGAAGTGTCTTAAATAAATATTTAAAAGAATCCATTTTATTAAAATGTAAACTATATATGGAGACATACATATTACTAAGTATTACTAATGAGATGTAATCATTTTAAAATTGCATTTATGGTAAACTTGTGATGTCCCACAAACAAATAATTACTATAACAAACATAATGGGATTGTTTTATTTGGAAGATGGAATTATGTCAAAGAAATGCTTAATTTTAAAAACTTCTTGTTTGAAAAAGGTGCTGCTTTTAGATTTGATTCCTCATATTTTCACTAAGACTGAAAATTTAAAGGAAGAAATATTTTGAACATTTTATCAAATAAGAATCACACTATGTTTGAACTGTTTCAAATTAGTGGAGTCTGTTAGAGTTTACTGTAGTCTTGATAAATGTTTAATTCATCTCTACTTGAATAAAGTTGGATTTAAGCATTTAAGGTAAGAAAAATACACTGTTAAAAATTATTCTGTACATCCTCGTAAATAATTGCCTGTTATTTATTGTGAAGACCAATGTATTATGGTATTTAAAATGACAGAATCATTTACAAAGCTAAGCTTCAATTGTTTCTTTTTGTATGTCAAAATTAGCTGTATTTTCTGCATTTTTATTTTTATTTAAATATGAAAATTAGGAAATGGAAACATTACCATGTTTTCACCATTATATGGTACTAGTAACATATTTTTATTACCAAAAATAATAAAAAGGGGTAATTATTTTTTTTAAATCTAGTACTAGCTAAGAAATAAAGTAGTTGATCAGTGGTACATGTTACATACAGTAAATGAACATAGTAATGTAGTATACAATGAACTCCAAAATGCAAACTTTTGGAATAAAAATTCATTATTTGACAAAAGCTAATGGAAAAAAAATTGGAAAAAAGCATGGCAGAAATTAGGTATAATCCAACATCTCACACTATTCCAAGATTAGATCAAAGTGGGTATATCTTTTGGACATAGAGATAGCATAAGGAAATTAGTAAATGGAATAATTTATTTGTCAGATCTGTGGATAAAGAAAAAATTTGGGATTAAAGAAAATATAGAAAGTATTACAAAATGTAAAAGATAATCTTAATTATATAAAATTAAAAAGATTTTGCAGAAATAAAACCAATACAACCAAAACTAAAAGGAAATAGAAAACTGGGGGAATTTTTTACAACAAATGTCTCTGATAAAGATCTCATTTCTCAATTAGAAAATTAACTCAAATTTATAATAATACAAGTCATTCTCCAATTGATAAATCATCAAAGGAAATGAACAGGTAGCTTTCAGATAAAAAAAAAAAAACAAAGTTATTATAGTCATATGATAAAATACTCTATAACTATTGATTTAAAAAAATAAAAATTAAAACAACTCTGAGGTACCACCTCATATCTATCAGATTGGTTACTATGACAAAAAAGGAAAATGATAAATATTGGTGGGGATGTGGAAAAACAGGGACACTATTGCATTGTTAGTGATGCTATGGATTGAGCCAACCATTCTGGAGATCAATTTGAAACTATTCCCAAAAGACTATAAAATTGCATACCCCTTGATTCAGCAATACCATTATTAGGTTTATATCTCAAAGATATTCAAAAAAAGGGGGGAGAAATACCTATTTGTACAAAAATATTTATAGCAGTATTTTTTATGGTGACTAAGAATTGGAAATCAAGAGAATGCCCATCATTTGGGAAATGACTAACCAAACTATGGCTTGTCTTGTGATGACATATTATGAAATGACAAGTCTGATGACTTCAGAAAAAAATTTTTACATGACTTGATGCAAAGTGAAACAAGCAGAACATTGTACACAATAACAGTAATGTTGTATGATGAAGAATGTGAATGATTTAACTAATCTCACCAAAACAATGATCCAAGATAATCCCAGATTAATGATGAAGCACACTATCTACTTCCAGAGAAAGAACTGATACTGTCTGGATACAGAATGAAGTATGCTATTTTCTTTCTTTCTTTCTGTTTCTTTTTTCTTTTCTTTCTTTTCCTTTCCTTTTTTCTTTTTTCATTTCTTTGTCTTTTTCTTTCTGAGTCTTCTTGTACAAAATGATTAATATGGAAATGTTTAACATGATGGTACATATATAAATTATATCAGATTGCTTGCTGTCTTACTGACAGGAGGCAAGGGAGGAAGGGAAGAATCAAATGTGGAACTCAAAACTTTTTTTTTAAAATGTTCAAAAATTGTTTTAACATATAATTGGAGGGGATAAATTGTAAAATAAAAAAAAGAAAGAAAATACGGGTTGATTTTTTCCCCTTGCATAGAAATTAGTTTGTTTCACAAATTATACTCTCTCACATGGACATTTGACTCCTTCAGTTAGTGATATAGACAATGTAGACACTAGATGATGATAAGTACCAAAAGTTGGGGCTCGATCACGTGAAGAATTCAAAATGGTCCATTCTTTTTATTTTTATTTTTATTTCTTTTTAGCAAAAGGCAGGTTTATTTAGGGAAGAGGTTACAACCAAAATGAAGGGACATAATAGACACCAGGAATGTAAATATGAAATAGAGTGGGAGAACATGTGAAAGACAAGTTTCTCAGTGGAATTTATGATTACCCAGGAGAAAGGGGACCCCCCATGAGATTGGGGCACGCCCTTAGCTGGCAGGCTAAATCCTGAAAGGGGCTTAGCACCCTAAAGGTGTAAATTAAGCTAGAAGGAGAAGCAGGATTAAGAGGCATAGTGGATGGAGTTAGAAGAGATTCTAAGGGGCATGTGGGAAGGGTAGGAGAAAGACGCCTCGGGCAGTGTTGGGAAGGATTGAGCCAAAGGAAAATCAGCAACTATGGTAGATTTTGTAGGGGATAATTTAACTTCGGGGACATGATTAGGATTTCTGACAGGACATGGCAAGGTGAGACTGCTTGAGACTGCGAGGGTAGATGTCGAGTTTGACATCACTTGTATTTCTGACTGGATGACCTCCCCAGAGCATCATGGAGCTAAACGATCTCTATCTGTGCCTTCTCCCTAATTGTCTCAGGGGTCGAGCCTTGAGTCTCTCGGCCCCATACATCATTCAGGACCTCATAGTGATTATGGCGAGGTAAGCTAGGAAATCCAGAGGTAGGACCCCCCTGCGCCTGATGTCCAAGCTCAAGACCCCATGCACCGGCCGGGCTACTTCTTGGCTTTCTCACAGCGGGATTGCGCTTTTGCACTCTGTCACACAGAAATCTTGGGTCCTACGAGAGGAAGCCCACTTGCCAAAGGCTACACGACCAATCAGCTTGTAGGAGTGAAGATGCGGAGAAAGAGAGCTTTCCTCCTAATCCCTGGGTGAAGAGGGGTACGCAAGGGGGCGCCAGGGGTTCTTTTGTTGTTCGTTTTCATCCCACACGGGAAAAGGAGTGTTTCTCGGGAGTCGTAGGAGAGCCGATTGTCCCTGCAGAGCTTCAAACGAGAAAGTAACCCGCTTTTCCTCGTCCCCTCCTCCCCTAAATCAGCGCCTGGGGACCGCGCGGCCGGGCGGGCGCCTCCTTCCGAGCCGCCCCCGGGGCAAGTTTCCAATGACCGCGCCATTGACCCAGCTCTCGGAGGGGTGATCTCGCCCCCGCCCCGCAGACCCGTAGCAGGGAGAGATGGGCTCCTGAACCCGCCAAAGAAAAAGCGCTTTCCGCTGCCCCAAGCTCCTGGCTCTCCTGCTGGCGCCTGAGCCTGGGGGAGCTTTTGGAAGTGTGGGGAACATTCGAATCCAGCCTTTCTCAACCAAGCCTGAAGTTCCTAGCTCAGCGTTCCCAGAAGAGAGCCCACGGGCTCCACACTGAACGTTCCAAATCAACCGCGAAGCGGCGCAAACGCTGCTGGTTTTTCAGTTTGCCGGAAAGGGATTCAACGTGGGCGCCCGCCCAGGGTCAGGCTTCAGATTCAAATCTCAGGCACTCCCGGGCTTCTTCTAGAGACAGAAGAGAGAAAATTCTCCAGCTGGAGTGGGGGTGGGGGTGGGGAGAGGGGTTCCCACGGCCCTGCCCCCTTAATCCAAATTGGATCTGGAGGAAATGTTTTTCTTCTTCACCAGACCATGTTCCCAGTTCTAGGGTCAGGAGTTAGGCTTGTTTGGTTAATGCAGCCCCTATGTCTATTATTTTTATTATTATGCCAATTCCTTCTGAGAGTAATTTTTTTAGTTGAATTGAAGGAAATACTCGGTTTCGAATAGAGACTGGTAAAAATAAAACTGTAATTCTTTTCCCAAAGAAGTTCAGAGATCCACTGAAATCTATCCCCAGATTAAGAAGCCCCGCCCTCTGCTCTGACTACCTTCTCCACACTACAAAGCCCAACTTTCTCCATCCAGTTCCACTGCCCAAGTCTTCTAGCACGGATGCTATGAACGTTGAGCAAACTCATTCTCTATCTATTCAATCGTCTGCCAAATCTTGTCAATTCTACTCTCTATTTCTCTCATCCACCCACTCACACGGCCGCTGCTATAATCTCCTAGGATTGAAGGTCTTCTCTTTCTAATCCATCTCCACAAATAGACACCAAATGGGTATTCTTCCAGCACACTTCAGACCTTGTCAGTTCCTCACAGCGGCACCCTACCCCCTAGGATCAAAGAGAAATTCCTCTCGATGTTGGTGGCTTTTAAAATATGTTTCCGAAGTATGGGAAATGAGTGTGAACCACAACATAGCATTTCTTCTCCTATTTTTGTCCGCTTGCATTTTTGATTTCCTTCTCAGGTTATTTTTTACCTTATTTCTAAGTCCGATTTTTCTTGTGCAGCAAAATAACCGTATACATATATTGTGTTCAACATATACTTTAATATACAGGTCTACCTGCCATCGGGGGAGGGGGTGGGAGGAAGGAGGGGAAAAATTGGAACAAAGGGTTTTCCAATTGTCAATGCTGAAAAATTACCCATGCATATATCTTGTAAATAAAAAGGTATAATAAAAAATTTGAAAAAATAAAACATATATTTCCCGGCATTTTCCTATCTGAATTCACATCCCCCTCTCTCATGGAATTAGAGGATATTGGTCTGGAATCAAGAATTGAATTCATATCTGGTCTTAGGAACTTACTGACTGTGCGACTCTGGGCAAGTCATTTAACCTCTACCTCAGTTTACTCAACTGTAAAATAAAAATTGTACTACACCTACTTCCCAGAATTCTTGTGGTAATCAAATGAGATATCTCTAAAGCATTTAGCACAAAGCCTGAAACAGTAGATATCAAATAAGTGCTTCCTCTCTCCCTCTCCCTTCCCCCAGTCCATGTTCCATCCAAACTGGTCTTCTTACTGTTCTCCTTAATATTGCCTTTCTACCCTTTGCCTAAAATGCTTTCCTTCTTCTTCCTCGCTGGTATTCCTAGTTCTTAGGGATAAATTAATGAACTGTTTCCTATATAGGGCCTTTTCTGTTCCCTACAATTGTTAGTGCTCTTTCTTTTCCCCACTGGTGCTGAAATTACTTGGTATTTAGTTTGCCTATGGTGCAACTGTCTCATCTCTTTCAAAAGTAGGGGTATGGTTAGGGCAGAAATACCAGTAGGAGCAAGGATTCTTACTGTAGGGTCCATGAATTTGGATAGGGGAAAAATGTTTTTCTTTTCATCAACTTCTAACTAAAATTTTAGCACTTCCTTCCATTATGAATATAAACAATAATATGTCGGGGTCAATAGGCTTTATCATACTACCAAAACAGTCCATAACACACAAAAATAGGTTAAGAATTCCTGCAATGGGGGAAATAAGATTGTTTGAAACATTGAGAGGTACTCAGATTGGCTAGATGACAGAAAAAGATAGTGACGAACGTTGAAGGAGATGTGGGAAAAGTGGGACACTGATACATTGTTAGTGGAATTGTGAATGGATCCAGCCATTCTGGAGAACAGTTTGGAACTATGCTCAAAAAGTTAAACAGGATATTAGCTAAAGCTAAACAAACTGTCATCAATTTCTCAGACTTACGGATTCCTCAGGCTAGAGAAACTTCCTATTGTTTATTTTTCAGGATATTAGAGGTAAAGGGATTTGTGGCAGGAAAGCCATAGGAGACCAGATTTGAAAAGAGATCCTAAGTGCCTAAGTGGTGTTTCTATTGGGCCTATATACCAAAGGAGGGAAAGGGACCCATATGTGCAAAAATGTTTGTGGCAGCCCTTTTTGTAGTGGCTAGAAAATGGAAACTGAGTGGATACCCCTGAATTGGAGAATGTATATTAATGTTATAGAATATTGTTCTGTAAGAAATGATCAGCAGGATGATTTTAGGGGGCTCTGGAGAAACTTATATGAATTGATGCTGAGTGAAGTGAGCAGAACCAGGAGGAGGTCATTGTACATGGCAACATCAATATTTTATGATAATCAATTCTGATGAACCTGGCTCTTTCCAAAAATGAGATAACTGATGCCAGTTTCAATGATCTCTTGATGAAGAGAGTTATCTACACCCAGAGAAAGGACTGTGGGACCTGAATATGGAAAACAACATAACATTCTTTTTGTTGTTGTTCATTTGCATTTTGTTTTCTATTAATTTTCTTTCCTTTTTGATCTCATCTTGTGCAGCAAGATAATTGTTCAAATATGTTTACATATATTGGATTTGACATATATTTTAACAGTATAATACATATTGGATTACTTGCTATCTAGAGGAGGGAGTGGGAGGAAGGAGGGGAAAATTTGGAACACAAGGCTATGCAAGAGTCAATGTTGAAAAATTATCTGTGCATATGTTTTGAAAATAAAAAGCTATAATAATTAAAAAAAACATCGAGAGGTAGCAAGGCTGATGAGTGCACACAAATTTCTGGAGGTCCCCTATTTCTCTTTCACTGCCTTTGAGAAGGACTTCCTGCCAACTGTGCCAAGGATAGAGTATAGTTCACCCACTGCTATGGGTGAACTAGGTTTTTCTACCCTCCATGGAGCTAAACAAACTGTCATCAACTTCTCAGACTTACTGATTCCTCAGGCTAGAGAAACATCCTATTGTTTATTTTTCAGGATATTAGAGGTAAAGGGATTTGTGGCAGGAAAGCCATGGGAGACCAGATTTGAAAAGAGATCCTAAGTGCCAGAGACTGTCAGCTATTGCAGAACCTGAAGTAATTGGGAGCCAGGTAACATTCCCTCTCCACAATATCCTTCCTCTTAAATTACCAGGTCTAGAGAAGAAAATATTGGACATATGTCTACACTTTCCTCCCTTATCCATACAATATGAATAAATGGAACTTTCCTTAAAATGGTATCCAATATCAAATTAAAACCATCAGCAAGCATTATCTGTAATGGGGATAAACTAGAAATATTCGCAATAAGATCAGGGATGAATCAAGGATGCCTATTATCACTTCTATTATTCACTATTATACTAAAAATGCTTGCTATAACAATAATAGAAGAAATTGATGGAATTCAAATAGGTAGTGAGAAAACAAAACTATCACTCTATGTAGATGATATAGTGATATACTTAGAAAATCCTATAGAATCCACTAAAAAAAAACTATTTGAAATAATAACAACTTTAGCAAATTTGCAGGATACAAAATAAACCCAGATACATCATCAGCATCTATATATGTATTTTAGCAAGGTAATTGAGGTTAAATAGTAACTTGCCTAGAGTCATATTATTTTCTTTGTCTTCTATTTGAAACTAGGTATAGAACATCTTACATAGTATACACAGATCAAAATGGGTACACGATTTAGACATAAATTATGATACCATAAACAAATTAGTAGAACACAGAATAATTTATTTGTCAGATCTATGAGAAAGGAATATTTTTTGACCAAAAAAGATAGGAAGCATTATGAAAGTAAACTGGATAATTTTGATTATATTAAATTAAAAAGGGTTTGCACAAAGAAAACCAATACAACCAAGATTAGAAGAAAAACAAAAAGCTAGGAAATAATTTTTACATCGTAAGTCTACAATAAAGATCTAATTTCTTAAATAAATAAAGAACTGAGCCAAATTTATAAGAATACAAGTCAATTGATAAATGGTCAAAAAATATGGACAAACAGTTTTCAAATGAAAAAAATCAAAGTTATATATAGTCATATGAAAAAATGCTCTCTTCATAGGGCAAAAAAAAAAAAATGGAAACTGAGGGATGCCCATTAACTGGGGAAAGGCTGAATAAATTGTAGTATGGGATAATAATGGAGTATTATTGTTCTATGGGAAATAATGAGCAAAATGCTCTCAGGAAAACCTGGAAAGTTCTCCATGAACTCAAGCAAAGTAAAGTGTACTGTATACAAAGTAATAACAATGATCTGGAATGATCAGCTGGGAATGACTTTGCTATTCTCAGCAATACAATGATCCATGACTATTCTGAAGGACATGATAAAAAATCCTATCCATACCTAGAGATAGAACTGATTATGTTTGAATATAGATTGAAGTATACTCTTTCTCTTTTTTTTCTTGAGTTTTTTTTTAATGGGGAGAAATCTGTTTGTTTGTTTGTTTGTTTGTTTTTAACAGAATAGCTTTTATGGAAATGTTTTACATCACTTCACATGTGCTTTCTTTATGGGGACTGGGAATAGGGATACGACAGAGAATCTGGAACTCAAAAGTTTTAAAAAGATGTAAAAATTGTTTTAAATGTAACTGGGGGAAGAAAATACAAAAAGAAAAAAGAAAAATGCTCCAAATCACTATTGATTAGAGAAATGAAAATTAAAACAATTCTGAGGTGCCTCTTCACACCTATCAGATTGACTACAATGACAGAAAAGGAAAATGATAAATGTAAAAGTGGAAAAATCAGGATGCTAATATACTATTTGTGGAGTTGTGAACTGATTCAATCATTCTGGAGAACGATTTGGAACAATATCCAATGGGCAACCAAATTGTGCATACCCTTTGATCTAGCAATACCACTACTAGGTCTTTATATCAAAGAGATCAAAGGAAAAGGAAATTCATACAAAAATGTTTATAGCAGCTCTTTTGGTAGTAGCAAGGTTTTGGAAATTGAGGGGATGGCCATTAAATTAGGAAATGGCTGAACAACATGAATGTAAAGACCCTAATATTAGGAAAGACTGAAGGCAAAAGCAGACGAGGATGATAGAGGATAAGATGGATAGATGGTGTCATGGAAGCAACAAAAATGAGCTTGGAAAGGCTTTGGCAGGTGCTGGAGGATATAAAGGTCTGTGGTATGTTTATGGTCCATAGAATCATAGAGAGTTGAACAACTGAACAACTTTTGTGGTTTTGAATTCTTCCTCTATCATCCTCATTTCCTCACTCTCTCATTTTCCCATCCCTGGAAAACTCAAAACTCTCCCTTCATATCTCTATCTCCTGTCTTCCTTCAAGGCTTAGCTAAAATCCCACCTTTTGCAAGTCTTTCCCAATCTTCCTTAACCTATCTGCCTTCCCTTGTTCAGTTGCTTTTTTTTCAGTTGAGTCAACTCTTTTGTGACCCCACTTGGGGTTTTCTTGGCAAAAATACTGGAGTGGTTACCATTTCCTTCTCCAGATCATTTTGTAGATGAAGAAACTAAGGCAAACATTATTTTAAAGTTAAGAGTCTGAAACAAGATCTGAATTCAGGACAAAGAGTCTTTCTGACTCCAGACCTGGCATTCTAACTACTGTAGCATACCTAAGATAAGTACTTATCCTTAATTTATATGCCTTGTTTGTACATAGTTGCTTACATTTTGTTTCTACCATCAGACTGTGAGTTCCTTGGGGAAAAGGACTTTAAAAAAAAAAAAACAACTTTGTGCATGGAAATAGGAATTTTTGTTGTTTAGTTGTTTTTCAGTTGCATCTGACTGTGACACTAGGGTTTTCTTGGCAAAAATACTTCAAGTGTTTTGCCATTTCCTTTTCCAGTTTATTTTACAAATGAGAAAATTGAGGAAAACAGGGTTGAGTGACTTGCTCAGCATCACATGGCTACCTAATTCTGAGACCATATTTGAACTGAGGAAGATGACTCTTTCTGAATTCAGGTCTGATATTCTATCCATTGCACCATATCTTAGACAATTAAGCTGAGAAACCCTGGGCAAGTCACCATCTATAAATGTGGAAATAATAATGGCACACATTCTCATAGAGTTGCTGTAAGAATCAAATGGGAAGACATATATGCATAGTGCTTTGCAAACTTAACTACTATACAAATACTAGTTATTATTATTAGATACTGGACGTAAAAAGACAAAAATATGATATTCTCTTACCACAAAGAACTAATATTACTATTGTTCTATAAAAAATAATGAGCAAGTTTATTTTTTGAAAAGTCTGGAAAGACTTAAATGAATTGATGTTGAGTAAAGTGAATAGAATCAGGAGAATATTGTATACAGTAACAGCAAGATTATGCAATGACCAACTGATAGAGTTGGCTCTTCTCAGCAATGTGGTGATTCAAGACAATTCTAATAGACTTAGGATGGAAAATACCATCCACATCTAGAGAGAGAACCATGGAAACAGAATATAGATTTAAGCATAATATTTTCACCCTAGTTTGTTTGCTTTTTTGTTTCATGTTTTTTTTCTTTTTGTCTAATTTTTCTTGCACAACATGACAAATATGAAAATTTTAAAAAGGATTGTACATGTATCAGATTGTTTGCTGTCTTGGGGAAGGGGGAAGGTAAGGAAGGGATGCAGAAAAAATTGGAACACAAAGTCTTACAAAAATTAATGTTGAAACATATATTTACATGTAATTTGGAAAATTAAGTAATATTGAGAATACCCTCTAACTGTTTCACATATAGCAGAGACTTAATAAATGCTTGTTGATTGGCCCATTGAATGACAGTGGGAGCTTTTGATGTGAGAAGCTGGGAACAAGAACCTGGAACAGTGGTTTGGGAAGTTGTCTGGAATTATATCAGTCCTAGACCAGGAATTGGTAGATAATCTACCAAAAAAGAGATCCATTTCCAAAAGAAACAGAGACAAATAAATAAACAAACAAATAAATAGATAGACAAACAAATAAATAAATGGATGAATAAATGAAGCAGAAAGGAGAAACAAAAAAAGATAGAGAAGCAGACACACAAAGAGAATCAGAGAGACAGAGAGAGAGAAGAGATAAAGAGACAGAGACAGACAGAGACAGAGACAGAGACAGACAGAGAGAGAGAGAGAAAGGGAAGGAGGGAGGGAAGAAAAGACGAGGGAGGGAGGAAAAAAGGAGGGGAAAAGATAAGGAAAGGAGGAGAGAGGGAGGAAGGAAGGGAAGGAAGGAAGAAGGGAGTGAGAGGAAGAGAGGGAAGGAGGAAGGGAAGGAGAGAGAGAGAGAGAGAGAGAGAGAGAGAGAGAGAGAGAGAGAGAGAGAGAGAGCGAGCACTTTGGCTAGTTACTACTAGTACAAGAAAACTATGGGACTAAGGAGCTCATGATCAACCAATCTAAGGCTGAAAAGAGTCTCATCTTGCCTTTCCACAAAGAGATAATCATGAGACTTGACTCTAATACAACCCTTAAGCTCTTTCCCTAAGGTCTAATATTCCTTCACTTTGCCTTTTCCCTCTGCTTTGCAAACTCCCAACCTCTGGTGTCCACCATTGGCCCTTCCTGGCAGTTATAACTACTACTTGAGCACCCAGACTAATACCTATGCAGGTACCACGGGGAAACTTTCCTCCTGCTCCCAAAGCAAATCCACCCTCTGCTCACTAAATCACCTACTGACAACAGTAGGTGACCCTCAGAAGGTAGTCTTTGAGCTCTTGGAAGTCATGAGTCCAGTGTCCTTTTTTCCACTTTGGGTGGAACAAGTATGGATAGGTTGTATCTTATCATATTATTTTTCCTTCTAAAGCCATTCCTCTTCCAGACTTACCTACCACTGATGAAGAAGACACCCCCATTTTGACAACTGCACAAGTTCACAGTTTCATCGTTACTTGGTAGTCTTCACTTTCCCTCACCCCACATATCCAATCAGTTGCCAAATCTCTCATTCCTACGTCCACATCTCCATGTCTGTCCCCTTCTCTTCTCACACAGTAAAACTCAGGGCCTCACACAGGAGCCTAACCCAGGTCCTCATAGTCCACTCAGCTGGGTTATTACCATAATTGGTCTCCCTGCTTCAAGCCTCTCCCTCTCCAATCTATTTTCCACACAGCTGCCAAAGGGTTTTTCCTGGAGTACAAATAGAAGCATGTTTTTTTCTTACTCAATAAACTCTATTCACTCCCTACTGGAATCAAATATAATTTCATCTTTATCTCATCACTGGGGTGTTCGCCCTGGAGCTTTCTTGCCTCCTCCCTTTACCTGGTAAGAAATTCAAAGCATTCCATGAGATGACTGGGATGGAAGGAGAGAGCAGTCACACTCAGATAAGAGAAGGACCTTGCTCTGTGATGTTTAATATTAAAAATGACTTAAGGAGTTGTACTTGTGCCAGCTGAGCCTGAATGTGATGCCAAGGGATGTTGGCTTGAGGAGATTCAGAAGCTGGACAGGATTCAGGATTGAAGCACATATGTGGGGACAATTCCCAGATAAGGAAGGTCCAGAGCATTTTGGAGAAATGTAAATTATTTATTCTTTTTTTTTTTGGAGAGGTAGGAGGAGAGAGGAAGACTGAAAATCTCAGCTTAAATCAATAAACAAAACAAGGGGAAAATGCGTGTGTATAATATATAAAATAATAAATTCCAAGCCACTTTATTTTCTAAAGGAGGAGACTCATATATTAATATGCAACATAGGGATATGTCTGTTGATGCAAAATAATATAATCTCACTTACTATGTCTCCTGACCTCTTTTCTGTTTGTAATGACCAGTTTATATGACTTCTCAGTTTTTTACATATTTAAATCTAATTATTTTGGCTGTGGGGAAGCCAAGTAGAGCAGTAAATAAAGCACCCAGCCTAAAGTAAGGAAGATCTGAGTTCAATGCAACTTCAGGCACTAGCTGTGTGACAAGTCACTTAATTCCTATTTGCCTCAGTTCCTCAACCATAAAATGAGTAAACACTGGAGAAGGAAATGGCAAACCACTCCAGTATCTTTGTTAAAAAAAAAACCCCATGGACTTGTCACAAAAAGTTGGATACACCAGAACGATACCAACAGATTATGGATTCAATCATCCAGTGCTCAATAAATAAAATTTTTCTCCTTTATCAATTGAGATATAATTATTTCATTTCTAGTTTTTTTTTCCATTTTTTCTTCAGATTCACTGATGGTTCATTGATCCATTTGAAATGTTACAATATCCTGTTTTAGTGCCTCAAAGTCAAATTGATCTGGTTAAGCTTTGGTTTCAAATCAGATTGGAGCAATCAGTCTAGCAACATTTATTAAGTACCTACCATAAGTCCTACCTACCACTGTGTTAAGTGCTAGGGATACAAATACAAATAAAAACAAAGATAATCCCCATCATCAAGATCCTTACAATCTGTTACCCATTGCCCCAGAAGGGTGATGTGGTTGAGATGATCAGAGGTTTCACTAGTCTGCCATTTTCAACTTTCAGAACCTACTGACAGTATTCTTGTTGCTTATATGTACTTGTCTATATATCCGATCCTTGGCTCCTAGCCTTTTGGACAAAACTGGCCTGTGGATATTTTTTAAAAGGGTACCAGAATCAGTGAATAAAAGATTCTATGTAGCAGTATGATGTGTAGTACTGGTTTTCAGCATCTTGTTCATCCAGTAGTTGGAAAATGTCAGAATTTAATTGGTGTCAGATTTCTATAAATAAAGGATTTGCCTACAAGAAACAATATGAAACTTGATTATTGACCCTTGCAGCTATGTACCTTGATAGAAAGACTCTGGCTGCTGTTCTCAATTACATGTATTAATGGACCAAGCTTGTTCTCTATAAATAAGATGCAATTGTTAATATCAAATACATTGATATCTACATAATGATTTACCTTATTTATAGTTCTGTCACTACAATGGCGTTCTGTAAATGTCATTCTGTTATGTCACCTTTTGATCTACAGAAGGTTTTTCTATTGCATACAGTAGAAAGCAAATTTAGTAAATGATTATTCAAGTTCCTTTCTATATAATTTGAGAATGGATAGGATAGGGAAATATAACCTTATATAAAAACATTTCTATAATGAACATTTTTGTTATTTAAGAAAAATGTTTGGATATTATATGTGTTCATAAAAATTGTACTTGTATCTAATAATGTTTTAAACCTGTTTTCCCTGACCAATTCGATTTGTACTGAGTTTTATCTGTAGCTTACAATTTTTTCCAACTTTATAATGTCAGTCTATGTAGTACATATACAGAAAAATGGCTAAGATTAAATGTAAGAGTGTTACACAAAAAAAGTATTGTTTTCTCGATCAGCAGGCTGATTTTAAACTTACATGTACTGATGCTAAATGAAATGAGTAGAACCAAGAGAACATTGTACACAGCAACAAGATTATGTGATGACTCTGATGGACTTGATTCTTATGTGATGAATCAGACCAATTCCAATAGACTTGTGATGGAGAGAGCCATTTGTATCCAGAGAGAACTATGGGGACTGGATGTGGATCATAACATAGTATTTTCATCTTTTTTTGTTGTTGTTGTTTGTGTACTTGTTTTTTTTTTCTTTCTCATTTTTTCCCCTTTTGATCTGATTTTTCTTGTGCAGCATGATAAATGTGGAAATATGTTTGGAAGAATTGCACATGTTTAACCTGTATTGGTTTATTTATTGTCTAGGAGAGGGACTAAAAGGGGAGGGAGAAAATTTGGAACACAAGGTTTTGCAAGGATGAATATTGAAAACTATTTTACATGTATTTTGAAAAATAAAAATTATTAGTATAAAAAATAAGAAAAGTATTGTTTTCATATACCATTATGAAAAATTATCCTATGCAGCAAGATAATGGTATAAATATGAATTCAATTTAATTCAGTTAAAGCAAAGAATTAATAGGAAAGTTTACTAGATTATTTCCCCTTGAAATCTTAACCTACATATGTCTTAAGCTTTTATTCAAATATTCAATATTCAATATATTCAAATATTCAAATATGTTCAAATAACATTTGAAAAATGAAGTGAACTAATCAGAACAATTGTGAAATGATGGTTCTTATGTTTCATTGATTTGGATCTCAAATCTTTAGTAATGAAAAAACTATTGTTATTGCCAGAAATTCAAAATGTTAAAAAAAAAAAAATTCCCTGAAAATAGATCAGTTGGTCCATACTAATGATTTCTTTTTGACAGCTTGATCTAGTATTTTTTTAAGATGTCTCAAGGTATATAACTGGTATATGTAGACATTGAGCTATATTAAATCCACTAATTTAGTATTCTCTATTCTGAAAAATATTTGAAACATGTTTAATTTATATTGGATTGCTTGCTGTTTGGGGGAGACTGAGGGAGAAAATTTTAGAACACATAGTTTTTGATAGATGAATGTTGAAAACTATCTTTGCATGTATCTGGAAAAATAGAAAACTATTATTTAAAAATATTTGATACAAATTGCTCTCAGATTAAACAAAAGAATAACATCAGTAACTTTTAAAACAACAAATTATACAAGTGCAATTTATGTACTCTGTAATATAGAGTTCAGTTATTTTTATGAATCTTCAAAAACAAAAAGGGAAATTTTCATGATCAAATACAGTTAAAATTTCTGTTTCAATTGAAATTCATACAGTTTCAAAGTAGAGTTAAAACTTGCAAAACATTTAATTATATTAAGTGGGTTTCTTGTGTTAGCAGGTTGTAGACCAATTTAATAAAACTCTTGCTCAAATATTAGTGTGAACATAAAAATAACTAGATTTCTTAGTCACTAATTTAGCTTACACTGAGATTTTTGTTGCCTAGTTATTTAGTCTAGATCTGTACTGTACTGTGTACTTTTGAAAGAAATAATAAATTTCAATTCCTTTCTTGTTCATGATTTTAAAATTGTTGAGAATTGTATATAATATTTGTACTAAATTTAAAATTATTCTCTATAGAATTTCAATCACTCTTTTCAGCTATACTACTCAACAAAAAGTGACAAACTATGTGTGGATTTCCTCATCAAAGAGTTCCCTATATCAGTGAAATCATAGGTCTAGTCTCTATTCCTATATAGTATATAGACTAGCCCTACCCCTACTCAGTACCTATACTATAAAGTATGAATTTCTCATCTCCTTAGAGTAACAGGTGACAGATTCAGAATGTAGAATGAGACATCCATTTTTGGACATGGTCAATGTTTGAAATTATTTTACTTTGAACCAGGAGATCAATGTACACAGCAACAAGATTATACAATAATCAATTCTGATAGACGAGGGTGACTTCAACAATGAGATGATTCAGACCAATTCCAATGATATTGTGATAAAGAGAGCCATTTACACCCAGAGAGAGGAGTGTAGAAATTGAGTGTGGTTCACAACATAGCATTTTCACTCTTTTTGCTGTTGTTTGCTTGCATTTTTTCCCTTTGATTTGATTTTTCTTGTGCAGCAAAATAATTATATAAATATGTAGGCATATATTGGATTGAGCATATATTTCTACCATGTTTAACATATACTGGATTATTTGCCATCTGGAGTGGGGGAAAAGGGAGGGAGAATTGGAACAAAGATTTTGTAAGGGTTAATGTTGAAAAGTTATCCATGCATATGTTTTGAAAATAAAAAGTTTTAATAAGAAACAATTTTGCATTAACTTTGTTATTTGTTATTGTTATTTATGCTATTATTTTTATATAATCATATATAATAATTATTATATTATTTATATAATTAAATATTATTATTTGTTATAAGATTTTGATTTTTCTTTCTTTTCATCGGGGAATGAAAAACAAACAAATGCTTTTTAATTTTAAAAAAGTTTGGTTCTAATAACTTCTTTATCAGTTATTCAATTTTCACAAGTTTTTTTAAATTGACTATTTCCTTGGAGTATTGAAATCTTGCATTTTTTTCCAAATATAAATTCACTATATAGCTTTGCTTTTAATTCTGTTTTATCTTTTTTGAATTTTTTAATCCCATGCAACATAGCTTTGATAATTACTACTTTGTAGCAAACATATTTTGAGTTCTGATATGGCTACGTCAAGGATGATTGATGACTGATAAGGAAAGATATCCACTGAGTAGTGTAAAAGAAATGTTGAATAGTTCCAACTATCTCTCTTTTGAGCATATGCCCTGGGACTCTGCCAACTCTCCCTGTTCTTCCAGTAAGGGGTTATATAAATGAAAAGGTCCCTCCCCAGGAATCTGGGTGCATTGTGTGTGCAGGCACATACACACCACCCCATTCCTTTTTCACTTTTCTGTTTCCCTTTTTTTCTTTCCAGCTCTTTGCTTTAACAACTAGGGGTGTAGTTCAAGTGTAACAACCAGGAATTAAGCTGCCAGAACAAAGTCTCTGCAGTGAGGACAATGAGGGCTTTAAACCTATCTAGGAACTTCACACCTTTTTCTAGGAAACTAGAGGGAGGAGAAACTCCCAGGCAGGACTGAGCATGCCCTTTAAGCATCCAACTGTTGGAAAACGGCTGAATAAAACAGGGTGTATCAATAGGATTACATCACTAAAAACAATATGAAAAACAGAAACATGGAAATACCCACCATAAATAATGCAAAGCAAAGAAATTCTACTAAAGAAAAGGCTACTAATTATCTATCATATAAAAAGCTTTATATGTTTGTGTGTGTATATACAGCAAAAGACAAGCAGAAATTAAAGGGGGGGGGGGAGGGTGACTACATCTTTATTGTTGTCAAAGTGTTTGTTCCGGGATTATTGCTAGAACAGGAAAACGAGTAAAAGGCAGCTGGAGGACAATGAATGCTCACCAGAATAATTATGGGTCTTGCCTGTTTTAGAACTCTCAGAATGGAATCTGGAAGCAGTAAACAGATATAGCGGGAAGTACACTAAGGAGTTTCCAAGGAAACGAAAATTCCTTATAGAGCCTTTAAAGTGAAAGAAGCACGGATTTAGAGACAGGAGTCTCGGTTGGTAGCTGAGCTCTGCAGCCTCACTGCGTATTAACACTCTTTCCCTCTCTAGCTTGGGTTTCCCAAGGTGGAAAAAGTATCCTTTGAAGTCTAGACTCCATCTCTCTTACCATACTGGATCCCTTCTTTTGTTCTCATGAAAGATAGTGTTTCTAAGTGACCTAAGGTCCTAAGGGACCTTTGGGACTTTGAGAAGTGATGTCCACTAGGAATCACTTCCCTGATGAGGGAGAAAGCTAAGGCTCAGTAGGATTAAATGACCTGCTCAGAATCCCACAGGTAATGGCGCAGGATTTGAAACTGAGTTCTCTGTCTCCAGATGTGACATGATCCACTGGATCCCTTCAGTCATCATTCTTTGCTTATTTTGTTCAGGATCAGGCATTCCTCATACCTTTCCTAGTGTGGGAGCCAAGTTGATCCTTCCTCTTCTGTACTGAAAAGGTACCTCTAGAATTATTCTCATTTCAGCTTCTCTTCTTGGATAAGATTTGAGGCATTTTTCCTTCTGAAATCTCCATGTACCGGTGGGAGCAGGAAGGGAGTTGGAGAAGGGACAGAGGAAAAAGTCGTTTTAGGAGCTGGGTGGTCATTATGGAAAGGATGTCCTAGATCTCACAGTTACTACTTCATCCCCATTCTTGGAATCTCCCTCTCTCTACTGGGATAATCCTGCCCTAGTCCCAATCTCTTCATCCAACTGAACTCTCAAGGAGTGTTTTCTTCCCACATTCAGGGGGTGAATGTTTCATTCATTTTTCTTGAGTACCACTTACAACTGTTTCCCAAAGAATATGAATATAAAAATGTGAAGTAGCCAGGGAGCATATCTGAAGATGTCCACGTTGAGAAAGATTAGGTGGCAAAAATTTTTAAAAAGGTAGAATTTGAACCCTTTCAAAAGAGAAATATCTGGAATTGCTCATACAGGCTGTGTCCCATGGGGTCAGGTTTTTGCTTCCGATAAGGTCAGACTAGACCTGTCTACATTGTCCAGGATGTGCCCTAAAGGGACTGAAGCCCCCACGTGATAGGGTACCTGGTAGATCTTGCCCTTCCTCATTCCTGTTTTGTGAGTGTTTCCTTCTCCACTACATCTCAATAAAAGGAGCTAGGAAAGAATAAAGAAAAACAACTATCCTGCAGATGTTTTGTATGTATCTAATTGTTTCCCCTAAGAGAAGGCAAGTTCCTCGACT
This sequence comes from Antechinus flavipes, assembly GCF_016432865.1. Lineage (NCBI taxonomy): Eukaryota > Metazoa > Chordata > Mammalia > Dasyuromorphia > Dasyuridae > Antechinus > Antechinus flavipes. Next base: position 137,633,697 of record NC_067401.1, on the reverse strand, counting down.
TCAGGAACTGTATTTGCTTTAATAGGAATCTTTAGCACTTAGCAGTTTGTGGCACATAAGAGGAATTTAAGAAATGCATGGTGACTTGACTTCACTTGTCCTATTCTACAGTGAAGGAGGAATATCGGAAAACCCATTTAGAATTATTTGTGGATGAAGATGGCTTGATTTAAGGTGCTTATACAAAGGGCTTGCAGATCATAGTCAATTTATCAGTCACCATCACAGATTGGTGCTCGTGTGGGAAGAGTTCTAAGCTGGGCATCCAGAGAGACTGAAGGTGAGGAGCCAGTCTTGCCTCAAGGAGCCCCCAGCTTCAGTATGGAACAGGAATGGTAAAGGCAGAAGAGAGAGCTGATTCATAAGCTTATGGATTTAGAACTAAAAGGGACATTTACTGGTGGTGATGATTGTTGTTAGTTGTTGCTATTGTTTAGTTGTGATCTCAGTTGTGATCAGCAAAGATACTGAAGTGGTTTGCCATTTCCTCCTTCAGCTCATTTTACAGATGAGGAAACTGAGGTAAGCTAGGTTACAGGACTTGCCTAGGGTCACACAGCTAGGAGGTATCTGAGGCCAGATTTATATACAGGAAGAGACGGCTTTCTGATTCTGGGACTGGCATTTATCCACTATATCAGAAAGAGGAACTGATAGTCCAAGAATTTTGGGACTGGGATAAGTGGAAATCTTATCAGTCAGATTGTAATCTCCCAAATGATTCCCTGCACTTCCTTACTGTAGTCAACAAAACTGACATCAGTTTGTAAAGCTATCTCACAAGGGAGAACCAAATGAGATAGTATATGTGAAGAATTTGTAAATCTTAAGGCACTCTATGTCACCTACTTATTCTATCCTAAACCTAAAAGAATCAAATTAATCAGTGAGGAAGTGAGATCTCCTTTAAGAAAAATCAAGATGCAAAATTCCAGAATTTATCAACTAGATACTTATTGGAATGGGAAAAGAGGAGAGAGCTCTTCCAAACCTGGAGATTCCTAATGAAGTTTCAATGATCAGTTTATGTGGAGATAGAGAGGTGCAGAAAAATATTACTAAACAAGGGTCATTATTTTAATGTTGGGATTGTAATAACCAATTTTGATCCCTAGAAGAGATGAAGACACAATTGGTTTTGATCAACTGGATTGTTGTTATAAGGGAAGACTCACAAGAGGAGGGGAAGGATTTGGAAATGACTAAATTAAACCAAAAAAGGAATAGATAAAACAATCTTAAAAAAAAAAAAGAATCACTCTGCTGTCTTTTAGGGTCACACAATTAACTGTTTCACATAGAACTCTTTAGGAACTGAAACACTGTGTGTGGAAGAAGTTCAGTTTTGGATTATTTTATCCTTGGTTTTATTTGGTTTGGTTATTCATTTATCTGTCCCTTCACCTATAAAAGAGGTGCCTGCAGTTCCAATGATCTTGTGATGGTCAGAGCCACCTACACCCAGAGAGAGGACTATGGGAACCGAGTGTGGATCACAATATAGCATTCTCATTTCTTTCATTATTGTTTGCTTGAATTTTATTTTCTTTCTCATTTTTTTCCTCGTTGCTATGATTTTTCTCATGCAGCAAGATAATTGTATAATTGTGTATGCCTACATTGGATTTACAGATATTTTTTTTACCGTGTTTAACATATATTGGGATTACTTACCATCTAGAGGAGGGGATGGGGGAAAGGGAGGGAAATTGGAACACAAGGTTTTGCAAGGGTCAATGTTGAAAAAAATCATCCTTGTATATGTTTTGAAAATAAAAAGCTTCAATTAAAAAAAAAAAAAAGAGGTGCCTGAATCTGGATAATTAAAAAACTAATGAACATCTGGGATTCTGACCATCAAATGATGAGACTGACCCTCCTTTCTCCTTTCACCTGATACCAGTAACCAACAGAATGCTAAATACACAGTGGTTTGTCAGTATAAGTTTCTTTTTATTTTAAAATGGAAACAGTGGAGTAAAGCGGTTTGTGGCTAAAACAACCTTCACTGGAAAGAAAACTGGAGCCCACATAAATCAAAAGAACAAACTCCAAAAGTCTGAACCAGCTGCCCCGCCTCCCCAGAGGACAGAGTAAAGGACAGGGTTAAAGCAGAGGGTATAGGGAGGGTACAATCAGAAAGAAAGGTCATTTACAGTCAAGTACAACTTCCCAAGGCAATACAATCACATAGAAAGAGGGTAGCACTTAAGTTGAGACACATTCAAAACTACAAGCCCCACTCCACCCCCAACCCCTTTCTTAAAAATTCTTTTCTCCAATGAGGAGGGAGCAATGACATGGAGCATTCATGAGGGTAGGGGTGGGAAGGGATGGTTCATGGCCTGTGATATTCTGCCAAGGCCAGGATGTTATCAGTGGTGGTTGTAGGAATTGTGTATTTTTTTTTTAATAAATGAAGTGGAAGAATCCAGTGGGGATTCAGGTATTTCTTTTAGGTATTACCTGCCAGAGTTAGTTTACATTGCTATACATGAAGTTGCGAAGAAAAGTTTTACTACACAAAAAATATTACATTAAAAAAAGTTCCTCCCCCCTTACAGGCGCAATGGTGGGTAAGGCGTGGAGCCCTCCAAAGCAATGGCTTTTGTGGGGTGACCTGATTCTCAGGTGTGTTGGGGAGAGAGAAGTGAAAAGGGCCCAAGCGAGGCCCGCCAACAGGATAGGGGTGGGATCCACTGTAGATAGTTGGGGAATGCTGTACCCAGAAATCGAATATCTTCAGAGTGGGGGCTGGGAGGGGAAAGTTGCAGAAGATTGCAATGTATTTAAGGGAGGGAAAAAATTACTGGGGGAATGTAGACAGTCTATTGAATATTGGAAAATGTCTTTTTTTTTTTTTTTTTTTTTTGGTTTTTATATTTTTGGAAAGTATTTTTAAGGTAATATTTTTTTTTCTCTTTGGAAAAAAGAAATCTTTCCCCCATCCCTCCCCCCACCCCAACCTACAGTCTGTGGAATTGCCACTATCTAATTTTTCTATTGTTTTGCTAAGAGGTAGATTTTTTTTAAATCAAAATGGGTTTTCTAGGAGGGCCACTGGAGGGTGTGGGGGGAGGGGGATTTGTCCAAAGGGAGTTCCCTCAGGACGAGGAGAGCCTGATAGGGGGAGGGGTTCCCTTCAGCTCCCAGGTGGGGGTTCCTGCACCACCTCCTCTCCCCACAGAGCAAAATGATCCCTTAAGAAAGGGGTTATTTGAGGGCAGGGGGATCGAGGGAATTTCAAAGAAATCTCTCTTCCCCTCTTTCCACCTTTTGGGCCGAGTGAATGGTAGGTGAGAGGTCAAGCCCCAATCTCAGCCCCACCAAAGCTTCTCCTCCCTCTGCCGATCCCTCTTTTAAAGCAAGACGGGAGACAGGTTGAAGAACTGGAGGTGAGAGTAAGGTGGGGCTCCAGAGCAAGGAAGGTGGTGGTAGTGGTGGTAGTGATGGTGGTGCCCTTGGTCCAGCCTCCAGATCTCCTGGGGGTGAGGAGGGGCTCCTGTGGCCCTGCCAATCCCACTCCCACCCTACCAAGTTATCACGTGGAGCTGGGGCCTCATCTGGTGTTCTCTAGGCAGCTGGGAGGGTGGATCCGTTCACCCGTTCATCCGTAGTCCCTGCTCTTCCTTCCAATCTTATTGTAAGGATTGAGGTAGTTAGTCCATTTTTACTCCTAGTCTCACCTGTGGTTACGTGCTCATAAGGAGCTTCCTGCTTATTCCTTAAGAAAAACATTCTGTCTTGTTTCTTTTCTTTGTCTCATCCTTCTGGGAACAATACTCTCATGGCAGCCCTACAGGACGGCACTGCCAATAAATCCTGCCCCAGGGATGGTGCTAAATAAAAGCCAGCGGAGAGGTGGGGAGGAATGGGATAAGGATCTGGTTTCTTGCCATCATCCCTTCCAAAACTCCCCTCACTCTTCCAAATCCATCTTCAGTCTTGAGGCGTCCTTCCTGTTCCTGGGCACCCAAATGAGAAGCCTTATGTATCTGAAGGAAAGAAACTGAAGTCTTCAACTGGTGTCATTCCTAGTCTGTGTTCAGGATAATTATTCTGCATCTAAAGGATGGATGTATCTGGGAGGAAAATGGCTTGTGTCTATCCCCTACGAACAGAGGGATGGTTCTTCTACCTTTTTGTTATTTACTAGTGCCTTGCTGGGTAAAAAGGCTTCCTGTCCCCTGAGTTCATACTTAGAAATACACTAAATTGTTATCCATTTGAATATTTACCCCAGAGTGAACTGAGCAAGAGGGAAAGGGAATCAGAAAGCTCAGAAAAACACTGGAGATGGAGGGGGAGAAAGTGAGGGCTCCTCCTGCTTCCACCTGAGTAGAAAGTCAGGTAGAAGTCTGAGAAGCTGTTGCTAATCCCCAGAGACATCAGGGGAGAGCTCTGGGCTCTTCTCTCACATCCTCCCCACCAACTCTTCCATCAGGCTCGGTGAGGTAGTTAAGTAGCATTTCTGTTCCCCCATTTGGCAGAGGGCTATGTTGGCTGGGAAGGAGGGGGGATGAGGAGAAAGAAGTTGATGGGAGAGTAGGGAATGGTGCTCAAGCTTTTTTTTTTTTAATCTCCCCTACAAACCTCAGCTTCTTCCCTTAACCAACACTGCCTCCACTTTGCTTTCCAGTGAAGCAAGAAGCAAAGTGGTTGGGCAGGAATGCTCAGATCTTCAGAGCCCTCAACTCCCTGTCATTCCCAAAAGTGCAACCAGGAGCCAAATGACCATAAGGAGGGGGGCAGCCATTAAGGTAGGCCCCCTTTTGAACTCTCTATCTGTGGCAAAAGCTCCTCCAGCATGTCCCCCACAGAACTTTTGCCTCATCTTTCAGCAATCTACAATCCCAGACCCGACTTCTTCCAGAGCCCTTCTCCAACAGGCACACCAAGGGATCTGAGAATAGGTCTGGAGAATAGTTATTGCCTTCTTCCAGAAATGGTCACTCTCTCTGTCAGTCTTTGGCACAGAGGAAAATGGCCACACAGAACCAGTTCTGCTTGGTAGTGGAGCAAAGGAAAAGCTCCTGTTTCCCTGATATGTGGAGAGTTCAGGGAAGGGGAAATAATAAGATTAATTTTTCTTTCTTTCTTTTTTTTTTTTTTTTTGATGGGGTAAGGAAGTTGTGAGGTGGTAGGATGAGCATCTCACAGGGGTTGAATACACAAGCCAAAAAAGGACCCAGCCTTAGACCTTTGGGTTGAACCCTTGGAAATCGGTCTATGGGTGGGATTTGTGAGAGATGGGAAAGGATGGGATTGGCAGATGCAGCTTCAAAGTAAGTCAGTGGATCAAACCATTCTGTTTTTCAATGGGATTCAAAGAATTAAAAACAATATCCTAAGAGAAGAGATGGTCCTTTCTTAAAAATATATAGAATACATATGTATCTATCTCAGCACAGAAGTGGCTTTTTAAAAAGTCGCCTTTATCAAGTCATTTCATCCAAGTCTCCCAAGTGCTTTTAGCCAGTTTGTTTTCTCTTCTTCACCAACAGGGAAGTGAAGGCACCATGGGGAGCGGGCGAAAGAAGAGCCCTAATTACAATTAGCCAATGGGAATAAGAAGACCCCACCAAAGCAGAGCCTCTGATCCCTTTGCAAACCTTCTGCTATAACCAAAAGTCCATATTCCCCGGGAGTTTCACCCGCCCCCCATTTCCCTGCTAGGCAAACTAAGGCTACCTATGAATGTATGTCTCACTCAGTTCAAGTGAGTCGTGTATTACAGTCAAAGTCCCCACTCTGCTCTCCCCAAGTCACCAAGATTGGCAAAAAAGGGAGAAGGGGGTGAGGAGGTGAGGGGAATAGGATCCCAAGGAAAATGAACGCTGCAACAATAAGATGTCAGATATACTGTGGGGTATTTTTTTCTCTGATAAAACAGTCTGAACCAGGTATCAAAACATGCTTGCTGCTGGAAATTGGCTTTAAATTATCAACTGCCGATGTCTGAATAAACTGTTTTCTGCTTCAATTAGGAGGAAGTATGTAGAGCCAGAGGTTGAAAGAAATTGGGAGACCCTTTTTGCTATTGGGATAGGCAAGGAGCTAAATTACACTGGCCTTATCTGTCTCAAAAGGCTGTTTGCGTCATCTCTTAGGAAGAGATGGATGTGGAAGCTTGGGAAGAGGCCGGAGAAGGTGGGGCAAATCTGTGACAGCCAATGGAAAAACTGTCCTGCAGTAAGGGCTCCGTCTCAAAAATTGCCACTTGAGCCCCACGATCACCAACCTAAAGACCAAAAATGCTCCAAGCCAGGTTCCATGTTTAAAATCTGACCATTCCAATGAAAAGGAGGCGAGGGACTCTGGGAACAGGCAATGGTTTCTGTTTGTCCCTACAGGTCGAAAGTGAGAGGAGCAGCAAAGATGGAATTGGGTCAAAAAGAACAAAGACAATGCAACTATAGTGAAAAACCAGGTAGGCCTCTCTTTGGGGCAGATGGGTCAACCCTATGTTTTGTTTTTCTTCTGTGCATAAAGTCTTGGCTCCCAAATTTTAGACACAGATAGACTGGGGGAATTTTTAGAGGGTTGGTTTGTTCCGCTTTTGATTTTTTTTTTTTCTCCTCGATAAAACAGAGGCAATATTTGCAAAATATTTCAACAGTGCCACAAGTGGGGGAAAACCAGCTGGAAGGGTCTTTGACCAAGGAAAATGAAGAGTGGGGGGAGGGGGGCAAAAGGGGTGGGCTACTAGACGTGCTGCTCTTGATGAGGGTCATTGTGAGACCTTCCATAGCACATTGCATTTTATTTCCCAGAATTTGGGCAAAGAGCCAGATAGGCAAAGTTTCTTTAGCTGGGGCAAACAGTTTTTGGACTCTGAAAGTCAAAATAGAGGTGGAGCAGTTTAATCCCACACCACTTTCAGTATTTTCCCTAGCTCTGCCCCAGGAAAATTCCAGCAGTTTTTCTCCCACTAGGCCTGTTCTCCATTCAGAGTTCCTATCTGGTGACTGGCTCATGTATAAGAAATTTATGAAACGTAACTTTCTTCTTTTTTTTTTCATTAAAAAAATAAAATATTCAAGACTATCAGCTTCTTTTGCTTTTTTGTTTTTCTCTCTTATATAAAATATCAGCAAGCCAAAATAAGAAAAAAAAAAAAAAGGGAAAAAGGGAACAAAAAGAAAAAAAGAAAAAAAAAAGGGTGGGGGGGGATTGGGGACAATTGCTGAGGTAATTTCATACCTTGAGGTAGTTTTACTATCACACACAGCATCACCTGACTCCACCCACATCTTGGGTTTTGTTGCAAGGTGGGAAGGAAGGTAACTTCATGCATGTGGCTTTCCCACAGGTGCACAGACCTTCCTCTCTTCCCAACACACGCGACAGCATTTTCCAGGGTGTCATAAAGTTCATCACCCAGCTTGGTGTCCAGCAACAATCAGCTAATTAGGTGGTACCCAAGTTGGTCATTTCCTCCACCACATAATGATGGGTCTAAATGAAACTGATAGCTGCTGCCTTCCTTTGGCCTTGTCAGTGTTTCCAAACCCATGTCTGTTAAACCTGGGAAGGTGAATTTATTTCTGATTCACCCTTTCGTTCCCAAGGTATTAGACTATTATTAATTTTTTTTTAGCACCTTTTCTTTGGGCCAACAGCAGCCAGGGAGGGCATAAGCTTACAGTCACACAAATAATCCATCAGGAGAAAGTAGGAACAGCAGCTTCCCTTTCTGATGGGCTGATTGTTGAGGAACACTTGCCAGTTAATGGACTTAACATTTCTATGGAGCTCAGGGTAAATAGAAGTCAAAGTCCCATCCTCAGAGAGGGAAGAAGAGGGACTATTCATCTCCTCATTTTCCATGAGCTTTCCCAAGACCAGTCAGTGCTCCCCAAAGCTTTGTCTGCTCCCCTGATACCAGAGGAGAGACTTGATATCATCTCATCCCAACCACAAGGGCTAGGAGTGGGAAGCACCACAGGATTACCCAGGTCCTCAATGGAGCTGAGGCTTTGCCAAGGGGAACTATCATTTCCCCTTCTTGATTCTCACATCCAATTATTAAAACAGACTTTTAAAAATATAAAATCAGCCTAAGAGTGATGGGAATCAGGGATGGCAGCTTGACCCCTATCATGGACCCAGCACAACATACGTGGATCCATGTAGTAAAGAAGGAGTTTCATGAGGGAAAACCCTAATAAGGGTTGGAAAAAATTTCTCCCCAGAATTACGTGCTTAAGATCAAGCCCAAATGACTCTCTTAAATGTGGATCATTGTAATTCAAAGTGTTTTTTTTTTTTTTTTCCATTCTATTGAGTTTAAAGGGTAAGAATGATTATATTCTACTCCCTGGGATAATGGACTCTCCCTTTAGAGCAATATTGAGATACCTAGGGCTATGGACAACATATATCAACAGTTCCCTTTTTTCCATTATAAGGAAGATGAAACCAACATGACTAAATATAGTCCACTGAGGAATGAGGGTCAGAATACTTTTATCAAATGAGAGGTAAGATTTGGGGGTATTGTTTTCAAAAGCAAATGACGTTTCCAAGAGGTTCCCCCTCCTCAATATGGGGCATTCATATTTGGGATGCTCACACAGGATATTCAATAAGGGATATTTCTATTTCTTTCATGATGTAGGAGAACAAGAGCTTGAATATAACAATCCACATTTAAAAGCAATTGTCACTGAGCTATAAATTTGGAAGAGGAATGCCCAGGGGAAGGGCAAACAATAAGTTTGAGCCAATTGGTTTGATCTTTTAGAATAATCAGCCTTCCTTATTGAAACATGTTTTAAAGGGTGGAAAATTCTGATTCAATCCTTGATGGTACCTCCCTGATTCCCACTCATTCTTAAGCTTGCTGCTCTCTTTTGATTTCTACTTTTTCTGTCCTGGGCCAATAGGGTAGGAGGCAGATCATTTCCTCCTTGGCTGGGTCTGGTTGTTCTGTCCCTTCTGGTGCTGTTGCTTCACCTGAGCAAGGATGTCTCGGATCTTGCGCTGGGCCATCTGTCCAGGGGAGAAAATGAATAAAAATGAGACAATGTTCGAGGGGTGTCGGGAGCTCAGACTCAGACACACAGGGTTCTGAAGACAACCACAATTGATGGGGCAGTGGATCAAGCACCAGCTTTAGGGTCAGGAGGACTTGAATTAAAATCTGGCCTTATAACACTCAACACTTACTAGCTGTGGGACCCTCAAGAAGTCATTTAACCCTAATTGCCTGGGGGAGTGGAGAAGGGGGAAACAAAGAAAATCACAGCTGGAAGAAGGCAATAGACACCGGGTACCATCCCCAGTCTCCAAGTCTGTCAGCTCATTCACTAGCATTTCAAGCCTCTTAATTCAAGAGGAGGTACAAACTCATCTTACAGAACCAAATACTTAAGGAACTTATAGGCAGAGATGACATTATATATTGTTAGATGGTGCCATCAGTTTATTTACTGACACTCAAATCACCCTCTTCTCTCTAGGATCCATCAATACTCCCCCCTTCTGGTTCTCCTCCTACTGGTCCTACTTATCTTGTTCAGTCCTTTGCTGGATACCTTCCTCCCTGTCAGGCCCTAAAAGCAGGTGATTCCAAGGGCTCTGACCTGGGCCTTCTTCTCCCACTTGGTGATCTCCTTAGCAATCAACGATTCAGTCAATTATCTCTATGATGATTATTCTCAGATCAGTTTATCTCACATCTATCTCCTATCCTCTAGATTTTCATCTCTAATTTCACAATAGACACTTCAAACTGGATGTCTCATAGACATTTTAAACTCAACAAATCCCAAACTGAACTCACTATCTTTCCATACCTACCTCTCCCCTTTCTCACTTCTGAATTTCTCCATTATTGCCCAGAATGCCATTAGCCTCCAAATCATCCAGGATTACAAGCAAGGGCTCTCCTTCACACATAGCCTCCATACAATGTCACCAAGGTATTTTACCTTTGTCACCATATCTCGTATACTAGAGCCCCTTCTCTCCAAAAGCTGCTACCACTTGTGCCAGCCCTTCCCTCTCCACACTTAGGGTATTTCTTTTTTGGAGGATTGAGGGAGGTAATTAGGGTTAAGTGACTTGTCCAAGGTCATGCAGCTAGCTCACACAATTAGTAAAAGTCTGAACTAGTAAATAACAAATGTACATTTTCCTCAAAAACTATTTTTCAGAGAACTCATGCAGACGGCAGAAAAAGCAATACAAGGACACTCTCAAGGCCTCTCTGAAGAACTCTGGAATTGAATGGGAGACATGGGAGACATTGGCACAGAACTACCCAGCATGGCGTGCCCACATCAAAGGTGGCACCTTGATTTAAGAGCAAAGCTGAATTCGAGCAGCTCAAAGGCATCTGAGGCCAGATTTGAAAGCAGGTCTTCCTGGCTCAAGAACCAATACATGTCCCCTGTGCTGCCCACCGAGCTGCCCTCATACCCAGACTACTCAGTAATTATTTGACTGGCTTCTCAATCTTAAGTTTCCCCCACTTCACTGTCGAATTAACCTGACATCTTAACTGACATGTTTTAACTTGATCAAAACTCTCCATCTCCAAAGCCCACTGTTTTCCTCGACTTCCCCATGCCTAGAATATTTCGCCTTTATTTCCTGCCTTCCTTCAAGTGCTAGCTAAACTCTCATCCTCTACAAGTCTTTCTGATCCTCCTAAATGCTAGTGGTGGGCAGGTAGGTAGCCCAGTGAGCCCAGTGATAGAACACTGAATGCCCCTGGAATCAGGAAGATGAGTTCAAATTCAGCCTCAGACTTTTTTTTGTTTTTTAACCAATAACACTCAGGGTCACTATGGGATTCAAATGAACAAACATATGAAACATTTTTCAAACTTGAAAGGGTTATTAAATCCAAGGCAATGCCAATAAACTTTGGATAGAAAATGCCATCTGTATCCAGGAAAAGAACTATGGAGATTGAATGTAAATCAACACATGCTATGTTCATTTTTCTGTTTTTTAATTTCTCTTCCATGGTTTTTCCCTTTTTTCTGATTTTTCTTTCCCAACATGATTCATAAAGAAATGCGTATTTAAAAAGTTAATATACATGTACAACCAGAAAAAAAATAAAACAATAAAAGGGAAAAAAAAAGAAAATGAAAAAGAAAGGATTATTAAAATTAAATTTGTTGTTTCTGTTGTTGAAACATTTCAATTGTGCTCAACTCTTCACAATCCCCTTTTGAGGATTTTCTTAGAAAAGATGCAGGAGGGATTTGCCATTTCCTTCTCCAACTCATTTTACAGATAAGGAAACTGAGGCTCAGGGTCACACAACTAGTAAGTGTTTGAGGCCATATTTGAACTCATATATTCCTGACTCCAGGCCTAGCATTCTATCCACTGTACTATCTATAGGACCTTAGGCATTTACTCCTGGTCTTGGACAAGTTACTTGGACAACTGTTTGCCTCAGTTTTCTCACCTGTCAAATGGGAATAATAACAGCAACAATTTCATAGGCTTATTGTCAAGATCAAAGCAGTGAGTATGGATGAATGCATATGGGTGCTTGTAGTAAGGTGAGAAGATTTGGGTTCTTGCTTAGGGCCTGAAAAGCTTTGGATAGATCAGTATACCTGTCTCTAGACCTTATTTTCTGATTTGTTAAATGAAAACCAGATGACCTCCGAGGTTCCTTCTATTTTTACATCTATGATCTATTACTCTTAAGAAGACATGAATAGGAAAAATTACTAGAAAAACTATATCATCTTATAAACTGGTATTGACTCAAATTTTGATTGGTGAATTTTGGAAAAATCAGTAGCACATTTGTGATTTATAGAATCATAGGGAATTCTTTCCAACTTCTAGGATGCTATGATTTAACAGATATTGCTTGGGCATAGAGACTGGTTGAGTTTCTCAGGAGGATTTGAACTTGTCTTCCCAATTACAACCAGGATTTTAGTCTATCCATTCTACCACCCTGACATCAAAGAATTTTATTTGAGAGATTAAAGATGAGGGGAAGAGACAGTAAGAATAGAATCCAAGAATTCCCAATAGCATAGACACAATTGATGAAAGGGGCTCAAGTTGTGTCTTTCCTCAAAAGTTTTCATTAATCAGCAGACACTTTCTTTGGGCCAAAAAAAAAGATGCAATCCAACCAAGAGGCCCAGGAATGGACTTAATCAGATTCCTGAGTCTTTGATGATTCTTACGAACCAAGAAGAGCTTCTCTTCTTGGGAAATCCTAGGACTCCCTCCCAAACTTCTTACCTGGCTAGCATAGAAGTGTCCAATGATCTTGACAATGACTTGCTCATTTTCATCAGGAGTCTGATCTCTGGGCACCACAACTTCAGCTGCTGTCAAGTTCTGCAGCTCATTGACCTAGATTTAAAAAAAGGGGGATGGGGTGGGGAGGCAAGGGCAGATTATTTAGTGGAATAAGAGTGCTACAAGTTAGAGGCAAGGATGAAGCCCTATCAGGATTAAAGAATAAAGAGAGAGCAGAGTCAAAAGGTAAGAAGCAGAAGGAGAGGGGAGATCAAATGGGGCCGAGACATATATTCATCGAAGAGTCAGATGGCTGAGCAATGAAGTCAAAATTGCAAAATAAGGAGAACCATGATGTTTGTTCAGTGAAACTTAGGATCTGAATTGTGGAGTGTGAGAAACAGAGATTAAGTCCATATAGTTATCACTTAGTTCTCTCCACTCCCCATTTTATAGGTAAAGAAACTGAGAGACAGTTAAGTGGCTCATAGTAGTCTATATTTTAATTCAAGTACTCTGACTCCAAGTCCAGTCCCCTGTTCTTCCCGCAATTGGGTGATGAGGTTAAAAACTTCCCATAACCCCTGACTCCCCCCCACCTCCACTTTCTATGACTCACAGTTTTGCCACCTTTGCCAATGACTCTGCCAGCTGCTGATGCAGGCACCCTGATGTGGGTTTCCAGTTTTACCTCTTCCTTAGGACCAAAAAAGTTCTCCTCCTTGAGCTTTCCATAGATTCTTCCTTGAGCCTAGGAAAACAAGTAAAGGTTCAAGCTAAAGTCTTCCTTGGGCAAAAACGATGGCTCTAAAGTGCTGAATTTCTTATCCCCAAAGAAAAAAGTGGGAGAGGGAACAACTAAATGGACAAGTTAGCTGTAGCTGTCTCTATACCTCTCTAGCCTCTTCCTAGACCAGGGTAACCACCTACCCAACTATAATGGGTTTGGTAGAAATGATTTAGGTTGAGTGAGACAGAGTGAGGAAGGTGAACTGGGAAATCTGTTCCTCTTTATTCTCACTCTGTTGGCTAGAGAGCTTGGTAGGATGCCCTACAATTTTCCCATGATCTATACTACCACAGAAGAACAGGAAGGAAGATAGGATAATTGAAGAATGAGTTCTATTACTTTTGGGAATGAATCAAGTATATAAACTGTAACCCCCTTAAACCAAATAACAAGCAATTTGATGAAGACTTGATTCAGGAGGACCTGGAAAGCTGCTCAATTCTCAATTCAGACTGTTCTGCTCTAATGCTTAAGGGTTGGCTAATTCCTACTTTCCCTGGAAGCCAAAGAGAGAAGTGAGAGGTGGGGCTTTTCTCTGAGAACAAAACCCAATGATAAGGAGGAAGAGATTCCTATTCTGGTTGTAAGTGATTAGAGAAAGGGAGATTGGAATATAATGATTTTGAAGATGACAATAAAAAATAAAGCAGCAAACCCTGTTACCCTATGGCCTAGTAAATAAAGCTTGACAATTTGGCAAGTATTTGACAGATAAATTAAGAACTAAAAACAATACATACTCCCTTCCTGAACAACCCCAAACTCATTTCTCCCTCAAAAACTGAAGTGAAAATACCTTAAATTGAGCCTCCGGGGGTCCAGTGATGATGACCATCCGAACTTTGGAATCCGGGGTTTCTGGGGGAGCAATCTGAAAACCCAAACAGACAAGTCAAAGAAACAACTAAAAATACCTTTATCCTCCTTAAAGGGAAAGGGCAAACTTAAAAGACTAACTTTATCCATCACCAAATTATTATTTCCATTGACAAATCTATAGTACAAAGAGCCAAACTAGGCTTCCTGGTATAACTACTGAAAAGCTTGTATCAATGTGATTTCAAATCTTGATAGGAGATTACTCCAATAGAGAAGCTATCCATTCTCACCCTAAAGCTTCCAAGAGCTAATCAGATAGGATTTTAGCTACAAGCAAAAGTATGAATGCGGTAAACACTGATTTCTCTTCCTCCATTAAGCAATGAGAAGTCTTCAACAGAGATGGGCTGTATCATAGTGATTCCTATTAGGATACTAATTGGGACTTGATGACCCTAAGTCCTTTCAAACTACTTTGATTCTTCTATAATGTATTAAATGTTTCTGACCATATTGTTTCTCCTTTTAAAAGGAATCCATTTCTCCAATATGGCCTTCAAAACACAGATGAAAACTTTTTCAAGGCAGGTCTTTGAGTACAAGCAAAAGTCACTATTTGCCTCAAGAAGGAACTGAGTATAAATGAACAGAAATTCCCCAAATTGGAAGTACCTAAAGGAGGGTTAAAGTGAAATGGGATGAACTCCTGCCCCCAAAATAGAAAAAAATGAGCAAATCACCTTGATGGAGGCGCTGGCAAACCTTGAGAGCTGTTTGATGTGCTGCCCCTTCTTGCCAATGATGGCACCCACTGCCTGGGCAGGGATGAATACCTGTACCATCTCCTGCTCTGGGGCCTGCTGTCAAGACAAGAGACATAACCTAGAGGACCTGCTAATGCTCTAAAGTCATTCCCTCACCAAACCAGGCTGGGAAATGATATATATAACCCCCCACCCTACCCCCGCCTCCGCCCCAACTCCTCTTCTTCCTCCAGCATCCCCATTCCTAGTAACTAACTGGACTGGCCAGGAGGCAAGAGTTTCTTTATGTTTTCAACATGGCCAGTGATGATAGGCAATTCCAGACATTAGACTGACATTAGAAAGGTATAGATAAAGATTATGGAGAATGCTGCCATATAAAAGGGTTCCCGCTACAGCAGAGTGCTGGCCCACTCCCCCCAAACACTACTTGGAAGAATTCCCAGGCTAAAGATTTAGCCCTTTAAGAGAAAGAAGCAATAATGAACATCTCAGAAAGTCCCTTGAAAATAATTCTTCTACCTACCATGAAAGAGCTATAAGGGGCAGCCCCTGAGACACTGCTTGGAGGTGGAGGAACAGCACTGGATGAGGCTGGGAAGAGGCCCACAGCAGCCAAGTTGAGGCCGGGGATCAAATGAGATTGTAGCTGAAGAAGAAATGTTGTATGTCAGATAGCAGTTTAGCTGGTCCTTCTCACCCTCATACCCCCATAAACCTGGCCATTTCCTGGCAGATTTCCAAAAGGGACCTTAGTTAGATTACTAAAGGATGTCCACACTTTCATAAATTTGCCTAGATATTTTTTCTTACACATATGAAATTACAAAAACATTCATCCTTTTTATAAATACCCACAGTCTAATTAGACCACATGGACAAATATAAACACACAGCCACTGAGTCAGGAGTGAATTTGAATCTCAGTTCTGCTGCTTACATCTTTTGCAACTTCCCTAGGTTTCTATTTCCTCTCTGTAAAATGAGGTTCCTTTGACCTCCACTACCCATTTATAGCACTCTGTAAAATACTTAAAGACACTGAAAAAATTTTCTCCTAATAAAATATAAATGCAACATAATTCCAACAATGACTATGGGCAATACAAGGCCAGGAACATTCACTTACTCCTTTGTAACTAACTGCTGCCTGTCTGGGAGATGGCTCTGACTAGGCAATAGAATTTTCCCATTTCTGAGACCAACTGACCCTTAGGACAATTACATATGTTTTCATAGGTGCTGCACTTTGACCATAAGCAAACTCATCAGAAAGAACATAAATGAGAAAGGAAAAGTGGGGACCGGGTTATTTCATTAACATCTAAAACTTCCAGCAGAGGAACGGATCAGGAGATCCTGCAAATCATAACTAGTCTGTGCTAGAGGGTATTTTTTGCCCAGGTCTACTTGATTTCAAGGTCAGTATTCCCCACTATATCATACTACCTCTTTAAACCTCATATAATTAACTCTCCAAGCACTTCAAATTCAGAATCCAAGGTTCTAAGGAATATGTTATATACTTGCATATATACATACATACACATATGTAGATTTGTGTCTGTAAATATATACACGTGTTCACACATGTGTATATGTATAGTGTCTGATTTTGTTGCCCTTTTTTTTTTCTTCTTTTGTAGAGAGAAAGGTTTCCCTTTGAAGACTTCTAAGGATCACCCATGGAACATACCCTGGATCTTCTGATTCTAAGACTAACCCTTTACCCACTATAGTATAGTGCCTTTCAAGGAGGTTCATTACCAGAATTTACAGGATACCTCTCTCCTAAGCTCCAAAACTTCATTTAACCCATCACACAACATGCAAGCTCATTCCCCAGCTTCCAATGACTTAAAAAGTTGGAAAAGATTGTTTTTTACCAGAGAACTGATTTCTCTCTATCCCTCCCACAAGAGTTATAGATGGGCAGAAAACTGAAAGGGGAATAGGGAAGGAGGTGGATTTACAACATATTCATTTTATTCCTCTAAATACTCACACTCATGGCTGCAACATCATTCTCATAGGCCTCCCGAACTTTCTTCATAATCTCCTGCTCAGCTTTACAGCAGTTCTCAATAGAGCCCTTAACTGTAATGGTCCTTTCAGGATTGTAAAGGGTCAAGTCCTGCAACCTGAGGAGAGAAGTCAAGAAAAGAAGACTTTAACAACTACTTCTCACAGATAAGCTCCAAAAAAAAAAATTTTTTTTAAGTAGTACTATACATTATAACTCCTAAGGCAAACAGCTTGTCCTATTTCTCAGGGTCAGCTTCCTTTTACTAAAATAATGGGAGAATAACCAGCCCAGACTCCCTGCAGCTCCAAGCTGCAAGTCAGAAGGACAAGAGCTTAACCAAAACCAAGTATTAAAATACTTGAGAGGGGTTTCTTGAAACCTAAGGGACTGCGAAAGGTCATCAACCCCCCTTACCCCCCAAGATTAGTATTAATCCTAACTGAAGTTAAGTTGCACTGGAATAGAAGTAAAAACAGATTATGGGTGGATAGTTTCACCCAAATAATCTACTGGGCTCCAGGCCTCTTTGGAAAAACAGGAAAAGCAAACTACTTTACCTATAGTTAAGGGTCTAGTGGTAGAAGAGACAAAGGAGAAAAGAGAGCATGATACTTTCAAAGAGAAAAATTAAGGTCCAATGCTCTCCCCTGAAAACCCCTCTCATCTTAGCAGAGTATATATTAGGAGACTTTATTATAATGCATGGTAGCAGAATACAAACAAGAATCCTTTATTCCTGCATCCTAAGTCTGGAGTTTTCCTAAGTCAAATGGTAGGGGATACAAAGGCCAATGCTGTGAAAGAAGACTCAATAAAGATAGAAGTTAGAGGGCATTAGAAAAATAGTTTACTCTCCTTCTATAAATGTTTTTCCTTGACAATAGAACATTCACAAATTTCAGCATTAGTAGGGGCCTCTGAGGCCTTCTGACCCAAATAATATCAGACAAAAATTCCCTCCTACAACATCAAAAAAAAAAAAAAAAATATTCAATCTCTAGTTGAAAAAATCCATTGATGTGGTCTCCTTACTACCTTCTGAAGCATTTCATTACATTTCTGGAAATCTCTATTAGGAACCTTTTTCTAAAATTAAACTTAAATCAAAATGTCTGACATTTCCACACATTGTCTTAATTTAACTTCCTGGGACCAAGGGGAACAAACAATCCTTCTTCCACATGAAACTTCACATGGAATTAGCCTGAAATGAGCCCTACAATCAAAGGAATGTATTGCATGGGGCAGGGGAGTAGGGGTGGGGGGAAGCTCGTTGGTCTGAATCCTAAGTCTACCACTATTAACATCATTTAACTTTAGAGCCTATTTCTCCATTTCTATAGACTGGTCTAGAAAATCACAATTTCCATTCAGGCTTCCCTTTCTGCTCTCTTTTAAAACATCTAAATATCCCTTGTTCTTTTAACTTTTTTTTTTTTTAATAAAAAAACCTGAATAAGTAAAAAAGAAAAACAGAAAAGGAATACAAAACAAAAATGAAACAGAAGAAAACATTGTCATGTGCGGAACATCAGGGAAGATTCGAAATATTTAACAATAAATTACCAGATCAAGAAAGCATATGTATTAAAAGAAGAAATTATATTCATGAGCATTTTTCTTTTCCTTTACTTCCTTGCAAATTGTTCTTTTGTTTTCTGCTGCTCAACTTTTTTACTTTATTCTTTTTTTCCTCTTCCCCCCCCCCCCCCCCGCCCAAGCATATTCAAATTGTTTTTTTCTTGCTTCTTGCAAAATATTCTCTTTGATCTAAGGGTTTTGAAATTTGGCAATAATGTTCCTATGTGTTTTCTACAAAGGATCTCTTTGACGTAGTGATAGATGGATTTTTTCTATTTCTAGCTTTCCTATCTTATTCTATCACTTCAGGACAATTTTCTTAGATTACTTATTGCATTACTGTGTCAGGGTACTTTTTTTGCTCATGACTTTCAGGTAGACCAAGTATTTTTATATTTTCTTTTCTTGATTTGTTCTCCAGATCTGTCATTCTTCTTATGTTTCACATCTCTTCTAATTTTTCATTCTTTATAATCTGTTTTGTTATTTCTTAGTGTCTCATAGCTTCACTGGCTTCCCCTTGCCCAATTCTAATTTTGAAAGTGTTATTTTCATCTTTAAGACTCTATTTTCTTTTCTAATTGGTGAGCTTTTTTTTCATAATTTTGTTTTTCTTGGATTAAAAAAAAATTTTCCCTCAATGTCTCTCATTTGATTTTTTACATTCTTTGAGTTCTTCTATAAATTCTGTCTGGACAAGGAGCCATTTCACATTATTCTTTCAGGTAGGAACTTTTTTTTTATTTTAGTGTCCTCTGCTGAAGATGCACCCCTATCTTTCCTATTCTTATAATATATTTCTATGGAGGGGAGAGGAGGATGTGTCTTTCTTCTTTGTCAGTTCATTTTTTAAATAAGAGTAAGCATCATTAATCCTAGGTTTGGAGAGATGGTGCCTCTGGCTTCACACCTCAGCTCTCCCCTCTGACCAGAAACCCCAAACTAAGAGCTTCCTCCATCAAGTGCCATCAGCTAGCAGCATCCCTGCCACTCTACTTCTACACTCAGGGATATGATGGTTCCTTCTTCCTCAGGGCCATGTCCCTGCAGCACAGCTAAACTGGGCATTCCTAATTAGCCCATGTTCACTCAGTCTTCCTGGACTCAGACTCTGACTCCACAAACAATCCAGGAGATGAAAGTTTCTGTGGATCTTGGAGGCTCCAGCCACACCCAGCTAGTTGTATCTGGAGGACCCCACTTCTGCCCCTAGTATTCTTGATTTTTTACCAGTCTATGTTTTCCCTGAGGAGCAAATTTATTCTATTTATGGGGGAAATCTATAGAGCTTGAAATTTACCAATCTACTTCCCCCCTTTTAACTAAAACTGCTTAGTTTTTCATTTCTTCAATATCCTGATAGTCTTTTACATCCCAGCTTCTTAAATTATAGTTCAAAACCTCACATGGGATCTCCTAATTGAATATGGGGGTTGTGAAATTATGACTTATTATCAACAAATGTTTGATTTGAATACATGTTTTATACACCTTATATGCATCTGGTCATATAAAAATTTCTCAGGTAAAAAGGGGTGGCAAATGGAAAAAGTTTAAGAAGCCTTGCTTTAGGTCTGCTGGACAAATGACAATGTTCTGTTTTGTTTTGTTTGATTTTTATTTTTCTTTTCTTTCTTTTTTCTATTCTTTTTTTTCTTATTTCATATTTAGTGCAATAAACTTTTAAAAAAAGAAGCTCTGCTTTAAAGAATGTGTTCCTAAGTCCCACCACTAACCCTTAACACAGTAGTTACATTGGAAAAAACTTCAGCTATTTTGTACACAAATACAAGCTCTTCCCCTAAAATGAACAAATACTATCTATTAATCAGAAAACCGTGTACAAAGAACTGAGAGAGATACATCCTCAAGGATGACACAACTCTTTTATTTCTCTATTTATGTTAAGAGCAATGAAAAAATCTTACGAAGAAATGGTGATTTTGGTCTCTGTATCCTGTTCCACTTTTTTCAGGTTTCGTCCTTCTTTGCCAATTAGACGTCCCACAAAATTATTGTGGGCCAGGATCTTCAGGGGAACCTCATCAGCTCTTGAGAGAAAAAAAGAATGAATAATAAATGAAAAGGCATTAACATTTACTATACGCTGTTAGGTGGTATAGTAGATGGAGTGTCCACCTTGGAGTAAATAAAGACATATTCCTGAGTTCAAATCTGGCCTCAGACACTGATTGTGTGACCCCAAATGACCCAAGGCACTTAACCCCAATTTCCTTATCTATCTATCTATATATGTACATATATATGTAAATGAATAAAAATTGGAAGAAAGGCGCGAAGGAAGAAGTAAATGGCAAACCATTGTAGCATCTTTACCAAGAAAACCCCAAATATTTTTCCATTTACTTTACAATTTACTAAAATAGGGTTATGGAGAATCAGACAAAATCAAAATGACTAAACAACAAAATGTGCAAAATTCTGGAGATACAAATTGAAAAATAAAGCAATACTTGCTCATATTCTAATAGGGGATGAAGGAACAGCACATAGGTGATTTTAACTACTAGTTCAATGATAAAAGAGTCCCTCATAATCCAACAGTGAGACTAGGTCATGATCTCCAAACTATTTATTTGCTCGCATCTTCAAGGCTCAATTCACAAACCACCTTCCCCATAGACTCTCTCCTAATGATGAGATTAGTAGCAGTCAGAGAGTTGTTAAAATCACCTTATGGTTGGCTCAAATGTTCTTCATGAAAGAATTCATGAAACCTCTGGATTATTAATTGGCAAAATGAAAGCTTATTGTTGGACAGGAAGCCAGTTTTGCTAAGAGAATGACTTCTATAGCAGCAAAGTCCTATTAGGGAAATGGAATCTGGCACTAAGAAGAGAATGTCTTCTCAGTGGGCAGAGTTCTAGCAGCTGAGCAAGCTGCTTGGGCATTCTGCAAAAACCGAGTTTAAAAACTATCCTTTAAAAGGAGTCTCGAGGTTTCAGGAAGCCAAGGTTCCAGGCCTAGATGCTTATCAGTATCCGGCCCAGATCTCCTATTGGAATTAACAACATTTCAAAAGGATGCTTTTTGACCAGGATTTCTAATTAAATCAAAGTGTCTGGCATCCCCAAAAGATAATTTATCGGGGGGGAGGGGGGGAGGGAGAGGAGGAGACTCCAAAAGGGATCACAGATCAAAAGGGAACACAGTTTCAGAGTAATAATCTTAAAGGGAATCATTTCCCTCCCCCTTCACTAATATCTTCCAAGTGAAAGTATTTTTTTCCTCCTCAAATCTTTCTAGAGCTCTATGTTTCAATCTCTTTTTATCTTCAATTAGAATATTAACAACTCACATTTATATTATAATTGACCATTGGCAAAATGCTTTATATATGTTACATCATTTGATTCAGCAAACTTGTTATCTAGCTGCTTACAACTCTCATTTTATAAAAGAAGAAAATGAGGCTCAGAAAAGTTACATGACTTTTCCAGAGTCACACATTTAGCAAGAGTATATTTCTTGAGTTCAATACTGTTTCATTTATGACTTGGTATGCACAGCATTTTGCATAAAGGATACACTTACATACATCTTAAACACAATTCCAAAGCTGAACTCATCCTTTCCCCCCCACAAATTCTCTCCCTTTCCAAATTTCACTATTAGCTCAAAGACAAATATAAAATCCTGTTTGGCATGTTCAAAGTCCTTTATGACCTGGCCACTCCTACATTTCCAATCTTCTTACACTTTATTCCTTTACATATATTCTGTAATTATACTAGACTTATGTTCTTTGCACAAGGCTAAATCTCTTTGCTCTATACTTTTCCACTAACTTTCCACCATGCCTGGCTTCCTCCTGGTCTCAACTAAAATCCCACTTTCCTCAAGAAGTCTTTCCTACTCCTTTTTGATGCTGATGTTTTTGTTCTCCTGATTATCTCCAACTTACCCTATATTTGTCTTTCTTTGTATATAATTGCGTTCATGCTGTGTGCACTATTAGATTATATATTCCTTTTTCTTTGTATCTTCAGGGATTAGAAAAGTGCCTGACAGCTTCATAATATTTGCTGACCAACTGACTCGAGCTATGGAATTACCCAAGAAAAGTGATTCTGTTGAACATCCCCTCAGACCCAGTGATTCAATTGGTCAACAACAGAAACAAAGGTCCAACATATACTAAAATAGTCATAGCATTTGCATTACTCTTCATAACACAGAAACAAAGGGAGTATCTTTCAATTAACTGCATGTTGACAATTGGGTGGGGGGCGGAGGGGGAAAGGAAAGCCTATGGTACCTGAAAAAGAGAATATTAAACAACTAGAAATGACATCCTAGAGGTACACATCGATGATAAGCATCATAGATCAGGATTAATGGACAATGATTTGGGAAATGAAAAGCAAGAGTAAGACTTACGTCTTGGTATCTTTTGCTTCTTTCTGCATGATTTCCAGAATCATCTTGCAAGCAGAAGAGCACCCTTCTGGAGTAGAATGAATGCTGATAGCCTTCTCGGCTGCTCCAGCATTCTCCTTTCGGTGAACATCAATTCTGAGGTAAAGTAAGAAATTATTATATTCTCCCAGGTGAGAGCTAGTTCTTATACTTGATCCAGAAAATGAAGTCCCTAAATGGGTACAAAGCCAAATTTAAAGCTGACCAGCACAGGGAGAAAGGCAAAGCATCAAGAACTTCATGATACTATGGAGACTCAAGTTAGAGTCATAGTATGCAAATTAAATTGGAAGACTGCTTATCAATAAAAATATGATCCAGCCTCTCTTCCCGTGAAGGAATGCCCAACCACTCTTATGTAATATGGGTCTTGGTTAGTGATGTCTTAGGAGATGGTGCCATACTTGATATTATTTACAATCATATAACTGCACATCTTCACCCAGTCATTGCCTGTCACCAGCCCCAACAAATTCCTTCCTCTTCATCTGATATTTATATAATGAGAGGAATAGGATTGGAAAACCCTAGCCCTCCAAAGAGGAAGACACAATATATCAGTGTAACTGAACTCACTTCTTGGAAATGAGGAATCAGATCTGTAATACCCATCCCTTTTACTTTCTTCCCTAAACCCAATATATGTATACCCTTATCCAAATGTCCAATCATATATATACTCACTTAGACTGGGTCTGTTTAGTAATGTTACGGATGGTGGCTCCTTCCTTGCCAATGATGGCACCCACATACTGAGTGGGTACTAGGAGCCTCAGGGGAATGTCAACTGGCTGTTGTTTGGAGGGAGCACCTGCCACCACAGGTGAGCCCTGGCGGGGCTGACCCCTGGAATTAAAGCCACCCCGGCGACCATTCTCAGGACCCTGAGCCATCTGCTCATCTGGGATGTAGGAGACCTTTAGTGAGTGGTTCTCCAGCTGGTGACCATTCAACTTCATGATGGCTCTGTGGGTATAGGAAAAAGACAGTTACCCATGTACCCGTCTACCTCAAAATAAAATTGAGAGTGTGTGCTCAATCTGTTTACTGTACTTGGTACTAATGAAATGCCATAATTGGAGAGCTCCTAGTCCAAAATTAATAATAAAGAAATATGATTCAGAATCTTAGGAGTTACCTAGTCTAAGTAGAGACCTGAAGAGAGTTCTAATTTCCCTTAAAGAAACAATATTTATCTTGATGCAGGGGGAAACACGACAGACATGTTAGTAACAAAGAAGGCATATTTAATTTTGAGAATTATATATGTAATGTTATGATTTGGCAGGGGAAAGAAAGCAAAGAGAATTAAATTAAAAAAAAAACTTCAGTACCAACAGTAATCACTAATCTGTCTAGAGTTCAGCTATGCTCAGAGAACACCAATAGAGAATTTTATACTTGAAAAAGATTGAGGAGATCATCTCCAATCATTCACTCAAACAACAAAAAATTGTTAAATTATTACAATGTGCAGCAAAAGCTGAGATAACTAGGGCTCAGAGTTCTAATTAATAGCATATTAATTACTGGAAAGTAAACACAAGCCACAAGTAAACACAATTCCCACATCCCTCCCTAGCAAAGTCCAAAAAGAGACAAGATACTAAAAATAGGGAACATAAAAGAGAAAGGCCATTTGGTAAACCTGAGATGGACCACTAATTAAGCAATCTTAACAATCAGTATAAACTAACAGTTTGGCATTATTTTGGACTAAGTATTACATATACTGAAGGGGGACAGGGAGCAAAGGGGTGATCAGTCAAAATTTTCCAAGGAAGATTTCTTAGGAACCACGAGTTCTGAAGGGCAGAGTCAACCAGGAGAAAGGACTCTCAAGACAAGTAGAATGAAAATATTTAAGAATAGCTTGTAACATTTGGTAGATCTGTAGGATAAGGCAAAGATACTATAGACTGGCTTAGCTATGTTAGTTACATGGTAGGGAGACTTTTGTACAATGTATCTCTTAGCAAGAACATGAAGAGAGAGGGAAAAGAATACCTTTGTCTTGCTCTTGTGTGAGCAAGAAAGCCATCAAGACATAAAAAGGAAATGGTAAAGAGAGAGCAAAACTTTGGAAGATGAGGAATTGAACTGAGCCACTGCTAGAGATTCTAAATGTCAGAGATTTAAAGTTTTTTAAAAGACAAACCTCTCCCTCTCCCTCCATCCCCCTAAATTTAAGAACTGGAAGAGACACCTTTAGTGAAAGCAATGATTCTACTACAGAGATATGATAATGTTGTGCTTCCTAAAAGAAAAGATATTGTTTTATAAAGAAAAGTCAACCCTACTTATGTAAAATGCTTATGACCTCTGGGAATGCCAGCTTTTCCCAAGGAGAGGAAATAAGTCCTCCTTTCAACCAACAGATGGAGCCATTGACCCAGCAAAGAACCCTTGGGGTGGACTATTTAGCAGCCAGGCTGAACTCCAGAGACCAGTTCGTTTTCTCTCAGTAGGCACCAATGCATCCTTGGAAACACCATCACTCTGGTCTTTAAAGCAGATTCCTATCAATAACCATGAGAGGTTTCAATTCCTTGCTTTACCTCTACTTCAGCTGGAAAACTGAAATCAATCTCCCACCCATCAGACTGGCTAATGACAAAAAAAAGAAAAAGGATAAATATTAGAGAGGATGTGGGAAAACTGGGGCACTAATGCATTGTTGACGTAGTTGTGAACTGATCCAACCATTCTGGAGAGTAATTTGAAACTATGTTAAAAGGCATAAGCTGTGTATGTAACCCTTTGATTCAGCTGTAACTCTACTAGGTCTATATCCCAAAGAGATTTAAAGGAGGGAGGGGAAAAGGGTTGAAGTAGAGAAAAAGCTATTTGTATGAAATATTTATAGTAGCTCTTATTATGGTAGGTAGGAATTGGAAATTGTGGTATATGATTAAAATAATATATTATTATGCTAAAAGAAATAACAAGCAGGATGATTTCAGAAAAAAAAAAACTGCAGAGATTTACATGAACTGATGCAGAGTGAAATGAGAAGAACCAAGAAAAATCTGTACACAGTAACAATATTGTATGAAGAACTGTGAATGACTTAGCTATTCTCAATAATACAATGATTCAAGACAATTCCAATGGATTCATGATGAAAAATCCTATCTGCCTCCCCAGAAAGAACTGATGATTTCTGCAAATGGACTAGTGCATCCTATTTTTCACTCTGAGTTTTCTTGCACAAAATTACTAATAAGTCTTACATGATTGCACATGTATAATCTATATCAGATTATTTAAGCTCAGGGAAAGGGCAGGGGAGGGAAGAACAGATAGAATTTGGAACTCAATGTTAAAAAATGTTTTTACATATAATTGAGGGAAAATATTACTTAAAACTAAAAAAAGGAAAGAAAACTGGGGTCACTCTCAAGAGAGGTTAGTGATTTATATATTACCATTATTACACATATTTTTGTACAATCCTTTTAAGATTTTCAAACTGTATGAACTCTCCTCACACCAATCCAGAGACACAAAATACACAAGTTAATATGGTTCTCTTTAATGTACCCCCAACCTCCAAGCCTCCCTCAGTACTGTGCATCTCCCAGCTAACTCACTGCCTGGTCTGCTCCCGGTTGGAATAGGTAACATTCACCACTGCAGTCTCGCTCTCGGTGTTCACTAGAGGAGAAAATATAAGCCAGATTCAGAGCTAGGGAGTCACCTTTTCCCCACCTCCACTCCCTTCCCAAGGCTTAAAAAATCCCATAATTCTTTTTAAGAGAGACAGAACTATATCACAAAAGCTTCCCAAAGTGAAAGCTAACTGGCCAAAGTCACAATTGTTAATGCCACCAAACCCATCTTTTCCAAGAGATATGTGTACAAATTTACACTCTGCCCAGTTTTTTTTTTTTTCAGTTTTCTTTCTAATTTCATCATTGTAGGCAAATTAAGTGATATATCCGTCAGGTATGGAAATATTAAGGAAAAATCTAATCCTCTCGAACCAAATCTTCAAAACTTATTCTATCTCATATCCTGAAATACTGAATGACCCCACCTATGTAGATAGAAACATGAAACTCATTTGATTAAAAAAAGAGACCTGAGTTCCTGGGAGGCATCCAAATAGAGGGCGGGCAAACTATAGCCCTTGGCCAGCCTACTCCCTGTTTTTGTACAGCCCAGAATGCTAAAAATGTTTTTTTAACTTAAAACCCTTTTATTCTATTTTTAAATGTAAATAATCCATTTTTACCTACAAAAACAGGCGGACCAACTCCAGTGCCAACTACAGCTAGAAATCTCCAACTCTCCTAGTGAAACTCATTGCAGGCTCTTCAAGTCACCTGCTTAACCCTGCTTGTCTAGTCAAGCCCAAAGTGATTTGTTAGTACAGGCTGTGAACAATGTTGGGCAGCATGATTATTCTATGATGTGAGTTTCATCCTGGTATTTATGATAAAGGCTTAGTTGCAGGAAGAGAGTTCCAGACAGCATCTGGTCCACCCCCCTGCTTTCAAGCAAGTGGAATGTATGACCTATGCTGGGCAGGTCTCTTAGGTCTAATAGGACTGCCTATTCTCTTCAATTAGATCTCTGAGGAACTTACTTATAAAGAAGGTATCCATTCTAGTGTCTTCTTTCTTTGACAATATCTAACTTAGGGTCACAGAATTGAAAAAAAAATTTCAGACATCCCAAGACCAATCTTTTCTGATAAAGAGGAGAAAACTGAAGTTCTAAAACCTTGCAAGTTCCTCTTTGCAGAATCTTTGGGCAGAGGCTAGAAAACCATCTGTCAGGCACATTATAGAGGAGAGACTTTTCACATGTAGGTGGAACTAGATGACCACCAAGATAATTTCCAACTTTCAAATTCTGTGATTCTATGACACCCCTCCCCACATAAATACACAATTCCATAAAGATTAATGGGTTTGGGTGGATATAAGTAAATAAGATACCTTCCTTGTTCTCAAGGAGTTTACAATCTGGTAATCTCTCACATATGTGAAGATGTTTTAATATAATAAACTAGCTCATATTTTAATTAAATCACCTGATGGCAGTTCCAACTTTCAGGCAGTTTCCAGTTATAAATTATGCCAGGGACACTGAAATAGGATGCATATTCCAGAAACATATATGTTGTTCTTTTCTCCCATCAACTTTCATTACATTTATTTCTGATATTTAGGTCATCAGTCTCTGGTAAGCTCCCCAGGTTTTGTATTCCCTCTTTGTTTGTTTGTTTGTTTTTTAATGGAAGTATAGTGACCCAAACTGGCCACAGCCTATGGCTGCATGTTTAACATCAAAGAGCAAATGAACACCCCATACTTCTTTGCTTTACATGTCTGAAATTCACATAATATTAATTAGAACACTTCATAAGAATTGCACATGTTTAACATATATTGGACTACTTGCTTTTAGGAGAGGGAAGAGGAGGAAGGTGAAAGGGAGGGGAAAAATTGGAACAAGATTTTGCAAGGATGAATATTGAAAATTACCTTTGCATAGGTTTTGAAAATAAAAATCTCTTTAATAAAAAAAACTTTGAAAAATAAATCATTTTTGACTCTTATAAATACTCAAATTAACTACAAAGTACTTATGAAGGAAGAAGCTATTTTATCTGAAGAAAGTACTGATAAATAAAAGCATGTATACTATGATTTTGCATATATGTACATATATATCTGTATATAAACATATGCATATATACACATATATGTCTAATGGTAGCCATCTCTAGAGTGGACAAGGGAAAAAGGAAAAAGAAATTTCCATGATAATTGTTTATGTTTTATTTCATGAATTAAAAATAAAATAAAGGAAAAAAAAGAACACTCTTCATAGAAACCAAAGAGAGGAAAATAATTTCAAAGATCATCCAATCTAGGGTTAACTTTATCTGGGCTTGGTGGATTTGTTAAAAAATATTTCGTTCTACTTCAGAATAATTGGTTGCCTTTGCAATTCTATTCATATTTTATTTTATGCGTTTAAAAGCCTTACTCTGTGAGAAGACTCATAAACCAGATTGCCAAAGGAGTTCTGTTCTAATCTAATTCTCTCATTTTATACTAGAAAATGAAGATCAGAAAGAAATGACTTTCCCAAGGTCTCCTAGTAAGTTTCATGGCAGGACCAAAACTTGTTTCCAAGTCACCTCTCAACCTGAGTCTCTTGTTCCTATTTTCATCAACTTTCAAAATGATCTTTTTAGTGAAATGTATAAATATTCTTGTGGGTACTGAAGAGCCAGTTGATTTCTCAGCCCCTCTAAGGCCCACAGTAATTTTTTTGGTCTCAGTCTCTTACCTTGTTCGCAACTCTCCACTGTGCCATACTGAGCCAGCAGGCTGTCCAACACCTGTAAAAGCACAGAAAAGCTCCATGGTTCTTACCGTCCCAGTCTTCTACATGCTTCATTTCAATTAACTGAACAAATATTTGAGACCCTACTTTGTGCTAAGCACTGTGCCAGGCACTGGTAAGAGATTCAAAAACAAAAACTAAACAGTCATTATCCTCACGATGCTTGCATTCTCCATGGGGCTCTACATTTCTGAAAGTTCCTGCTCTTACTTAAGAGTAGGACCTCTCCCAGAGGGCACTGAAAAATATTCAGAGAGTCTTGAAGAACTACACTGGGCATGGGAGGAGGATTTGGAATAATAATAATGATGATGATGATGATAATTTTATATAGTGGCTACTATGTGTCAGACACTATTTTAGCACTTTGCAATTATTATCTTATTGCTCTTCACAACAACTCTGCTGCAAGGTGCTGTTTTTATGCTTATTTTACATAGGAGGATACTGAGTCAGAAGTAAATAACTCACTCAGGATCACAAAACTAATAAGTGTTTGAGGCTAAATTTGATTTCCTATTCCAGTGCTCTACCCACAGCTGCCTTAGAGTCTATAACCTTTTGACAGTGAGGGCAAAAAGAAGCAGGAAGGGAGGGAAAAAAAAAAAGAACATCTGGATATTATAG
Organism: Antechinus flavipes; assembly: GCF_016432865.1. NCBI lineage: Eukaryota > Metazoa > Chordata > Mammalia > Dasyuromorphia > Dasyuridae > Antechinus > Antechinus flavipes. The sequence goes on along the minus strand of NC_067401.1, from coordinate 137,604,050 downwards.
TCTACCCACTGGCCTAGGTGACAGGCCTAACCAGTTGGAGAGAAGTCATCCCATTCTTGTTTTAGTCCCTAGAGAGCAAAGCTGTGATGAAAACTGGTGGTTTTCCGACCTGTATCGCCTCCAAAAATGTGGAGACACATGATTTGACAAAGCTTGCTGGCCATATTTGTATGTATGACTCATCCCAGCTGGAAATACTTTTGCAAAAAAGCAACACATATATCTCTGGTATATGAATCCTATTTCATGGTTGCTGGCAAAATCTACAACTGGAAACTGCGTGAAGGTAGGAAAAGGCATCTTTCTTTCATCTGAATTTGCACCACAAGCTAGTACAGGACTCTCTTTCCCAATAACAATGGAGATTCAGATTACAGGAATACACTCATTAGGTACTGGTTGAACCAGATGACTTTTAAAGTCACTTTCAATTCTAAATCTATGATTTAATGCCAAGAAGGAGCTTCAGGGCATATGAGGAAGAAATGAGCAAACCTACTTGTGTACACTGCCACAGAGAAAGCTACTGACTTTACAATCAAGGGAACACAGAGTGATGGTTATGAAAAGATAAGTTCTGGTGGTGGTGATCAGGTCTGGAGAGTTTACTCCCTAGGCCAATTTTCTGCCACTTTCAATGCTCCCAGGTGTGATGTTCACTTCATAAGCTCACTAGGTCATTTGCAACCCTCTCACCACTAGGAGAGTCAGAAGACGATTAATGAGGAGTTAGGTGGTACAATGGATAGAGTGCTGAGCCTAGAGTCAGGAAAAGCTGAGATTTAATCGAGCCTCAGGCACTTAGTAGTTTGTATAACCTGTTTTTGCCTTAATTTCCTAATTGTAAAGTAGATCCCTACTTTACAACAACAGTGCCTATTTCCCAAGGTTGTTGTGAAGATAAAGTGTATATAGTACTTAGCACAGTACCTGGCACATAGTAAGTACTATTTAAATGCCAGTAACCAAGATGATGACATTGATGATGAAAACTGAACCCTATTGTGGGAAAGAGGCTCAGAATCTGCTTCAGGTTCTATAATGAAAAACCTTTCCCCCCCCCCCCAACCCCCTTAACTATCATTCTTTTCCCTACCTATGAAGTAGCAGCTGGGAATACCGCCCGTATTCAAATCTACAGCCTTTGAATGGCATGTGCTTTCTTTCTATATATTTCCCAGAAATCTGTCTTCTCAATAAAGCAGCTGCTCTTCCTCCTCCTCATTTTGAGGATCCCCTGAAGGGCACTTACCTCCCATCGAAGCTGGGGTGGGATATTTCGGATCTGAATTTTACGGCTCCTGAAATGGAAAGAAAAAGTGGTCATTCATTCATGCCAGACCATTATCTAGATGCCAGGATAACCAATGGCATTGCCATTAAAATTCTTCTTGACTTCAACATCAACTTCATTTTTAAAATATCTCCTCCTTTTCTCCTTACTTAGTAGGGAATCACTGAGCCAAATTATAAAAAGCACACAAAAAATAAAAGTGAATCAAACCAACTAATATCAAAAATATCCAACAGTGTATTTAATATTGTTCATCCCCTAGTTTCCCACCTCTGGAAGTCAGAGACGGGTGTTGCCTTTTTCCAACTTTTTTTTTTTTTTTGTGGGCCAGCCAAGCTTGGTCTTGATAATTATATCTTTCAGTTCCATCTTTTTGTTCTTTCCAATTACTGCTATGGCATTGCCATTTCTAATAACCACAATAACCACAGACATACACATGGATACCTTAATCCCCATCTCTCAAGCCTAACCTACTCACAGTTACTTCTCAAAGGCTAACAAAGTCACTACCCCAAACTTTTTATAGTGACAACACAGTGTGGTGGTAGAAAGTACCCAGTTGGGAATCTGAAAGTCTTGAGTTCAAATCCAGAATCATTACTGTACAACTCTAGCCAAATCACAAACTCTATCTGTAAATTGTTGTGGTTGGATTAAATCCAAAAGGTCCCTTTCAATTCTAAATTGATCAGATCTCAGTGCTGAGATTAAAAGGTTTGAGTAATTGAGGAAAAGAAAGGGGTCCCGTGTAGAATCTCTCTACTTTTCTATGACCAGATTATCAATAGTAGTTTTACAGATTTAGGGAATCAAACAAAACATAAGAATGGAGCTTATGTTCCCCACCCACCCAGCCACCCACTTACCCTTCTGCTGCTTGGAAATTTACTACTTTCCACCATTCCCACCCTACTCTTTTCTCTATCAACATTCAAAATGTCAAGAGAATGCAAACTTTTGTTTTGTTTTTCACCACACTTCTTCTCCCCATTGAGCTCATAGTATGTGCTTAATATGATATAATGTCTTCATTTTAGAAACAAGGAAACGGAGTCCCAGAGAGCTTAACTTTCTTGATGACATGAGTAGGTAAAGTCGACACTAATCAGTGCAATGAATGCATAGGTTGCCAGCCTTATATATTGGATAAATTACTTCAGCTGATCAAATGTTTGCATAACTAACTTTTTAGATTCTTTATGTCCTTTCATTTTGAACGCCTTAAACTCAGGAACCATGCTTGTTCCTACAATATCTAAAGGCTCAAGAACCAAAAGATCCCCGCCTTGTTGAAGTCATTTACCATCTCTCTCAATTTCCAAACATGGCAATCTTCTCTAGCTTCTGTTAGAAGTGAAAGTAAAGGTCAGAATCACTTTGGACTGGGGCAGTTAGGTGGTGCAGTGCGCAGTAAATAGAGCATCAGCCCTGAAGTCAGGAGGACCTGAGTTCAAACCTGGCCTCAGACACTTAACACTTCCTGGCTGTGTGACCCTGGGCAAGTCACTTAACCCCAACTGCCTCAAGGGGAAAAAAAAAGAATCAATTTGGCCTTTCATCAAAGGAAGTTAGTAATGAAGCCCACTTTGAGAGGGAACAACAGAACTCAGTGATTTGGGGAAGAGAAGCAGAAGATAGCAATGCTTGTCTTGTGGCTAGATCTTGTTAATTTTGTTAATGTACAAAGAGGCCAAGATCACAGACTTTGAATATCTAGCAGAAAATGTGCTGAATTTATAGTTAAAAAAATTTGGAGCCACTATTACCTTATTATGCCTCAGTTTTCTCATGTGTAAAATGGAGAAGCTATTCTAGAATGGCCTCTTAAATCCCTCCAAGCTCTAATATATGATGCCATAAGCTTGAAGAAACCTCTCAACATCACAGAGAAAGTCCTTTCAGAGCTATAGAGTGCACTCAGTGAACTCAGCTCCTGCCCAAGTCCCATGCCTTTGGTATTAAAAAGAAGAGAAAGGGAAAAGATTCTGAAAGACTCACTGCTGAAAAATGATGGAGAAATTACATTATTATCATAGGGGGAAGAAAGCAAAAGAAATCATTTGGTCATCAAATCAACCCCACATTCCCTGACTAGAAAGTGTCCATCAGTTTGCCCTATGAAGTCCAAAGCATTCTTCTCTGTGTGTTGTCTTTCCTCAGAAAATGTAACTTGTGGAGGGTAAGGAGGACCTAGCTGGCTTACAAGTATACCTCCAGGACTCAGCAACAGAACCCACCACAACTAGAATGCTGGCCCCAAGGCAATTTGCTTTTTATGTCCAGAAGAGCCCCAAAGCCTGGGAAATTCACAGCAGCTAAGAGAAAATGGGGCCGTAACCACCACCCAAATCTTCTGGAGTTTCCTTATCTGGAAAAAGACAATCTTTCATCCAGCTTTAACATGGCTAGGTCAATACTCCATATAATCAAAGATCAGAGAAATAGGAGAAAGACTCTTATGCACAAATATATTCATAACAGTTCTTTCTATAGTGGCAAAGACCTAGAAAGGGAAAATACTCAATAAAGTACGATATATAAATGTAATCAAATATTATTGTGAAAGGATTACTTCTGAGAATCCTGGGTAAGAATCATGTGAAATGATGCATAATATAGTAAACAGAATCAAGAGAACAAATGGTAGCATTATATGGTAACAAAACAAAACATTGAAAGACTCAAATCTAACCAATGGAATAAATCACAATTCCAGAGGACCTTACCCCATTTCTTGATAGATAGATTCAAGAAGAAAAAATTATATATACAAGGGGAAAATGAAAACTTTACTAAATATAAGAGCCAAAATACCTGAGGTCTTTTCCATCATTTAATTTATGATCCTGTAACTCAAACACAGTATTCTGCACAAAACAGTACTTAAATATTAAGTAAATGGAACCGAGTTGTTCCTGAGGTAAATTGTGCCTGCAGTGGAAGGTGCCTTTGATTACATACATCCAATCACTTCATTTTGCAAGACTGAGGGCCAGAGAAAGAAAGCCACTCATCCAATAATCACATGAAAGAGTTAGAGATAGGGTCAAGACTGGAACCTAGAAATTGTGATTCTCCAAGCATTCCTGTAAGTCTACCCTAGCTTACCTAGGTGCCTAAATAGCAATGACTCTCTCCAAATTCTTTAAATTGTTTCTCCCAGGACCCGGCCCCATTACGAGGTCTCACTTGGGTCTCAGAAATATCCCCAGCCAGGACCCAGAGTTCTTCACCTTCCCTAGAAATTTAAATAGGGACAAAATCACACAAACTGTTATCCTTTGTCTAAACATGTCAAAGGTCACACAGGGATCCATTTGTTCCCTCCTCACTCCCTCTAGGGATTTTCTCTTGTGGTAGGTTAGTAAAGAGGGTGGGGGAGGGGGAAACAGGGTGGGTAGAGACATGGAAAGGTGTGGATACGAGGAGGTAAGGCTGTGGTGAAATCAAATCTCTTCTTGGGATGTTAATTCACATCCTGAAAGCAATGGCATAGAGATTGTCTGGAATGTCAGGAATGTCCCAGTTCCCTGGAAGGGGGGGGGTGGGAGAACAGAACAACCCAACCAATGAAAGAACCCAAACCCTCCCCTCACCCATTCTGATAGGCAGGGCCCCTCCCACCCCTCCTGGATACACACGGAGCCCTGATAACACATTCTCAGTATCTCCACTATGAATTTTCAGTTCTCCCCTCCAACATCAGCAAACAGGAAAGTCCAGACCCAAACCCTTTCCCTCCAAAATAAAAACCTTAAATCACAAAAAGTGGAAAGGGAAGGCCAGCAAACCTCACAGGCCCACAGGGCTTGTGGGAGTCAGTAAATTAGTGAAGGTTAGGTAAGAGACAACCTCCATCTCTAAAGAGTGAAGGTTACAAAAGCAATAAAACACTGTAGTAATATTATGAGGGAAAAGCAAGTCAACATTACAACCCTAAGCTCTCTCAGCTTTCTCTTATTTCAATTACAATATATTAGGGATGCTCTAAGAACCAATCAGTGTGAATTGACAAACATTCAGGGGCTAGGGTCAGATTTTGATTTTTTTCAGGTTCTTCCCAAGCTGGATACCTCAGGCTATGAGCAAGTAAATCAGTGCCTGGAATTTGGCAGTCAAGAGAATCCAGGAGGAAGCTTCAAGATGGACTCCAGGTGTGGGTAATGAGAGAGGTAAAGAGCTCTGGAGTGGGAGGAATCAAGCAGGAGAGCTGGGTTCCACTTTATGGAGCTACCATCACTACCCTTTTAATTCTTTTGCTCTGTTTCATCACTTATAAGAATGAGTGGGTTGGAGAGTCAATATGCTAGAAGAGTCCTTCTAGCATGACAATGAATTCTATAAGTGTGTGCTACTTTTGGTGTTTTTTTTTTTTTTGGCTACAATCAATGAACAAATAAACCAAAAGAAACAACAAAATGTGAAAAACCAAAATGCATATTTGAAGGAGCTTGTAGAATTCTACAATTCTACACCTCAGAGGTTTTTTGTTTTGTTTTGTTTTGTTTTTTTGGCTTTTACTCATGTCTAATTGCTAGAAGAGGACACCACTGGGGTAATCTAATTCAACCTCAAGATTTAGATATATCCCCTATCACACTGTCTGGTAGATAGTGGATGCTTAATAAATGGATTTTCATTTCCCCTTCCTCTCCTTTATTTTGTTTGGTGTTTTGTTGCTGTTGTCTACTTTGTTTGTTTGCTGCTGTTGTTGGGGAGGGAAGGGAGTCAGGATTAAATTACTGGTCCAGTGTCACATAATTAGTGAGTGTCTAAGGCTGAATTTGAATTTAGGTCCTCCTGACTCCAGGGCTGGGTCTATTCATTGCACCACCTCACTGCCCCTTCCTCCCCTTTACTTTAGAAAAGAGAGGCTCAGATATTTTAAATGATTGGGAGCCCCCGAACACAGTGATAGTCAGTAATGGGGCAGATTCTTTTGAGTCCAGATTCTGCTGCCTTTCTCTGTGTATAGCGGTCACATATACGGCTCTGGAATGTTCCCCAGAGTGGAAGGGGACTGAACTACATCCATTCTACATATTCATTGTGCCCCTCCAATCGCAGGCTGAGAGAAGTTAGGGTGAGAGATGCATGATGACAGTTCTTTGGGGGAAAATATGGTGGGGAGGAGTAGGTAGAGAAGCTTCCCTTTTCCTTTGGAAGGTAAGAACTAGGAAACCCAAGCACAGCTTTTAACCAGTGAAACAGATTTTTCTAAAGCAGGATGGCTTAAAAGACATGAGGCTTACAGAATTGAGAACAGAGAAGGAGAAAGTCTCAAGAGCTGGCAACCAGGGGAAAGTGCACCAGGTAACACTGACTTCATTTTTTTGCTCCTTGCACATTTCTAGCACAGTGACAAATCATCAATTTGGAAAGAAAGGTTATTCTGAAATTGTGTAAAGCCTGAGATGCAATTGTGTTCCTTTCAAGTATGGAAGAGCCCTGTGTTAGATTACGTGAGGTTTAATCTATTAAGTAATGTGACTCTCCAAGGAAGGAAGGTGACTTCTAGCTCTGATATTCTATGTGCTCTTATCCTGAATAAATATAGTGACTCAAACTAGACTAATGAACTAGACTCAGTGTTGCCATGGGAGAGGTCCTCATTCCCTGTATAAAATAAGTAACTCCCATGTAAAACAATGTATAACTCCCATGTACAACAAATGAGTATGGCTCAAAGTGCTTAAAAATGTTGCTTTCCTATAGGTTAAACATTCCCCCAAAATCTCCTTTACATTAACTTGCTTTGCAAGCTACACATTTTTCCACAGTTCGTTCAAAGGTATCTCTCAAGGTTGGAATGATCACATACTCGACTTAGTGGGTCTTAAGCAATTGGCCTTTACTGAAATAATCTTGTTTTATCATCAAAGGCTCTGGTTGCAGTTGGCTGGTAAGAAAATGGGGGGCGGGGGTGAGGAGGGGAAGAGTAGAATGGTGTTTAGAATGCATGGAGGGGGAGGGGCAGCTGCTCAGGACACCTGTCCTTTCTTACTAGGCTGGGGCCTCCTGAAAGGGCAGAGTGCACACCTGACAGCTAGCTAGTATTTCTGGAGAAGTTAGAAACTCCCTCCCCCTCCATGCTTAAAAAAGAATGTCACTTTTCTAAGCTCCTCTTGCTCGTACTTTTCACTCATCCCCTAAAAGGGGTCATTGTAAATTAAGAATCACTCCATCCTTCTCCTTAGGGAAAAATGAAGTCCCCAATCAGGTCAGGACCAATCAAATACCAAGAATCAGACCATCAAATCTCAGTTTTTTCCAAACACAGAATCATCAAAGTATATGCTCGTCCAGTTGAGCAGTACTAGTTCAGCCACTTATGGTGTGACCTTGGATAAAGCATGATGTTACCACTCAATTTCAGTTTCTTCAACTGTAAAATAATGCTCCTGATCTATAAGACTTCATCATATTTTAGGCAGAAACTCTAATGATCTGGGTACAAATCCAGGTTACTCCAAAATAGCACCCAACTGATCCTTCCCATGGTGCTTAGGACACTTTGGGATCTTTTGACATTCCCCCATCTTCTGTCTCTCCTTCCTTACTGACTAAGCATTCCTTATCTGTCATCTAATAACTTCCAGATCTTCATAGTCCTCTTTATTTCTTCCTTTCAAGCATCAATCATCTAAGCCACACATCCACCAGGTAATTTACACCATAGCATTTCAATGTCAGTACAAGCAGTTGTCTAAGAAAAATGGACTATTCCACAGATTTTTCCATAAAGTGATTTTTACATAACACAAATGTGTCCCACTCATTTCACTTAGCTAATATAACAAAAGTATAGGCAAAATACTTTTTTGTTCAAATTCTAAAATGTACTAAAATACAGACATATTCAATATTGTACATGATAATAAGCAGAATTAGGAAATCAAAGGTAAATTTTATGATAAAGTATGCACTGTACTGTAAAGTTAATTTAAGTGTGCACTATGTTGCCCCTTCCCCACCCCCTGCACCTAGTTTTATCACTAAGTAGTTGACTGCACAACGTTTTTGTATGAAGCTATCTAGAGATGTTTGGATAGTGGCTCTCTTTTGTTCCTCATATCTGATAGCAAGCAATATTATCTTCAACTAGTCTTTGAACTTTTAAAATTTTTAATGCATTTGGACCCATCTTTTCAATGCTAGAAAAAAAGCATTTTCACTCAAATGGTATAAAATGCTTCTGCCAAATGTTTCACTGTTTCAAACCTTTTTACTTCAAGCCTTTCTAGTTCAACCTCGAGTTCAGAAGCTGCTCTTTCTTCTGCAATCTTTGCAGCTAGCAGCTCAATCAGATCCTCCTTAGCTAATTCTTCTCCAAGAAACTCAATCAACTCCTCCATTTCTAGCTCCAATTCTTGTGCTAATTTTACAATCTTGTAACTCACTTTCACCTTTGTCAAATCCACAACGGCTATTACATCTTCCCAATATTCTGGATTGCATGGGAATTATTGTAGGACTTCCAGAAATCTCTCAATTTCAAATCCTTATATGCATTCAAAGCTGAAATTGCCAGGGCAAATATAGTGCATAAATAATAGTGACTCCGCAATCCATAGGTTGTAATAATGAAGTAGTATTAGTTGGAAGTAAACTACTTTTACATTTTCATTAAAATCATTCAAATGGGAAACCAGGGGCATTATCCAAAATAAATAAAATTTTAAAAGGAATTAATTATCATTACAAAATTTCTAATATAGGGAAAGAAACAATGCATAAATCATTATTCGAAGCTGATGATGATTATCCAAGTTTGTTGTTTTGTTTTATTTTGGTGGTGTTTAGTCATTTTTTCATTAAAATTTCATGACCCCTTTGGCACGGTTTTCTTGCCAAAGATATTGGAGTGGTTTACCATTTTCTACTCCAGCTCATTTTACAGATGAGGAAACTGAGGCAAATAGCATCCCACAGGCAAAAAGTGAATGAAGCCAGATTTGAATTCAAGTCCTCCTAACTCCAGTCCTAGCACCCAATTCACTGTGCTGCCAGCTGTCCCATCCATTTCTTAGGATTCTCAAAATAATACACAAGTACCACGGCTTTGATGATTCCTTTCAATGCTCTGCGATTTTCTGATTGGTGTATAAGAACAGATTTCAATTTGCAAGTCCCAAATGCACTCCCTCCAAACAGAAGCTTTTTGAAGCTTTTCCCCTGTTTTTAGATTCAAGATGGCATTCTTAGATAAAATAGACCAGTTTCATCTACATTAAAAATTTACTCTGGCAAGTAGGGGAACTTCATCTAATTTTTTTTTTTTTCCAGGAACCCTGGTTACTACTTCTTTGCTGCTTCAGTAATTTCACTGGCAACCTCTGACATTTGCACATTATGAAATCCTGCATGATTTTTAAATCATGCAAACCAACTATTGCTTACTGTAAATACCCTTGTTCCTTCAGGGCACTTTTCCTTCAAATCTTCAAAGAGGCTTCAGGCCTTGGCTTGAATTGTCATCAAACTTGAAGAAATATTCTTCTGAGTCTGGTCTCCTATCCACATAATTAATTATTTCTCCATCTCAAGAATGGCACCTTCTCTTTGCTTCAATAGATAAGTTGACTTCATGCAAATTCTATGTTTTACATGCTTCTTTGTCCAGGAAGCATTCTTTATTATGGTGTTCACAGTCAACTCTACAAGTCTAAGTTCATGTGCTCTAAATGATGATTTTTCTCTTTCTTCATATTTTCTAATTATTTTCATTTTCATTTCCAAATCTAGTGGCTTATGCTTATGTTTCGCTTTCCACCTCAAGAGCATGTGTGCCATCACCCTTGAATCACTACTGAACACGGAGAGGTACAGCACCATTCGCTGTTGGTAGACATATGGGAACTGACCTACAACTGCTTCTCAACTTTCCATTACCATTTTCACAAGTCATACAGTGTCTTATCATACAATATCTACTTTGCATAAGGAATTTTCATAATTTTTTTTGGAATGCAAACTTCTTTTAGAATTTTTTATTGAAACTTTTTTATTTTCAAAACATATGCAAGGATAATTTTTCACCACTGACCCTTGCAAAACCTTGTGTTCCAATTTTTCCCAGTTCCTCCCACTCCCTCTCTCCTAGATGGCAAGTAATCCAATACATGTTAAACATGGTAAAAAGTATATGTAAATCCAATATAGGCATACATATTTACACAATTATCTTGCTGCACAAGCTAAATCAGAAAAAGGGGAAAAATGAGAAAGAAAATAAAATTCAAGCAAACAACAACAAAAGAAGTGAAAATGCTATGTTGTGATCCACAATCAGTTCCCATAGTCATCTCTCTAGGTGCAGATGATTCTCATGATCACAAAATTATTGAATTGGCCTGAATTGTCTCATTTTCGAGATATCAGAATTGATCATCATATAATCTTGCCATTGTCATGTACAATGAAATCCTGGTTCTGCTCATTTCACTTAGCATCAGTTCATGTAACTCTCTCCAGCCTCTCAGAAATCATCCTGCTGATCGTTTCTTAAAGAACAATAATACAGAATTTTTTAAGTTAAATTTGTGCAATGTGAATTTATGTAAAGTAAGAACTGTTTATATGTCCAAAATTCAAATCTTCCACACCTTCTTCAGGTTTCCTATTTGTTCTAAGGACACCACTTCCCAATTTACTTAATCATCTAAGGCTTGCCTGCTCAGGGTCATTCCCCTCTTCCTCAGCACCTTCCATTCAACCAATTACCAAATCTTAGTCAGTTGACCTCCCCACTTCAAGCATAACCCTCCTCCCTTTGTCTTCACTCTTACTCAGCCAAAGCCTACATGATCAGGTCCTCCTTGGCTCAGAAATGTTTAGAGGCTCCCCTTTGGCTCTAAGACAATAATAGCCAGCTCAGTTCCAACTTGCTTTTCCAGACTCAATTTATATTTCATTCCCCCTTACATACTATGCTACAAAATGGACTAGTAATTATTCCAGTTGGTATTTTAGCTCTTCCAAATAACTAATCTGCATATCTGTGGCAGTGCTCAAGAGGACTATAAGCATCTCAAGCTTATAAGAACTACTATGGAATATACAGACAATTCTCACTTTACACAAATTCACATTACACATATCTGACTTTAAATTTTAAAAGACATTTGTATTCTAAAAATAAAAGATGAAAATTTCTTGTGCAATATAGATATTATAACATACTGTACAACATGCATAAATGGTGGTAAGAAATTGAGAAACTACTGAAATTCAGTTCCTACATGTCTGTCAACAGTCAGTGATACTATGCTTCTCCACATTCAATAGCATCCTTATATTTTCACCATGGATGGTCAGAAACTCTTGCGGGGGGGAGGGGGAGATTCTTTTTTATTTTTTGGTTTTTGCATCTCTAGGATCAGAAGCCAATGCAATACCTAAAAGGCATTCAATAAATGACTATTGGATTTGTTTCCCTGATTTAATTAATCCAACCATACAAATTAATATTAGCTCAAGAACAGAAAGAAATTGGAGTATTCCTACCTGGTGCCCACATATTATGGGAAAGTCTTTCAGAGGGAGTCACCATCAGGATATGAGTAAAAAGGAGTCTTAATATTTCACCCACACAAACTATAGAAACAAACTCTCCAAACCTCCTACCTACTGTAATCTATTAAAAGAGATAGAAAGTGTGTAAGTATAATTTTGTTGTTCTGGATCCTCCAGGAAAACTCCTAAAAGCATAGATTTAAACTTGGAAAGATTATCTACTACAACCTCCTTGTTAGTTACAGATGGGGCCAATAAAAAGGTGACACAGAAAGTACTCAGCAGAGTTGGGATCCAAACCCAGATTGTCTGCCTTCAAATCCAGTATTCTGTAATACAGCTGAACACCAGATGACTGGTTCAAAATTTGAAACTGAGGTGGCCATCTGAAGAATTTACCCACTGGGTTATGTCTTATAATCCTCTGGAAAGTTCTACTAACTCCTCCACCTTTAGGAATATCATCCAACCTATTCTGTTATATAAACAATGAAATAGACATTTTTAGAGGCAGCAAGGAATTTTAGAATCATGGGTTTCAGGTAAGGAAACAGAAAAAGTGACTTTCCCTAAGTCACAAGAGAACTAATTAGTAAACAGACTATAGAAAGGAACTCAAGTGTCCCTGCAAGCTAGTGCTCTTTCCACTAAAACTCATTCTCTCTCTTATCAAGCAGTGATAAAGAAAAGGAGCAAATGATTTCCAATCTTAGTTTCTTTTCTTTTTTGGGGGGGGGAGGGGGCAATTGTGTCATTGTTTTATTTTGCTTTTCCCCTTTATGGTACAAAAGTATAGGGGGGAATCTCTGGACCTTGGCCCAGGGCAGAGAGTGATAGCCAGAGTCAGATCATCTGGGAAAACCCTCTCTGAAGGGGGTGGAACTGGCACACTCCGGGGATGGCAGCAACTCAGACAGGGGGTGGGGCCTGGTGGAAGGAGGGGAGAAAAGGAAAAGGGAGGTGGAGCTGGCTTGATGCCCAGGGCTCCCTGCCCAAATTGTATCAAGAAGCAGAAAGGCAGGGCATGCAAGCTCAGGGACTGAAGATACTACAGGAGGCTGGATGCCAGGCAGCAGGGAAGGGGCATAGATAGGGCAGAGAAGAAGCTGCCCTATGGAGGATGCTGCAAGTTGGGAAAGAAGATTAGGAAGTATCTGAGGGACAGCTTGTACACATAGTTATAAGCATCTACATGCAAAGTCATTATGTGTATAACGATACCCGTTACAGAGATGGGGAGCCAAGAGTTGCCTGCAGAACTATAAGCTACCTGGGACTCTGGACCTTTTTTATGTAATTCCTAAACTCTTCTTGTTCCAGATCTCCTAAGTATATATTCCCTTGGGCCAAACTCCTCATGTCTCTGGACTGTGATTTCTTTATTTGTAAATTCCAAGGACTAGACTAAGTGACTTCTAATGTTCCCTTCAGCAAAAGCAATGATCCTGAGTCAATGGTCCATTCAAAGCTAGAGTTGACAAGGGACCAGACAAGAAGGAGAATAGAAAAGAAACAGACATAGATAGCACTTTAATACTTGCACAGTGTTTTCTATATACACAAGTCTCATTCAAACAGCCATGGAAGGTTACTAATTTGATCATATGCTAAGCAAGGCTAAGCGACTTGCCTGTGGTCAGTCTTAGAGACAGTACTGGAACCTGGGTCTAGCATTCTATTGACAATACATACCACTCTGTTCCTCAGTCTTAATGGTCACTCATAACTCTAAAATTCCTTGATTAGGTCTGCTACATAGATTAGCTTAGAAGAAGCATGGCAACATGGAAAGAACACTTAACTGTGAGTCAAAAAAATTATCAAACCTGGGTTCAGGTTTGGTGCCACTTAGACTTTTAAGATCATGGCCACATAACTTTGCCTCTCAGACTGGTTCCTCATCCCTCCCACGGAAGACTTAGACTAATGGTAAAATCACTTCTAGTTCCAAGATTATGATCCTACCAGCACTTATACACATACCACTTGATACCACACCTCTATTAATCTTTCATCCATCTTTCATCCAACAGGTTTCAGTTGGAAATCGATTTGTTTAAATTAAGGAACACGTGACCAGCAGGATGATTTCAGAAAGGCCTGGAGAGACTTATATGAACTGATGCTGAGTGAAATGAGCCGGACCAGAAGATCATTATATACTTCAACAACAATACTATATTATGATCAATTCTGATGCACAATTCTTCAACAATGAGATGAACTAAAATCAGTTCCATTTGTTCAATAATGAAGAGAACTAGCTACACCCAGCGAAAGAACTCTGGGAGATGAATGTGAACCACTACATAGCATTTCCAATCCCTCTGTTTTTGTCCACTTGCGTTTTTTCTGAACTTCAGTTTTCTCCTGTACTAGAGGACTTATTTTGAAAATGATGTCTAAGACCTCTTGTATGTCCCTAGGTTCTGGGAAGAAGAATGAAAACTTCCATTCCAATTAAGGCACTTTCCAGAATGCCTGGTAAATAACCAAATGGCATCTCATCTTCCCTCAGGTTATTTCTACCTTATTTTTAAGTCTGATTTTTCTTGTGCAGCAAAATAACTGTACGGATATGTAAATATACATTGTATTAAACATATACTTTAACATATTTAACAGGTATTGGTCTACCTGCCACTTAGGGAGGAGATGGGGGGAAGGAGGGGAAAAGTTGAAACAGAAGGTTTTGCAAGGGTCAATGCTGAAAAATTACTCATGCATATGTTTTGTAAATAAAAAGCTATAATAAAAAATAATTAAATTAAGGGACATGAATATATGTCAAAAGTATATATTTATTTCCAGTAGCACTTTTTTTTATAATAGCAGAAGTGGAAACAAAATCAAGACCCCCCTATCTATTACTAAATGACTATCCATTGCGATTAGCATATTAGCCTAGCAATTAGACATGTGATAGACTATAAAGTAACAATTGAATATTACATGTTTTAAGAAATAATGACTATGATGAATACAGAGACTTATATGAACTTGCAAAGTCAAGAAATCCTAAGCAGAAAAAATGATAGTATGATCAATATAAAAGAAGAGATATGACTTCCCACTCACCACTCCTCATTCTTTGCAGAGAGAGGGAAGAATTTAAGTGTGATACACTGTATATCATGTCAGGCTTTTTCAACAGGTCGTTTAGTTTTACACGGCTACATTTCCCCTTTTTTATTCTTTGTCATAAGGGACAGCTCTAGATAGCTCTCTGGGAGGAGGAGAGAGGAATATATTGGGAAAGTGTATGTGATATAAAAAAAAAGATATCAATAAAAAAATTTTAAAATAAATTAAGGCATAAATAGTGCCCAAGAGTAGGGAAGATGAGATGCCATTTGGTTATTTACCAGGCATTCTGGAAAGTGCCTTAATTGGAATGGAAGTTTTCATTCTTCTTCCCAGAACCTAGGGACGTACAAGAGGTCTTAGACATCATTTTCAAAATAAGTCCTCTGGTACAGGAGAAGACTGAAATTTAGAAAGCAACCTATTCAAAGCCATACAGTTAGAAACAGAAGCCAGGCTAATTCCCAGACCAAGTATTCTCTCTACTAAAATATCTTCCTTTTGAAAAGCAAAATAAATGAACACAGGAAATCTCTTAGAATACAATAATGTCAGATGAGACTAATCTCCCTGATTTACAGATTAATCATAGGATTTAGAACTATAAGAGAGATCATCTATTCCATCCCATTCCGCCTCATTGTACAGATTTGGAAATGGGAGCTCAGAAAAATTAATACATTTGTCCCAAATCACACAGTAGGACCATTCAATGCCAACAAGTCCTTTGACTCTAGTAAAGTACCTGGCTTTCGTTATATATATTTTAGAAGGCAAAAGATAATGTATTACCAATATTTTAACATTACCTCAAGACTTTCTCCCTTTCCCATTCATCTTTCACATAGTCACTAAAGTGATTTTCCTAAGCATAGGCCTAATCATGATAATAGGACTTGGAGCTAGGAAGACTCAGATTCAAATTCTGTCTCCAAAAATTATTACTAGTTATAGAACCCTGCTTAAGTCACTTAAATTGCTGGGCCTTGGGTTCAATATCAAAATCATTCAATATCCATAATAATAGCACTTACTTCCCAAGGTTATTTTGAGGATAAAATGTGCTAATTTTGTAAACTGCTTTGCAAACTATAAAGTATCACTAGCTATGTCGATGATGATGACGATTATGCTATTACTGGAATGCTAGCCTCCTTGCTGCTTCCCACATAAGCCATTCCATCTATTTCCATAAATTTGCATTAAATACTCAGCTCAAACACTACCTTTTACATGAAGCCTTTCCTGATCATGCTAGCCTTTCCTCTCTGAAATACCTTATATTCACTTTGTCCATATCACATAAATATGTACATAAATATATATATATATATGTGTGTCTCTCCAATTAAAACATAAGCTCCTGCAAGGCAGCAATTGTTTGGTTTTTGTGCCCGTTTCCCCAGGGCTTACTACAAGGTCTAGGATATAGCAGGCACTAAATAAATGCTTGTTGACCATGGAGATGAGGGTGTACGGTCCAGGTTGAAGCTTTTTCAAAGGCATCAATTTTTGAAAGACTTTTCTAAATTAGGGAAGAAACCAAAGAGTTAATGATGTGAAACTGAGAACTCTTGGAAGTAGCAAGGTGCTAAGTGGTCATATACAGAGTAACAAAACTTTTGTGGTAAATTGAAAACAGTCAAGGCTTTGTTCCCCAAGCCATTCATCTGAAAAAGAAACAGACTGACAGATGGGCTCCCAAGAAATTACACTTCTTGGCTAACTGATAACAAAAGATTTGAAGGATAGATAATCTGGTATCTCCTAAGGAGTCCTTGAGAAGCCCAGGGTCTCCACTGATTCCAGTCCTGTCCCCTTGCCCAGTGCGCCATCACATCCCTTTCCCTTCTGCTCTGAATTAAAGCAGCAGCAAAGCAGTGCTTCCTAACCACAGCTGTCTCTTCAAAATATAGGGCAAATTTAGACCTAGAAAGAACTTCAAGAACATTTAGTCCAACCCTTTCATTTTACAGAAGAGGAAACTGAAGCTCAAAGAGGTTGTAATTTGCCGAGTGGCAAAGATAGGATTCAAACTTAGGTCTTCTTGGCTACAAATCCATCTCTTTCCACTAAGCCATACTGCATCAAAGACAATCCAACTTAAAAAAGAGCCAGAAGAGTATCAGATACATGTGTTGACTGGTCAAGGGAGAGCATCATTAAGAAGTGATAACTATGCCAAAATAAATACATAAATAAAAATTTTAAACGCTCAGTTCAACTTGATGTTTTTTTTTTTTTTAAAGAAATGGAAAATGGGAAGGGAAAGGAAATGGAGGAAGAGAGGTATTAAAGAAAAACAATCGGAACAAACTTGGTCAGGGTTACGGAAGATGATATTTGAGCAGTGCAGCCCATCTGAGATAACTCACATATGGGTCGTTGGGGATGCATCTTCCAGGGTATTCTGGAAAACACTGAGCAGGGTACTCTTACCTGAGGAGGCAATAAAACCTTAAATAAAGTAATGCTGCTCTCTATTTTATTAAAAAAAAATCTAATCTTTCCAATAAGGCAATTAACAAGTAGAAACAGAAATTTGGAAGAAAGAGAAATATTAAAGCAAAGTATGATGTACAAATGGATGAATAGAGGGGCCAGGTTTATCCTCTACAGGTGAATGTATACTCAGAGTGAGGACTTTGTGATCCTCATCTTGAAGCATGTAGGAGAAACTGATATCAAAAGAAATTTCTTTGATAACTCAATACCACAGAGAAAATTCTTTGAGTCATGAAACAATTCTTATCCTGATGGGGGGGAAGGGGAGAAGAAGGGAGCCACATCATTGCTATCGTCAAAAATAACTTACTATTGGTCTAAAAAATATTCCCTACAAATCTGACACCCAAAAAGATGCTCTTAAGTTTCCTTCAAAAATCACTAGTCCCAAAAGACTTAAAACAAAAAGTAATTACAAATGAGGGAATTAAGGCAGAGAGAGTTTAAGTGATCTGCACAGACTATATAGATTATATAACTATTCAGTTATCTCAGTTAGGCATTGAACCTGAGTTCTAGTCTATCCACTAGGTTATACTTCACCTGAAGACACTGGGATATGACACTAGTGTTTCTCTTTAGGTGGAAATTGTAAGTTAGGAAACAGGAGAAATGATTCTAATCTATCTAAAATTAGTCGGATGGGATCAAGCCTGGAGCCAAGGAAATGGGTGAAATGACCCCCTCAAGTCCTGGATTCTGTTGGGGTGTATAGAAGGGTGGGGAATAAATAACAGCTGGTCTGATTGTCTCCTCACTCCACCCTTTACAGGAAAGGAAGGCTGTAGCAGGTGTGTGCATGAAGAGGGGAAGCATGGATAAAAAGCTTTCCAAGCAGGGGCACAGAGCAGTGGGGTCCCAGAAACTTGTGGGGGCAGAAGGTGCCAAGCAGACTGACTAGGAGGGGCTATGATAGCAGCTGAAGAGGGAAGGGCACAGCAGCTGAGGGGGAGAAGGAGGAGAGGGGTCACACCCTCGGGGGGAATTGAGAAGGTCTGAGCAGCTGGGATAGATTGGGGGTTGGGGGAGGCAGGCGTCAGCCCGTCTTATACTCTCCATGCTCAACAACGCCTCCCCCCACCCCAACACACACAGGTCTAGCCTTTCTCACTTAGTCCAGGAAGATATGAGTATGTCATCTCTTGATGTCCCGTTCACTACATCTCCCTTTTATTGTGAAGCATGAGCTCAGGAGAGGGAAGGGGGAAAAAAAAGAAGGGACTCTGAGATACCAGGAAAAGAAGGATGCTGAGTAAGATGCTCCCCCTCCTCATTACTGTTGGGGCATTTGTTCAGCCTTTCTCTGATAAGCTAGCCCCAGAGCAAAAAGCCATGCTCCTAAATGGGAAGGAGGAGGAAGGGGGAAGGGAGGGGAGTCAAGACCCTGTTCTTTGTCTCTCTCTTGAACCACCCACCGGAAACCTGACCCCAGCCCCACTGGGTTCCATCCCCCTTGGAGGTCTTCAGTGAAGCCAGATCCAATCCAGTCCGCTCTTCTGCTGCTTTCAGGGCCATTGCTGAGACAAGTCCTGGGGTGGGGGTTGGCTTCTTCCATTGCAAACACTGAAATAGGGATGAAGGGGGGGAGGGGAAATACACAGGACAGAGAAAATGGCAGCCCGGAGACAGGCAGCATTCCTCTGTGACAACAGCAGCTCTGCCTCTGCTGAAGAGCTGAGAGTTTGGGCCTAGGTCTATGCCCAGACCTGAGAAGAACAAGCAACTAAAAGGTCTTCATTTCCCTAAAAGATGTCTTGATATATTCAACTTCCTCCCCTCCTTCCCCCTCCCACACTTTTCTTTCTATCCCTTCCTTCCCTGATAAAGTGGAAGTCTGTCAACAGAGAGGTAGCGCTGCCAGTTATTAGCCTGACCCCCCCTGTCACCCACCTCCCAGACTGAGAGGGTCTAAGGGAATCCCAGCCCTATTCGTCCTTAGGCTGGAAGAGTAGGGGTGGGAGTCTGAGCCATGAGGTCGTACTCCAGGATATCATCCTTGCTTCTGCCCAGCTGACACAGTCACCTCACCTCCTCTCCTGATCTGAGCCAGATTGCTCCCGGATAAACAAAATACATAAAACGGCCTCAGAGCTGTCTCAAACAAGGCTAACTCCACTCAGAGGTGAGCACCATGAGTGTAGTACGTCGAGATGTAGGCGTGGGATGGTCAGAAGAAATCTAATTTCAAATCCTACCCATGTGTACTAGTTATTTGTCATTTACTCTCCTTTTCAGACCCTCACATTTTCTTTAAAAATAGGGAGAACACGTGTTGTGCCTCAAGAGTTCGTTGCAAACACAATTTATTCTGCCCATTTCACAGATACATCAACATTCTTAATTCTTACAACTCAATGAGGTTGTGACCACTTCCAGACATAGGCATCCCAAGAACTCAAGAATAATAAAAACAAATAATAATTATAGCTTGCACCCATATAGAGCTTTAAGGTATGCAAGTATTCCTTTTATCCTCACAGCATCCTAGGAAAGTAGGTGCTATTATTATTCCATTTTATAGATGAAGAAACTGAGGCAGACAGTGACTAAGTGATTTGCCCAGCAGACCTAGTGAAGCTGGATTTAAATGTAAGTCTTCTTGACTTCAAGTCCAGAGTTTTGTCCACTTCACAGCCTAGCAGGGCAGGTCCACAACTCCAGGTTCACTCTTGCTTTCCAACCATCTTGAGATTTCCTTACATTTTCAGGAGGTGGGAGGGAAGAAATGCACAACAAGCATATGTGTGTTGTTTTCCATCTCTAAGCACTGGTATTATTTTATGTATATATGTCACACGTGTCACAACACTCTGAGATCCAGAAAGTTGCATCTAAACTTATCTAAATACCAGACCCAGGAGTTTTCTCTATACTGCCCTAAATTTCCCAGCTTTAAGTTTGGCTGCCACTGAAGTTCGTGGAATTCAATTAGGAGTTGGGTACAAAGAGGTATAAAGTGAGAATACTTTCTAAATAATCTCTTAAAGCAGGGGTGGGGAACCTTTTTTTCTGCCAAAGGCTATTCCATCATTCTTGAGCCGTACAAAATGATCAACTAATAGAATTCAACCAATGGGAGGTTGCTGTACTTAACTTTCAGCTCATCATTACTTGCTATTGTTTTAATAAATTATTTCAGAGGCCTTATATGGCCCATCATGGGCTGGACTTTCTATACCCAGTTGTAAAGCTTCAACCTCCTTGTCTGTAAAGTGGAAATAATATCTACAGTTTTTATTTCAGAGAGCTGGTGTGAGGATCAAGAGATTTTTACACACATAATGAATATATGCACATATACATACATATATAATATATATACAAATATATCCACATATATAGTATTTTGCATATCTCAAAAGAACTATACACAAATCAGCAGCTACTATTATCCTAAGTAATACCACCATTCATTGAGATGGTAAGCTAATTATATATCAAAATCTCAAATACACTCAGATTATAGAATTAATTATTCTTTGTCTTAAATGGACTTTCCCTAATAAACCTTCAGATAGTCTTATCTAAACTTTGTATCTCTCCCATAACTTAGCATACCATCTGTAGATACATAATGAATGTGTGTGATAAGAATAAAAATAAACAGGGACAGCTAGATAAGCACAGCAGATAGAGCACTGGCTCTGCCATCAGGAGGACCTGAGTTCAAATCTGTCCTCAGACTCTTAATAATTTTCTCGCTGGATGATCTGGGCAAGCCATTTAATCCCAACTACTTCACCAAAAGAAGAAGAAAAAGAAAAAGAGATGGCAAGCAAAAATCAGGAAAGCAAAAAAAATTATCAGAAATTGCCTCTCAAAGGAGCTCAAAGTCAGGGGGGAAAAGTAGTATAACATAGAAAAAAATTTTCTTGGAAACAAAAATTGGAGGAGGGAAAAAAATCAAATATTGACTCAATAATTCTGACATATGAATGTAGTAGAATATATTCCATAAGAAATATCTGGAATCTAGAGAAACATGGGAGTGGATAGTATAAAGTATTAGTGAAATATTAAGTTTTATTGGCTTAAATATTTCATTCTCAGTAGAGAATTCCTAGAACTCTGAACTTAGATTCAGTTTTGATCTGTATGACCCTGAGCACATCATCTCTCTAGGATTTACTACCTAAAAGTAGTATAAGACTTTCAGGGATATTTTGTATACAGAATTAAACAGATTCAGGAGAAATAATCACATAACAAATACAATAAAACAAAGCCAAAGAACATTACAAGTTATCAGTGCTCTGAGCAATGCAGTGAAGAATCGTGACTTCAGAAGATTACAGGAAAGAGGTGGTACAATCACAGATGTGCAGTGAGGCATACATTATGAGATATACAACCATATGTTTTGGTTTAACTATACTTTCCTCCCCCTGAAGCAATTGAGGTTAAGTGACTTGTCCAGGGTCACACAGCTAGGAAGCATTGAGTCTATGAGAGCAAATTTTGAACCTAGGTCCTCCTGACTTCAGGGCTGGTGCTCTATCCACAGTGCCACCTAACTGCCCCTTTATATATATATTTTTTGCACCACTGAGTTCTGCTGGGGAGAAGGGGAATAATCCATAAGTGATAATGTAAAAAATAATGATAAATTTATAAGCATTTGAAAATATATGCAGTAATGAATATGGAAATGTTTAGAAGAATTACACATGTTTAATCTATAATGAGTTGCTTGCTATCTATGAGAAGGGGTAGAGGAAGGGAGAAAAAGTTGGAACACAAGGTTTTGTAAAGGTGAATGTTGAAAACTATTTTTGTAAAATGAAAAGCTATTAAAAATGAAAACACAAAAAATCTAATTGGAAAATATTTAACAAAATCAATCAAAACAATAAAACATAGAAAATAGTTTAAAAAGAAAAAAAAGAGTATATGGAAAAGGAAAATATGGTTCTTGATAAATGTTGAAGAAGGACTTCAAGAGTTTAGCTTCACTCCTCTCTGGACCTCAGTTTTCTAATAAGAAAAATTTTTTAAATGGAAATTTAAGGAAAATATTCCTCAATAATTAAATGTCAATGAATATTAGCAAGAGAAAGGCCTTTAGAAATCTTATAATCTAATTCCCTATTTTGATGAGGAAAGTGAGACCCAAAAAAGCAATGGCAATTTCCCTGAGATTGCACAAGGAATTAGAAATAGAGTAATAACTAGAACCCAAGGCTTTGGACTCCCAATTGCAGAGTCCTTTTGAGTCACATTAAATTTTAGCAAGACATTTTCTGAAAAGCCCCTCTAGTCTATTTCCCAATAAAACATACATTTATTACTAGATTGGTTGATTGATAGTTATCCTTAGCTCCCAAAGAGCTAAGAACAAAAAGACATCACTATTACCAGATAATATGCTAGGGGGAAAAATTACAAAAAACGAAACTTTTCCTGTTGAAGTTGCTTACCAACTTTCAAAGAAATTGCATGGCTTTTCAATCATCATGTACCAATAGATTTGTGATGGAAATGCAGAGACCGAGAACTATGGAAACTGAATAGATAGCATAGCATTTTCATCTTTTTGTTGTTGTTTGTTTGCTTGGTTTTTTTCTCATATTGTTTTTTCCCTTTTAATCAGATTTTTCTTGTGCAGCGTGACGAATATGGAAATATTTAGAATTGCACACGTTTAACCTACATCTATTGGACAGCTTGTTGATTTGGGGAGAGAGAAAGGAGGAAGGGAAAAATATTTGGAACATAAGGTTTAAGAAAGGTGAATGTTGAAAATTATCTTTGCATGTATTTGGGGAAAATAAAATATTTTTATTAAGAATATTTAAAAAAGAATTGTGTGCTCCAATAAGACAATAAACACTGTTTCCAGCTACTTAAAAAAAAATTGCCTTCCAGCCTTTGCTCAAATTTCTCCCTACTTCAAACAAATGAAAGTCCTTCTTTCCTCCTGTCCCATTCCCCTTCCCCCCAATATCCTACCTATCCTCCTTGCTAGTCCAGTTTGCAATAATGCCAACTCTGCCCATTATCATTTCATCACACTGGACCTTGTACAGTGTTTTAAATGTCTTTGTCATGACTACCACCTAGATGGCAAACACCTTGATTGTAAAGACCTTCCCATATTTCTTTCTTTGTCTCTCCCCATCGGGGGCCCAACACAGGATACAGCACTCAATAAAAGACCTGTTGAACTGAATTCTTTCATGGGATAGGTAGTACAGTTGGAGTCCTCAGAGAAAAAAAGTTAAGATGACAGACAAGCTTGCCACCATAGCAAAACCATCTATATTATATGACATGGTTTCAGCTAGAACAAGAGCCTTCAGGGATTGGTTAAAATTAACCACATGATCCATGAGTTGGCTTCTTATTGGTTTACAATCATTAAATACATGCAACAATTGCTAGCTGATGTCTGTTTAAAATAAGCAGTATCCATTATATTTCCAATGCAATGGGAGGGTTTGGGAGTAAAGGGGATCATCTCATTTTTTTAATTGTATTTTTTCTATCACTGTCCTTTCTGGATCACTGGGTATAATCAGATAGTTGGAAGACTAGAAAACAAATGTTAATAAATAAAACCAAAGATCATCCTGTTTTAGATATTCTATCTCACTGACAGAAAAGAACAAATATGACCACACCAGTCTCCCAATTCCAGATAGATTCTGGCAGCCTTAATGCATCCTATGTGCTGTCTGGGGAAATTTTCAAAAAATAATTCCATGATTCAAGCAAAATTACAATGAGGTGTTTATGGAAAACACAACATTGAGAAACAAAGATCAAGTGGTGGTCATTTTGTTGTTGTTGTTGTTGTTTTAGCTAAGAAATATGTTTAAATTTCTCCAAGTATATGTTTCTGCCTGGTGGTGGTAATGAAAATTTTGTTAAAATCCCTCTTAGGTGAGTGATCACAATCAATATTATACTTCAAATATATAAATTATTGATAGCAGATTTAACAATTATTTGAAATATCATTAGATTTGAAAATGAGACATAAAAAAGCAGCCTTTTGTTATTTGGCACCATTTAATAAGCAGTTGCCTTTTTTTTTTTTAAGTTAGAAGATTTTACTGCAAAGATTATACCAGAATTTTGTTTTTAATGCAAAAGGCTCTGCCACTGAAAAGAGTCTGAGAGCAACAGGAGCAGATAGTGAAGAAAGAGAGAACCAAATTGCTGAGGATACCGGGAGCATTAATTAGAAAATGGAAGGTACCTTAGAGATCATTAGTTCAACCTGGTCATCCAAAATAAGAGGAGCTAGTGGGTTAAGACCCAATTCTTTTCAAATTATCATCAATGAGCATTATTAGTCACATTATTTATTAAATGTGCAGAACATTGTCCTAAATGCCAAGTTTAAAAATCATGGTCCCTGCCTCTTTGGAGTTTACAATCCAGTGGATTGCTACTGGGTAATTGAGCAATTCTGTTAAATGCTTCTAATCTCAATGAAACTAAGGTTAGTCTTTTTAAGACCAGTATTTCTTTGGCATTGCTGTCTGGCTTTGAGTCACACTTCAAAAAGTTGAAAATAAAATGACAGATCACCCAAAGTGAAATGAAGAGACCAGGTGGGCTGTAAGATATTATAAATGACACAACTTTTAGGAAAAGCAGAGTAAAGAACACTGTCAGAGAAATGCATGACAGGAAGAAAATAATTATGCAGGACTTCCCAGGCCACATGCCCCACTGGAAGTTATGCAAAGTCAAGAGAACTATCAGGAAACCTTCTTCCTCCTCTTTCCCCTGCCTCCCCCATATTCAGTGGACCCCAGTAATGAATGACAACTTTATAGTAAGACATGGACAAGAGTTGCACAGGATGCTCAGAAAGAAACAGTTGGCAGTCTTCATCACTAAAGGAATGCCCAAAACCATGAGATCACAGATTCATTGAAGTATCTAAATCCAATGGAAATAAAATACACAAAAACTCTTACCACACAATACCATGTGACAATATACTATATTATGAGCATATTAGAGAAGTACAAAATAGATTGACAAGTTTGGTCAGACAAAGATGATCAATGAGTTTGGAAGAAAAGGGGGACAGTTAACCTAGAAGACAGAGAAGACTGATGGAATGTCTTAAAGAATTTTAAATGAAAGGCTGCCAGATAGAAGTTATGGCATGTTTTCCCCCTTAGGCCAGAGGATAGAGATAAAAACAATGGATAGAAACCAGAGAAGCTTTAGACTCAATGTAAAAAAATAAAATAAAATAAAATCCTAACAATTAGTGATGTTCTAAAGTGGAATAGTTTCTCTTGAAACAAGTTCCCTCACAGGATGTGTACAAGTGGAGGTTACGTAACTTATTTTTGCCAGGGATATCATAAAAATATGCTGCCCATCTATAGGCTGAACTAAATGGTCTTTGGGTTCTTTCCAACTCAAGAATCTGTCTGAGGGAGAAAACTGCTACCAACAGGAAGGATCAGGTGATTCTTCAAGATGGCAAGAATTGGATTTTAAAGGATTGGCAGGAATTCAGCAAGGGAAGAGTGTAATATGTGTAGCATGGAAGTTTGAGAACAGAAGGCATGTTTGAGGGATAGAGGGCAATCTAGTCTGGCTAGAGCAAAGATTGAATGGAGCAGAATTAAGGCAGGAAAGGTAGATTAGTGCCAGATTAGTTTTGAATGTCAAAGAAATTTGACCTTTATTCCTTGAATAATAAGAGCCACCAAAGGGTTTGTGAGCATGAATCATAGCCAAATCAGAAAATATTATCTCAGAAGCATAGTATATAATACACAACAGAATACAGAATAAATAGAAGCAAAAAAAAAAAAAACCTTTAGGTTAGGAAGCTATTACAATAGTTCAGGCAGTTGGAAATGCCGACAGGAGTGCCTGGACTGAGACGTAGCAGGAGGAAAAAAGATGCATTGTGTGATCAAATAGGACTGAGTAAACAAACACCATGACTATTTCACACAGGAGGTGTGTGGTTTGGGGAGGAGGGAAAGAGTTAAGACCAAAGAGTAAAAATCACATGCAGAAGTCAAATTCCTGGGAATAGAATCCTGAGAAATCATCACGGGTATTGATTTGTGGAAGAAGTAAAGAATGCCAAAGCTGGCTACCTGCTAGTGGACAATATAGAGGGAGCAGAATCATATAAACAGACAGAAAGTTGTGAACAGCCCTCAAGTAGCAGCTCAGACAAAAAACACACATAATGAGGTCCAACACTGGTTAGAAAACAATGCAGAGGGGTATAAATGATCAAAGATCTGTCAGGATGGGAAACACTATGGGCCTTTCTGGGAAACCCAGAAAAAGTGGCCTGGGATCTGAAGTCTAAGAAATGATCTTTGGAAATTGTAGTCCTTGAGACCATGGTTCTGAATGAGAAGCAGGTTGAGGAGAACTCCCATAGCATTCTTTATCAGGATGCACATGTTATTTGCTGTCTAGGCACTAAGGTGGCATGGATTGGAAGTCTTTTTTCTCCCATTCTTTCTCTTACCCAATTTCCTCTGTCTTCATCCATAATACTTTGAAGACACGATA
The DNA here is from genome assembly GCF_016432865.1 of Antechinus flavipes. Taxonomy (NCBI): domain Eukaryota; kingdom Metazoa; phylum Chordata; class Mammalia; order Dasyuromorphia; family Dasyuridae; genus Antechinus; species Antechinus flavipes. Next base: position 137,577,136 of record NC_067401.1, on the reverse strand, counting down.
GAAATAGCATTTCACCAATCTTCTGGAGAAAAGAAATGGTGAAGGGGATGGGCAAAATTTGTGGCACTCACAAAACCCCACAAGATTTCATGTATTCATTTAGAGTTTTTCCTCCTGTCTCCTGCTACAATTGCAGAATGTCATAGCCCTACTTTCCTATCTCCTGATTGTATCTGTTTGCTACATATATTGGGAAAGGGGTATAAAATCAATGTCCCTGGGGAATCTGCACCCTGATCCATAGCTATAAAATGAGGAGACTTGATATTGCCATCTGTAATGTTCAAGGATAAAAGAAATGGCAACCTATGCTTTGAGTTCAGGTTAAATGTATTGTGAAAGCATAAAGTATTTAATCCCAAGCAAATATCCATAGCAAAGCTCGGAACCCCTTGCTCCAAGCCTTGAACCCTTTCGTGCTTACTATGTTTCTTGTCTTCTCCCCTCAATTTCCCAGGGGCACAACTTGGAGAAGAGAATTCAACAGTTGCACTCCTCTACTTTAGGCATAGTAGAAAAGGGACTAGATTAGAAGAAGACCCAGGGAGAGTTCCAGCTCTATTATTTACTATTATAGCTAGGTATCACAATGGATACATCTCAAGCTCAAACTCAGATTCTCCAAGAGCAAATTGTCCTGGAACAAGTCCCCCTCAGATACCAGCTAGTTGTATGTCCTAGAGCAAGTCATTTGATAGTTTTAGCCTCAGTTTTGGTAAAATTGGTGGTTGATTGTTGTCTTCCCTTCTGGAAGAGGACCAAAATGACATCACTATGTTAGAGTTGAGTCACAATGTGTCCAAATGTGGATGATCAGACCAATAATAGCTCGGAATGCTCAGCAACAGTTTAGATACAACATAGTCTCTATGAATATTTGGGATGGACTCTCTAACTTTGCACATCTTGAGTTTTTTTCTGAGCTAATGCAATTCTGCTTTGTTGTACTTGCTCCCATGTTTTTTAAGCATGATGTTTTTTTTTGCCATGTTGTCAAATGCCTTCAATGAGACAAACATGGAATCAAGGTCAGCAGCTATCACACTGATGGTAAATTCTTTGATTTAAAAAGACTACAAGTTGGGCAGATAGGTGGCTCAGTGGATAGAGCACCAGCCCTATGTCAGGAGGAGCCAAGTTCAAATCTGGTCTCAGACACTTAACACTTTCTAGCTATATGACCCTGGGCAAGTCACTTAACCCCAATTGCCTCAGCAAAAAAAAAAAAGACTACAAGTCAAAACTAAAGTGGAGGGAGTGCATGATTTTTTGTTTGCAGATGACTGTGCACTCAATGGAGCAAGAAGGTAGAAGACTAATGATAAGATAACTACACAAGGCTAGATTTCCCAACCTTCCTAATGAATAGCAAATTGCTATATTATACTGAGAAAAGACAAGTATTTCTAAGTCACAAGACTTCACACAACAGATTATGGGTAGGTGAAGAGTGGGGGTGGAGATCAGCTCAAATAAATAACAGGTTATTTCCAGAAAGGATCTATCTCAAAAATAAGGTAACAAGATTCACTTCCAGCTCCACTGTCAAGTCTTACCACCAGAGCTATGAGTTGCTAGTACAAATAGACTTTTCTCATAGAGAAGCTGAAACACTGGCAGATGGTTAAATAATCCACTTAGAGCTTTCCTTTGTGTCCCAAAGAAGAACCAGTAAAAATGCTTCCATTCTGAGTGACTTCTTCCCCCATCCCCACCAACAATATCCAGGGTCTTGTCTCCCCTTCTTCCTTCCAATTGGAATATCCTAATAGAAAGAAGACAGATCTCAAGTGAGCCCAAATGCTACTAAGACTCCAGAACCCCCAAATAGATATCACTCTATAAAACTATAAAAATGCTTTATAGTAACTGATTAAAATCTCAGGCTTGTTACGTGGCCAAAAAAACATATCAAAGATTTGAAAACCCTTTCTTCTTGTAGTAAGCTATAAAGAAAGCAGAGATCCTGATTTGCCTGGAATACCCCTAAAAGATCAGGAGGAAAGATCAAGAAGTTGTAAAAAACATAGAAAGTATATTGAGACTCTTCTTTTTATAAAGAGAATGATTAGATGGTTCACAATATAGTGTTTATCATAGTATTACCTTTAAGGAGGTGATATTGGAGAAAAGATAAAGCTCAACAAAACATTTTTTAAAAGCCACTACGAATGAACAGCATACTAGAAACACCAACTTTTGAATTCATGTTGCCTCATTTTGCTGATTGATAGCAAAGAATTTAGACCACGTAAGTTAGTTATCCACACTTGGAGAAAGTCCTATCCCTAATGTGGTAAAGGACAACTTCTATGACCCTCTTTCCCCACAATCAACAAGCCTCTCATCCTTTATTATCCAATCCAAGATTCCTGAAACACCTGCTGCTCAAGACTCACCCTCCTCCAGATCACATGTGCTTAATTTAGGGTGATTCCCCCACCATACATGCCAAGCAAAGCCTATTCTGCTTATATACCCTTTTCTGGCCAAAGTACAATAACCCTAAAGTGTGAAATTTCAACTAGTGCCTGACATAGCTTCTCTGCCACTAAAATAACAAAATAAACAGCCAATTTCCTGAAGGATTATGACTACTCTCTGTGAGGACATAACAAATTCATTCTCTCTCTCTCTTCCTCTCTTTCACTTTCCTTCTCTCTCTCTCATTTTCCCTCTCCCTCCCTCTCACTTTCCTTGTCTGTCTCTCTCACTTTCCTCCTTCCCTCTCTTCCTCTCTCTCACTTTCCTTCTCCCTCTCTCCTCCCTTTCTCTCTTCCCCATCCCTCTCTGTGTTCTTGATCTCTCCTTCTTGATCTCTCTGTCTCTCTGTATGTGTGTGTGTGTGTGTGTGTGTGTGTGTGTGTGTGTCTTTCTCTGCCCTCTCCTCACATGCATACCCAACTTTTCTGTATGAGAAGATAGCGAAAGGGTATGGCAAGACAAATTTGGGGACCTGTTTGGCAGTTGCCAGACCCATTAAAGCATGGCTCTAAATAGAAAATGGCAATTCCCTCCAATGTTCTCTAAAAATATAATTGCCTAGCCTTTCAGTATGGAGGAAGAAGTTAATCTGTGAAGATCTATATCATGTTCATCCTGTCTCCTATTCCTACCTTATCATGCAAAATTTACTTTGTATATGAGTGTTTTTTGTTTTGAGTGTGTATGAGTTGTTTCTCTCTCTCTTCCCTCCCTAAAATATTCTATGAGGATAAACTGCTTTGGGTTTTTTAGTCTCTATACCTAGCCCAGAATCTCTTCCTATATAATAGGAGGCTTTAAAAATGCTTGTTGGAGTAAATTAGATTACATACTTACCCTGTTAAGATATCAAATGTATCGACAAAAAAGAATTCACTTATCAACACCCCTTTCCAACCAACCAACACACACACATACACACACAAACACACACACTCACTCTCTCTCTCTCTCTCACTCACTCTCTCTCTCTCTCTCTCTCTCTCTCTCTCTCTCTCTCTCGCTCTCTCTCTCTCTCTCTCAAATCTACTTCTAACATGGATTCACTCTATTTTATTTGTTGCCAATTTAGGTCACTGGCAAATGTGAACAGGACTGTGTGGAAGAGGAGAAGGCTAAAATTAAAGCATAATGCCCAAAGAAATGGTTAAGGCAAGACAGAGACATCTCAGAGGAAGTCATCCCTCCAGAAACTGGCTGAGAACTTCAAGGACCAGTGTTTTCGGATGCTGCTCACAGCCTCCAGTGCCTGAATAGCTCAGACTGAAGGGAAAAAAATTCATAATGTAGCAGCCAGCTGTCTGGTAATGAGCCTCTCCACACTAAGCTAGGCCGATGCTGGGTATCCCAATGAAAGATTTGCAATCTGTCACCTGCCAGTACTGGAAGGCTTTACTACTGATAAGACCTGCCAAGGCTTGTGTTCCACATGCTAAGTCTTCCAGCAACCTGGGTCACCTCTCCTCCATCAAGAAACATCAAAATAAATAACTTAAAAGTAAAAAAAGAGAATTGGTTTTGTATTTTCATTTGGGATTATTCCCCCTTGAATCATTCAAAACATTTCAAGTGACACACCCAAAGCTCCCCACTCAAAATTCTGTTCAAAAAAACATTACGACCCTAAGCTGAATCCTGAAGAACAGGGTAGAAAACAAAATATCCCATCCTCAAAGATCTTACATACAAAACCCCACCCAAAAAAAAAAAAAAAACTTCTAAGAATGAAAAGCATAGTCTTAATTGTTTATCACTTGGGCTTCTTAATTTTGATCTAAATTCTTCCCTAAAAGTTTAGGACTTTTAAAATGAAATCTGTCATTGAATTTACGTATTGTCAACATTTCCTTTAAAAACAAAACAAAACTCATTCAGACCCACAAGTTTAAGGCCATTTTAATAAAACATCCAAAAGTTTCACTCAAATTTTGAATAAAACAACCTGACAACATATAATTCCTATTTAAATTTCCTTTCCAAAGAGGTACAATATAGAGAAAAGGTCAGGTCAGAAATCCTCCAAAAATTGAGAAGATTGGGAAAAATTCAAGGAGATACATTCATCTCCCACCTCAATTTTTCTCTTCATATTGAGAATTTTCCCAAGCCACACTTTCCAGACTTTAAGATAACTCTCTCTCCCTCCATACTGCTACCTCAAGGAGGCCTTCTCAAGATATCTCTTTAAACACCCAAAACATGGACTTTTAAAGGATTTTAACAGGTCCTTGGGACCAAAAGATTTTGAATACACCTCGTTAGTCAAAATTTCTGTCAATGACCTGACTACTTAGTTTAAAGACAATCAATTCAACAAACTTAGCACTGATAAATGCTAAAACTACAAAGATAAATATGATACTAACACAAAAACTGAGAGGACACCCAGATTTGGAGCTGACTCAGCTGTATTTTGACACTGCTAGATATATGAATTGGTCTTTGCCTAATCTATTCTTTTGCTGCAACATTTATTTATTCAGTAAGCATTAAGTATCCACTTTTCACGGGAATACTCTGCTAGGTCCTAGGAATTCCAAGACAAGAACAAGAGTTCCTCCCTCTTTAAAGATTTCACTTTCTACTAAATCCTACTTTAATAGAATTGTTTCAATTTGATTTTTGTGAAGTCCTGATGTGCATTTATGATTTACAACTAAACTGCAAAAATTTCCAGAGGTTTTAGATGAAGAAAAAATCCAACCTTGTTAGTACCATCTTAAATGAAATTCTAATAGGCAACATCTTTGGCGATAGTGATTTTGCTATTGGGGCAAAATTTAAAAGGGGGTCTCATTTTTTTAAAGGAGATTTTTTTTTTAATTCAAAAGAGGAAATGTCAGAAGATATAAAAATGACATGTAACATCAGAAATAGTCCTAAAGGATTTTTGTACCTTCAATAACTTGGCTTTGGTGAAGCTCATGAATCTGTGGGGTTAGTAAGTCATCAGGGAACTCATTATCTTGTTATATTGAACTAGAATATTTTTGTCTCTTTCTCCTTTCCCTTTACTTTAAAATAGCCAAGATGCCCTCTGATTTTTTTTTTAATCTTTCCTAGCATTTTATAGCATCAATCATTAATATGTACATAGTGCCAACCCTGTGAAGTACAGATAGTTTCTCTGGGGTTAGAGGAAACCATAGGTTCAGAGCAGGTAAATGATTTCCTCTTGGTCACACAACAGTTAAAAAGTATCAAAAACAGGATTCAAACCCAGGGCCAGGGATCTTCCTATTACACTGCTAGCCCAGAGAAGTGTCTAACAGTGCCTTGTACATCATAGGTATTTAATGTAACTCTTGTCCAATAAATGAATGAAACTCCAAGAGACTAATGAAAATGTTTTTATTGTTCCAAAATGGTATCCATTGAACTTGTTTAAACTAAGAGACCAGTAAGCTGAGACTTGGAGGCCTTTTTGTTATACTGATTTATCCTTGGGGTAGTTCTTGTTAAAATGGGATCTGATCCTTTTTTCTAACTTATTATCAATAAAAGAGATTAACTAAATCAATCCCCTCTCTATCTAGAGTAACAGGAACTTGAGGTGCCTCATGTTTGTTATATGTTTCTTTTTCAAAAATTAACAAATGCCAAACATTTCTTTAGAACTTAAAGGAAGAAAAGTAAGGGAAGGAAGCTGAGCTGGAGACCACAAAGGATCCCTTGGCTACCATACAAAAAATCCATGGTACTGGCAGAATCTCTGAAAGGTCAAAGACCTGCCTCTGGCTCTAGGACATAAGTGACTAATTCTAACTAACACCTCCTCAGATATATCTTTTGCATCCAAAATATGGTGTGCAGGCAAAACCTAGAGCTCACTTATTTTTGTTTGCTTAAATCGTCCTTTGGGACATAAAGGGCAGGGCCTCTCTGTTTGCAAAGGGCTTCAAGACCATTCATAAACTGACCCTGTTAACTATTAATGGTGCCATATGTAGGTCATATTAATGTGTTCCAGTGGTAGTGTGATAGGATGAGCTGGAAAAATCTGGTCCCTAAATAATTTTCTTGTTTTCTTCTTCAAAGTTTACTAGCTGCCCCTTTCCCACAAATGATCTCCACATAGCTAGAGTGCACTCAGAAAGCAACCTAACAGTGGGTCTTTCCTCAAAACCCTTCCAGTTCAATCCTTGCCATGATGAGTCATTCTGGAAACATAAGAGGATTTTTTTTTCTGGCCTCAACTTCTGATTTCATTCATATAGGAACTCTTGTCCTTTCATTATTTCTGATAAATACTTCTATAACTTAAAATCTTTAAGAAAACTGTCTAGACCCAGAGCACTGAAAGATTTAATGACTTTCTCATAATCACAAAGCTAGTATGGATAAGGGCAAGGTTTGAATCTGTGTCTTCTGAAGTCCAAAATCAAGAACCACAGTGCCAATCTGCCTCAAGAGAACACAAAGGATCAGAAAAGAAAGTGGGTTTGTCATGTAAGAAGAGGAGAAACAGAGAAATTTTAAAAATCAGAATAAGGCCTCTAGCATATGATACAATTTCTTCTAGAAGATTTATGGGAAGAGATGGACAAGAATAGCACAAGATGAAAAATTCTAGAAAGATTTCAATCTACATAGAAGAGAATACTTCCAATAACAATGAAATATTAATTTCATTCTATCCTTTCCCCATTCCATGTACCTCTTTTCTCTCTTCCTACATCCCATCTTCTCTCCTTCACCTTCAACTCTTCCTCTTCCTTTCCTTCTTCTCTCCCCTCTTTTTTTTATTTCCATTTTTCCTTCTCCCTTGCTAACCTTACACATGGCCATAGTCCCAAAAAAAGCACTTTATAGCAATTTTGTGGAACACAAGGGTTAAAGAGGTTCTATGACAGCTCAATAGGAAACCAGTACCAAGATCTCCATTCACATTATTAAAGAAACATGGGTGGGAAGAGAATGGATTTGGTTTGGAGCAGCAAAGACACTATCTTTCCTTAGCACCCCATAATATATTCCTATGGCATTCTTTCAGGAATGAGAATTTTGCTAATTAGGGGCTTATAGAAGCTTAATAACCAATGACCAGAGAGAACACAGAACCAGAAAGATTTCAAGACCTGAGGCTTGGGGGAGGTGGGGAAGGGGAGGGAAGAGAATGTGGAAAGGGGAAGGGTTAGTTCCTGCAGGGCAAGCAGTTAGCTAGCTCTCCAGGAAGCTCTCTCAGCCACCACTGTCGACTTGGAAAAAAAAGAAAAGACCCTGAAAGACAGAAATAAACTTTTCTTCTCAGACTCTTATCACTAACTATTCTAAGCCTGAGGTGTCTCTTTGCCCCCTTCTCCTTTACCAGAGGCTAGGAACATTCTGCCACTCCTCCAAAAGGGGAGCGGGAAATTGACCCCACCCCCATCTCTGAGTTTTTTTCCCCCTCGTCTGGAATTTCCAGCACTGGACTGACTTGTCTGATTTTTCAACAGTCTCCCCTGCTGCTTTTTTTTTTCCTTCTCTATTCTCTCCCAATTCCCAAAAATTTTAGTCACACTTTCTGAAAGACATTAGCCAGATTTTAAAACTTTTTAAGGAGAAAGAGGAGAAAAACCAGTTGGAAGGCCAACAGACATACAAACAGGCAATCACCTCCCTTCCCTCCCCCTCAAAAATGGTAAAATGCTTCTCCACCAAAGTTGTTCCAAAAAAAATTCTCACTTTTAATCCACCAACCTGAGAGATTTTTTTTAAAATAGAGACAATATCAATGTTGAAATTTCTTCCAAATACTACTCTTTTTAATTGGTTGGCTCACATTAAAAACAGTGGAAATAGACTTAATATCTCCTAAAACCCTTCCTAAATAAATTCTATTAGTACATGCTGGGGAAAATTTGAAAGAGTAAGCATTTAAAAGTTTAAGACATTCCCTACACTTCAACTTTAAAACACCCATTGTTCTACAAGATACAATGCCTTTAAAACTTTAGATTGAGGATAATTAATAGCTCTTTAAATGTATCAGAAGGTAAGAATTACAATTTATCCTCTTTGACCAAAGTTCCCCTTCCAAAAAACTAACAGAGTAACATTTCATTTTTTCTTCTTTGTAAGGACAATAATTGAAAAAAAAGCAACAATCCTTAAATTCTTTCCATGAGTAGTCCTAAATAATAATAATATTATACCCTAGAAAAAGCTAATAATGAAAACCAGGGTTATAATCTATTTATTACAGTTAAAGATTTAAGAGGCCAAGTTGATTAATTCAAAATAGCATGGCAAATTTTTTTCTTTTTATTTTTTTTTTTGCTGCAAATTTCTAAGTGGAAATTAAAATAAGGGGGGAGGGGGGAAAATGAAGTCTGACTTACTAGCTATATTTCCAAACATGGGAGAAAACAATTATAATTTTCTGAGCTTCAACTCATCATACCACCTGCCCCCACCCCAAGTATAATGAAATATGATTTTATTTTTTTAACTGAAAATGTCTTGTTAGACTTTTTAAAAGCATTTTAATGCATATGAAACTTTTATCTTCACCAAGAGAAATTGTTAATTCTCCCTGGTTAGGATACTAATTCTCTAAAGTAATCACTAGGGTAAAATTTGCCTTAAAAGCTCCTCCCTCCATTTTTTTTTTTTTTTTTTGGTCTTTTTCATCCCTCTGGCTAGTTTGTGTTATTTTTCATTCATTCATTTTCACCCCTAACTACAAGTCTTTTTCATTAAAGACAGACCCATTTTAAAAGGTGAACATTCCTGAGTCTGTTTTCAAACCTTTCCTTAACCTAATTATTTCTTCTAGATCCTTCCACAAATCTTTTCAAAAATAAACTTCACACACGCGTGCGCGCATGCACATACACATACACACACACACACACACACACACACACACACACCATTTTCAACACTTCCAATACAAAAATACTTTTGTCAAGCATAAGACACTAAGTGAGGCTTTTAAGAGAAAAAAAATCTAACCAATCTAAGATCCAATTGTAAAATATTTTCTCAAGTTAAAATTAATTTCTTTTTTAAACACTCACACGATGAATGACAAAAAAATTTAAACAGCCAGGATTCTCAAAAAATCAGTAGCTCAGCTAATTTTAGTTTTACTTTGAAAATAACCAACAGTTAACCTGAATAAATAATTCCTCAATTTTCTAAGTTGCACACACCCACAAAATATGACATATATTCTTTTTACATTTTTCCCACAATACATTTAGTTTATCAGTAGATAACCTTTTTTAAAGTCACATTCCTCCAGAAGACATTCTTTTAAAGATAACGATTGTTCAGTTCTCTTTAAAAAGCCAGCCATTTCTTCAAATAAGTAGCAACTTTCCCAAGAATTTAAATATTCTAAATTTAACAATTTTAATTTTTCAAGCCCTTCAAATTTAAATCCTTTCCTCAATTCTTTGAAAAGCTTAATTTTTTGCAAGTATTTTTCCCTATTCTTCTCTTTGACAGTGACTACCATAATACATAATCAAATCTATTTGGTAAATAGATTTCTAACCTAAAATGTGAAAAAAAAAAAAAAAGCTGAGGAGGAAACCAAAACATAAAAAAATAAACATTTAAATTTATCCAATTCAAATTTCTTTATACTCAAGAAAATAAATGCAAACAATTACTTTTATATATTTTGATTTGTAGCACTCAATTCCCACATTTGAAACTGGTATATATTACAGTCATCAAATGGATATAAATTTAAAAACCAAAATATACATCAGAAATAGTTCTATTCAGACAAAACTGAAGCAGTGATACAAATCTTTGTTGTTTTGAGATTTTGCCCTCAGTAAATAGTGAGGGCAGTCATAAAAAGTTTGGAGGGTTTTTTAATTCAGCCATAAAAATAAAAAATAGAAGTTGATTCAGAATCCAGTGTATCAGCAAGGAATGTAATAAGAATGGTTTTTGCCTTTCTTGTTTCTCTCTCATTCTCATTGCAAGTTTCTTTTTCAAAGGAATTCGGAAATATCTGGACATACACATGGTCATATGTGTGTTATCTAGAACATGTTATAGTAACTAGCTCTGGTTCTATAAATCTGAATTACTATAAAATTCAGTAACTGAAGAAATGTTTTTCAGATGCAAACTGAGAATGTACATCTTAACCAAATTTTTTTTTTAAAGCAAAGTGCCCCCCCCCCAAAAAAAAAAAACAAGCCCTCATTTTTCAATAGAAAAAGTCTGATTTTAGAGAAAAATTAATTGTGCCCCAAAAAGAAAAAAAAAAGACAAAATCTCATGATATGAGTTTGAAATTACATGGGGAGAGGGAAGTATACAAAAGAAGTAATCTGATCAGTTTTGGAAGGAAAGGAATAATTGTGACTCCAGTCCTCACTCACCCCATGACCTCCCCCCAACTCAAAATATTTCACTACACGTTTTAGATGAGAGCAAGAGAGCAGGGTGTTAGAAATGACTTGGAAAAAAGCAAATGGCTTAGAGAAAAACAGATGCATACTCCTACAGTGGGAATAAAAATATAAATGTAATTAATTTATTTCCTTACATCTTGGTATTCCTTTGAATCTCTGGAAGAAAAAAATGGAAGGAGAAATTCAGGGTTGCATTCCATCTCCATTTTTCGATATTCCAATTACCTAATGTTTCAAGCCTCAATCTAAATCTCAGATTATGGAGTATACTCCATAATCTTTTGAGATTTCTCCATGTATATTATGTCTCTGGCTTTTTTTCTTCCTCAATCTCAAAGACTTTTAAATACAAGATTTTTTTTTAACCTTCCAATTTTATTGCCTCTTTTCACTTAACTCTAATTGTCCTTCCCGATAGCAGAGTATTGAAGCCAATAGAGATTAAATCACAGACTCCATAAACATGTAACAAGCCACATTGATCAGCCCTGGCTACGATGTTACTTAAATAGCTGAAGTGAAATCACCCAGCAGATTTTTGGCCTCAGTGTTAAACCTTTTAGCTTCTCTTAACCCAGAAAGTGCAGAGCCATTCACCCCCATCTTCCCACCCAGAAAAAGCCAAGAACCACACAACAGGAATCCTGCAAATGGTAGACACAAATTAATCAGACAATCCAGTCAGCCAGGGGAATGAGGGTAACTTCCCTCCATCATCAAGAATCAGAAGGGGGTGGGGAGGAAGGGAAGTCCATTTTGAGACACACACATACACACACACACACACACACACACACACACACAGAAAGGACTTTGCTCCCATCCTTTCCCACCTACAGTTTAAGTGGAAGGAGATTCTGAATCAAACATGGAGAGGATTTGGGGGAGTTTGTGGGGAGTTATTTCTTCTTCACGGAGAGGAAAGGAAGGAGGGTTAAAGAACACACGATTCCCTCCTCTCCATTCATCCAAGCAGTTCTTGGCCCTCCAAGAGCCCTTGCTCGCTGCCTGAACACAAAGCTCTCACCCCAGATGGTCCCCTTGCAACAATAGACTGATGGGGGTTGGGGGTTCCAAAAGGATAGTAAAGCAGTAGCATATCTTTCAAAAATCCAAAGGGATAGGAGTGTGAGGAAGAGACTAGAGATCAGGGCCTGTGTAAACTGGTCTTAGCCTAATGAAGGATAAGAGAGAACCATCTTAAAAGGCATTCTCTGGGTGAAGGAATGGAGGTCTCATCCAATTTCCTTCTGAAACCATGAGAGTATTTTCTCCCCTTCTCCCCCCCCCCAAAAAAAAAAAAAACAACCAAGTAGAAATATAGTCTAAGTAGAGAGGAAGGAGGGGGGAAGTCCTGTGGGAAGTTGTAAGTTCATAGGACTTAGAAATCAGGAACTCTTGCAAACTTAGAGACCTTAGATCTCCTTGAAGTATGGGCCACATTCTCTAAGCAAACTCCTCAGGCTTCCTTCATTTTGCCATAGTAATTCCCTTTTATTTTCCAAATTACTTCCTGTATTCCACCCATGCTCCCAACTTATCTTTTTTCCAAAACAAACTAGAAAACACCTCCAAATAAGGTGGGAATATCTCTTTATCAGCTCCTAACATCCCAATAGAATAGTAAGCAAGAGGATGTCCTTCCATTTAGCACATTTTATATTATATGTGTGTATACACACACACATATATACATACACAAATATATTAATCATACACACACATATTAATTAAAAGGCTCCTGAGTCTGAAGGATTTCCCTAAGGATAAGGATTTTCCCTACCTTTGTTTTTTGGGAACAGAGTGTTCAATTTCCAGTCTTTTGCCCTGCAGTTCCACTTTCCCTGAAAAAAATAAGAAAACAGCAGAATCTTATTAGTGGAGGCCTAAATTGGGGGGGAGGGAGGGATTGGAAGACAAGGAGATAAAGGGACTGCAGGAGTCATTAAACAGATTCCTCCATGAGATGGCAAAAGAAAAAGGAATATTTGGAGAATAATGGTGTCTTGAGTTTGTTGTTATTGTTGTTTTTTAAATACTATTAAAGCATGGCTATAAGCCCCTTCCTAGGAGCTTGACTACGATTAATAGGGTACATTTACCGCACCCCCTCATCCCAGAGGATAAAGAAATAGATCTAGAAATAGATCTAGGAGAATTCGCTCTCCTTCCCCCATTTCTCTGCAAAGCTGGGGTTGGTTAGAAAGGTGGAGGGGGGGAGCAAACTTTATTATTCTGTTGGGCACAGGACTTTAGGGGCCTCATAGCGGGTGATAATCTTTGCACTGTTCTGTTGGAGGGGGCAGGCAATTACCCAGGAAAGGCTTCGAGGGCTGGAGGAGCCCAGGGCCTCCAGCAGCCTCGCCGCCTTCCCTTTCCCTAGTTTCTTGTCTCTAAAGGCAGCATGGCGACTACGGCGCTGCTTCCTAGCTCCATCACACGCCCCACTTCAGAATCAAAATGGCCAAAGCCCCTTCCCCCGAGGCCAGGACACTCTCCTCATCCCATCTCACCCCAAGTCCGACACCCGCCTAAGCTCATCAAGAAAAATGGGGTGAAGGGAGTTGGCGAGGGGGGTAAGCGGGAAGGCTAGGGCCCCCTCCCTGCCTCGAAGGGCCTAGAAATGGAGGGGGTGGGGGCAGGGAGTGTTTAAACAGAGAATCCTTCTACCCAGGGACAGGGAAGGCTTGGCGGCGAAACACTGCCAGTTAATGGGTACCCGGAACCCCTGAAAGAGGAGGGACCCCTTCTTTCAAATGAGGGGGTGCCCGTCCCGTCGGGCAGCGGAGTAGGGGGTGGGGCAAGGAGATGCTATGCCAGCGCCTCCAAAGTGACTGTTGCCTTTGTGAGAAATCTCACGACTGAAAGGGGAGACCCGATTTTTCCCCAAGAGGAGACGTCGAAAGAGGTGGCCGTAGGCTGAAATCAGGGCCCTAGCTGTAACCTAGAAGACTGAGGTTGGGCCGAGTAAGAGGAGTGGGCAGAGTGGGGAAAGAACAGCAGGTATCTGGGTGGGCCTGGTGAGGGGAGAACTGCGAGGAGCTCGGGGATGTCCTCTCTTACCGGAGAAAGTTTCGATGGCTTTCATCGCCCAGTGTTCGTCGGGGCAGTCCACGAAGGCGTAGCCGGATTTGACCAAGAACTGGCCGCTATAGGAGATCTTATGCTCCGCAAACACTTTCTCCAAGTCTGCTGGGGTGACGTTCTCGTTCAAATTGCCGATGTAGAGTTTATTCATGGTGGCGGTTTTGGGGGGCTGGAGGAACTCCCCCGGATCGCCAAGCCAAGCAGGAGACCGCGACAATCCTAGGCCGAGAGGTGGGGGGGGAAGAGCGCTAAACTTTCTTTCCACCCCACCCCTAAAGTTGTCCGGAGCCGGAGAGGGGCGGGGGAGAGGGCGGGGAGGGAGGCCGGAGGGAGAGGAAAGGGGAGGGGATGCAGCGAGGCGTGGGGGGTGTGGGTGTGGGGGAGGTTGGCTCTTTTCGGGGGTGGGGGTGCGAGTAGGGGCCCGGCGGCTAAAAGGGAGGCGCTGATAGCGGTAGCTGCAGCGGCAGTGGCGGCTTCCCTTTCGGCCCGAAACCCCAGTGAGCAGAGCTCCTGTGTCACGTTTCTCCCCGGCCGCCCTGGCGCCGCCTCTAAATAAAATCTACTTGGGGAAAAAAAAATGGAGCGGAAAAAAAAAAAGCGAAGCCACGTGGTGGAAGCCCCCACCCACCCGGGCGGGGGAGGATTCGACGCCGTCCGCCCCCTCCTCCACTCTACACCCGGCCTAGCCCACCCACCTCCCCAGTCTAGGGGCTCGGCGCGCCCCCCGGGCCAGACTAGAGGGGGGTGGGAGGCGGGAGACAGGCTTCCGTGGATTTCCGCGCCCTCTCCCCGAGGAGAGAGGAACTTGGGCCCCTCGGAGAGTGCCCCGCCCTCAGTCACCCACCCGTGATGATCGGAGCTGGCGGAGAGGAGGGGATCCCCGCGATCTCTTGGGATCGGGTGCTGGGTTGTTTTTAATTCGTTTGTTTTCTGTAGGTTTCGTTAGGGTTTTCGTTCGGTTTGGGTTTTTTTGTTTTGTTTTGTTTTTTTGGGGGGGGTGCCTTTTTTCTTTTAAAAACACCCACTGCCTGCTTGTGTTTGCAGCTCCCAATGGGGGATAGGGGAAAGGAGGGCGAGCACGGCAAGAGACAAAGGGAAGCCACGGACTCCAGGGTCCACTGTAAGGGGCTGCGGGGCGGTTCTGAGAGAGGAAAAGAGCATTTCCCCCAAGACCCTCAAGCTGGGTTCTCCGCTTCTCTCGCCGAGCCAGGTCGCTCCCCAGAATGCTAGAAAGGTGACCGGTGTTTGCTGGGTTTCCTCAGAGCTAGGAAGCTAGCCAAGCTGGGGCCCCTGCGAAGTGCTGCGGGGATCCGAAAGGAAACCATAGAGGAATTCGAGGATTCTGCGGAGAGGAAGGACAAAATTGGGGATCCCGCTGACAAGTTCTTTCCAGGAACCCAGAGGGGAAGAGAGAATAGGCTCGGTGCATCCACTTAAAGGGCAGAATGGGCAAGCGAGGTAGATTATTGCGGGTGAAATGAACAGAACCGGAGAGGACGAGGTTAGGCGGCGGCTGGAATTTACCCTCTTTTCCTTCGTACCTGATGGGGGGCTGGGAGGTGAGACAAGTGGAGTTATTTTCTCCCCGCCCCTCCCGGACCCCCAGCGTTCTCCAGGAGGAGATCTCTCCAAACATGGATTTCTGCTTCCTGGGTCCCCTACTCAGCTTGGGGTGTGGGGCTGGGGTCAAGGGGCAGGAAGGTGGGTAAGGAAGCAAGAGATCCTAGGGCCCAAACCAGACGGGGTGGGTGGGGGAGGGAGGGAGAGTTTCCGCTCAGCGCTTGGGGAAGCGAGGGGCGGGGGCTTTGGGGAGGGGCGACAGAGGCCTCCCCTCCCCCCTCGGATTTCGCTAGGGTGTGGGTGAGGGGAGCGGATCCGCCTGGGTCCTTCCCCACCCCCAACTCTTCTCTCCAACCGATTAGTCCCGCTTCCTCCGACCGGAGAGGCGGAGTGGGGAAGGGGCAGCACGTGGGAGGTCCGCACCTCCTCTCCAGTGGGGGAAGAGGTGAATCTTGTCCTCCGCGCCTTTCGAAATCTGCCGGGAACAGGAAAGAAGGAATCTTTGGTAGCGAGCGGGACCCTCTCCGAAGTTGAGAAACGAAGGAGTTCCCGGTTGCTCTCCGGGGCCGGGATACCGGCAGGGGAAAGGAGGAAGGAGCAGCCCCGGAGCTCTCTGGGCCAGGGAGCTAGGAAGGAGAGAGGCAAGGAGCCCCTAAGCCTTCTGTTCCCCAAGCTGGGCGGTGGGTAGAATAGGACTCCGTGAGCTTTGAGGACGGAAGACTAGGTAGAGGGGGGCACAACTATCTGAAGAACAGTTGGACGAAGGAGATCACTGCCCCCCACTTCCCCATTGTCTGAGCTTCCATCGGGGCAGCACCCCAACACGTGTTGGCTCTATCAATAAGACTTCATTTTAGAGCCATCCTCTTAAGGTCAGTGGGTTGTCCCCCACGATTCTCACCTCAGTCCTATCAGCTTTTTGTCAGCATTTTGAAGCCATCTTTTCTGACATGCCCTTCCACTTTTCTTCCTTTGAAGCTCAAGGAAAGGGTGGGCTTCATTTCTCCCCCTTCCCAACCTACCAAAAAATTGAATAAAATAAGAATAAGATCAGTATGTTATGCCCTAGCAAGACTTGAATTCATCGTTTTCTCCCCTGCTTGGGACAGCTGCAGTTAAAATTTGTACAACTTTTCAACTGAGAGAGAATTGGGGGAGGGGGGAGACTTTCTGTTTAAAGAGCTGTTAGACTTTTAAGTCTTCCTCTCACCCCAGATAACAACCTTTTCACCACCACCCCCATTCGAACTAAAAAGATCGAATCAGCCAGGCCAGTCCAGTCAAAAAAGAAAACAAAACTTGAAACTGATTAATGTCCATTGCAGAACAAATGGAAAATTTTGAGAAAAATAGAAAGGAAAAATGACTGATTCTTTTGGCCACCAATCTTGGGGGGGGGGGGGAACGAGATAATCATCTGTTCCCCGGGAATATTTCTTGGTTACTAGGGATGGTCTCTAAATAAACAAAAGGCAGACAGTCAGAAACAACTTGCATCTTTAAGGCTGTTTCTTAGTCTTTTCCTCTCTCTTGTTGGACAGAATGGATGATAGAGCAGCTCTATTCTACCTAAATCCTTTCTAAGTTGGAATAAAAGAAAGGCTAAGGACATGATCCCAAAGAAGGGAGTCTCCTATTTCTCACTTATTTTATTGCTCAGACTGAAAATTGAATGATGGACTCTCCCCCCACATTGTAAACTTTGTACTTATACATATGGGGCACCCTCATTATTCTCCCCCTAGATTTTTCCCATAAGGAAAATTCCACAGTAGATTCTTATCCTGAAATAAAGCCTAATTCTACCCTCTACCCAAGCCCCCTTATTAAGAAATGCTTCCTTCCCTGTCCACCATTTCTTAAACCTAACTCAGGTTGCTTCTCCAGGCACAAACAGATTTGGGGTAGAATTTGAATTTAATTTAAACTAACTGTTTTCAAAACACAATTACTAGCCAGTTTAATTCAATTTCAAATTTGCTAAATCAGCTTTTGCATTTGGAAAATAAATTGGTTAAAATATGTGATTATAAATTTGGTTGGGGCTTTTAATGGTTGTTGCCAGTATTTGTCTGACAAAATTCACCATCTATTTTTCAATCACCAGTTTCACTGAATTCTTCAAAAAGAAGAATTGTTGTATGTATCCCCTCCCCCAAGAGAGTATCTATACTGCAGAAAAGAACTGGGCAGCTGGAGTGAGATGCAGACCCTTCAGTCTATCAAATCACTTTTGCCTCAATGATCTGGATATTCCAGGCAGAAAGTTGTTTTGTTTTGTTTTGTTTTTACCAGAATGTTTCTGATCAGGACTTCATTTCCCAGTCCTTGTATTAGCTGGAGTCAGTAAAGACAGTATGTAGAAGAGTGGCATTTCTTGGTAAGACTGGAATACCAAATGACAAGACAAAATTTTCAGCATTTGGCATTTGGTATACTCACATTTAAAGAAAAAAAATCAAAAGTTCAATTTTACTTGTTCCTAAAGATATCTTAACTTCCTTTAGAAGACAACTTTTCAGCCTCCTCAGTTGAGTCCTTGACACAAAATTTGATTTATGTTTGGAAAAATTTGCAAATATGCCTCCTGGATAAAAGAATTCCTTTTTTTTTTCAAACAAGTATTTGGTCTAGTTAAAGAATTCAAAAGTACTTCTGAATTAAGAAATACTAGAAATTGCCTGAATGTTAAAGTTTCTATAAAGAAATTCCTATGTCTGAATAATGTCTCTAACCCACTCACATTCCCAGTTATACAACACTTAGTATTTGTTTCCTATTGTCAAAACTCAGAAATGTTTTTTTTTGGAGGGAAAAAAACCAAAAAATCAGAGGTATGGGAAGAAATTGAGTTAATATAAAAATGAAATCTTTTTTTGACATTTGGAAATAATAGTTTCTTAGATAATATTCTGTTCCTTATAGAATACATCAAGAAAATGTTTTTAAAAATCAAATTTCTTGGCATGTAGCTGCTTTAATTTATTCTCTCCCTTCCCCCCTCCCCTCAAAGTAACTGCTGTAGGGTATTTTGTTTCTTCTTACTACATGAAATCTCAGTGGGTTTGTTTGTGTGTTTTGGTTTTATTGTTGTTGTTTTAAAAAATATAAAAGTTTGAGAAATGTAAATGAATACCAGTTTAAAAGGGGTACTACATTTCCTCCTGTCAAAGAAATAAGGTAATTATATGATTAGAACAGCATAAAATATAAAAGAAGAAAGAGAAGAGGAGATATCCCCCCCAATTAAATTATAATTCAACCATTTCTAGTATGTAAAAGCTCAAAAGAAAAATGTATGTTTATCCTAGAAACTTAGTAGTTGGAAGGAATAAGGGAGGGGAACCCTTTAATAACATAGTTGCTTGTTGCTCTGTTTGTGTGGCATAATTACTCAAAAATTATTTTTGCTCAAAATAAGATATATTATACAGATGGTTCCTGGGGGAGGGGGGAGGGGATAGAGAGTGAGGTGGGAAAGGAAGAAGGAGGTTTTAAGAGGGAAAGGGAGTCATTCATTGGATTAACAGACTTTCCAAGAGAGGATTTCAAACTCAATTTATCAATGAATGTTTTTCCCCTCAGTCCTTTGCAAAACTATGTCCTTCAAATATCAGTCCTGCCTTTTGAAAATTTCAGATCACAATTCTGATTCCCATTTGGTGGAAACTGGGACCAATAATAAAATCCTTTTTGATTCCCATATAAAGTGGAGGAAATTTTTAGTTCATGGAAAAAGGGGATTATGATTTTCTGGTGTGCATGTGTATGTATATTTTTAAATTAAATACCTGGCTCAAAAAAAGAATTGCTTTTTTTGTATATGTGAAGAAATTAAGTGTAGAAAGTTAGGGAAAAAATAGAATCATTGTTCCAAAAGAAAATAGTTATAAATACTGCCATTTGGATCTACACCCTCTCTTAAATGTTTAGGTCATTTGGGTCCAATATAAGTTAATATCAGCAAACTCTTTCATTAAGGAGTACTGGTCCCATCTTTCTTCCCAACACTATTAATTATTAAAACTAGGAGAATTTTTAAAGAAGAAAACAAGATTTTTTTTTTGTTTACTTTTTGTCTTTATTTCACTATAGTATGTGGGCTGATTGGTTCCTTGTCTGTTTCTAGTTAAAGTATTTTTTCTGAGGGGCAGCCCCAAATATTTAGGGCTCTAAAGGGAAATGGTGGTTGTGTTTTTTGGATTTTCTTTTAGTGGTATAAACAGTTTTTCAGGGCATTTCACCCCCAGGAAGTCACTTAAACATATTTAAATCTGTCTTCACAAAAAAACCCAGTTGTTTTAAAGTTGGATCCAAACAACTAGTTAAATCAATCAAACAACCAGAGTTACTAATTAGATGTTTTTCAAATAACTGGCTATTTAATTGGATTTAAATCTAATTTTTAAACTGGTTTACATTGTATAAGCAGTCTAAAATGAATTTTTATATACTTATTCTTTGTCAACAACCTCTTCCTCAATTCCTATTGAAAAAAAGCAGCACACTCGTAGAATCTAAAGATACCCCCCCCCAAATGTGGTTAGCATTTGTCCTAATAGATATTTAAAAATAAATATTTTGTGTGCCCCATTTTCATTTCTCAAATGTGAGTATAGGAATATGATGTTTCATTTCTTTCTGAACTGCAAATTGTCTGGTATGATTTGAAGAGAGTTGTCCATAATCCTATCTCCTTTCTCCTCTTTCCTCTTCCTCCCTGCCCCTCCCCCTCTCTTTCTGTTCCTCTATTTTTCTCCCACCCCCTCTCTATTTCTTTCCTACTCTCTCATCTTTACCTCTTTCCTTTTAATTATCTTTTTTCTTTCCTGTTTCAATACTTCCTACTTTTCTTATCCCTCCTCTTCTTTGTTCCTCTCTCCTTTTCTGTTCCTTCCTTTCTCTCTTTCCCCTTTTCTCCATCTGTTTCTCTTTCAAATTACCTCTCTGTGTTAATGTGTGTCTCTCTCCTCCCCCCTCTCCTCTCTCTCTCTCTCTCTCTCTCTCTCTCTCTCTCTCTCTCTCTCTCTCTCTCTCTCTCTCTCTCTCTCTCTCACACACACACACACACACACACACACACACACACACACACACACATTCCCTCTTCATGTTTTCACTTTTTCCCTCTTCCTATTTTTAAAATTGTTCTCTCTACCCTCCTCCCCCAATCATTGATCTTAAGCTAAAATACCACCGGTACATAACAATGTAATAAAGTGTGTTTACTCTGAATAAGAGAAATGTATCAGCTTCCAGAAACTGGATGCACAGTGATTCAACTGCCCCACAAACAGCCAAAGGGTCATCTCTTGAATGTCTCTAACTCCAGGCAGAATTGTTCCAAAGTCATCTATTTGGGGGATGGGGAAAGTTGTATATTTTGTTCTTTCATTCACAGCAGAAGAGGAAATCCTACCATCACTCCACTTATCACAATTTAAAGCTTCATTACAACTGGTAGGTAGTTATTCCTCACACACACCAGTAATCTGTTTGCTATGATATCCTGACCTGGCTGTCCTTGGTGGAAAATCATACCATATGTCCTAGAAATAAATGACTT
Source organism: Antechinus flavipes (assembly GCF_016432865.1). Taxonomy (NCBI): domain Eukaryota; kingdom Metazoa; phylum Chordata; class Mammalia; order Dasyuromorphia; family Dasyuridae; genus Antechinus; species Antechinus flavipes. Next base: position 137,556,073 of record NC_067401.1, on the reverse strand, counting down.
AATGAACTATATTATATCAGTGTAAAAGAAAATTATGGTTCCATGAAAAATGACAACTATGAAGAACACCAAGAAATGTGGAAAGACATGAAATGATGAAAAGTAAAAATTTAGAAATGGAACAGCAATATGCACAATCCAATCCAATGAGTACTTATTATGCACCTACCACATACAAGACACTATACTAGGCACTGAGACTACCTAGACAAAACGAAAACCAGTCTTTACCTGACCTTAAAGACCTTCTATTCTTCTATAAAAAGCTGAGTATGATCAGATAAAAATAATCACAGCAAAAGAATTCTGTAATTACATAGGATAAAATAAATCAAAAAGAGATGCAGAAACATTGAAATTTGCCTATTAATATTTGATTAAGGTTCATTTACATATTTTTAAAATTAAATAATTTAGAGTTTATGGTTAAATTTATTTTTTAACATTTTATTTGTTTCCTTGAATTTTTTTGGTGATACTCATAAACTTTACAATTAAAAAAAAAAGAATAGTGGATCTCTGGAAAGGACTGGAGAGAGAAAGTTGGAAACTTAGACAATGTGAAAACAAAACAGATTTTTACCATTTTCATAATTAAACAAATAAAAGAAAAATGAATTTCCGTTTTATCTAATTATTCTCATGTAATTTGTCTTCTTCAATGTGAAAATGTACTAAAATTAGGGCTACATCAAGCCAAGCAAGTAGTTGAGAAATGAAAAATTCAGCCATCTACTTATTTTATTACTCAAAAGGATCAACTGGTAAGATTGATTTTTTTTTACTGTAATAATCATTTAAAAAAAAAGTCATGAAGAGAATAAAGAAAGTAAATATTGACTATTAACCAAATCTCAGAATATAATCCAAAACAATCTAACAAGAATTTATTTATTAAGCACTCACCATGTGCAAGACACTCTGTTTGATACTGAGCATTCAAGGACAAAACGAAAGCCAGTCCCTGCCCTCTGGGAGCTTACTCTTCTCTGGGTATATACAACATTTACAGAGGTAAGCAAATAATGGAAGACCCCTGGTATGCACTCTCCTTCTTGAAATGGCTATATGTTACTTTATTTATATATGTACATACTTATCTCATATTTGTTGTTTTCCTCTCTTTCCTCCTTTCCCCCATCCCCAGCAGAAATTGAGTCTTGCAAATCAGGGAAATTATATAATTTTTTTAAAAAATATTGTCATTCCCAATGTCTAACAGTGCTTTGCACACAGCAGGGCTTTAGTGCTCTTTAAAATTGATTTGAATTGTTGAAGTAGGGAACAATCCTCCAAGTTTAAAAGAGGTAGTTTAAAGTAAAAGGAAGTACACAATGTGAAGTTTGAATTTATGGCACAGGCTGATGATATAAATAGGTTTGAGACCCAGCAGTGTGGTGTGGGGAGAGACTAATAGTGTCAGGAAATCAGGATTCTAATGCTAGTTATGCCAATAACTCCTTGTTGTGACCTTGGACAAGTCACTTCTTTCTCAGCTTTAATTTTCCCTTCAGTAAAATGAAATGTTGCATGTAAGAAAGATTTGAATTCACTTTTAATAATAGATAATTGGAGATTGTTCCTAATCTTTTGATATGGAGGTGATGATGAAGAAGAAAAGAGAAGGAGGAATAGAAAGGAGGAGGAGGAAAGAGGAAGACTACCACCTTTCTTAGTACCAATGTAATTGACAAAACTGTAATCTGGATCAAGCATGAATCTGATTCAGGCTGTTCATTCTTATGTACTTGACCAGATGTCTAGTCATCTGAGAGATGTGACATATGACCTACCTTCAACTTTCTACATTAATGGAAATGAGAAAAAGTAAATTTTGTTCTTTGCATCCAAATGACTTTAAGTGTCTCGGTCCAAAGTAAGTCAGTGTCAACATTATGTTTCCCTAAAAAGTGCTTGTCCCACATTAGGCTAATAACCTTTGAATAAGAGAACTTTGAATATTACTTTGAATAAGAGAACTGCTCAAACAGAAAGTGGTTGGCTGTTGTTGTTTTTAATTTGTATACTTCAGAAAATTACTCCAGAAAATAAGATTGATTTCAAATTAATTTTACATATATATATATTTAAGCCTTTCTATGTGCATATGCCAAATAATGTACTATGAGAGGTGATAGGGTTGCAAAGAGAAAAACCTATACAGTCCCCATTCTTCCTCCAGGAGTTTACATTCTACTTGAGGAAATATAACATGCCCACAAATGTGGAATATATATCCAAAACAATGAGAAAGGCAGCAGAATGTAGTGGAAAGACTACCTAGAAATAAAAAAAAAAATTGGATTCAAGTACTGCTTCTGTTGTATACTGACTGCAGGACCTTAGACAAATTATTTAACTCCTCAGTGCCTTGCAAAACAATCCAAAATTATAATTTGCAAAGAGGCTGGAAACCAGCATCAGTAGTGGGATTTTCCTCTTCTAGGAGTTCCCAAAACTGATGAAACTCCAATCATTTGTTTAGTAATAATCATTCATTCTCTTGCAACATTCTTATGTTCTGGCTTAGCTTTTTATGAGTGTTTTATATATATATAAAACACTCATAAAATATGTATATATATATAACTTGTCCTCTAGACTATAAATTCTTTGAGGAGTAATTTTCATAAAGGATGATTGCCCATATTATTCTCCTATTCAAAATCCAGTGGTTCCCTATTGCCAACGATTAAATTCCTCAACCTGATATAATTTTGGAGAGCCCACTATAATCTGGATTTAGTCTAATTTCATATTAGACCATTGATCAATTCCCTGAAATTGACATTCTATCTGTGACACCACTGCCAATTTTTATTATCTAACCTATCCTCCATGCCTGTAGCACATGTAGAACACCAGAGTTAAAAGGGATCAAAGGCTATCAGTATAACTTGTATCTGGTTCAGAATATCCTCTACAACATATTTAACAGATGATCATTTACTATTTGTTTGAAAATCTCTAATGAAAGGGAACTCACACCCTGCAAAACAATTCATTCTATTATGGAACCCTAATTGGCAAGTTTTTCCTTATGTCAAGTTTAAATTTGGTTCACTTCAAATTTTAGTCATGGTTCCAAGTTCTACCCTCTATATGCCAAAAGAACCAGACTGTTTTCTCTATTTGAAAGCTCCTCAAATGTTAGAAAACACTTATCAGATCCTGTCCACCAAATATTTTCTTCTCCACAATAAATATTCCCAGTTCCTCCAAACAGTTCTCATATAAGTTGAACTCAAGTCCCTTCTACATAGGTTGTTCATCTATGGATGCTCTTCCAGTTCATCAATCAATGTCTTTTTTAAAATGTGTGTTATCAGGCATGGTCAAAATACTCTGTGTTCTGTTGTACAAGGCACAATGGGACTATCAGCTGCATATTCCAAAATGCTTTCTGTTAACTAGAAACAGCCTAACATTGCCTAACATGCTTTTGCCTGCTGTCTTGCACTGTTGACTCTCAGAAAGCCTGTAATTTCCCCAAATTCTCCAAATTTCTGCATCTCTACCTGTCAGAATCTTTATCTACCTTTCTGGCTTGGCTCATGTGCCACTTCCTCCCTGAAACCTTTCTTGATAGGTCCCCCAACTCACCACCCCTTAGTTTTATCTTCTATCTCATTACTTTATATTTAATTACCTGCTTAGATGTTTGCGTGTAGAATAATGTTCTTCATTTAAGAACTAAGTTCCTGCTTATTTCTAAGTACTGCTTCAATGTATTTGTCTTGTTATATCTGGTGCCTCTCACAGTGCCTGGCAATTACCAGGTATTAAACAAATTTTGACTGGGTTGAATTGCCTATTGATGAAGGGAAAGACTTTAACTTTGTATTCCCCTCAGTACTGACTACAGCATCATATACAGAGTGTACTCTTAATACCGTTGACCTAGAGAATCCACTTTACAATAACTATCTCTTAGCAGCTCTTAGTCATCAATCCCTAGACTGGAAATCTCAGAAAGTGATGAAGTGTTACAAATATGGTGTTTAGGTAACACTAGGCTTGGGACAGTGAAGGGTTGTTAGCCTAAGACTTGGTAATATTTATATAAAGCTCCATATTCTACAAAATGTGGGGGAGGGAGTAGGGGGTGAAGATGGAGGGAGAAACTACCTCATTTGATTTAAATATGTAAACATTAACTGGACAATAGAATCAGGTTATGTGTTTGGATAAAAAATTCCCTCCCCCAAAAAATTCTTGTCTTCAAGCAACTTCCATTTCTGTGGAAGGATATAACAGTCGTACATATCAATCCATTTAGTCCAGTGAAGTCAGCAAGCATTTATCTATTGCCTACTGTGCTAAGTGCTGGTATCAAGTAAATTAGAGGAAAGAGCACTATTGAAAAGAAGAATAGTGGTGAGGAATTGAAAAGAATTAGAATGTAAGTTTCTAAAATTTAATTGAATTTTAACACTACCTTATTCTTAGCACTATCAGTACTTGATACATTGAACATAATTTAATAAATGTGTGTTCAATTGAATTACATTGAGGTGACAATTGAAAATTATGAAAGGATCCTGTCCTTTTGCCCATTGGAGGAAATAGCACAGGCAGAACAAATAAGTATGATACACAAAAGAACCTGATACAGGCAAAGGTGAGGTTTAGACAAAGTGTTCTAGGACAAAGCCTGTTTCAAAACTGAATATGGGAGTCATGAAAAAATTTGGCAAAAGTAAAAGTATCAAATATTCTGCCAAGATATCATTCTGTATGTAAAAATAAACAAGCACATTCATCTCATTAATATGCAAATTTGCTTTCATCTTTAATAAATGGTAAAATTATATTTATACCAAAGAATTGTTTTAAAATAAATTGGGGGGAGAGTTGTGAAAAGATGCTGGAATAGTTCAGAAAATTCCAAGCTCTCCAGATTTCTGCAACAAAGGAAACAAAATTGGTCCTCAGGGCAAGCATACATTGGTGAAAAACAAGTAAGACTTGGGGCAGAACCCAGTTCTTCCTAGGATAACTAGAAAAGTAGGGAAGAAAGATTTCAGGATTTAGGATTAACCAAAGTTAAATGTAAACACCTCCAGGCTAGCTCTGTTGAGACTGCTGGCAGGCAAGTTAGCTTCAGTCCCAACTTGAGGAATTTTCATTTCTTGATTGGCTGGGGAGTCAGGGTATGAGCCTGGGAAGATTGAGGGAATTTCTACTGACAAGAGAGTGGTCCAGCTGAGCTGCTGAGATATGGCCTTGGTTGAGAAGAAACCAGAATACTGGATGAATGCAGAAACAGTGAGGTAGGGAATCTGATGGCTGCTGGCACTTACAGGAGGATGGAATTCCTGGTTTGGGATTTCAGGTCAGAGGAAGAACTGAAGAAAGACTTGAAGCCAGATCCCCCTTATCCAAGGACTAGAGGTGATTATACTATTGTTATTTTTTTTTTTAATGAGGGGCAGCCAGATGGCAAAGTAGATAGAACACCAGCCCTGCAGTCAGGAGAATCTGAGTTCAAATTTGACTTTAAATTTTTAATACTTCCTAGCTGTGTGACATTGAGCAAGTCACCTAACCCCAATTTCAGAGAAAGAAAGACAGACACACAGATAAAGAAAAAAAATAGAGCAGGCAAAGAAGGAAAGAATCCAATGAAAGAAAATTACTATGGAAATAGGGATGATTGGTGTGTATCTTCAGAGGAGAATACAGAAATTTTTAAAAAGCTCCCCCTTGCCCCAAAGATTAAATGGCTGCCAGTCCCAAAAGAATTTATAGAATTCAAAAAAGACTTTAAAAATCAAATGAGAGAGACCGAAAAAAAATTTTTTTTAAAAGAACAATTCAAGAAAAACAAGAAAATTATGAAGTTTAAAATCAGCCAATTAGAAAAGGAGATCCAGTCTTTTTTTAATGTTATACATGTTTAAAAAAATGTTAAATCCAATATGTGTAAACACATTTATACAATTCTCTTGTTGCACAAGAAAAGTCAGATCTAAAAAGAAAAGAAAATGAGTAAGAAATGGAAATGCAAGAGAACAACATCAAAAAGAATGAGAATGTTATGTTGTGAGAGATCCACAGTCTTAAAGCAGAAAATTCTTTGAAAATTAGAATAGGCAAAGGAAAGTCAGTGACAAAAGACCAAGAAATAACAAAACAAAATATAAAGAATGGAAATAAAAGAAAAGAAAGTCAAAAGATTTGGAGAACAGATCAAAAGGAAAAAAATAAGACTAATTGGACTACCTGAAAGCTATGACCCCAAAAAGAGCCTTGACACAATGATACAAGAAATAAAGAAAATACAAGAAGGAAAAGTAGCATTAAAAAAAAAAATCTACCAATATCTATCTCAAAGAGATCCTATAAAGAAAACATATAGAAATGTCATTGCTAAATTTCAAAATCCTCAGATCAAAGAGAAAATTTTACAAGCAAAAAACAACAAAAATCAATTTAATAATCTCAGAACTATAAAAAGAATTATAAAGGATTTATCAGTGACTACAATAAAAGACCATAGATCCTGGAATATTATTTATTAACACTCAAAAGAACTAGGGTTGTAGCCAAAAATATTATATCCAGCAAAAGTAAGTATAACATTGAATGGGGAAAAATGGACATTTAATGAACTGTTAGATTTTCAGAATTTTGTCTCAAACCAACCCCTACTCAATAGAAAATTTAACATATAAGAGCCAACATCAAAGACTAATTTCAAGGAATTCAATAAGGACAAATTGTTTGTTTTTAAAATGGAAATGCAAACCACATGTCTAAGACTGATATTAGTAATTGGGCAGTTTAAAAAAAATTGGAGTAGAACTGAGTATGATGTGACTCTAAAAAGGAAAATCATCTAAGAATAGGTAAAAATAATAATTATGCTATATGAATGAAGTGCAATAGCAAGAACTAACACAGGAATTAGATGGAGGAGGAGAGCTGGTAGTTCTGAAAACCTACTTGCATCAGGAATAGATTAAAGAGAGAACAACACATATATGTATGTGTGTATGTGTGTGTGTATATACTCATATCAATAAAGGTATAGTACCCTCCAAAATCTATAAAGAAATAAAGTTGGGGGGAGGAATAGGATAAGGTAGAGTAAAAAAGGATATTAGATTAACATGAATGGGATAAAGTAAATAGGTGAATGGAAATGGAATAAAGAAAGAGGGAATGAGGGGGAGATAAGGGAGAGGTGGATGAGGAGGTTAAGTGATAGCAAAGCAAATCAACAGGTAGAAGTAGAAGAGGTAGCAGGGATGAAATAAGATATACACAAACATATTAACAAATAATCAGAAGTAGAATTTATTAGGAGAAAAAAAGTAGAGGTAATTAGTAATCACTGATCTCAAAGTCAAACTTAAAAAAGATTTTTATCAAGAGAGAAATCTACATTATATGTACATCATACATAGAGTGTATGATATTCCTGGAGGACAGCTCTATTTTAAATGCACAAATATGGCAGCAACTAAATGGCACAGTGGATAGAGCACCAGCTCTGAGTCAGCAGGACCTGAGTTCAAATCACTTATTAGACACTAGCTGTGTAACCGTGGGCAAGTCACTTGCCCAGATTTCCTCAAAAAAAACAAACCCAAAAAACCCACAAATGCAGGAAAAATTAAGCAAGACTGAGGCATAGCTAATAGTCTCAATCTGCTGGAACATGAATACATGAAAGAAAGAAATTTGAAATGTGACTAGAAAGGTAAGTTGGAAACAATTATCATAGGTATTTAAATGCCAGGAAAGAGAGTTTATACTGTATTCTATATGTAGTAAGCAATGGTTCACAGTTTTTAATTGGGAAATGACATGGTCAGCTCTTTGTCTTAGAAGATTATTTTGACAGAGGCTTAAAGGTTAGACAGGGAAAAGGTGATACATGTCAAGGGGAGCAGCTAGCAAGGAATCATAATGTGATAGACAGAAGGTGGTGAGAGCCTGAAATAGGTTGTTAACTATGGGAATGGAAAGGATCTAAAAAGTATCCTAGAACCAGAAGCGGTTTTAGAGGCAGTCTAGTCCAAACTCTTCATTTTAGAGAGAAGAAAATTGAGATCTAGAGAGCTAAGTTGGTCCAAAATCAGTTCTAGTAAGTATCAGAGATAAGATTTGAAGTAGAGCCTTTGAATCCAAAGAGAAAGGATATATTGTAAAGTAGAATCCACAAAACTGCATCACTGGTTGTAGGTATAACCCACTGGTTGTAAAGTGGAACTTGAAATAGAGGAAAGAATTCAAAATAGAACAGGGAAGCTAAGTGGCATAGCCTACAATGTAGGCTGTAAAGCCCTGAGTCAAGAGTCAGGAAGATCTGAGCTTCAGACCTTGCTAGTTGTGTTACCTTGAGCAACTAATAATCCTGATTGCTTTAGTTTCCTCATATATAAAATGAACTAGAGAAGGAAATAGGAAATCATTCCAGTATCTTTGTCAAGAAAACCCCAAATGGGGTCAGGAAGAATCAGATGCAATTCAACAACAGCAACATAGGATTTTAAGCCTCTATAATGGCTGGGAGAACTGGCTGGGAGAACAGGCTGGGAGGGTGGGGGGAGTATCCTCAACTGAATAATCCAGCTAAAAGAGCACACTTCAGGAGAAAGAGGGGAAAGATCTGGAAGAAAGAAAGAGACAGGTACATATATTTTCATCCTCACTTTATTACAGATGAGACTGAAGACCAGAAAGATTCATTGACTTGCCACTAGTATCACCATAGTTTATTCATTTCAGAGAAAAAGTGTAAGCTCAAATCTTCCAGTATACTTTCCAAATATAGCATATTGCCTGTGATGTCTTTTTTAAATATTAATCACTTTTATTTAAATGATAATTTTAAGGTTTGCTAAGGTTATTATCTAAATAATAACTTTAAGGTTTGCTAAGCACTTTATGTACAATTTACCCATGGAGCATAATAGCAACCTTTTAAAGCAAGTACTAAAGGTTTTATTACACCCATTTTACAGACAAAGAAATTGAAGTTGAAAGAGATTAAGTGAGTTGCTTGGTTGGAATCACAGAGCTAGTAAGTGTCAAAGACAGAATATAAACTCAATTTTTTTGAACATCTATTATGCCCTTACAAGAGAATTTCTTCCTTAACTAACTGTACTTGTCTCTACATGAAAACCAAGGCATCCAGTTAAGAAGTGGGAAAATTTTGTCAGTCAGAAGATGTTATTGTTTAGTCAATTCTGGGTTTAGATTAAGAAGATTGGGGTTAGAATCCTAGCTGCCAGTTATTCCTTCATTCCTCTAGAGGACTTCTTTCTTCATTGTGTGTCAGTAGCTTTCTCACCCTGGAATATCCCCCTGCAGCCCCTTCCTCTATTTGGTCAGTCCCTCCCAGAACTTCCATTTTAAGAAGGGCTCAGGCCAGCTATATTCATTCCTCCATTCCTCTTCAGACTTCTGACTCAACTGTTTTTTCATCATTTTTTCATTCTCACCCCTTTGCTTTTTGACTTCCTTTTATGTATTGTCTTCCTCCATTAGACAGTAGAATTTTGCTTCTATTTGTTTCCCCAGCACTTAGCACAGTGTCAGGAACACAGTAAGTACTTAATAAATGCTTGTTGACTTGAACTGACATTTATTAGCTGTGTGACCACAAAAAAGTCACTTAAATTCGAAGTTTGCAAATGGAGATAATAATGCTTGTATTTCTCATCTCACCTCACAGGGCTGGATGGGGTGGGGCAAGATTGCTTATAAAACAAAGTATTCCATAAATGTCAGCTATGATTATTAAGGACTTAGCCTGTGGCCAGGTCTTTTTTTTTTTTTTTTTAAACTTGGATGGGAAGCAGTTACAGTATATTGGAAGTCCTAAACTCACTCAGAATACTTTTGGAAATTGCCTCTCAGTTGTAGAATGAAGGAATTGGACTAGATGGCCTCCACAGTCCCTTCTAGCTCCTAAACTAAAACAATCCTGCAATCCCATTATTTTTCTTTATTTTTAAGATTTTTATCAGTGCCTTTGTTATTGGTTTGTTTGTTTGTTTGTTTGTTTGTTTGTTTGTTTTGGTTCATTTGTTTTTGCCAGTTCCCCATTCATTTTGATCCTTCTCTGCCCCATGAAGTCTCCCTTGTAACAAATAGCATTTTCAATCGTTTTTTAAATTATGCTTGATTTTTCCTGACTTCATTTGGGATTTCTTTCTTTTCTTCTTCTTCTTCTTCTTTTTATCAGAGATACTGGTATGGTTTGCTATTTCCTTTTCCAGATCATTTTATAGATGAGGGAACTGAGGCAAATGGAGTTAAGTGACTTACCCAAGATCACACAACTTGTAAGCTTGTGAAGCCAAATTTGAACTCAAGATTAGTCTTCCTGACTCCAGTCTTGCTGCCTTGACAAATAGCATTAAATAACATTAACTGGTTCAATGTCCATGATATGCCCATACATCATATTTGGAGCTGCAAGAGGAGGGAAATATGGTTCATCTGAGATTCTGCATTTAGTAGACTGTCTTTAAGAATTGCTACCACCCCACGTCATACAACTTCAAAGGAACATCTTCAAACTCAGTTGCATTGGTTTTCCAACCAAAAGAATGGTATGAGTGGTCACATCGTCAGTCATATCCCAAGCCTTGCCAGCTTGGGAGGACCTATCAAAGCTTTGGCTCCAATAGTAGAATCTTCCAAACTACCGCCAGGCAACGGAGCTGGGGTTATCAGAGATAAACCTCAATTTCCCTCTAACTGAGCTGTAATTGCAATGAGGCAAAACAGCAGGACATACTCACAGGTGCAGTCCCCAGACACCTCTTGCCAATAGTTATCCTTCTGGAAATGCAGCCAACTCTCTATTACCCACGTGCAGCTTATCCACTCAGTAGATCATTCAAAAGGAGTTTTCAAAGCCTACAGCTGACTTCTCTTCTCTCTTGCCAGACTCACTGTCAGGCCACCTGCCCTAGCTGTTGGTACAGCCAGAGGAGGGTTCACAGGATGCAAGCTCATTTGAATCCCAGCCAGAGCCCAACAGAAAATAGACAAACTGCTGAACACACAGTCAAACAATGCATTCCAATGCCACTGCACTGCTCCAGGGCTATCTGCTGTTGGGGGCATCCTCTAGCTGCTGTTTCGGTTGCCACAGCTCTTCTTCATTAATGACCAGAGCACAAAATTGGTGGCTTCCCTCCCACAGCCCACATCAATCATTGGAGCTGTTGGGCTCTTGCTGAACAGCCAAGAGACTGGGGTGATTTTTGTAACGAGCAGATTTGTAAAAGGGAGCTTGAGACAGGCACAGGCAAACATCACGGAGATGACCAAACTGTTCAAGAATGGTCATCCTTTTCGTAGATCATTCAGACTCACCTCACTTCCTTCATCTCTTTACCACAGGTCTAAGGAGTTTCCTTCTTCATCATGTGGTGAACTCTTTGAGGTCATGGACTTTGTCTTATCCAAAACTCTAGACTTCTCTTAAGAGAGGACTGAATCTCCTCCACCTCGCTCCCAACACAATGAGTTCTCCCTAGAGGTAGGAACTGTGTCTATCCCCAATACACTAGGAAATCCTTGAGGGAAGAGATTGAATCTTCCCCTATGTCATAGAGATTCCTTGATGCCCCAGATTTTTATTTCCTTCCTCCAATTCTTCCCTTGCCCCCTAATCTTGCCATTGCAACATATACATATCTCTAATTCTCAGGTCAAGGATGGGGAAGTTCTGGTGCCAGGAACCAGCTCCTTCTTACATTCTAGATTTGATTCATGAATTAAACATCTTTATCTATACTGTGAATACTTATAGCCTCTCTTAATACTCTGTTCCCTTTCCTCAACTTGTATTTATTTCTGATCCAGTATTCTACATCTCTGACCTGGCTTCTATTTCCTTACTTCTCAATCTTGACCAAATAGTCAACCGATTCAAATTGACCTGGTCTCTATTCTGGATTCATCTTCCCAATTTGTCCTATCAATATTCTTGCCTTCCAAATGGGATCTCTAGATTTTTTCTACTATCTACCTTTGTGGCTACTAATGTGGCACATAATCGTGATAATGACTCTACTAAAATTTTTGCCTTCGAACCTCAATTTTGTCAGGCATCATGGCCTAGTGACTAGAGAACTGATCTGAGAATAAGAAGACCTGGTTTCAAGTTCTTTCTCTTATACATATTGGCTGTATAAACCTGGGCAAGTTATTTTAATTCATAGCACTTCAAGCAACCATCTAAGCTGTATTGGTAGAGGGAGTTTTCTCATTAGGGATTCCCTATACCAATTAAATCATAGGTTCAGTTAAAAAAAAAAATTCAACTGGATCCTCATTGCTGCAAGGCAATCCTTTTTCTCTTTCTAGTTTCATTCTATTTTACATTCTCCCCAGTGATCATTCCAAACCTTTTTTCTTCCAAAGATCCCTCTCAGGAGAGAATTTTGCCTGCCTAATTCACAGACAAAACAGAGGTTATTTTCTATGAGCTGTTTCTTCTCCTTTATGGTATCTCAAGATCTTTTGACATCATCCTTTAGTTTCTTCAATATCTGATGAAGAGTTGACCCTTGTTTTCACTTAGGCAGATCCCTCTACTTGTACACTTGATCCTCTTCCCTCCATTGTGTTCTGGCAGATTGTCCCTATGATCATCCCTTCTCTTTTCATTCCTCAATCTCTCTCTAACTATTGGCTCCTTCCCTACTGCCTATAAACATGCCCATGGTTCTACCTTCTTTAAAGAATCCTCATTTAACTCTGTCAACCCCTCAAACTATCTTTCTCCCTCCTCCCTTCCAAGTTAAAAGGCTTAGGGACTAAATTTGTGATTTTTATTACCCACCTTCTGTGATCCAGTCAAGCCAATATAACTGCAGTCACATCAATTAGCCATCTCATCTTTTGTTTTCCCATCTGAATGCCTTTACATGGATTCAGATATCTGAAACACATCTCACCTCCACTTCTTAGAAACTCAGCACAGACTCCTCCTCCTACATGATACCTTTCCAGATTTCCTCCCATAAGCTAGTGTGCTTGCTTTCATCAAAATTACTTCATTTATTTTCTACAAATTTTGTATTTACTTATACATAAGGACTATTTTTCTTTTTTTCATTATATCACTATAGCCTAGCACAATATCTGACAAATACTATGTATTTAAAATAACTAGCATTTATATAGCACTTTTAGATTTGCAAAGTGCTAAACAAATATAATCTCATTTTTTCTTCACAACAATCCTGAAAAATAGGTGCTATTATTATCCCCACTTTAGAGTCGAGGAAACTGAGGCAGTTAAAGCTGAAGTCTCATAATTCATCAGAATTGAAGGCAGAATTTGAATTTTGGGCTTCCTGATTTCAGGTCAAGAGTTCTAACCACTTTACCACTTAGTCTCCTCTCCATTGGTTTGGTTGGTTAGTTGATCAGATTAGCTAACAGCCCATCAGAAAATAGTTCAAGTCCCAGAAAATCACCCAAGATGAGAATTCATTCCAATTCTACTCACCTTCCTGGGGGATTTGAAGGAAGTGATTTATTTGTATTCTCTGATCTTCGGTGTTCAAAACCATTCCAACCCCCTCCCTGATGGCAAGGAAAGGGAAAAACTAAATTGTTTCTGAGGAGACTCTCAGAAGACAGAGTTTATACTGATGACAGATGCTGATGCTTAGTTGATGATGGTATAAACAAAGATCATATCATTCTAGGTAATTAATGAGGTCTTGAGAATGAAGGTCATGGGTTCCTGGGTTTCCTGAAATCACAACTCCTTCCTCTCCTCCAAACCCTGTACCTGTCCCCCAACCCCCAAAAAAGGGCATGAGTATGTATGGAACCTGGAAGATGTTGCATGCAGCATAGCCCTGTCATGGAAAGGGACAGATGGAAGATTTCCCAGAGCTAGGCTGGTGTCCTGGGAGACCAGAATACTCAGGAATGTGTTATTCTCTCTGGGAGGTCTCAACCTCTTTGGAGCCTCTTATTCTAAACCTGTCAGGGAAGTAAATTCCCCTCTTCCCAGAGGAATACTTCAGGAAGTGAGATTCACACACCCTTAGTCAATCCTCTCTCTACTCCTGAATTGGGGTTGGTCCTCAGTATGGGATCACTTTGACTATGAAATTAGAATCGAGCTGAAAAGAAACATCTCCTGTAATAAATTCAGTCCCACTTGAGACAGACTAAGCCCTAGGGGTACAAGGACAAAAAGAAACCACTCCTGTCCTCAGGGAAATTATATTCTTTCATAAGTGCATGTGAAATCTGCAAGAAGATCAAAGAGTATTCGTATCTATGGGGATCAAGATATATTTCCTATAAGAGATGACACTTTAGTTGAACCCTGAAGGAAGCTAGGAATTCTAAAAAGCAGAGCTGAGGAGGGAGTGCATTCCACATGTCATTCTCTGTACCCAAAGATAGGAGATGGAATGTTGTGGATAGGGGACAGTAAGAAGGTCAGTTGGACTGCAACAGAATGTATGAACTGAAGAAATGAACAACAAGCTTGAAATGTTAGGTTGGGGTCAGATTGTGAAGGGTTTTAAATAGCAAACAAAGGAATTTGGTTTTGTTTTGTTTTGTCTTTATTCCGGAGGTAACAGGGAGGCACCAAAGCTCCTTGATGGCAGCTACAGCTAGGTGGGTTTGGTGGATAAAGTGCCAAGCCTGGATTAAAAAACTCCTCTTCCTGAGTTCAAATCTGGCCTCATACTAATTGCATGATCCTGGGCAAGCCACTTATCTCTGTTTGCCTCAATTTTTTCATTTGCAAAATGAGCTGGAGAAGGAAATGGCCAACCACTCCTGCATCTTTGCCAAGAAAACCCCAAATGGGGTCACCAATAACACAACAGCAATGCCTGAAGCTTTTCGAACAAAGCAGTGATTTGTCACACCAGTGCTTTAGGAGTAACAGTTCGGGAGCTGTGCATAGAAAAGATTCCCTGCTAGGGTGTAAGCTCCTTGAAGGCAGAAATTATTTCATTTTTGTCTTTATAGTCTGAGCTTCTGGTAAGATTCCAGACACTCGTAAGGTATTTAATAATACTTGCTGATTTGTTGATGATTTAAATTGGACAAAGTATTTTATACTGAGGTAAATTATAATAGTATTTATCGAAAATATAATAGTATAATATTTAAGGGATAAAAAGGGAAAAGGGGTAAATGCTAGTGATGATTTGGAAGTAGAACCAACAACATGGCAACTCTTTGGATATGGGAAGAAGAATAAGGAATTAAGGAAAGGAAAGCATCGAAGATGACTTCAAGTTTGGAAACCTGGATGACCAGAAGAACAATGGTACTCCCAGGAAGCTAGGAGAAAAAGATAAGATATGACAGTGGGAAGTTGGGGAAGCTCATCTCTTGAAAAATCTTTCTTTCTTTCTTTCTTTTTTTTAAGACATCTTCATATGGAATACTATAATTTTTGGTTTTGGGGTTAGTTTACAAAGATAGGAAGTGGAGGAGGACTTGATGAGGTCCTTTCTAAAGACAGGATTCACATCCTGAGCCCCAAACTAGGAGTCTGCCCTTCATCTCACTTAGTCTAGTTCTTTGCTTTGCTTTTCTAGGGAAAAAAAATGACTGAGGTCAAATGAGGAAAGAGAAAGCAGAAAATAGGCAATGTCAAGAGTGAGTAAGGTATCTGTATGGGCCATCTGACATGGGTATTCCCATTCACTAGTTTCTAGTCCCAGCATTCAAGATATGCCTGGTTTTTGAAAGAAGTCATTCCTCCAACCTTGAATGACTTCCCCTTTCTCCTCTTACCAACTCTTGTCTTCTCTCCTCCACCTTCCAAATCTTGTTTCAAATGCTCCTCTTCCAGGAAGCCTTCCATGACTTACCCAATACAACTCTCCTTCCCTCCCTTCCTTCTCCCCCCTCTCCCCCGCCCCCAGTTTCAATGTCCAGAACTCTAATTTGGGAGTCTGTCTTTCCGTCCTGGCTTTTCCCTCAGAGCAGGGGTTCCCAGCAGGTCAGGGGTATTGCCTCCTTTTTCCCCTTGCTCTTCCCAAGAACCCAGGGAAGAGGTTTGCCTATATGAACCACCTTCCATCTAGGTGTTGACAGACAGGCTGACTCAGCTGCAAATTGGATACGGTTTACTACTTTCACAGAGACTCTAGGACTCCTCCAATTGCTGGTAGGCTCATAGGAGTGATTCTGCCCATGTCAACTCCACTTTGCTGCCTGAATTCGTCTCGAGGGGCCTGAAAAGACAATCCATTCTAGGTGCCCTGGATCCAGGATTCAGAACAGAGGTGGGACCTTCCCCTCGCTGCTCCAGGAGAGCTAGAGGCCTGCCAAGACGTGAACAAGAGCCCTCCGGGTTAGCTCTCCACCCCATCCCCCACTTCTGCCCGGCCCCTCCCCCCAGCCTGGGCTACATTCTTTCCTTGTCTGGAGGAAGCAAGGCTGGGAGGGCTTGAGATCAAAGGGAAACTGGATCCTGAGGCTGCTGGGAGGTCACCTAGGAAGAGGCCGGGACTAGCTACCACCCTAAGGTGGTGGGGGTGGAGGTGAGGATCAGGGTTTATTTTTAAAGTGTCCTCCTCCCTGACAACCTGGTGTGTAAAGCCAGACTGGAAGGCAATGCTAAATGGCACTTCAGATCTTTCCCCTCCTTGCCATTCAGGGTAAGGGCAGGGCTTTAGGGAGGGGGGGGTCTAAGTGACTTGGGACACAGGACTACACTTCACGAAAGCCTTCATTTTCTGGGCCAGAAGCTCTGGGATACAGGATCTCTCTGCCTTGACTCTTAATCCCTTCTAAGTCCAAAGGGCCACAGTCCCCCAGTTTAGGGTTATCTCTAAAAGAGCATTTGATCTCCAGAGGCTGATTGCAGGAGCATGCTAAGAGAGCTTGCCAAGTGGGGAAAGGTTGTCCGGACTCTAGGAAACTGGGGTTTCTAGGAGGCAGCTGCGATATTGGATTCCATATGCTACCTCCCATCCCACACATACATTTAAACTAATGCAGGCACTTTGCCTGGGGTGAACAGGTTTATCTCAATGGCTGCCTAATAAGTAGTTAAGGGAGGAAGCACTATGGTGCACTGAACTTAACTAGTTGTCCCACAATTTACTGGAGGAAAGGGAAGCTGAAGAAGATGCTGCTGAATCTTTCAATAAACTTGGCATTTTTACCTGATGAATTGTAAACCCCTTGAAAAGAGGGCTTTGTACTAGGCATTTAGAATATCCAGGAGGAATCTGGAAGAAAGAAAAAAATAACAGTTCTTACTCTCAGCAAGCACTCAGTCTGGTGGGGAAACAGGACTCATTCGACTTCTCTCATAGAGAAGGACTAATTCTTGGGAATGATCTCAAATATAAAGGTCCATCCCTCTTTGGGCCCAGTTTCTCAAGTACATAATGCCCTATGTTCCCTTCTGTTCATGTGATAAAAGTGAGTATATAATCACTTAGCTCAAACTTTACTCCCCACTAAAATAGTTGCCTCTACCTCGTTCTATTCCCATAAGATACTCCTTCCTTCCTCACCCTTTCCCAGGTCTTTGTCCAAAGAACCCTTAGTTCTTAAATGTTTGCAAACCCCATAAAAGTAGGATACTGTTTTCAAACACAGACCAATGGTCAGTGTTATTCATTGATATTTACATCCAAAATTGTGTGACCTAAGACCCTAGTTCTGTGTTTATACAGACTGAGTACAATCTTGGACTATCTTTTAAAATGGCTTCATTAGGATCATGTACACACCTAGAGTCTTCCCTGGAAATATCCCAATATAGTTTGAAACTAGTACTCCAGAAAAAAAATTTTTTTCCCCAGAGGCTGTTAGCTCCCTTGCAAGCATTCAAGCTAACAATATGTACAGAAAATAAAATAGTCTATTCATCATACAGAAAATGTAAAACATAATGACTTCTACCCAAAACCCAAACAGTCAAAACAATGCTTCTACCTCATTTAATATACCTTCTCTCCTTCAGGTAACTCCAAACTTGTTCTCTTGTGTTGAAAATCCTCTGAAGAAAAAGAGAAAGTACTTATAGTTTAAAAAAAAAAAGGGAGAGAGAGAAGAAAAAGATGGTTTAACTCCTCTTCTGGTTAATCCTCCCCATCTTCATCTTTTTCAAGAACCTCTGTACTTATAGCACTTTCCTATAATTTAATAAGGCTTTCCTGACAGGGAAAGCAATGAGTTTGTGAGACAGATAGCCTTCTGCTTCAGATGAATATAGTTCATTTATTGGTAGTGGGGAGCAAGGTTTAGACTTGATTCTTGATTCTCTATATTGTAGTTCTGTCTGTTGCTGCTCTTCAGGAACTCTACATACTAATTAGTTTTAGAATTCTTTTTCTTTTGGAAGTTTGGGTCCAGGGATTCAGTGATATCTAAGAACTCTTCTCTCTAGGAATCTTGGTCCAGAAATATTCCATGCTATAAACATTACTATCACCTGCTATTCCTATTTGTTGTACTATTTAGTTCTTTCTTCTGGGAATATGAAATTACTCTCCAAGAACTCCTTCAGATCTCCACCACTGTCTCTCCATTTCTTCTGTCTTTGGATTGAGAGGTTTCATGGGGAGGATAGCTTAGATAAATAGGCTTCCACACCATGGTCCTCAAGTTGTTAACATTCTTCTATTTATGTTTCTTAACTAGTTTGTCCAACTCGTGATTTATAGTTTCAATTCATCTCAACCACATATCCTGACATTCATACCCTTAATTTCACCATCACCCAAATGATTTACCTCCATGATTCTGTCCTCTAAAATTCCTCTCTCTGATCACAACCTCCATCTTTTCCTTTGTTTCATCCCTTCTAGTTAGTTGGTTAATTGTTGTCCTTCATTTCCAAAGAGGATCAAAATAATCTACAATTGTGTCTGACTATGGCTGATCAGATCAATACAAGTTTGGAAGGTTCTACCATAGATCAGGTACTTGTAGTGCATATGAAGATTTGGAGTGCAGATTCAATCCCTATTTGAGGGTTAATCTCAGCATCTGCTTTCTCTGCTCTTCCAAACAGTTTGCTGAATGACACTGGAGGAAATCATAAAACTCTGGCTACTGAGTCCTCCATAAATGTATGCTATCTAATCCCAACTAGACTCTCATTACTATTGCCCCTATGAGAATTCTGTCATTCTTACCTGAATGACTTTTTTTCTTCCACTCTCTACAATGGCTTTTTCAAATCTTCTAGTCTCTCCTAAAGCCTCAATTCTATCCTCCCTCTCAAAAAAACAAAACAAAACAAAACAAAACAAAACAAAACAAAAAACTCATTTTCTATTTCACCTAGGGATTTTATGGCATTTATCATAAGAATGTATCCTGTTCTCCTTTCTCATATTTCAAAACCTCTCAACATCCTTTATTCCAGTTTATTCCATCCCCTTTATTCCAGTTTCTGATAATGAGATGGCCTTTTTCTTCATCAAGATCAATCCAAGTCTGCAAGAGAATATTAACATCTCATAGGAGCTGGTATCTATAAATGCATTCATTTAATCATTCATCAAGCATTTATTTAATACCTATAACTCTACTAAGCACCTTACTAGGTGGTTGAGATACAAAAGCACAAATGATATAGCCCTTGACCTCAAGGAGTTCACATTCTATTAGGGGAAACAATATCTACAACAAACAAAATACAAAATATATTCAAGGTAGACAGAAAGTAATTCCCAGAGGGAGGGTGTTAGCAACTAGGGAGATCAGAGAAGATTCTATCAAGGAGGAGCTAAGCTGTGCTTTTAATTTAATCAGCATTTATTAAGTATCTACTATGTGCAAGATACTCTGCTAGGCACTGGGAATACAAATACAAAAAATATATAATTCCTGATCTCAAGAGGCTTATATCTTTTTAAGGGATACACTATGGATAAATAGTAATAAAAATTGTAATAGTAATAGTAATCATCATAATAATAATAACAGTTACCCTTTATAGAGTGCTTACTATGGGCCAGGCATTGTACTAATTTATAAATGATAATATTATCTCATTTTAGTCCGCCTCACAACCCTGGGAGGTAGGTGCTATTGTGATCTCTATTTACAGATGAGGAAACTGAGGCAGAAAATAAGTAGCTTGCCCAGAGTCACATAGTAAATGTAGTGAGGTGGGACGTGAACTCGGGTCTTCTTGACTCAAGACCAGGCACCCTATCCTCCTAGCGCCACCTAGTTGTCTAGTTATTAAGTATAAAGTAATTGCAAGAAGGAAGAGTGCTAACAAGTCAAAGAATTTCAGGAAAGGCCTCTTGTCCAAGGGAGTAGCACCCGAACTGCGCTCTCCATGGAGAGATCAGGAAAGGGTGAGACTAAGTTGGGAAACAACTAGTAGTCCAGATTTGTTAAAACCCGGGGTGTATAAATGACAATACATGTGGAAATTAAGTTGGAAGAAAAAAAAGTTGAAACCAGATTGTTGAGGAACTTAAATGCCAGGAAAATAGAGAACCATTGAATGTTTTTGAGCAGGAGAGAGCTGTGCATTAGAAAGATTATTTTAGTAGCTATGTGAAGAATACATTTGTAGAGAACAGGGATCTGAGGGAGTAGAATCTGGGGATTAAATTGTTGCGGTATTCTTTTCTTCTCAACAAAGTAAGAACAATTTCATCCCTACCTGCTCTCTCTTTTTCCCCATTATTCTCCATATCCTCCATAGGCTTTCCTTCACCTCCACACTTAAGGTCTTAACAATCTGTCACTTTATGCTTTCATAAAGCATTTTCAAATGAACCATTTTAGTCAGAGAAAGGTTGAAGCTAGATTAGTCCAAGATTAACTCAAATGTTAATGGCCAATTAGTATAACTCAGGTGGAAAAGAAGGTTTACTAAGTGTTAAATGGCTTGTAGGTAGTGTAAACATTGGACTTGACTTCTTGTGATAAGTAGCTTTTAATCTAATCAGTTCCTTTATATTTAGGAAATATAAAGGGACTGAAGTTCAGTAGTCACCAACAGATTCCCTTGAAGCAGATTCAGAAAAAGCTGAAGGTAAGAGCAACACTGCTTTTCTTCTTCTTGTTGCTCAGTCTTTGCAGTGATGTCCAAATTTTTGTGATTTCACTTGGGTTGGTTTGGGGTTGTTTGTTCGTTTGTTTGACAAAGACACTAGAGTGTTTTGTCTTTTCTTACTTCAGTTCATTTTATAGAGGAGGAAACTGAGGCAAATAAGATTAATTGACTTGCCCAGGGTTACACAGGTAGTAAAGTGTTAGGCTAAATTTGAACATCAGAAAGATGTCTTCCTGATTCCAATCCTTGTGCTCTATCCACTGTATTGACCTAGCTGTCTGTGGTATAACAAAAGAGAAGGCAGGTTTTGAATCCTGAGGATAGGACATGGATAAGAGAGAACAAGATAGAACTTAATAACTGGGGGATGTCTAGAATCCTAAATCTACCTTTCCCTCTCCTCTCTCATCATTAAAGATGGCATACCTGGGTTTCTCTTTTTTTCTGGCCTCAAAGTCACTTAAACTCTCAGTGATCCAGGCTAGTCTCTAAAATTAAAATGAACAGAACTTATCCATTGATGGTTTCTTCATCTACTCCCAGAGCTCCCTATAAAATCATATATCCGTACAGAAAATCCTCCAATGGCAGGCTTAGCATAAGCTAGGCTGCTTTTCCTATCTTAACATCTCTATAAGGCCATAGCTACTACACTGGTCTCATTCTCAGTTCTACTTCTCTAACTCAGAGCCATTCTCTTTCATTTTAGGAAACAGGGTCGGGAAAATGATGAAAGTCAAGACTTTCTCTCTGATGCTGTTGCCTCTGTTCTTGGTAATGGTGAGCAGTGCTATGGAGGAGGCTCACTTCAGGTAAAGGTATCTCTTGCTTGACAAAGTAGAGAGGACTGGAGGAATTACTCCATCTTGGACTTCCTCAGAGACACTTGGCTTAGAGAATGAGGACATGGTAATCATAAACAGCACAAGCCCAAAAGAGTGGCCTATCAAAGATCTCTAATTGAACTATTTTGCTTCCTCAGAGGACAAACCCAGACAGAGGGAGTGTGGTTTAAGCTGCAAATAGGGAGATTGGGAACAGACATTTGAAGAAACTGCCAGGTAGTCACACGATTAAGCAAAACTGGAATATCCCTTCTTGGAGAACTTTAGGTAGCATCTACTTTCTGTTTCTTGCATAGGTTAGGGAGTTGACTTGCCTTTCCAGAGGTAAGAAGATAAACTATATGACTTTTAGAGGTGGACTATGTCATTATGTGCCTCTGGTAGCTGAATAGGGCAAGAGAGGTAATGGAAGTGTGGCAAGTGTAATTAGGAAAACCTCTGACTTATTACTGGAATACCTCCATTGAAATTAAACATATTCTCTGGTTCCTTGCTGAGGGACATTCTTCTTTCTGAGATTACATAGCTCCCAATTAAAAGAAGAAGGAATGAGAGAAGTGACTCAACATGAAGGGAATGAGGAAGCCTATGTGACATAACTCCACTTCTAATTTCTTTTACCTATAGCACAGCTCCCACTGTAATCAAAACTACATATTGAGTGAAGTCCCTGGTTGAGAATGAAGCTCTATCTATAACATTATAATTCTGAGAGGATATCTAGATGATGAAAACATATTTTAATGGATCTTCCTGAGTTGTAAATATTTTTTCTCTTGATCACTACTGACTTCCCTTTCCTTCCTTTGGTACTTTCCCCTATCCTTTTTTCCTCTCTCATCTTTTATTCCCTCTTTTACTCTCCCTTCCTCTGATCTATTTCCTCTTCTTCTCTTCCTGTTCCTCTCTCTGTTCTATTTTCCATCCTGCCTTAGCTCTCTTCCATGTTGAGTGATCTTTTTTTCTTTCTCTTATCACTCTCTAGATCTCATCCCAAAGTTGGTGGCCCTTGGGCTCGAGGACAGCGCTATGCTGAGGGGACCTTCATTAGTGATTACAGCATCACCATGGATAAGATCATGCAACAGGACTTTGTTAACTGGCTGCTGTCCCAGAAGGGAAAGAAGAACAAGTGAATTATTTCTCCTCTCTTTGCCAGGGTCCTTTGCCCCTTCATCTCACAGATTCCCTATGTCCTTTTTTTCCCCTAGCATCTACCAGTTCCTCTCTCACAGTGTTCCCCAGTTTTCTTCCTTTCTTTTTTAGTGTTTGCTAATTTCTTTTTTCCTTTCTTCTTTTTAAAATTTTTGACATTAATTTATTTTTTGCATTCTAAATTCTTTCACTCCAACTCCAGTCTTTCCCCTTTCTTTCCATCATCTTGCCTGTCCAGTTGCTTTCTCCAAGTAAACTCATCATTTTCCCCTAGAGTTATCTCTTTCTCTCACATTTCAGTTCCTAACCTTGTTTCTCTTTTCAGTCCCTTGTGTCATGTCTGGTCTAGTCTGTGTTGGACTAATCTAGCCCTTAAAGCTTAGAGTGTTGTCCTCTAATGGCACTCTATACACTTCCCTTTAATTACAGCTCTGATTCAGTGAAATAGTCTAGTTTCAGGGTTGTATCAGATTGACTTTTCAATACCAAGTCTTTGTCACCAATTTTAAATTGTGTGTTAGACCCTCAGGAGTTTACAGATACATATCACAAAGGAGAGGGATGTTGAGTCAATATGAGGTGCAATACTCTCAAATTTTGTAATGGCAGCAAACTTTGGGAAGAAGATAGATCAATAATTCTTCATTACTCTTTAAGACTGATATTAATGTAATTGAGGATATCCTGAATAGTTAACATAGTGATAATAATTTTAAACTGAATTAAGAATTTGGTGGATGAAGGAAGTCTGTGAATGGGAAACAGAGGTCCTGGGGATTGAAAGCCACTGCACTAAAATCATCACTTCCCTCCTAAACTGCAAAACTCAGTTTCATCTACTCTCTGACCTTTGTCTTGCCAGTTGGAGACATAATATCACTGAGAGAAAAGCTGATGGTACAGGAGTAACAAACCAAGCCAACTGGAACCTAAAGAACATGGAAAACTGGAGGTAAGGCCAATCTCTTATAGAAAAGAAAGAATAAAAGATAAAAGATTCCTGGGTGTGGTGTGGTTGGAAGTAAAAAGAATCATTATGACTAAATTTCTACCCTCAGCATTCCCTAATCTCTGAATTGAAGCAGTTTCTTGAGATCAGGGACAATTTTTGCCTCCTTTTTGCTATATGTAGCACTTAGCACATTCTTTGGCACATTTGCTAATAATAAATGTTTGTTGACTGACTAGTTCTTGACATTAACATTCCAATTGCTGGGAGCTCAAAGAGGATCTTATTTATAAAACCTCCAAGAGCCATGCCAAGTCAGCAGTGTAACACAATAGAGTTGGAGTTATAGATTCAAAATTTGAATCCTGGCTCTGTCACTTACTAGTTTAGGAACCTTGAATAATCTATAATTTCTTGAAGTCACAATTTACTCATCTGTAAAATAACAGTGTTGGTCAGGGGCCCTCAAACTTTTTAAATAGGGGGCCCTCAGACAGCAGGAGGGCCGGACTATAGTAAAAACAAAAACTTTGTTTTGTGGGCCTTTAAATAAAGAAATTTCATAGCCCTGGGTGAGGGGGATAAATGTCCTCAGCTGCTGCATCTGGTCCGTGGGCCATAGTTTGAGGATCCCTGGACATGATCTCTTAAGGATCTGTGATCCTATGATGGAGTAATGATGGCTAGGAAGCTTCTAAGAATAGAGAAACTCATCTTAGAAGTCTTACAGCATCATCTGATTTAGAATTCAGAAAAACTTTAGAGTTCATCAGATCAAAGATTTAGAGCTAGAAGGGATCTCAGAGATTTTTAGTCCATCAGCTTGTTTTAAAAATCTGTCACTCAGACAACAAGCAGGTTTTGTGTGTCTTTCCTTTGGTTTGAGCTCTTGCAGTAGCCATAACTTGGTATTTGGACACAGAGGAAGGACAGGATACAGTCCCATCCAACTAGGAATGAGTAGAAATGCTCTCTGTCCTCAAGAAGTTTCTAGTCTGACAGGAGAATCAGAACACAGCTAACAAACACTTACTACATGCCAGGCATTGTGCCAAGTGCTAGGACTATAAAGAAAGTAAAAAAACAAAAATGGGACAAATCCCTGTCTTTAAAGATCCTACATTCTGATGGTAGAGTAGGTGCCTACAAAATAGATATAAGGTAGATGAGATCAGAAGCCAGATTGTATAGGGGACTGAGAAGAGATTGAGAGGAGAAACACCAATTATAAATAATTGAAGATAAGACCAAGGGGAGATGATAGTAGGAGTGATTTTCTGGAGAAATCAGAAGGGGATTAGAATCACAGGACACAAGTAAAAGCTTTCCCAAGAGAAGAATCTCTTTATTATCTGAGACCAGGAGACATTAGAGGGAATTGAGAACTCTTTGTAAATGGTTTCAATTCGGGCAATCAAAAATTGAGTGAGGTCCTCAGCTGAGAAGATGGGGAGGGAGTGACATGAAAGGATTGAAGAGAGATCAGAAGATTATGAATAACTGCTGCGGAGAGAGGGATGGTAAAACAATTGGGGAGTCACAGAATATTTGCCTTGTAACAGTGAGAGCCCTGCTATGATTAGCTAACATACATATTCAGTAGACTCGAACATAATCAAAAATAAGACAAAGGTACAAGGATTTCAAAAATGGAGAAGAATATAGAGTTGGTTCACCAAATGGTTGAGATAGGGAAGGAAGGATAAAGTAGTCATTGTAGGGGATCTGGAAAAGAACTGAGAATGCTGATTTTAAGATATGTTGATATGTTGAAAGATAAAGAAATGTGGCAAGGACTAAAAGCTTACTTCACCTGGTCATTGTACCCTAGTTGTATGTCAAAGGAACTGAAAGAAAACGGTGAATTGTTGCCTATCCTGAGAGAAGAAATTTAAGGTGCTACAGGGCTGCCAAAGTGCTGCCAAAAGCATTTCATGAGCATTGACCAATTTAGTCAGTCTGGGGAATGGAGGAGAAGCCAAGGGCTTCCTCACCTGTTAATCACCTGTGCCTGTCCTTTCTGCCCAAAGCCATGCTAAATAGTGTTTACATTATTTTCCATTCCAAGATAGGATGCTTTCAATATCTCAAAATTCAATTAAAATTAATGTATTTAAAAAAACAACCTGAGGGGTGAAAGGAGTAGAGGTCATGATGCTGATGAAGAATAAACAAAAGCAGGGGTTGTGAAGCATAAGAAAGATGGAAGGATAATAAAAGTTTATGATCAGATAAAGGATTGAGGCTTAAAGATAGTTTGATTAATATATCACATGTAATACTTGTTTTATCTCATTGTAAGCTTAAGGACCCCATTAATCAATCCATCAATCTATAAGTATCCAGCATCTGGCTAAACACAGGGGATTCCAAATCAAAATAAAACAGTCCCTGCCTTCCCTCTTGTCTCTCACAGAAATAGTAGGTATTCAGCAAATAAATGCCTAAAGAAGGAAGTAAAGGAAGGATGGAAAGAGGAAGGGAAGAGGGAAGAAGGAAAGAAGAAAAGATAGGAAAGAACATTCACTCTAACCTTTGGGTTACTTCCTTTGCAGCAACCTGTTAAAGGACTCCTTCCCATCTGACGATCCGAAGAATAAGAGAATGAAGGAATTGGCACTGGCATGGTTGATTTTATCCTAAGGTGGGAAAGGAATTGGTGTCTAGGGGCTCCCTCAACCAGATATGCCATGGAGTGGTAGATAGAGCACCGGACTTGGAATCAGAAAGATCTGGATTCAAAATTGTAACTTTTTGCCTCAGTTTCCTCATCTATAAAATAAGGCATTTGGACCTTTTTGGTCCTGTTCAGCTCTAAATCACTGATACAGGGATCCCTTGCTCTTTTTCTCCCAAATTGCATCAGAGGCAAACTCAGCAGAAGATTATTGCCCATATACAGAATATTTTGAAAGAACTTTCCTTGGATTAAATACTTCTTTGATTAATCCATACCTTCTAATATTCTTTCAAAAGATCCCCTTTGAAGATTTTATTTATTTTGCATTGGATTATGTCAGGGCCACTTTTTTGTCCTGCCTCAACAATGCCCTACCCTCTGCCTTAATAAAATCCAAAAAATACACCTATCTTTCTATATCCATGCCTGAGTATCTCCTGGAGACCAAATGTTACTGGCCTCTGTTTTCTTAGATTCCTTTCAGCTGTAAATCCATGAACCTACAGGAGCATTCTAGAGAAATGACAAATAATTCCTACACTCCATCTGATAGAGGAGAGAGGATGCGAATATGGAGATGCACTGACTGAGACAAATTAAAACTCTTTAGCTGGACAATGCTAAAAATTTGGGAGGGAATATTAAGAGCTGAACTAAATGGGCTCAACAGATAAGGGAAGAACTCAACTAGAGAAGTGAGGAAAGGATGATCTTGATTGTGGGAAGGACAGCTTGAAGGAGAGTGTGTGATATGAGCAAGGGAAGGGGACACAGGGTGCATTTGCCTTGATGTAATAATCACTGATGACATTTCCTCATTTTCCTCCAGGTTTGAGTGATTCAACCTTAACACACCTCTGGACTTGATTCTACTGGAAGAAAAACTTCCATGTGAAAATTCTGTCTACACTCTTCTTCACATATTCCAAAGAGAATAATAAAGATTGGAGATGAAATGAATCTTGAGTAGTTTTGCACTGGCTTAAGAAAAAAAAAGATTCCAGTATTTATTGAGCCATGAACAGTGGGCAAGAGTGAGAGAAGAGGAGGGGATGAGAGAAACTCTTAGAATATAAGGGAATGAGGTCCTTATTTTGAGAAAGATCTCAATATAATGAAGGCAAAGCAACTAAAGAACTATTATAAAACATATGCAAAATTCAATACATAATCTTAAGCATATAAATATAATTCAGTGGGGGGAAAAACAGGGGAACAGTTTGGAGTAGGTTGGGAAACAAGACAGAGTTTCTTCATTCCTTTTTTTTTTAAATAACTTTTTATTGATAGAACCCATGCCAGGGTAATTTTTTTTACAGCATTATCCCTTGCACTAACTTCTGTTCTGATTTTTCCCTCCCTCCCTCCACTCCCTCCCCTAGATGGCAAGCAGCCCTTTACAAGTTGATAGGTTACAGTATATCCTAGATACAATATATGTGTGCAGAACTGAACAATTTTCTTGTTGCACAGGGAGAATTGAATTCAGAAGGTAGAAATAACCCGGGAAGAAAAACAAAAATGCCAGCAGTTTATATTCATTTCCCAGTGTTCTTTCTTTGGGTGTAGCTGCTTCTGTCCATTTTTGATCTGAATTAACTCTTTTTATCAAAGAGATCCACTTCCATCAGAATATATCCTCAAACAGTATCGTTGTTGAGGTATATAATGATCTCCTGGTTCTGCTCGTTTCACTTAGCATCAGTGCATGTAAGTCTCGCCAGTCCTCTCTATATTCATCCTGCTGGTCATTCCTTACAGAACAATAATATTCCATAACATTCATATACCACAGTTTACTCAACCATTCTCCAATTGATGGGCATCCTTTCATTTTCCAGCTTCTAGCCACTACAAACAGGGCCGCCACAAACATTTTGGCACATACAGGTCCCTTTCCTTTCTTTAGTATCTCTTTGGGAGTTTCTTCATTCCTAATCTGGATAGTACAAGACCCTCTGTCCTCCGGAAAGGTTGGGAAGATGAAAGGTTCATAATACAGAGGTCAGAGCACTGGATTCAGAGCCAGCAAACTTGAGTGAAAAATCCAGCTTTGAGAAGTCATTTAACTTCTAAACTTCAGTTTACTTAGCTAAAAATTAGGAGATGGTATTAAAGGTCCCTTCCAACTCTAAATCCCACTATCCTAAATCACTTGTTTCCCTCTGACCTTTTAGTTTTCTCAACAGTAAAATGAAGGAATTTATGCTAGATAATTTATGAGGTCCTTTAAAGCTCTAAATTCAATGAAACATTTTATCTATTGACTTCCTTTGCTTCTCTTTCTTTGTCCCATAAGATAACTGCATAACTACGAACTTTCCCTAAAACCTGGTCACATACCTTTTAATTCTTTACAATTGTTCTCAGTAGTCAGGGTTTCAACAGTTACCTATATGTAAGTGATTCTCAAATATCTATGTCCAAAGCAGCCCTGACATTGACGCTCCAGTCCTGTGTCTCTTGAGTGCAATGTGCAAAGCAGTCCTATCATTGACCCTCCAGTACTATATCTCTTGAATGCAATGAATTTTTAAAAATATATATTAAATCATATTCTGACAAAATTATATTGTCAGCTTTATATTTTGTTTGTCATCATTTGGAACACCTTCATTTTTTCCTTCTCCCCCCTCCCCCCCCCGAAACAATTGGAGTTAAGTGATTTGTCCAGGGTCACACAGCCAGGAAATGTAAAGTGTCTGAGGCCAAATTTGAACTCTGGTCCTCCTGACTTCAGGGCTGGTGCCCTATCTACTGCACCACCTAGCTGCCCATTCCCATCTTTTTTTTTTAACTTTATTTTTAAAATATATACATAGTTTTCAACATTTGCCCCCACAAAACTCCATGTTCTAAACTTTTCTCTCCCTTCCTTCCTCCAACCTTCTCCCCTAGACAACAAGCAATTCAATACGTGCCAAACATGTGCAATTCTTCCACAATTATTATGCTGGGAGTCCAGTGAATTAATGAAAAGCTAATATTAAACAATACATACAGATACTGCTAAGAGCAGGAAATACTGATACAAAAAGCAAGATTGTTCCTGTCCTTAAGAAGATCACATAAGAATAAGAAGGGAATTTAGGATATTTTTTTCTTAAAAGAATCTGTCACGTTTTTGTTTTATTGGATTGTTTAATCCATTCACATTTGAAATTTTGACAGATTTATACTGTCCTCTACTTGTTTCTATTACCATCTCTTCACCCCTCATCTCCTCTTTTTGTAGACAGTATTTGGTCTCTTCTATTATTTTAGATTAATTCACTTTAAGGCAACCATATTCTCACAGATTTTCATCACACTTTCAACTTCCCATCTCCCTGCCTCCTGTTTAATACCTTTCCCTAGTTTTAGAGTTTTGCTTAAATTCTTTCTTCCTTTTATCTAGTTCTTTAATTCTTTCCCTCTTTTATTCCCCCCAGTTAAGAAGACAAATAAAATCCCCTTCCCTTTCTAGCCTTCAAGTTGTTTTCTTCATTGGTTTTGTAAATTTTTATATGCATTTTTTTCTTTAAAAAAATTGCTTCCCTTATTCTCTTCATTATACACTTTCCCTTTCCATCTATTCCATCAACATTCTTTGATTAATTATCCTTATTTAGACCTTCTTTAGTCTTAGTATTCCTCGTGCTATTAGATACCTAGTTTTGGTTCTAAACAGTTTTTTTTTTCCTTACTGCTTTAAAGTGCTTGTCCCTTTGTCCCCTTTTTCTGTTGACCCCTCATTTAGAATTAGAATTTCTGCAGTTGATAGAAGTGGATGTCCCTTAGTAGGAATTTTCTTGTATCTCTAATTGTATAGTTCAATATCATCCTTTGCCTTCTCCAAGATCATTTTCCCCCACTTCCCATGGAATCTCTCTTGGTTCATGCCCTCCCATTGTTCTAGATGTTTTTTGTCCCCATGACATCTAATTATAAATTAGATAAGAAAACAATTATAATGTAATTTATTACTTATAAGAAACATACAACTAAAAAGCAGACATACCAGAATAATAAAAACGAGAAGCACATACAAAATTTACCATGCATCAGGTCAATCTAAAAAGGCAGAGGTTTTAATCAAAGTCTTGGGGGGGGGGGGGAAGTTCACAATATAGGAAGGAAGCATAGACAATAAACCATTATTAGTATTAAGCTTATATGTTCCAGAAGCCTTAGCATAAATAAAAAAATTTAACTGAATTACAAGAAGATATAGACAGTAATATACTATTGACAAGATATGTCAATGTCTCAGTTTTAGATAAATCTAACAAATAAACAAAAAGAAAAATATAGAGTTGAACCAATTGCTAAAAAAAAAAAAAACTAGAGCTAAAAGACATATCTTATGAACTCTTTTAAAAAATCCATATATTTCTAAGCATCACATGGAACTTTTACAAAAATTGACCACATATGTTAAAAGAAATCATAAACACATCCTTTATAGAACATATCAAATAAAAATAGTAATTCAGAAAGCACAAGCAAAAAATTCATCCAAATGGAGGCTTAACCAAAAAAAAAGTAAATAATAAATGAATCAAAAGACAAATCATAGAAACTGTGATTATAGAAAAATAGTAACAATGAAATAGCATTTCAAATATTTTTGCTAGGTATCAAAAAGAAATATCAAAATTTCTGAGCTATAGCTGAAGTGATCCTCTGAAAAAATTATATCCAAAACCATTCATTAAGAAAATAGAAAAAGAAAGATTAGGGAATTGATGGGCATTTTTAAAAATAAGAGAACAAAAAAAGAAAAATCTAAAATAAGCACAGGAGAGATTTTTTTTTTAATTAGAAGAGAACTAGACAAATTGGTAATCTAAAATACTATATTAATGATAAATAAAACAAAGTTAAATCTTTTAAAAGAACAATAAAATTGATGAATATTTAGCAATATGATCAAAAAGAAGAGGACAGAAAAATCAAGTGAAGAAAAAAACCAAACGAACAATGTGAAATCACAATGAAACCAGAATTTAAAAAATAACCAGAACTTATACACAATTATTTGCTGTCAAAACTGAGGACACAAAGAAATAACGCCTTCAAAATATGAACTATCCAAACAAAGAGAAAATTAACTATTTCATCTTAAATAACACAAAGATTTTAAATAATCCAATTTCAGAAAAAGAATTAGAACTTGCTTTTAAGGAACTATCAAAGAGTTTGGGGTTGGGAAGAGAGAGTTGTATGGGGAGAAACTTTCTGGTCTTGATAGATTGAAGGATAATTCTATCAAACTTTTAAAAAGAATAATTAGCACCAACACTACACAAATTATCTCAAAAATTGGTAAAGAAAGCATTCTACTAGATTCCTGCAATGGGATAGATATAATCCTAGCATCTAAACCAATGAGGAAGGGGGAGGAAGCCATCAAAAAAAAAAAAACCGATAGGTTAATATCATTAATCAATATCAATTCAAAATTATTAAATAAAATCTCATTCAAAAACCTACAAAAATTCATCCAAAATTGTTTATCATTAGAAAATTAAACCCATATCAGGGATGCAAGAATATTTCAACATTAGGAAAATAATAAACATAATCAATCATATTAAAAACAAAAACACCCCTAATTATATGATTATCTCAATAGATACAGAACACTCATTTATGCTCACACATACACATACATCCATGTAAAGTATAGACATAGAGGGACTTTTTCAACATAAAAAAAATTATCTAAAATCAAAAGTAATACCATACCAAACAGAAATATACTAAAACAAAAATGCTTTTCTACCCACTATTATTTATACTTCTGGAAATATTATCAATAGCAATAAAACAGGAAAAAAAATTAAAGGCAAAAATTTTGCTAATATGATGATTTATTTAGAAAATCCTAAGAATTCAGAAAAGATGTTAATGAGGAAATAGAGTTCCATGCTATGAAATAAACTTTAAAATTAACAGTATTTCTATGTAATGATAACAAATCCAAATGTCAATGATAAAAAGGAGAATTTTTTTCCAAATAATCCCAAAGTATCTGGGGATCAAAATGCCAAAACACACAAAAGACTTGTTCAGATTCAATTACAAAGTACTTCATAGCTAAAGGAATATTCATTGCTTATGGAAACACTCCTTATATGATAAAAACTTTTGAGAAAACTGGAAAGCAGTGTGGCAAAAAAAAAAATTATTCTTAGATTAGCAAATTATACTAGATTTCAAATATATTCTAAATGATTATATGACCTTAATATTAGAGGCATAGTATTAAAAAATTAGAGGAGATGCAAATCATATAACTCATAGCTATAGTTAGGAGATGTAGTCTTTTATGTTTTTATGTATTTTTATTCATTTCATTAAACTTATTTCATATTTCCCAATTACATGTACAAAATTAACAAAATTAAACAAAAATTAAGTTTAAAAAAAATTTTGAGTTTCAAATTCTCTCTCCTTCCCAACCCTCCCCTCTCTTTGAAAAGAGAAGCAATTTGATATTGATTATACATGTGAAATCATTAAAAACATAATTCCATATAAGTCATATTGCAAAAACAAACAAAATAAGTGGAGGGGGAGGGTTTTTGTTTTTTTTTAAGTATGCTTTACAGGCAGAAAAACCTGGAAAAACTTTCATAAACTGATACTAAGTGAAGAACCAAGAGAACATTATACATAATAATATTAAGATTTTATGATGATCCACAATGATAGATTTAGCTTTTTTTCAGTAATATAGTGATCCAAGACAATTCTTATAGACTTGAGATAGAAAATATCACCTGTATCAAGAGAAAGAAATATGGAGATTGAATAGAACTGAAAAATACTTTTCACCTTTTTGTTTTTTTCTTTCTCATAGTTATTCCCTTTTTAAAATTTTTTTTCTTTCACAACATCAATAATATAGAAATATATTTAAAATGATTGTACATGTATAATCCATATCAGATTGCTTCCTGTCTTGAGGAGAGTGTAGGTAAGGGAGAGAGGGAGAAAAAATTTTTAGAATTCAAAATTTTACTCAAAAAATGAATGTTGAAAACTTCAACCAAAATAGAATGAGACAATTTCTATCTCTGACTTTGAATTGAGAAATTTCATCCCACATGAAAACTGACTGTGAAAATGAGAAATTCATCAAGAAAGCTTCCAATCAGCTAGAAAGGTAAAAGTCACTAGAAAATTACAAATGTATTTGGGAAGCAACAAATGGAAAAAAAAAAAAACCTGAGGAGGTATTTTAGTGGCTTTTTTTTCAATTTCAAATCAATCAATATTTATTAAATTCTTGCTATGTGCCATATATTGACATCTTTATCTCTACTTTCTTGGTCAGGTATAAATCTAAGTAATGGGAATTGTTCTTGCTGCCCATTGATTGTGAGATATAATCAAACCCTAGGTCATTTGATTCAATGTTGTCCATTTGCACCACAGATTTTGTCTTGTGATGACTGACCTCTAAAGCAGCTTCTTCAAACAAAACAAAAAAAATCAGATGTCATGAAAAACTTTGCAAGATTTGGAAAAGTGCCAAATACATAAGAAAATGGCCCTAACTTTTATCTACTATTTGTGCTTTATATTACATACATACATATACATACAGCTAAGTGGTGCAGTGGATAGAGTACCAGCCTTGAAGTCAGGAGGACCTGAGTTCAAATCTGTTCTCAGGCACTTAACATTTCCTAGCTGGGTGATCCTGGGCAAGTCACTTAACCTCAATTGCCTCAGCTATATATATAATATGTAATTAGAAAAAATAAAATACTATTAAGGAGAAAAAAATAAAGTATGCTTCAATCTGCATTTAGAGTTCATCAGCTCTTGTTCTGGAAGTGAATGGTATGTTTCATCATGGGTCCTTTAAAATTGTTTTGGATCATTGTCTTGATCAGAATAGCCGAGTATTTCACAGTTTGGATATATATTTTTAACCAAATGAGGGCTAGAGGCAATAAAAAAAGATTAAAAACTTTTATCACGTGAAATTTGTTTCTATTACATGACATTTAAAAGCTTCTGCACAACTACAATTCACCTAGGATAAGAAAGAAAATGGTAGAAAGGGGAGGGGATTGTATAAAACTTCTTTAATAAGGGTTTTATATCTAAGATATATTATTTATATATTTAGATACATTTAAAATCAAAGACCCCAAGAGACAAGTGATTAAGGGATATAAATAAGTAAAAAAAAAAAGAACTGAAAATTATTAACAAAGATATGAAAAAATGCTCCAAGTAGCTATTAAAAGAAATGTATGCCAAAATAACTATGAAGTTTCAACTTATATCCTGAAAATTGGTAAAGATGGTCATAGAATATTGCTGTGATGTAAGAAATAATGAATATGATAAATACAGAGAAGCATGAAGAGTTCTATATGAACTGGTGCAGAATGAAGCAAGCAAAATCAAAAAAATATTATATACAATGATTACAATAATATAAATTGAAAGAACAAGCATAAAAAAGTCAAAATTGAATGTTGGAAAATTATAAAGAACAAGCATAGCTGGAAAGAATAAAATGAGAAGACACTGTCATTCCATCTCTTTGCAAAGATAGGACATTTTAAATTTTCCCTTCTTTCTCTTAAAGAATATTATTTATTTTATGGGATGGCTTTCTCAGAGGGAGAGAAAGAGGGATGCTAGAGAAAATTATGGTGATATAGAAAAACAAAAGACATTAATAATTATTTTTAAGAAGATTAGCATTTCAGAAAAGGAGAAAAAATAAGAGTTGGTTGGGGAACAGAGAATTGGACAGAGTTGTCCATGCAGTAAGGAAGCCAGTAGAGAAGGAAAGAACAAAGTTGAGAAGTCTTAAAGAAAAGCAGCCAAAGATATTAGAAAAGGGATTGTCCATATTAGAAAACAGTGATATTTCTTCTTCTATGATATGAGAGAAGAAAAGATTAGGTGATAATGCTAAAAAGTTAAATAGTAGTGTTAAGTTTTGAATAATAGCAGAGAGGTTGCTGGGGGATTTTGTCCCACTATAAATTGCTTATCTTACTGTGAGTGTTGAATGGGGTGTGAAGCATTTATTGAATGTAAGAAGGAAAAAAATTTGAAACAATGTGAGGAATAAGACTGTAAGAGTTGGATGGTTCCAGATCAGCAATAAGGGTTCAGATGAATTTACCACATTTTTTTCAAGTGGGAGAAATCTGCTCAATTGAAGAATGTTCTTCAGTAATATTTAGTAAGTATGAAAAAGGAAAAAAGCAATCATAATATGGGATATTGTATTTGAAGAGGAGGATGCTGATAGTT
Organism: Antechinus flavipes; assembly: GCF_016432865.1. Taxonomy (NCBI): domain Eukaryota; kingdom Metazoa; phylum Chordata; class Mammalia; order Dasyuromorphia; family Dasyuridae; genus Antechinus; species Antechinus flavipes. The sequence continues at coordinate 137,520,152 of NC_067401.1, read as the reverse complement.
ACCATTCTGTTCTTACCTATATATGAACAAGGGTTCATATATTGTCTGCACCAATTGTGAACTTAACTGCTAATCACCCCTTCCAAAGATCAGTCTCATCACCCATGAGTTTTTTAATCACCCAAGCATGATAAAATCACTGGGGAGAGATAGGTATCATTGATGCAATCACTAACTAAGCATCTATTAAACCTTATATCAATACATAACTTAGGTAGGGGCCTAGATCACTTTTAAAAAGATTTTTTTATTAGATCATTCTTGTTGTCCCTTACCTGATCTTTGCTCTCTTTACATATTTTTTGAGACTGAATCTCTATTTCAATCATGTTGAAAATAGAGTGGAAGCCCAGTACAATGCTGACCAGTTCAGAAATTATAACTTCCATTTTTCCATCCTAGGCATGGCCATTACTCCTTAGGCAGCCTAGTAATGGTCTATTCATGATGTTGATCATATTAGTGCCTGTAAGTCAGACACCTAATCAACCTTGACCCTACTGCACCTCAGAACTTCTAAAGTCAAGTGGTCCATTAATCTCAGCTTTCCCTAGTAGCAAAGATTATAGGCATGTACCACTATCCCTGCCTTTCTTAATTATTCATATTTAAATGCCTTAGAACATTCTGACTTCCCAGTCCATCATTCTCTTCAACTACCATGACCATTATTTTTATTTTACCTTAGCCATCTCAGACTTCATCACTAAAAACTGTAGCAACTCCATCATCTTAAACTGCAATTCCTTCCCTCTCAAATCATAAGTTCTTGTCATTTCCCTCTATCCTACTAAACCTAGTTCTCATTTTCAGTATATTTTCTTATTATTCCATTGACTCAATTTCCTTTTTATCTTTTTTTATATTTACTGTAGATTTATCTGAAATCATGATTGTCACCCTGTTTTGTTTTTTTAGTTTAGCTGAAGATTTTTTTTCTCCATAACCATTTTAATTTGATTTCAAATATATTTCTAGTAAACAACATATTTTAGGATTCTGTTTTCTAATCTAATTGGTTTTACTCTTTTGTTTTGTGAGTAAGTACATCCAATTTTCACCCATTCAGTTCTCCTTGTCTATCATCAGTACTCGGATTTCTTGTCACTGCATTAGTTCATTTTTTAAATTATTTTTTATTAGGAACTTAAAATTGTTAATACATTTTATTTTTCATTTACTAGTATTTTATTTTTCCAATTATATGTAAAGATAGTTTTCAACAATCATTTTTTGTCAAGATTTTGAATTCCAAATTTTTCTCCCTTCCTCTTTTATCTCCCTCCTCCCCAAGACAGAAAACAATCTGATAAAGGTTAAACATGTATAATCATTTTAACTATATTTCTGCATTAATCATGTGAAAGAAAAATCATAAGGGGAAAACCATAAGAAAGGGGAAAAAACCCAAAACATGAAAATAATATGTTTTATTCCTCGAGGATTCAGTCTCTATAATTCTTTCTCTGAATGCAGATGGCATTTTCCATCCCAAGTTTATTTGGAATTGTCTTGGATCACTGCATTGGTGAAAGAACCAACTTTATCATAATTGATCATTATGCAATCTTGCTGTTACTGTATACAGTGTTCTGATTCTGCTGTTTTTACTCAGCATCAGTTCATGTAAGTTTTTCAAGTTTTTTTTTTCTGAAATCAGTTAGCTCATTATTTCTTATAAAATAACAGTATTCTATTACATTCCTATACTGCAACTTATTCAATCATTCCCCAATTGATGGGTATCCACTCAATTTCCAATTTCTTGCCACCATGAAAAGAGCTGATACAAAGCATTTTTGCACATGAAATACATACATTTTAAAGCAAAGAACAAAGATCATTTCAGATGAAACAAACTTCTGTTATATGCATTTTTAAAAGTAAATATTAAATTTAACAAAGTAGTAATGAAGTTTCCTGTTCTGTCTGTGCCCCTTCCAAAAATTTTTTTTTGCTTTCTTCTAATATTATAAAAAATGTTTAAATAATTTTCTTTTCCTTCTTTGTGTATTTTAATCTCTAATTCATCCCCTACATGGTAAATAATCACAACATTAATCAGATCTCTGATGCTTTTAAAAGTAATTTTCCTTACATTATTGTTACTATGGTATAAATTATTCTCTTAGTTCTGATTTTATTCTTAATTAGTTCATTCAATTCTTCTCAAGTTTCTCTGAATTTTTTATATTCATTGTTTGAATATAATAAAGTTTGATTATACTCTTATAATAATATTTGTTCAGTCTTTTCCAATTAGTAACTTTGAGAGGCTGAGTGACTTTCCTAGGATGTCAGAGATAGAGGTTGAATTCATCCTAAGTTTTAGGCTAGTTTTATCCAGTATACTGCTACTTTTCATTATATAGTTGTAATAAATAATGGTATTCTACCCCAACCCCACACCTTATCACTCATTCCTCCTTCTTTCCTTTCCTTCCTTCTTTCTTTTTTTTTCCATTTTTATCACCATCACTACCTCCTAATTTACACCCCATTTCTGCCTAAATGACTTTCTCTTATAAGAAATAAGTATAGTCAAACAAAATTAATAAATACATAGTTTAGACATGATACAGTAGAAATAGAGTTGGCCTTGGGCAAGTTAATTAATCTCTCCAGACCTAAATTTCTCATCTGTAATTCTGTGCTTCTTTGAAAATAACTTATGCAGATTTTTGATATTGAAAGTAACAAGTGGACTTACTTCAGAATTCCCCAAAATGCATTAATTAGGAACATGGTAAAATGTGTGTATGTATAATAAATTGTGTGTGTGTGTGTGTGTGTGTGTTATATAGACATATGGAAGTTTGTGTATATAATCACATGGTCCTAAAATGTTGGAAAAAAGAAAATTGTGGACTTACAGTAAAACCATAAGAATTGTGTACACATAGTATTGAACAAATATTTGTCATGCTTTGGAAATGTAAAGACAAGTTTTCTTAATAGTGCTTGGTAGCAGAAACTTAAATAAAAATAAACTTAAGTATTCAACCCTAATCTTTTCCTTGAGGTTCAGTCCTTAGCCAACTGCCTGCAGTACATCGTCACCTGGATTACCTGTCTGCATCTCAAATGCAATATGTAAGAAAGACAACTAGTTATCTTTTAGGCCTTTTTCCAGTTTTCTCAGTTTTACTGAAGGTATAGCAGCCCTCCAGTCACATAGGCCTGCCATTTCAAGGTCAAGCTTGATTCTTCTCTATCTCTAAATTCCCACAACTGACCCATGTCCTTGGCAATTACTTCCACAATGTCTCTCTTACCCATTCCCTTTTCAATGCTTACATACATTACATGGCCACTATTCTAGTTTAGGCTCTAATCATCTCTCATTTAGATTAATGTAATAGCTTCCCATTGGTCTCCCTGTTTCCATTCTTTTGTTTTCCCAATCCATTTGCCCTTCAGTGATCAAAATAGTCTATATCAATTTTCTACTCCCAAACCTTTATTGTCTCCCTATTGCCTCAAGGCCTCCTCAGCCTGGCATTTAGTGATCTCCATAATCAGATTCCAGGTTACTTTTTCAGACTTATTTATTATTATGTTGCTTCATATTCTCAACATTCTAGCCAAATTGGCCACTAACTATTCTGCAGACTCCACATTCTTTCTCATACTTCTGGGTCTTTGGTTAAGCTTTCCATTTACTTGGAATGCACAACCTCCTGAGTTCTACCTTCTAGAATCTCAGGTCCCTCTATTGATAGGAAGACCTTTTTCTGAGCATCCATTGTTAGTGTTCTTCCTAACTTGCCTTGTATTTAACTACCTGAATGTATACAATGTTGCATGTCCTTATAATGGAATCTTAAAATTTTTTCTTTGTATCTGCAATTGACACATAGTGGATACTTAAGTATTCATTACATTGTATTTTATCAGTTAAATCTTTAATCTCTTCCTATCAGCACCTTTCAAAAACAAGCTCCCATCTTCCCCATTCCTCAAAAAAAAAAAAAAAAAAAAAAGCTTTTCACTTGTCTCTAACTTCCCCTCATACTATCACAGAACATTTTCTCTTCATTTCTTGTATAAACAAGTATAAATTCATGGCTTCCACTTCCTTAGTTACCAATGAGCTCTCAAATGCTAAATCCAATGGTCTTTCTTGCTGGCTTCATTATGCTGTCACTTTACAACCACTGAGCAAACATCTTTCCTTCTTTAACTTCTGTGATACCTTTTTCTTCTAGCATTCTCTCTCTCCCTCCCTCTGTCTCTCTCTGTCTCTGTCTCTCTCTCTCTCTCCCCCTCCCTCTGTCTCTCTCTCTGTCTCTGTCTCTCTCTGTTTCTGTCTCTCTCTCTGTTTGTCTTTATCTCTCTCTCTCTCTCTCTCTCTCTCTCTCTCTCTCTCTCTCTCTCTCTTTCTTTCTCTCTCTCTCTCTCTCTCTCTCTTTCTCTCCCCCCTCCTTTTCTTTCCCCCTTCCTCTTCTCTTCCTTCCTCTTTCTCATTCTCTCTCAAAAAAGGTATACCATAAGGATCCATCCAGACTCTTTTCTTCTTTGCGCTCAACTTTCTCTCAGTGATCTTATCTTTTCCCATGAGTTTAATTATTTCTCAAAGATGGCTCTCAAAATAGATACACACTTATCACATATACATAAACTGTGTATATGTACATATGCATATATACTACACCAAAACTTCTGAGGTTCTCTCTGTATGTATATATATATATACTTAACATATGTATGTATACACACATATATGTACATACATATATAGAGAGATAGATAAACAAGTGGCATAATGGATACTATTCCTGGAATCAGGAAGACCTGAGTTCAAATCCACCCTCAGACACAAACTAGCTGTATGACCAAGGGCATATTACTTAATCTCTAGTTTCCTCAGCTTTAAAATGAAAATAGTAATAACATTTACTTCCCTGGGTGATTGTACAGATAAATGAGATAATATTTATAAAATGTTTTACAAACCTTAAAGCACTATTTAAATGCTAGCTATTATTATTATATGATGTATTATATTTGTATAGATACAAATAACTATGCACATTTACATAACAAAAGACTATATAAATACATATCCAACTACATATCTTGTTATCTCAAATTCAACACATCCAAAACAAAACTCATGATTTTTACCCCCAAACTCTCCCTTTCTCTAAACTCTCCCTAATTCCACTGAGCATATGATAGCTCTCACCATACCTCAGGTTCATCACTGAAATTATCTTTCATTTTTTCCACTTTTTTTCTCCCAATATTTAATTATTTCTCAAATCCTAGTTTTCTCTCATATATACAATTTTTTGGATTCACCTAATGGACACCACTCCAGTTCATTCTAATTACCTCCAATCTGCATTATCATAATAGATTCCTGTTTGATTTCCCTTTTTCCAGTCTCTCCCCTCTCACCAATCAACCAACTAATCAACAAACCTTTAATAAGCTATGACTATGTCTTTGCCCAATATTAGATGCTGAGATTAAAAATAGAAAGAATGAAATATCTCTACTTTCAATGAGTTTTCATTCTATCTAGGAAGAAAAGTACATATATATGTACATGCAGATAAAATATAGAGAATAAATACAAGGTCATTTAATGCAAGCTAGTTAGAGAGGGAGAGCATTAGCATTTGGGGGAATGACAAAAGGCTTTATATGTTATGGACTCAAGAGACAGCTAGTCTTAGCAACTAAGAATCAAGCTATGTAGAGGAACAGATCCTAGGAACTCAGTTAAGCAGCTTGGCTAGTGAGAGATACTAAACCTAAAGGAAGCTTTGTGAGTACAACATAAGGAGACAAAGTCTTTTGAGATCCTGCTATATCTAGTGATATGAGTTGCATTTACCTTCAGTATTACCCCTAGCATTTTATTTTGCATGCATACCTCATTATCATTTTACTTTAAATTTGAGCTCATACTTCCCATAGACACATATGTATTTGTGACAGAGTATGCACTATTAAAGAGGAGGATGTTTTATAGCTACTATTCTTATTATGCCATCTTAGTAATTAATCTTGCCAAGAGTTAACTGTATCTAATAGCTGACTGTTAATGAAAAGAACATATATTGGGAAGGGGTGGAGATTATGAACTATATTAGTAGTTCAGGCCCAGGCTCTATATATCACTTTTCTCCCCCTAATCATCTGATGAATTTAGTATGTATTTTATAGCTATTGATGTTAGTGCCTCATCTTCCTCCTGAATTGTAAGGTCTAGGAGGATAGGGACCATGTCTTGTTTAAACTTCCTTGCTCTCCCAAGGCTTAGCACAGCAGTGTCCAAACAGGAAGTACCTAATGTTGTATAAGAAGGATTCAGTGCCTTCTGAAAGAGGATATGTGTGTCAGTCTGAATGGGTCTATGTGTGTCTGTGGGGCAATCAGTTTGTGTTTGACTGAAAGGTTCTCCATATGAATGTTTATGTAAGGGGACCATTGTCTATCTTATAGTAATAGTGTGTAAGGGAGTCAATGTGTCTATATAAGCAGGTCAAAGTGTGTGTATGTTTTAGATAGGTTTAGTGTGTGCATATAAGGTTATCAATCTATATATACATATATATCGCTATGTATATGTCTGCCTGAGATAGTCTATATATGTTTCTCTCAGGTGTTTACTATGTATTGGCTTATATTTAATGTCATCAGTATATTTGTACTTGAGGTAGTAAGTATAGGTATAATTGTGTGTGTATGTGTATGTGTCTATAGAGAGGTGGGAACATTGCATATCTGTAGGAAGGGCTCTAATATGCATGTATAATCTATATGTGAAGGTTTTGTATATTCAGGTATGTCATATAATGGGTAAGACTGTGGGGGGGGGAGGGGCTCTGTGAGGCTCATTATGTTTAATTTGTGCCTTAGGATGTAAATATATATATAGGATAAGTATATGTCTATATAAAAGGAATCAATAAATTTGTGTCCCAGAGAATTATTATGTTTTTACAGGAGATTCCAGTGAAAGAACCAGTTTATAGCATCTACTCAAGAGGTCACTGTGTTTATTAGTCTACATGATAGCAGTATGTTTTGTTATATTGTATGTCTGGAGGGAGCAGTATGTTTGCCTGCCTATACCTACTAATTAATTCAAACAATAATTCTTATTCATGTAGACAAAAATGAACACAATAAATCCTTTGGACAAGCTAACATACAATCATTTAAAATCATCACACTGATCCCCTTTAGTTATATACACATACTTACATATATGTATATATGTACTTACTAATTATATCCAAAAATAAGACATTGAATCTGTCATCTGAACAAACACATCTTAGATAGATATAAATAAATTACATATGAATGAGTGGAATGAAGTAAAAAGTATTTATTAAGCATTTACTATATGCAAAAAAAAATTGTGTTAAAGGCTAACCAAATGTCACCAAATGGGAAGTAAGCTCTAGAATCCTTCAAATAGCATCATTTCACCACCACTATGTGGCCTACTTTCGGTCCATTCCTTTTCCCCAACTACTACCAAGAGCAATTGCCAACTGCAAGCAAGCCATACTAGCTGCAGCAATCATTTGCTATGAGAAAGAGAGGAGATATTATGTACTAGGAAGACTTCCCAGGATCCTATACATAATAGCCCCAGGAGTAGATCGCCCCCAAAGCCACATCCAATCTAGCTCCACGATCATCTCCTAGGAAAACAATACTTATGGAGAATCAATTTGCAAGGCATGCCTCAGGTCTTTCCCAGTTGGGCTGACTGACATGCAGTCATGAACACATGCTGCTCTGATACACTATGAGTGCTAAATAAATGTTCGATATATCTATGTATTCTTTCCTGTTCTTAGGGGAAGTATGGAAGACAGCTATGATCTTATGAGTTTCAAAAATGTTAAAGAGTCAACAGGGGTCCAGGAACTGGATTCTATACCAGAGTTTGCCAGCAGCTGAGCCCAGTGAGGCACCAACACATTCCTGAGGATTAACCTGCTTGACCCAGCACAGCAGTGAACCCATGGTGTACTCAAGACACTGAATCATGAAGGCAATGGATTGACCCTCTCCATTGACTATGTCACTTTTGGAATCGAACTTTTGAGGTTCCATTTTACACCCATCAGATTAGCAAAGTTGACAAGAAAAATGACAAATGTTAGAGGGGCCTGGGGATAATGGGCACAGCAATGTATTTTTAGTGATGCTGTAAATTGATACAGATATTCTGAAAAACAATTTGGAATTTTATTTTAAAAGTTACTAAACTCCATATATCCATTGACCTAGTGATAATATTGGCAACTCTGTAGCCCAAAGAGTTCAAAGAAAGAGGAGAAAGACTCATGGATGAGTGTGTGTGTGTGTGTGTGTGAATATATGGGTGTATCTGATTTTTGTGATAGTGAAGAATTGGAAGTGAAAGTGATCCCCAAAAGTTGGAGGATGGCTAAAGAAATTATGGTATAGGAATACATGAAATACTCTTTGACATAAGAAATGATTAAAAGGGATGATTTTAGAGAAAACTGAGAAGACTTGTAGAAACTGATGCAGAGTAAAGTGAGCAGTAACAGGAGAACAGTTTATAGAATTACAACACTGTAAAAAACAAACAACTTTGAAAGATTTAAGAACTTTGATCAGTGCAATGAACAATCATTCCACAGGCACAATAATGAATCATGCCACCTAACTACTTACAGAATATTTTAGAACAAGATATACATATTTTTAAATATGACCACATGCGGATTTGTTTTGTTTTGAGTCTGCCTATTTAAAAAAATATATTTTCCACTTGACAAGTTAAGTAGCATAGAAACAGAAAATTGTTAATGTTTTAAATTTTTTTAATTTAAAAAATGATTTAATTTAGTGTGACAAATGCTTTGTAGCAATCAATTTGAGTCTGAGCTTACTCTCCCCAATCACAGAAGTTGTAGAGAGGAAGATATACTTTAGTAATAGGAGAAATACTTTTAAATTTTGGTTCTTGCAATATCTTTTCATTAAAAATCTCTTTGTAAAAAATTGATTTTAATTGGTTATATTGATAGGAGAGTCCCAGTCACTAGGTAGATCAATGGTTATGGGGAGATACCAACTGGCAAAACTCACATATTGAGGAGAAAAACTAGTAGAGACAACATAGTAAATTGGGAGCATAAGCTAATAAAATTGTGAAGATTATTACCTCTCCAAGTTATTCCTGAAACCTGAAAAGGCAAAGATGTAGCTGAGAATCTGATTCATCAGTGCAAGTGGGAGATGAAATAAAGACCTCCAAAATATATCGATCTTAATATATGTAAACTCTTTTTTTTTTCAGATGAAGAAATTAAACCCACCTATGGACATGAAAAAAAAAAATGCTCCAAATCACTATCAGAGAAATGCAAATCAAAACAACTCCAAGATACACTCCTATGTGTATATACTCTAAGGGATTTGATGTATATGTGTGGGTATGTTTTTCTGAAGGTACTGGTATACATATTTTTTGGTGGATCAGTAAGTAAAACAGGGAGTATGTTTGACAGTATTCAATGAAAGATCATATTTGTGACAAAAGTCAGAGTATTGTCAGTGTTTCTAGGTCTGTCCAGAGAAGTTGGATGGAAAGTCAGTATGTCTGTCTAATGTGTTCAGAATGTGTCTCAGGTGGTTACTATGTATGTGTTTACATATGTGTGTGTGTTTCTCTTCTCCTCGACTTCTACTTCATCTTTTAAAATTAGATATCACCCAATATTCTCTCATTGGCCCTTTTTTAAAAATCTCCATATTACACGGCCCTCTTCAACAATGAGATGAAACAAATCAGCTCTAATAGAACAGTAATGAATTGAATCAGCTACACCCAGTGAAAGAACTCAGGGAAATGAGTGTGAACCATACATAGACTTCCCAATCCCTCTATTTTTGTCCACCTGCATTTTTGATTTCCTTCACAGATTAATTGTACACTATTTCAAAGTCTGATTCTTTTTGTACAGCAAAATAACTGTATGGACATGTATACATATAGTGTATTTAACATATACTTTAACATATTTAACATGTATTGGTCTACCTGCCATCTGGGGGAAGGATGAGGGGAAGGAGGGAAAAAATTGGAACAAAAGGTTTTGCAACTGTCAATGCTGAAAAATTACCCATGCATATATCTTGTAAATAGAAAGCTATAATAAAAAAAATAAAAAATCTCCATATTCTCTCCTTTAATCATATCAAACACTCCATAGATGACACTCTATAGATGACTCTATCAGTATCTGTCCAGTCTTCTCACTCATCATCATCATCATCATCATCATCATCATCATCATCATCTCCATTCCTTTATTTCCAGTTGTTTACCAGACCCTTACACCTGGAGTCCTACCCAAACCTCAAACTCAACATGTCCAAAGTTAAACTTATTTTCATCCACAAGCCTCTTCCTTACTCTACCTTCTTGATTTTTGTGGATGGCACCATGGTATTCAGTATTGTCACCCAATGTTGAATTAGAATTATCTTTGATTTTCTTCCTTAATCCCCCTCCAATTTATTAAACATCTCTGGCTCAAAAGTTTTGTTCTAGGTACAAGGATACAAAGTCAAAAAAAGGTAAAGAGGTTTTGCCATTAAGGAGGATACTATATTTAAAAGATAAATTTATACAAGAAACTAAGTGACTTGCCCAGGATTACACAGTCTAAGGCCAGGTTTGAACTCTGGAAGAGGCATCTTCCTAAATGCAGGTCTAGTACTCTATTCAATGTAACACAGAGTTTTGAAGTATATATCTGAGAAACTCTAAAGCAAAGAAGTGTTTGGGCATCATAGATGTGAGCACTGAAGAAAGCATACTGCTCAGGTTAAATTTTAGAATGAAATAAAGTACTTGCAAGACATGGAAAATTAACAAAACTTTGAACATAGCATGTGTATACAAGGATGTAGTAACACTCAGCTTGTATAAATCAAGGCTTCCTAATTTTTTTCCTCTTCCACCCCTTTTAACCCAAGATATTTTTGCATGAACCTGGCTATATAGGTATTTAGAATAGGCATACAAATCAAACATTTATTGATAATATATCATAATTTTACAACTCCCACATTCAATTATGAGACCCCACATTTTAAGATGCTGTGATATAGATAATGCCTTCCTGGAAACACATCTACTCAGCAGGGCAGAGTGTGATGACCTGAATAATCTTTAGACAGTTTTGTCACTATTTTGTGAAAATTAATCCCTGTTGCATTTTTGTTGTAAGAGAAAGGGGAAATCCTAGAAGATGTTGGTTCTATCACAAATACTATAAGAAAATTGTATATTTTCTTTTTCTCAAACAAGATATTCTATCTTATTCTGCTTCTGAAAATCTGATTTCTTAAAATCCCACCTTCTACAAGAAGCCTTTCCCAATCCACTTTAATTCCAGTGTCTTCTCTCTATTGATTATTTCTTATTTAGATCAGGCAGTCTCTCTACATTATATCCACCAAAACTTAGGACTGCGTCTAGCATATAGTAGATACTTAATAAATGTTTATTTATTGAGCAATTGTATTATAGCTGATAAAAATGTGATCTCTGATTGCTCAAACTAAGGTTGAGATAGGTCACTAATCATAAGAAACAAATTTGAAGCATTAGAAGCCATAGAAGATGAGAAGTCAGAGATCAGAAAAATGAGAAGACACAATAGTGACCTGAAAAAAGAAACAAACCAGAAAAGTGTCAGATGATAAGATAGCTGCTTCATGCTGAGTCCATTGAGGAGAATGACTAAAGGTTTGTAGGCTCTGCAGATACTGAAAGAAAGCCCATTGCAATAGTAGAACTCTGGTGCCAAGTGAAGAGCTGGCTGAGCTTGCTGCTCTTTAGCCCCATCTAGAGCTCAAGAAATTACTGAGGGCAGAAAAGCCCTGCAGATACTCTGGGAGCTGATTGGTGGAAAACAAAATCCTTTTTTCACGTGAAAAGCAAGATGGGCTAATTGCTCTCTAACATCATCTACAGACTAGAGAGGGAAAATCTCTGAGAGGCTTGACTGGTGTCCTCTATTATCCTCCACTATTTGAAAAACAGATATTCTTCAAAGTCCCAGCGAACATGGCTGAGGAAGTGTTCGTTTCTCTGGCTTAAAGGAGTGCTTATTGCTAAAATATATTCAGCATATAGCCAAGAAAGAAAACCTAAAACATAGTTTTGGCCTTAGGGCTATCATTTCAGTGAAAGAGTGTATAATGTTGCTGCATTGTTAATAAGAGTTTAGCACTCTTTGGTGGCCAAGAAGAGCAGAAAAGTGGTTTTATCTAGCAGAAAATCAGAAATTTAGATCAGATAGAAAGGCTGAGAAGAGAAGCAGGGAACACAAGATACAGAATGCCTTGCAAGCCTTTGATTCAGTTATAATTTCAGGCACATGTACCTTATAGCTAGTTTTTTGTAAGAGCTTGTCCACTTTCCCCTACAAACACTGTGCCTATTAGTGAGCAGTCTATACTTTTTATAATCCAATCTTCAAGTTACTCCTCAAAAAAGTGGCAAAACTTAAAGTTTAGAAACTATTTTAATTCAACCTTGGATAATTACAAGCTATGTAACCTGTGAAAATTACTTAATGATTGCTTGCCTCAGCTTCTTCATTTGTAAAAATGGGGATAATAATAGTACCTTCCTTGTTGTGAAGATCAAGTGATTTCCCCAGGGTCACACAGCTAGCTAGTGTTAAGTGTCTGAGATCACATTTTAACTCATGACTTCAGGGCTGGTGCTCTATCTATTGCACCAATTAGCTGCCCCTAAATTTTAAAATTCTATTTAAACTTGTTACTATACTTTTTCCTATTACAGAGTTTCTTGGATCAGAAGCTGAGATTATACTTCAGTAGGCTAACTCCTCAGCCTGGTATTCAAGGTCGTTTACAATTTGGTTCAAACCTCTTTTCATAATATTGCCTGTCAAAGTCTTTCAACCAAACCTTAATTATGTTGTCTGTTACCTGAAAAGGGCCTTCTTCTAATTCTGCATTTTGCCAAGACTTTCACCATACTTGGATTGAACTCCCCCATCTGGGGCACCTCTTCTGTGAATCCTTCCCAGACACTTTCACCCATCCAACCCAGATGGGAAAGCCTTCTCTCCCTTCTCAGATTTCTCATAACCTCTTACCAAGGCCTTTCTTCTTGCCTCCTCCCTTGTAACATAATTGCCACCAGATAGTACTTATCTTTTCTTGCATTCCATAGTAAGCTCCTTGAGAGTAGTTTTGTTTCTTTGTGTCCTTTTTACCCATCCCTCCCCCCCCCCCCCCCCAGGCGCGTCCGATACTTTTAGGGGTTTTCTTGACAAAGATACTGGAATAATTGACCATTTCTTTCTCCAGTTTTATTTTACGAATGAGGAAACTGAGGCAAACAAAGTTAAGCGACTTGCCCAGGGTGACAGCTGGTGAGTATTTGGAGTGGCATTTAAACTCAGATCTTCCTGACTCCAGACCAGGCGCTCTATTTACTGCTTCATCTAACTAACCTACTCCTCCACCCTACCCCACTCCCCACCCCCCACTCCCCACCCCATCCTCCACCCTCGCTCCGTATCCTTAAGATCTTGCAAAAAATAAGTCTTTAATTTATGAGAGAGAATCTAGGTTCTAATTCTGGTTCTGTCATTTATATACTTCCTGGCCTTAGACACGAATCTTTTCACTTCTGTGGACCTCAGGCTTGTCTGTTAAATAAGGAGGCGGGACCAGGTGACGTCTACGGTCCCTTCCAACTCTGACAATCCACGACCTCCATGTTGTTGAATGAATGAATGATAAATGAATGAATGAATAAGTCAACGAACACACAAGTGAATCAATGAAAAGATAAAATAACATGTGGGAGCTCATTGTGTGCATAGAAAGAGGATAAGGCCAGGGCCCGAGGGGTTGAGGCGAAGGGCAGACTCGTCACGCGCAACGAAACGGGCGAGGATGCTCAAAGTCGCCAGGTGCCGGAAGTTGCGCGCCCTCACTTCCGGCGCGGGGAAATGACGCACTGAGCCGGTACTTCCTGGTCGAGCAACCCGCGGCAGAGCCCCTGAGCTGTGACGGCCTGGGGGCCGGCGGGCGTGCAGGGATGCACCGCCGCGGGGTGGGCGCCGGCGCCATCGCCAAGAAGAAGTTGGCTGAGGTGACTCCCCCAAATCTGGAAACTGAGCTCCCAGAGCCAGGCACCCTTACTCCCCTGCCAGACTGGATCCCTCATCCCCGGTACCGGCGATCCCTAAATCAGGCCTCTGCCCCCTCACATTTTGGGTTTCCGGTGCCGGTTACCCCAAGCTGGGAGGAGAACCCGAACCCCAACCTCTCCACCCCAAGGCTCATGCTAATATTATTCCCCTGCAGGCCAAATATAAGGAACGTGGCACTGTCTTGGCCGAGGATCAGCTGGCCCAGGTGAGCTGGTTGGGATCGTGAGATCTCAGAATTGGAAGCTGGAAGGGCCTTGGAAATCGTTTAGTCCAAGGTCTTCTTTTTGCGGATAAGAACCTTAATATAAGTTCTCTGACTGTGAAGCAGGAGCTCTTTCTGCTCCAGCAGGAGAGGACCCTGGTTTACTTCCTTAAGTTATGTGCTGAGTACTTGGAAAGTTCCAGCATCCGAGCTTTTATTTTCATCTAACCCACTTTCCAAAAGGGGACTCCCAGGACAGCTAGGTGGCTCAATGGATAGAGAATGGGCCCTGCAATCAGAAGGACCCGAGTTTAAATCTCTCCTCTGACACTGTGTGACCCTTAGCAAGTCACTAAATCCCTAATACTTCCTCCTCAAGGTGGGGAGGGGGAGGGAAAGGAAGGAGGAGGAGGAGGAGGAAGAAAGGAATTCTCTTAATGTTAGTGCTTGTCCTGGAGCCCAATCTTTAAAGTGGGAGAGACAGGCAGTGATAGAATATCCTACCTCAGTTTCATTATCATTATTCATTATCTCATTATGAGGATGTTGAAGGGGAAAGAAAGGAGAAAACCTGAGGAAAGGGAAAATTTTCAAATTTCCTAATATGATAGAATATTATTGGGATGATAAAACATCCATTCACACATACAACACAGAGGGACCCACAAAAGTATCATGAACCTTGCTGGCCAGAGATACTGTAACATATATATGAAACAAAAGGCTTATCTAACCAATTTCATGAGGTATCATTTATATATGAATTTAAGGGTTGCAAAATTCTTAACATGTTACTCTTTGCTGCTATGAAATTCTGACTCTTATAAAAAGAGATGACAGGTGTAATTTAAAATTTCTAAACATCATACTTAAGAAAGGATCACACTAATTTACTTTGGGGGAGGTCATCTAAGAGAAACAAAACTATTGATTTCTGCTGGCAGGATAAAAGGTACAGGAAAAGAAATATGTACAATACAAAACAATATGTATTAGCCTTAGAAAGCAGCCAAATATCCTTACTCCTTAGCTTTTGCCTAAATTTAGTGCTCCCCCTGACTTAACTGATAGTGGAAACTCCATATATCTAAAATATTTTTTACTAATTGAATCTCATTTCTTGAAAAAGACAGAAGTTAATTTCTTCTTATAGTGGGTTAGATAAGAGTAAAGAAAAGGGAGAGGTAAGAAGAACAGAATATGGATACTTCTAGATATTTTGCGCCTACCCTATCCCTCTAGGCCAAAAGTCCAATGCTGGTACGTGCCTGTTGCTTAACTGGGCTGCCCTTTACATTCATATGTGTCCCTTCCACAGATGTCAAAGCAGCTGGACATGTTCAAGACAAACTTGGAAGAATTTGCCAGTAAACACAAGCAAGAAATCCGGAAGAATCCTCAGTTCCGGTTACAGTTCCAGGATATGTGTGCCACAATTGGGGTTGATCCCTTGGCCTGTAAGGCATTACCCCTACTTGTCCCACTACACCTTAGAATTTCGAGAGAGAAGGATATCAGTTAGGGGTCATTATTAATTAAGTAACTCCTGTGGAGAGAACCAAAGAGCTCTTCAACAATGGGGAAGAGATAGCTCCTGGCTTGAAGAAACTGTCAGTTTAGTAAGGAAAAAATAAAATTATGTAGACTAAGTGGATGGTTTCTCATTAATATTTATTTATTTATATTTATGGATTATCAGATTTTTAAATATCTCTTCATTATTCTTTCTCAGGATTTTCTAGGTCATTTTATCAGTCTGTATGCTCACAGAAGGCAAACTCATTTTTACATGTGTCTTAATTATTTAGAAAAAGGAAGAGACATCTATGTTTATGTAGTACATTCCAAACCAAGTAGAAATGGTTTTTTAAATTATGCCATTATGTTTATCTAGTAGTTGGCCCACCATATAATTGTTGAAGAGATATTGAATAAAGGAATGAGCAAGAGTTTTAGAAAGGGTTTTTATAGGAGGGGAATTTTGAGAAAAGGGTTGTGGAGTAATAGAATAACCTTGACTTTTCTGCTTCCTTTCTTTAGCTGGAAAAGGATTTTGGTCTGAGATGCTGGGTGTTGGAGACTTTTATTATGAGCTGGGTGTTCAGATCATTGAGGTGTGCCTGGCACTAAAGCATCGTAATGGAGGTGAGGACTTCCAGTGGGAAGAGGAGGTAGCTGAACTATAAGCACTTAAGACTTTGCCTCTCAGGTTCATCTTATCTATGTCCCTGCTGATGAGTTGTTTGTTTGTTTGTTTTTTTCTGGTATATACATAAATATCTATATAGTACACATTTTCACACACACACACACACACACACACATATATAAATAATTCTGCCAAATTGATGGGCATCTACTAATTTTCCAATTCTTTGCTACTACTTCATGAGTTCCTAAAGAAACTCTTTTGAAGGTTTAGTCAATCCATTTAACTGAATCCATGGCAAGTCTCCACATCTAAGGCTCCACATCTTTTGCTCTTTGTAGCATTTCTACAGTCTGAATTCTAGTTGAGAGGAAGATGCCTAGGACATAGGTCAGGTTTGGTCCATGATATGTGTATAACATTTAAAAGGTCACTTAATCTTTCTGGGCAAACTTCCCGATTGATTGTAAAAGGACTGCTGGTCCTACCCCTGTTCTCCCTGCCATGCTGGGTTAGCTGTCAGGCTGTTGGCCATGTGACAAAATAGTCCTGTCAAAAACTGTTTAGGGGACAGGAGCTTCTAAAAAGTCTCCAGTTGTTTACCAATTTATTGACTTGTTGGATTAATCATGCATAAGTTACTTAGGATAGGAGCTTGGATTTGAACCTGGGATTCTATTGGTTTAGGAAACTTCTTGGTGAAAAAATACCTCTACCTGTGCAGGTTAGCACCTTCTTCACAAATTATAGTCTTAGGAATACTTCCTAAAATGTTAAGAGATTTAGTTACTTGCACAGGATCAAGTAGTTAGTATATGACAAAGTCAGTACTTAAACTCAGCTCTTCTGACTTGAAGGCCAGCTCCTGATTCACTTAGTTGAGAGCCAAAATCCCTATGTCTATTAGCTATAAACAGGTATGATCTTTGTGACAGTAAAAATAATTTGAACTTTTTAGAGGAAACTTTAGTTTTTCTCAAATTTTGAGAAATTTGGCTCTGTTGGCTCTAATGGTTTCCATGATCTATGGATGGTTATCTGGTGGAGGGGAAGAGGGCAAAAGGAATTCAGCAACTTAGGGGATACTTTTAAGCCCAAGTTCAGGAATTGAGATGACTCCTGTAAATGGCTGCTGCTCATATAGGGATTCTCTCCATCTGATTGTACTGTCCCATCCCCTTAGGTCTGATCACTCTGGAGGAACTACACCAGCAGGTGTTGAAGGGAAGGGGCAAGTTTGCTCAGGATGTCAGCCAGTAGGTATTTTCTTCCATTCCTTTGGGGATGAGGTAGAATTTTTTAGAGATCAGATACAATCACCTTGGGTGCTGCAGGTCCTATCTCAACTAGAAGTTGAAGAATAGCTTGGCTAACTCTTGGGTGACTTCATCATATCCACATAATTTCTGGCAAAGGAGACCAGGATAGATATAGAGATAAAGTAGTATATCATGGGATGTAAACTGACTTAATTGACTGAGACAAGCATTTTTAACTTTTTTTGTGTTTTCCCTTCATTATTTTGATGAAAACTATGGACTCCTGAGAATATTGTTTTTAAATTCATAAAATACATAGAATTACAAATATAACCAATTATATTAAAATAGTTAACAAAATATTTTTAAAACTACAAGTCTATGGTCCCCAGTTTAAGACTCCTTTGACTTAAGGTATTCTACCTTTATTTGGGGGAGGATGAAGTTGGTTGTTTATTATAGTGATAGATGGGAGGTTCCCGAGAAGGCAGCTCCAAGTTTGAGGGAATGGAACATAGATATTCAGAAAAGAAGGAAACAAAGGATTGCTAGCCATACTTATTATTCAAACCTACTGCTAATCGAATAGAAATGGAGAATGTGAATGGATGAGGCCCAGGCAGCTCTTATTAATAACATAGCTGTAGGTGTGGAGTAAGCACACCAACAAACCCCAACCTCCCTTCTGTGACTTGGCAAAGATGCTTTCTTTCTAGGATGAGGGAAGGAGTGGAGATAGAAGTTTGGATTCTTCAATGAGTGGGGTCACATGATCAACACCTCCAGTCCTGGAATATCTTAAGCCATTTGGGATTCCTTCCTTCATGCTTTCACCCTTGCAAACCCTACAATTAAAGGGGTAGGGATGACTGGTCTTGTCATTCAAGTGCTTTTGGTCATTTTTCCCCTCACTTTAGAGATGACCTCATCCGAGCCATCAAGAAACTGAAGGCTTTGGGAACTGGCTTCAGTATCATTCCTGTGGGAGGCACTTACCTGGTCCAGTCGGTTCCAGCTGAACTCAACATGGATCATACTGTAGTGCTGCAGCTGGCAGAGGTACCCTGGCCCTTTCCCCCAGCTCCTATAGGGTTACAGGTAAAAGAAGACAGCCCCAAATACCTCAGTTCCCTCATTTCTTGTATCTCTTTTTTCCCCACTCACAGAATTTATTAATCAAAAGTCAGTTACTCAAGTTAATAAGTACATGAGGATAGGGTCTGGACCTGGTCCCTTCTCTGATTGAGATTTCCTCCACAGCTCCTTCTCTGCAACTTCTGGCCTAAAGCATGGAAAGTTGTGACTTGACTAAGCTCACAAAGCCTATGGTATTAGGGAAAGGAATTAGACCTAGGTTTTGCTTCAAGAAAGAAGGCCATTAATATTTAATATGATTATAATCTATATCAGATTGATTGCTGCCTGGGAGAGGAGTAATAGAAAAAAAACGGAATTCAAAATCTTAGAAAAGTAAATCTCATAAACTAATAAGAAGCAAGGCCACTAAACCAAACCACCCTCAGGAACATCTCAGAAAACACTACCTTTGCCATCAAGATCTGGTGCTTGTTATGGTATGATGCTGGATCTCAATGTTCTTATCTATAAAATGAGGGGATTGGATTCAGTAGCTCCCAGAACAAAACTGACTGATATTTTACCCACCATCCTACTTTTACCCTTACTGAAATTTGACCTTTTCAATTCCAGAAAGGACTCAACACACACTGTGCCCCTTGAGCTGTATTTAGTTATCACTTTCTCTACCTCCAGCCTAATCCCAGCTCCCTGTTCCTGGGATAGAGTGAGGAAAACATTATGCCAAGCGAGGAGGTCGGGGGAAGGCAGACAGTCCCTGCTAATTGGTCCATGTTCTTCCTCCCTCTAGAAAAATGGTTATGTGACAGTCAGTGAAATCAAAGCAAGTCTCAAATGGGAGACAGAGAGAGCTCGGCAAGTGCTGGTAAGTATGTTTAGAATAATTAGGAGAGATGAGGAGTACTTGTGTTATGCAGAGAACTCCTTTTAGTTCATTTGGGGGAGAGAGACAACAATAGGATCCTGAGCTTTGTATATTGTTCATTGGCCACTCTTTCTTAATTCATTCTGTCTTCATTAGTCATGATTAATAACTAATACTTTTCTAAGGCAGGGGTTTTAATTTGTTGCCTAATGAATTTTTTACAAAATATTTTGGTGACATTCAGTAGAATTGCTTTTTTAAATACACATATACATGTGTATTTGCATTTTAAAAACATTTTTAAGAAAGGATCTGTATACTTTACCAGACTACCAAAGAGAACCATGACATAAAAAAGGTTAAGAATTGTTTCTCCAAAGAAATAAATTGGAATTACACCTTCCCTGGGTTAGGGTTATGTTGAAACATGCAGTATCTACAGGAAGGCAAGTTGCTACTAGGAGACCTCTCCTAGTCCTTGGTAATTGTTAGATTACAAAAATTGTGTGTGTGGGTGCTGTGTGTGTACATGCCAAGATTTTGTGTGTGTGCTATATATATGTACATGCATGTGCATAAATATACTGGACACTGTCTTAAGGGTGAAGGAAATTAACAGTATATATCATTATATCATAGGTATTAGGTTTATATGCATAATGAAGTTTTATATCAATATTCTGGGTTTTAGTCTCTACCACTAATTAATTGGCTGGTTTTTGACAAGCCATTAACTATAATCCTTGTGGCCCAGAAAAATCATCTATAAAATAAGGATGATAAAAGTACCAGAAGGCAGAAGACTGGATCAAATGATCTCAAGGTCCAACTCCAGGATTTATGATCCTGCCCTCTTTCCTTCACCCTATAAGCATTTATATATTTTAAAAAACTTTTTCAGAGCACTTTCTGCATATCTTTTAATATAGTAGAAAGAGCACCGGTTTTAAAATGAAAGACTTCAGGTTCAAATCCTGCTTCTGCTACTTCTTATATAGCTAAGCAAGTCATTTCACCAAGGATTTAATTTCCCTACCTATAACTTAGATAACGCAATAATATTTATCCCATCTACTTCCACTCAGGAAAGCTCATTGTAAACTATTATAAACCTCCAAGTAATACAAATATCAATGGCTCTACTATTCTCATTCCCAACATTACTGGGAAGATAACAATAGATTATTTCCAATTTTGCTGATAAAATTAACCACTTGCTCTGTAACTCAGGTAATTTACATTATCCCATCACTTCAGGTTCCTTCCAATATTTCCTCATAAGACCAGTCCTCATTTCCCTCCTATACCCAGGCAAAAAGATGCAATTTTTCTCCATACTTTGTTTAAAAAACAAACCGAAACAGGTAATTCCATATTATTCAAGAAGTAGGTGGAAGGTACAGATAAATGTGGTGATTGTTTAGGATGAAAATCTCACTAAGACAGAAACAAATTTCAGGATCCAGTTTGGCTGTGGCTCCTTACTGCATTACCTTTGGAGATTCTGCTCCAACTCACTTCCCTAAAAATCAAAGTCATTGCCAAGAATCTCAGATGTCATTTAGTTCAACTGCACCTGACCAATATTCCCCCCCTGGAATATCCTTGGACAGGTGGTCACCAGCCACCATCTGGAGGTCTCCAGTAATGAGGAACCCACTACAATTGAAATGCACGCTCATTCTACTTTGAACAAATCTAATTGTTCAGAAGTTTTTTCATTAAATAGAATGACATTTGCTCTGTGCAACTTCCATTTAGTACTTCTAGTCTTTGGGACCAAGCAGGATATCTAATTTTCTTCTATGTCTGCTCTCCAAATTCTTGAAGATAGTAGTATTCCCTCACTGTTTCCCAACTGATCCTTGTATTGCAGTCTAATGTCATTCTCATTCCATCCCCAATTATCTTCCTTTAGAGAGGATCTAATTGTTCAATACCCTTCATAAAGTCTGCTACCTATTAAAGAAACACTATATTCTGCATTCTGACCAAGATCTGTTTGCCTGCTCGCCCTCTCCCCCCACCCTCCCACCCCAATTGTGTTTCTTAGGATAGTCTCTGGCTATGTCCTAGAATCTCTAAAATCTTATCTTTTCCATACAAATTCTTGTCCATTCTTTCCCTAGGAGCACCTAC
The DNA here is from genome assembly GCF_016432865.1 of Antechinus flavipes. Taxonomy (NCBI): domain Eukaryota; kingdom Metazoa; phylum Chordata; class Mammalia; order Dasyuromorphia; family Dasyuridae; genus Antechinus; species Antechinus flavipes. The sequence goes on along the minus strand of NC_067401.1, from coordinate 137,498,221 downwards.
TGAAAGAAGGGTTGGCCTGGCTAGATCTGCAGGCTCCAGGGGAGGCACACTACTGGCTGCCAGCACTCTTCACAGACCTCTACTCCCAGGAAATCACAGCTGAGGAAGCCAGAGAGGCCCTCCCCTGACTCTAGGGGAAGTAGAACTGTGGGAAAAGTAAAGGAAGGTGGGTCAAGAGCTATCAAGGGAGTCTGAATAATAAACATTTTTTTTATAAGAAAATGGTTCCAAGTTGCCTCTCTTCCTCAAGGATTTTTAAATATTTAAGGTTTTCTATTCATGGAGGAACTCAATTCTCATAACTATTACCATCCCCTGGCATTGCTATTCCTTTTGTTTTTCAAAACTTTATAACTGTGACAATTAACTGTAGAAGAGATAGGGCAGAAGTGTAGGGTGGAAGTTCTAGTAAATTCATAGATGAGTACAGCCCAAGAATCTGATTCTGTCTCTCAGGCCATTCTTTTTTTAAGTACTTTACTGTAAACATATGTAGGGGTGCAAACCTAAGCAAGCCCCCTTTTACTAGCTTAATGATACTCATTCATTGATTCGCCAAATCAAATTCCCTCCTATCTTTACAACTCTATTTTGAACCAACAATCTGAATCACCAAGAAAGGCCTGAGAAGCCCAACTACTTAATTCTTTCCTTTATCATGGAAGGAAAATAATCATTCTGCCCAAGAGCCAATAGAACTGAAGAAAAGCTGGATGCCTCTTTTTGCTCTCCCAGTCTCTTCCCAGAATTGTTTCTTCACTCAGCAAAGGAGTTAATAGATAATAAAAACGTGCCAGAATATCACCCCATAGTTCTGGATTACCCACAAAGAAACTCCTCTCAGTCAAGGACAATAATGTCATTTAGGCAAATAACTATTTCCTTCATTATCCTCTACCCCGCTCCATGTAAGACTCAGCTTTCTCCATCTTTGGCTAAGTTTTCCACAGGTCTGACTGAAGCCGAAACAGACTTTATCCCATTAAACCATATCCTCAGAACACAACCAGTTCTGGGCAAAGATTCTAATATCTGCCAAGTGGGACACTCCCAGACAGCTCCTAGCAATTTAATGGATTTCGGCATTATTTTCAGAGGAAAAAACCTATATTATGGTGATGAATTCCCTCTTAACATATAGTTGTTTAACATTCCAGTTCAATTTTATTCTCTACACCCCCCCCCCCATGTGCCAGGCAGTGACACAGTACCCAATAACTAAGTACCACGCTTATTTGAGAGGGTCCTAACAGCCCCTTCCACACCCACAGCAACCTCCTTCTGCCAAAACAAACTTTATTGCACAAAAAATCATTTATGTACAGTCAGATATAAAGATGTCTCTTTGAGTGACTTCTGTGCATATATTTTCTCAACTCAAGATTAGAGCATAAAAGTTGGGCCACAATGCCAGAGGTGCTCTGCTCATGGCAGGATCAGGGAGAGGATTGTCGCTTGGAAGTAGAAACACTTAAATGGCAGAAAGACAACACTGCATCTATAGACCAAGAACACTCATCCACAACCCTGTGTCTGCTCCAATTGAGGGAATCTGGGCGCTGAGTCTAGTGCTTGTTCCAGACTAAAAATCTGGGTAGACTAGCAGCCTTGAAACTTGTTTTGAGTGGAATAACAACCAATCTTGACTAATGGTTGCCTATGGTTCTCTTCCTACTCCCCAAACCCATTTTACCCTGTTTGTTTCCTGCTCTACATCTCTTCCAAAGAATTCTCCCCCATTGCCCAATAAGCTCCATCCCCACAATGGTAAGTGTTTAGGTTAAATATAGTTCTAGGTTATTCTAGAACCTCATCTAAAGTATATATTATCTGACTCTTGAGGCAGAGGCCCTTTAAAGTGACCTCTCTCTTCCACAGAATCCAGTCTTTTCCCTCACAGGTAGTTAGAATGCTGACCAAAGCCTTAGGGTTAACTAGATAGCTGAGTGGATGATGCCCCAAGGGGGAAACATAATACAGTAGGAAGCTTGGGGCAAAGCCAAAATGGGAAGGAGAGGAGATGCCCAGCACTACCAGTGCTTAAAGCATGTCTTTCTCTGTTAACCAGCCAGAAGGATTCTTTGCATCTAAATAAAGCTAGAGAGAATAAGCGCTAGCCCTGCAAGCATCCAACTGAGCCAGCAGACGAGTTCCCCTCTGATGATTCTCCTGCCAAGAGTCAATATTTGGCAGCATGCACAGCCCAGAACAAAGTCCTCCAGCCTTAGTCCTGTTTCCCATCTGCTACTGGCCATCACTGCTTCCCCAGGTCCCAAAGTACTGTGAAGTTGAGGGAATCATAGACTGGAGTGCAAATGCCAAGGAGAATAGCTGGACAATCCACTCCTCAAAAAATGTCAATCCCCTTGTCATTCCAAAGGAAGAATATCCTTATTTGGATGAGAATTCAGAAGAAACCAATTCCTTGTAACGGTTCTAACCCCAAATGGACAGCAGCTGCCAGTGTTGAGGACTTTTCCATGAGAATCAGTGATTGTGGGAACAAACAGTGAAATTTTCAGTTTCCACGGCGCCTGCGCTGGATTTGCAAAGACCTTTTGTTGGTCTCAATCAAATCTCCATCTAATGGCAGCAGAAGGGAGTAGGGAAGAGGGAGATGAGAAAGGTGCTTGGGTGCTAGGTAAAGCTTTCTGACCAACAGCCCAGACTCCACCACTGTTCCTTCTCTTTGGTCTGTCTAGAACAGTGACTATAAATTAGGGAAAGCAAAATTATGGTGGCAGACAGGAAATGAGGTCCAGGAGGTTACACTAGGCTGGGCTGGGTTATGCAGGTTAAGGCCCAGCTTCAAGACTGAAAGACAGACACCCAGACAACCACCTGGACAGGTCATGTGACACCCCTCCCCTCTTCCCTCCCTCCCCACTCCCTTGACCCTGCCCTCCCCTCCTGGTATCCCCATTGACTATTCTGGGCAACCCCCTCTGGAAGTTGCAGTCTTTGCCTTCTATCCCCAACAAACTGCCCCAGTGGAAATGTCCGTCAGTTTTTTGCCAGAGAACCATGCTCCAGGCTCTCCTGTATCAGTACCTTGGGATTGGCCCTCGGCATGGGATGAAAATGGTCCTTGGTACCAGGATGCCAAGAAGGTTGCAAACAACAGCCCACTCCCACCCTGGGGTCTGAGTGTCCTTGGTTCTTGCCTCAGGCAGGATGCTGTTGGGGCTGGAGGGAGATGTGGTGCCGCTCCATCCCAGGGATAGGGTGGGGGGGCATCTAGGCCCTTGAGCTCCCCTGTGTGTCTGTCTCTGTTTCAGATGAACTGCTATCAGAGTCTATTTCAGCACTGTCCTGCTGGTGTTTCTCCTGCACTTTCAGACGGATTGCCCCGAGGCGAGTCAGGAGAGATTGGTAGTCAAAGTGGCCTCGCTTTTCTCCAAAAGGATCCTGAGGGAAGAAAAAAAAGGACAAAGTCAGATTTCAATTATTCATACCAGAGACAATAATGGGACCCCATGAAAGCCAGAATAGCTTCCTAGGAGCTTCCCTCCCTGAGGACAGCCATATAGTAAACCCACATATACTGCAAACAGTACAAAAACCTTTTCTATTTGGGATTTAAGAATGTTTTCTCAAAGTTCCTTCCTACCTCTCTTATCTTCCCTAGGTATATCTGGCTGAGATATACATTAAAATGAGTTTACTTTACCAAATGTACACCTGCAAACAACAAGGGGAAAGGACTAAAGGGGAAAATGCATTGAAGGTGCATCAACTTAACTTACATGCACAGTACAAGAGGGGAGATTTTTTTCTAATATCCCCAGGAAAAAATGAAGATTATCTTTTATTCTTGAAACCAGGAGAGTCAGAACTGGCCTTTTAAAGTTTATCTAGTTATTAAAATACTTAAAGCTTATGTTCCTAGCCACTGGGGGGGGGAAGGAAACAGAGCCTCTATCTCTCTATCTGCAGGCCTTCTAACCTAGTCCTGCAAAGATTCTTCTCTCTCCTTATATATGGATCTTCTTTTCTTAATTCTGGCTTTATAACTCTATGTGAGGAATCATAAAGCTTCAAAACCTATTACAGACAATGAGAAAGGGTAGAAGCAGGAACTACAAATCAGTACACAGATGATGACCATCCATAATGGGGAAAAAATTGAAATACTGAGATAGAAGAGTTCAGCTGTCTCACACATGAACAGGTTTCATAAATGACCAATTAGGGACATACATACCAAAAGATATCCAATCACTTCTCTCAGCTCCTCTCATACATTCGCCCCACCCACCCCCACCATTATGGTTTTCTATAGCCACTACAAACCATTTTTTACTTCCCAAAGTTACATTCCTAAAGCCTCTGCTCTATACTTTCATTGAAGTGATCAATTTTCCAAACTTTCCTTCCTTCAGACTTCAGCTTCATTCTCACCTACTCATTTCCTCTGCAGGTGCTGGCCCTCCCTTTATAATTTTTTCAGTGTCCCAAGCAATTCTCTAAGCCTCTATAGTTGCAGAGGAGATAAAAGAGTAGAATCATATGTCTATGTCTAGTCAAAAAAATGTTTTCCCCCCTAAGGATTGATACTGGAACTGGTTAGCAACAAAGGTTACAATTTCTGATGCAAAACATGCTGAGGGACAAATCCTTTCTCAGGATGCAGTAGAAATGGGAACACAAAGCAATATAGCCCTAACTATACCCTGACAATTGAACTCTCGAAGCAAGTGAAAGGCAACATTTACCAAGAGCTGCACCTCAGCCAACAGAACATCTGATATTTCTAATATATAAGTGTTTCACATTGTTGCAATCCTCTTGATTTCTCCATTGGTGAGGACAAAAGAAGAAACTTACCTAAGCAAATGCTTGAAAAAGGCCGTAACAAGCCATTAAATCCATCCCATCCCTCAGCCTAAGATCAAACACCTCAGAGATGACAGATTTTTCAGGGAAGTATTTCAAATGCCCTCAGTCCTTTGTGTTTGGATTACTAAATTCTATTCATCTAGCATAATTTTTCACATTAAGAGGTTTCCCTATCAAGAAGTCAACTATCACTACCATTCTTTCAAATGCTTGAATTTGGGTCATTGTCCCTGCCTGCAGGCCTTATCTCCTAGATCCTTTACTTCTCCATCCTTTTCAGTTAGCAGGGTAGGCTGATGCCATCCCTGGCTTATTGGTACACCCCCTCCTCACTGCCCCCTTCCCACTACCCATCCGAATATCCAAGGTCCAGAGATCTGCTCTACCTGCATTGTCTGGCCCTGGAGGTGTAGTCGGTCTTTGCACACCACCTCATAGAAGTCATAATACTCCATAAAGGATTTCTCCATCACACCCCTGGAAGACAAAGGTGAATACAAGGTCATGGGCTTGCAGAATGAAAGAGAAGGGATGTCCACACTAACTCTATCTCCTCATTTTACAACTAGATTCAACACAGACTCTTCCTACCTCAACCATTGGCAAAAGGACCACTGGGACAAGATACCAAGTTTACTAAGTGCCATAGTCTACACTTAACTTCCCATGCAGTGTAGTCACTGGAATGACTCCAAGAGAGAACAGTATAAAAATTTGAAATCAATCTATTTTCTATCGCCTACTCCAAGCTTATTCATTACTACCTCAGCTTTTAAAAATGAATTATACTTATTTATGAATATATGCCTTCCCCTTCCCCTGTAAACTATTCTTTAAACATAGTTTAAAAAATTAAAAAAAAAAATATAGTAAAGGTAGGTTGAGTAAAACCATCAACAATACATCAACCAAGTCTGAAAATATATGCAATGCTCCATACTCATCATCTTCACATTTCTGAAAAAAACAACAACCTAACTTTTTTCCACAAAGATTCCCTCTCTTCCTCTCCCTGAAACTTACCTTGATAAGTCCCTAATCTTGGATCACACTTTTCCCCATATTGTCCCAAAATTTACAAATGGCCTGCATGCTCTTTACCTATTTTTATATTGCTTTTTAACCGTTCCTGAATGAATACTTTTCATTAACATAAGTTTTGTCCAATCTAATTCAATAAGCATTTATGAAGCACCTATTATATACACAAGGTGTCAGAGATGCAAAAAAATAATCCCCTCTCTCAAAGAGCTTCCATTCTATTAAGGCAATCCACACGTTCAGACAAGTGCCTGTTACAATTTGAGGTATCAAGCACAAACGGATCAGGAATGGCTTCTCAGAGGAGTTGGCACATGAGCTGAGTCTTCAAGGAAGTTAAGGATTCTACCAGACAGGTGAGGATGGAGCACATTCTAGGCACGAGGGACAGACACCCTGTTTAAGGCAGAGAGGCAGAAGATGTGCTAAACTGGGGAACAGGCAAGTAGACCCTCTCCTCCCAGAAGCAGGAGCCTTATCACTTTCTCTGGCATAGGGCCCCTTCTCTTCTTTGACACTGCCACCTTATTACCTGCATGCCCTTATCACCTCAAACCTGGACTACAGCCATAGGCTGCTATTCAGCTATCAAAGTGATCTCCCTAAAAAAATGGTGTGACATCATTCCCTAATTCAGTAAATTTCAATGGCTCCGTTTATTGTCTGCAGGATCAAATATAAAATCCTATTTGGCTTTTCAAGTCCTTTATAACCTGGCTCTTTCCTACCTTTCTAATCTGCTTATACCTTACCTCCTTTCCACTTACTGTACAATCCAATGATACAGGCCTTGTTTGTTGTTCCTTACATAAGACACTGCAATCTTTGATTGAATTTTTACTGGCTGTCCCACCATAATTTCCTTCCTAATCTCCCTCTCCTAGCTTTAAATCCCAAATAAAAATCTCATCTTCTGCAAGAAATCTTTCTCAGTCTTCCTTAATATCAATGACTTCCCTCTGAGATTGTTGTCAGATGTATATGACTCTTTGTGATACCAATTTGGATTTTCTTGGCAAAGATCCTGGAGTGGTTTGCCATTTCCTTCTCCAGCTCATTTTACAGATGAGGAAACTGAGGCAAATAGGCTTAAATAACTTGCTCAGAGTCACACAATAAGTGTCAAAAGACCAGATTTGAACTCAGGAAGATGAATCTTGCCGATTCTAGGCCCAGCACTCTATCCAGTGAGCCACCTCACTGCCCCCTGGGATTATCTCCAATTAATCCTGTATCTATCCTGCTTTGCATCTTATCTCCCTCATTAGACTGTGAGCTCAAGAACAGGGGCTGTTTTCTGCCCTTTTCTAGTATTTGCAGCAATTAGTGCCCTGCTAGGCAGATAGTAGGTACTTAATAAATGCTTGTTGAATTATATTTTCCTTTCCTACACAAGAAGGCTCTGCAATACTGAGAATCTCTGAGTCTCACTCCATCATTAAGGTTTCCCCACCTCTACCCCCAGACACTACTAATCACTTTGTTTGTCATGTACCTTAGAGGCTCAGGGCATGGACATTTTCCTTCCAGCATGTCACAGACTGCCACTCTGATAGTCTCATGTCGGATACACTCATTGTAATTTTTGCTGTCTCCTGGGTGTCTCTCCTATGATGAAAGAGAATGACATTAATACTCAAGGTGCTCATATTAAACAATAGAAGTTTTGGGGAGTGATGGAAAGAAGCACTGTATGTCAGGAATGGGTAAAGACAGAAAATGCAAGACAGGCTGCATTCTTATACTATTGTTAAAAATAATACTCTTGACACTGAAAATCAGATATCAAGGAAAATTTATTAAATCTTAAGGAATCGACTTAATGTTTCTGACCAGAAGCAGGCCCCACTTCTCTTCGGGAAGAAGGGAGCACTGAATACAGAAATGGGGGAACTTTTATACTTGCTTGTGTGACGCAGCTCCTCTCTTCAGAGAAGGGATTGGTTTATTTTATCCAGGTTACAGTTTTTCTGATATACCCACTACATGTTTCCCTTTAATATGTATAAAACATGTCTCCCCCCATCATACATCCTATGTTCAAAAATGGTGGAAAACTCCTCCTCTGGAGTGTGTTGTTTAATATTCAATTAGCTTATTAAACAAGCACAGTAGTGATTTAGTCGTCAGGTCACTGACCCCAACTGGTTTGGGCTGGATGGGCTATTATCATAAATTTGTGGTTTTCTCAAAACCACAAGACTCCTTCTGATTGGCTAAATCCATCTGTGTCTTTCTAGCCCCCAATTTCTTGTTTGCTCAAGGCTTTTATTGATCACTTAGTCATGACCCTGTGAATCCTAATCTTCCTTAATCTCTCACATTCTGAAAACCTCTAGGTCAGTGGTACCTACTATTTCAATCCCATAATATCTCAAAGCTTGTAACACTCTGGAAACCCAACTTTTCAGCATTTTTCACACTATAAAAACCATTCCCTCACCCACTGTACTCTACCATTATTACCAAGTTCCTTAACAGTGGAAAACATTCTACATATATACCCAACAAAGACCTTTTGTCCATCCTGGGCTCCAATCTTAGGTTGAAGGCCAGGTAAAGACTGGATGGGGATTAAGTCAATGCAATTTGGGCCAATAGATCAGAATAACAAAACTAACCTGTCCTGGTGTTCAAGGACACACAGAGAATCTTGGGGCCTCAACTAGTAAATTATAGTGGCAGGAGCTGCAAGAAGTTTCTTTCTAGTTTTCTGCCATATTTTTAGAATCTATTGCTGCATTTGAATAGTGATGCCCATTTAAACAAATCTAATTATTCTTATGACTTCTTTAAAAGTAAATGGAAGTCAATGACAAAAAATCAACCACAGATGACCTTACTGCAAAGAGTACTGTAAAGAAATGAATTTGTTTCATTCTTAAATAGCCAATAGTCTAGAAATCCTCTTCAGTCTGGAAGATGTTAATTCAAGTAGCTTGTAGTGAATTAAACTCTTTAAACAATCTAATTTGGCTTGTTATTTTTTAGGCATGTTATCTGACCTTATTTTTAGTAGTAATAAATAACACATTTCTACAGTGTAGAAACACTACTCTCACTTTTAATGATCCTTTTGGTTCTACAAGAAATAAACTATAAGTCGTTCAAAGATCTGACTCAGTATAAATCCTAGGGAAGACCTTAAGTTTGTACCGGGGTAGTGTAGACATGAATTTATTGGGCATAGATAGCCATTCCCCCAAAGACTAAACTAATTTTCCAAATGCCTAAGTAAACACCTATCCAGAATTAATTTTAGTTAACTGAAAGTATACTACGCAGATCAATCTTGTCATACTTATTAATAAATATCTAAATTTCTTCACAGAGATTTAAGGTATCCAGAACTAAAATTTATTGTCACTTTTAATATGCCAACTGTCCCCCTTTCCTACTGCAATTACATTTATTATCCCAGAAGGTAGTAAACAACATCATGCATCTAGAACAAGACAAAAATACAATCCCCTCTTAAGGTCTCAGATTCCATAAATCTCATTAAAAGTAGTCAATATCTCCCACTTGGAAGGCCAGCTTACCTGCTCAAAGCCAGGCTCATTGTGGTAAGGGTTTTCAGTCATTAGTGACTGGATGGAGATAAGTACCGAGGAGATACTCTGGGCTGGACTCCAGGCAGGGCCAGTCCAAGTACTGCAAAACATAGCAAAGGGGGAAGAGAAGAGAGTGAAGCTGGAGAAGATAAAGATGGCTCCTTAAGGCCAATACAAAAGAGCAGGAAGATCTGGCAGCAAGATTATGAGTGACTCAACCTTTCTCTTTCACTATTAATAATCTGGAATCTCCCAGCCTCCATCTTACCCCAATTCAAAATGTACTCAGTCAATCTCAAGGCCAAGAAGTAAAAGGAAATAAAAAGGGGAAACTAGGCAGGATAACTTTAATGGGCTTTTACTGGATCAAGGGAATCTGAATTAATAGGAGCCACAGAAGGAAAGACTTAGAAAAATAGTCAATTAGAAAATGCCTCCAAAGATAATCAAAGATAATCAAAGTTAGCAAATACTCTTCAGAATACTTAGCAAAAATATTCCAGATGAAGAATGGATATTCAGATTTTTTTTTTTTGGAGGAATGGGAAGAAGTGAACAAGAGAGGCACACAGCTTCTTGGCAGGGGTGAGGTTGTAGGGAAGCTGATGAAGCCAAAAACAGAGGCATATCTGGGTTCCTGTTCCATGTTTGGAATACAGGGATTATAAGGTTCTTTGAGGTTTGTAGAGCCATAGCAAGCAACAAGAAGAATTAAGGGGAGATATTCTAAGATTCAGAGAGATAGTAATATACAAGAATATTTTCCAATTGGAAATAACTAAACCTGTGTATTCACAGTCCACCGGGCAGAAATGACAGCAAAAACAAGAAGTGATAAGAAATATCTGTTTCATCCCAACAAGGAAAAAAGGGGATTAAGGTTAGTTTCGTGACCATTTTCCTTTCCCTTTTGTACTCATGGAGAAAAATTTAAGTGATTCTTCCCATTAGTCTCATTAAAATTACTGGTTTCAAAAGCCACCCTGCCCCACCCTCCACCAGCACTGCCTTTTTTCTTTTTCTTTTTCTTTTTTTGCTGAGGCAATTGGGGTTTTAAGTGATTTGCCCAGGATCACACAGCTAGTAAGTGTTAAGTGTCTGAGATCTGATTTGAATTCAGGTCCTCCTGACTTCAGGGCTGGTGCTCCACCCACTGCATTACCTAGATGCCCCTATTGTTCTCATTCTTGATTCAGTTTGGCAATCCTGTTTCAAACCATATCTAGTCCCTGGTCTTTATATACCAAGAGACTCATAACCTTGGAACAAAGCAGATTCTTCCATGTCCTTGGTCACTGAATAACACTTTTAGGGGGAAAAAAAAGCCTATAATAATAATATCGATAACTCCTGAACCTAATGGAAATTTTCCACTTTATGGATTCTCTTTAACAAATTTCCAATCTCAAATTCTAGCCATCCTATACTCTTATCTTTTTCCTTCCCCTGCCTCTGAAGTTATTTAGTCTTCTCTCATAGAATGCTTGCAATGGCCTAAACAAAACATGACCAGGAAGTAATAGCTATATTACACTTCCAGGAAAGTGATTCTAAATAGAAACAATTTTTTTACTCCCTAGTATGGAATTATCTTTTCCATTTGCAAAGGTAACTTAATTGTTTTTATCCCAAGATCTGGTTATCCTGTCATAAATCTCTTTAAATCCCTCTCTTCTAAATTCCACTGTTATTACCCACTCTGAGTCTCTGAAGGCTTTTAAAAAATGGGTCTTGCCACTGGCCCAATACTCTGGCTCCTAGGATGAGCTACCACACAAGCCTGGAGGTGGGTCTGATTTCAAGTCACAGGAAAGGGTAGAGAAAACAAAGGAGTCTCAATTTTCCCACTCTCCTGATTCCCCAAAGAAAAAGGAACTCTTCAAAACACTTTATATCTGCAACAAAGGAAAAAAGAGCCTCAGAGGCTATCTAATCCATTACCTACATTTTGCAGGTGAAGAAATTGAGGCCCTACGAGACTAAGTGACTTGACCAAGGCATGCAAACAATAAGTATGAGAGGTAGGATTTGAAGCCAGGTGCTCTAAATCTAGAGCAGAATTTTTTCTAGATAATCCTTTTGGATTTCTAATCTTCTCAGGCTAAGGATGGGGACTCTATATTGGGAAATGAGATTGGGACTGACAGTACCCAAACAAGATGAACCCAGAATTTTTATGTTCTTGGTTGGGAGCTGACATGGTTCCAATCTCATACACGACTTTTCTTTTATTGAGAGAAGCAAAATGGATATCCCCAGCCTGAAATAACCTGCAAGATTTTCTGGCTCCCAGCTCAGCTAATTGGAAGTCTCCTCTTACCCCAGAATACTCAGGCAGACTTTCCCATTGCGGTAGAAGTTGGGGTTAAACCTCACTGTGTTATTGCCCGTTGTCATCAATTTGACCCGTGGTGGGTGGATGGGATAATCTGGAGGACAGCGAAACACGAACAAGAAGAAACCCCCTTCATAAGGAGTGTCAAATGGGCCTGTGATCAATGCATGAATCTGCAAAACAAAAGCCCATCTTGCGCACCATCTCAAAACTGTGTGGCAGCTTCCCCCACCACAAACCCCCCCCCCCCCATCATGCCCATGCTCCTGCACATGTCAAAGGATAGGTAGGGTCCCTTACATTCCTGTAACCCCATCCCTACTCTCATCATGTGGAATAGGTATCCTGCTCTTATTTATTAAACTTCCCAGGAAAAAAGAAAATTCCCATCTCAAATAGAAATTCTACCTAGAACTTTTAACAAAATTCTACTCCATTTCCCTGAACTGAGGGTTTGGATGTTATAAAAGATCAGTAATAGATATGGAGATGAAGTTTGACTAAGTCATCAGCCTTCTCTCTAGTTGATCTAATTGAGGGAAGGAGGGAATTGCAAAGGACTATAAGGCATCTTACAGCAGGATCTTCAAAGGACCAAACAGTTGGTTACTTTCAAGGTCTGAAATGGGGATTTCTATAATCTATATGGTCACAATTAATGGCCAATTCTCCTTCCCTGGCTGTGGGAACTTGAATTTATATCAGATCAGAAAAATCTTAAATATCTTACTAATATTCAAAAGCATCTGTTGAAAATTTGGAACTCAAAGGGAAGAGTACTTTAACAAAACACTCTAAAAAACTGAACCCACACACTGCCCAGGTGACAATCTCCCCCCCCCCCCCCCTCCCCTCTCCAAATGTACTCCCAGGACTATCTTAAATAGCACACTCAGCTGGCTCGAACAGAGCACAAATTAGGACCTGAAGGGCAACACAGCTAATATCCCTGGCATTTTACAAGACAAGGTAGGCCAGTAAAAACAATTTCAACCACATTAAAGACAAAAACAAAAATCAATTTAAAAGCCAAGCTTATTCAAAGTAACTAAAATCATGCTAACAATTTACAGGTTGAATTTTTGCTTCAGGCAATAAGAAAGAGAAAGTGTTCTCTTTAAGCAATTCACTTCTGCCAGACATAGGTTTAGGTGTGAATCTACTTCCAGGGGTGGGGCTATGGATAGCAAAGAAGTCTAAATGTCTACATGCCCAGGGATTTTAGGCTTAGATCTCACTAAGGTTTCAAAGTGCCTTCTTCAGAACAGAGGCTATTTTAACTTTTGTAGCTTCCAACGTGTAGTATATTATATGTTGCATCCTGCAGGGACTTAATAAATATTTACTGCTGCTGATTTTGCAGGAGACAGTAAAATAAACAGGCATTATTAATGTAACCTAGTCAAGATCCCAAACAGTCATAATCCAGTCAGAGAATACTGCCCCCCCCCCCAACACTCCCTAGATTTGATAAACAACAATATTTATCTATCTGAAGGTCAAGGGAAAAAAATCTGCACTGATTCCCCCAATGGAATCACCTACCTTAGTCATGTCAAGGGGATCAGGCACAACAAACATTCCCGGTGGAGGTTCCTTATAAATGGACATGATGTCCCTGTATAACAACAAAGGGGAAGTAAGGTAAAGGTGGGAAAACCCTTGAACAAAATAGCTGCAGATATCAATGGGGACAGGAGCCAGAACTAAGTGCGTGGTACCACAAGTGTTTGTATTGACTCACAGGCCAGGGATTCTCGGGTTGGATACATGGGAAGGAAGCAGAAAACCAAGTGTTATCAAAAGGGGCACTATTTCATCAGGAAGATGTGGAAAGAAGGAAAATGGGGGATTAAAATGGCATCAGAAATCAGCATGAAAAACACCTATTAATATGACAATTTACTGCACATTCCCAAATATTTCCAAATAAAAAAAAATACGGATGAATTGTAAATAAATTGTTACCAACTAAAAAGCAAATTTGAATATAAAGAAATGCAACTAATTCCAAAAAATACACAAGAAAATTACTATGCTTACTTTACAACAAAAATGTGTACGAGAAGAGAATCTTCCTAGGAGATGGGGTGGGGGATGAGGCTAGACATAGTCTTCTGTCCAGGAAACAGAACAATGGAATGAAACACAGAGATTTATCTTTAGAAAAAAATGGGGAAAGGGGTTGATGAGATGTTGCTGAGGTTACTGGAATTATACATTAGGAAGAGGAAATATGAGGACTTCTACAAGTGGTACCTTGGGCCTCATTCCAGAACTAAGGGCAATTGAGGTTAAAGCTAAAATTTAACACCCCAGGTAAAATATGCCCAACTAGGAAGGAACCAAAAATCACTAAATTAAAGATTTAGACTCAACAGAATACATAGGGAGTAGAAAGGTAAATGGTAGATGAAGATTTGATCAGAGTTACACAGGTTGGGGAAAGGAAATGAATTTCTAAGGTTAGGAAAAATGGTTCCATTGGTAGAATAAAATGTCTTTATGTGGCATCAATTTACAAGATACTGAGCCTAGGCGACAGGAATTTCTGGATAGCAGGACTAGAGTTGGTGAGGGAAAGAGGAAAGGACAAAGAATAGTTTAACCGGACAGAAAGTTTCAGGACTGGAGGCTGTTCTCCAAGGAACAAAGGCAAGGGAAACGATTATAGCCCCTTTCTATGGTATATACCTGCTGTAAGGGCATTGAAGATCCAGGAAAAAAAGAAAAGTGTGGGATGGTGAAGGGAAATGGCTAAGGAAGAATGAGAGGGAGAGAAGACTAGAAGGAAAAGAGGGGTAAAGGAGAAAATGGGGAAGGGAGGGAGATTGGGAAGAAGAGAGTAAGGGGGAAAGAGGGAGGGGACATGAATGGAAAAGAGAAAAAGGAGGGAGGGGAGTTGGAAAGAAGGGAAGAGAGAAGGGAAGGGGTGTTGGGGAGAAGAGAGAAAGGATGCTGGAGAGCAGGGGGAAGAGAAAAGGGAAGAGGTGTTGGGGAGAAAGGAGGAGTAAGAAGGGGGTATTGGGGAGAAGGGAAAGCAAGAGTCAGAGGAAAGGAACGGGAGGGAAGGGAGGGCGGAGTGTTGGGGAACAGGGAGGGAGGGGTTAGAAGAAAAGGGAGATAAGGAGGGAGGAACCTAGGGGAGATCTGGGGGAAAAGTTTGGACTCGAGAAAGAGTTGGGGGGCAGGAAGTGAAAACTGGGGAAGTGAAGATTTTGGAGAGATAGAGAAGAGGTGGGAGAATTTGGGGGGCTGAGAACTGAAAGGGGGAAGCTGAAGGGGCGGGAAAGTAAAAGGGGAAGGATCGGAAATGGGGGCGCCTGGGCGGGGGTCTCAGGAGGCCCCCGGGCTGGGGCTGGGGCCGGGGCCGGGGCGGGCGAGGAGCGGCGGCTGCGGCGGGCCGGGCCAGGCGGGCCCTCGCTCGGCCGCACTCACCGCTTGATCCGCAGCAGGCACTGCGGCGCGGCGCGCTCGCTGTCCCAGTCCGAGCTCAGCGTCGGGTCCCAGAAGGCCGAGTGACTGAGCAGCGCGGCCCCGTGGGCAGCGGCCGAGGGCGGGAGCCCGGGCAGCGGGGCCAGGCCTCCCCCCGGCCCGCCGGTACCGCCCGCCGCCGCCGCCGCCGCCCACACATCGGGTAGGAAGGGCGGCCCGAAGCTGCCGCTGCCGCCGCCGCCCGCGCCCGGGCCCGGGGTTCCCGCAGCCTCGGCCCCGGCAGTCGCCGCCTCCTCAGTCGGACTCTCCGCCATCGCCGCTCCGCTTCCGGGACTCCACGCCAACGAGTCCGCCGGCCAGAGCGGCCGCTCCCTCCGCCTCCGCCCCCGCACCACCGAGAGCCGGGCCAGAGTGTCCCACCCTCCGCTTCCCCGGCCGGGCCCACAGACTCCGCCCAGCCCCAACCAGCGAGAAGCATGGGGCAAGAGTGTCCACCCGAGGTCCTCCAGGACGGGAGGGGCGGAGGGACAGAGGGCTCCGAGTTGGGTTGGGGCATTCTTTTGGCTCTATGGGGACTAAGACCCGGGACTCTAGTCTCTGGCAGGCGGAAGGAGGGATAAGCACCTTGGGCTGCATTTAATTGCCATTCATCAAGGAAAACCCCCACAAACCAGAGCTATCTTAGTCTTTGAGCTTTCACCAAAAAGAAGAGCACAGTTTTTGGCGCTTTCTGGGCTTCATTTTCCGTGTTTGTAAAATGAGGCGATCGGACCAAATTGTCTCTAAAATCCTTTCCAGTTCTAAATCTTAGGATGCTAAGATATTTTTGATCGAGGTGGAAAAAGAATGGAGGATTGGGGTTTTCTATCCCGCTTCACCAGCCCAGCTAGTCCCACCTACACATGCTCTCCTAGATCTAAGTGGGATACATTCTTATCTACAGTGTCAAGATAAAGATCTAGATACTTAGTCTGAAAACTAGGAGTATGGAGGGGACTTCTTGGAGCTTTCCCGGGACGCTTACTCAGTGCCTGGTCTCTTCTCGTAGTCCTCCCTCTATCATATTTGTATACCAAAGCTCAGTTTTAAAAATAATAGTCCATATGTGCACAATGCCTTAAAATTCACCTTAGGATAGTCAGCTTCACTATCACCTTTCAGGGTAAAGGCAGTTAACAGCATTATTTTTTTTTTCTAAGAAAGTTTGGATTCAGTTAAGGGAATAAGACTGAAGTTGTTCTTGGAATCGGAAGCTGGAACTCTGAATTTGCCCCAAGTCTTCTGACTCCAAGTCCCAACCTGTAGCTTGAATAATAAGGTAAACTGGGTAAGGGTAGGTGGATGATTCAGTAGAATCCCTCCCCATCCGCTCGGGAAATAATCAGCTTGGTCTAATTACCATAGCCCTGTGTAAGTAGAATTGACACTCAGCTAGGACTGTTCCTCTACTACTAAACAAGGTGGAATGGCCTGCATCCTGTCCCGCTTTGATATCCCCTTCTTCTGTGCAATTAGAATCCAAGCTTTTTAGGACCTGTCTGTTCCCCCTACCATTCCTTCTGGCTTCCCGGAAGAGTCCTCCAAGTCAGGGATTCTATGGGAAAATTTGAGGATCTCAAGGAAATTGCCAAGAAAAAGCCTACTGGAATTCAGAGATAGCCATTTCCCTAAATGAGGTGTTTCTAGTCCCCCGAGGCCTAAATCTTTGTGTGACTTTTTTTAGGTATAACCTAAAGTAACTTGTCCGTGGAAGCCTGGTTAAAGGGTAAATATAAAAGGTTACCTCTTCCTAGAGACAAGGAGAATTTTAAACACTGTTTGATGTTAAAAAAAAATATTTCGTAGGCGGGTCCCCTGCACTCAATACCAGGAACCCAAGTCACTACTTCCAATATCCCCAATAAAAAGACAAAACTCAGGTTAGCCCCTCTTAGGCCTTTAAGGTACTCCCTGCCTTCAAGGGTAATCTAGCCCCTGATCAAGTACATTCCTTATCCTGATGTAAATATTCAGAAAAATGAAAGTAAAATTTTGTTGATAATTTTTGTTTTTATATCACTCTTATTTTCCCAATTTTTTCCTCTCCTTTTCCTGACAGGCATCTTGAAATCTGAGGAGACCTGGGCTTGATCAGACACTAGTTATGTAAGTCCAGGCAACTTAACTCCTCTGGGCCTCCATTTCCTATTTTTTAAAATAAGGGGGTTAGGGAGCAACCAAGTGGTGTAGTAGATAGAGCACTGGCCCTGGACTCAGGGGACCTGAGTTCTAATTTGGCTTTGGACACTTGACTTGACAACACAATGCCCCATGGCAAGTCACCTAACCCCAAATGCTTCAGGAAAAAAAATGAGGTTGAATTAGATGACCTCTAAGTTCTTTTCAAGCTCTAAATCTATACTGCTTATAATAATAATAATCAAAAAACAGAACAGAGTAACCAAAAAGGGCTGAAATTATATGTAGTGTGAATAACCATAATTCTCTACTTTTACAAGGAAGGGCAGGAAAGTTCCTTCTCATAGATCTTTGTCTATACTGTGGCCCCCCACTCTCCCCTCTCTTTAATTTTTTCCCAAGCCATCACCTTTGCACTTAGCATTGCACTCACCTCCATTCCCCATCAACTCAAACCAATTGTTGTCCTCTTTTTTTGGATTCCTTGCCCCTCTATTTGCTCAGCCAAATCTCAAATTTGACTCTCCCAAGTGCTGAACAATGGTGAAGAAAATCACAAGACCATACTGATTAGTTCCATTACAAATGTGTCCTATAACCTCAAGCAGGCCCTTAAAGCTTCAAGGCAACTTTTTTACTCTTCCCTAATTAACTCACTTTCCCACTCACCAGAGTGGCTCTTTCAGACCTTTTCATTTTCATCTCTCCTGAAATCTTCCATGGCTCTTCCTCCCCAAATCTTCTCAGCTGAAAACACTGCCTCATTTTCTGCTGAAAAAAATTGAGGGCATTAACTAAGAACTTCTTCTTCTCTCCCCTTCCTTTTTCTCTCATATCATTCAGATGCCTTCTGCCATTATCTCCTCCTTCACCCCTGTCTCACACGAAGAGCTAATCCTCCATGCCAAGGCTCACAGTTCTATATGCATAAGTGATCCCATTCCATCCTGTCTTCAATAGATTGCCTCCTTTATCATCCTCACAATCTTTCATTTTATCTTCAAACTGTCCCTATTTACAAACTCCTTACTGTCTACAAACATGCCCTTATTCTCCCCCCTCAAAAAACTTTCATTTAATCTCTCTATCTCCACTATTGTTTTATATATTTACTGAGAAAACCTTCTACACTGGATGTCTCTATTTTTCTCTTCTTATCCTCCCAACTCTCTACAATCTGGTTCCCAATTTCATCATTCAACCTTTACACAAAATATCTCTCTCCAAAATTATGTGATGGGATGGGTGAAATCTGAAGTAACTTAGGAAAGAGAGTCTTTTGAACATGTCAGTTTATTAAATAATGCATGCTAGCTACACCCAGAGAAAGAACACTGGGAAATGAATATAAACTGCTTGCATTTTTGTTTTTCTTCCCGGGTTATTTATACCTTCTGAATTCAATTCTCCCTGTGCAACAAGAAAACTGTTCGGTTCTGCACACATATATTGTATCTAGGATATACTGTAACCCATTCAACATGTAAAGGACTGCTTGCCATCTGGGGGAAGGGGTGGAGGGAGGGAGGGGAAAAATCGGAACAGAAGTGAATGCAAGGGATAATGCTGTAAAAAATTACCCTGGCATGCGTTCTATCAATAAAAAGTTATTTTAAAATTTTTTTAAAAAATTAAAAAAAATAATAATGCTTGCCAATTACATAAATATGGACCAGGCCACCTTAGCTTGGCATTGAATCACAAAGAGAGAAACATTTTTATACATTAAAAGAAAATAATTTAAAATATTTAAAGTAGGATACAAGATTAGGTAATCTGAAGTTTAATTGAAGGAAAAATGAAGGGCTTTCTGAGTTTGGTGGGAGAGAGAGAACTAATAGGTACAATTCCCTGAAATCAGAAAAAGAGGTCTTCTACTCTTTCTCACAGTCATCCAATATGTATTCAATTTTTTAAAAAAAACAAAGAAACAATAATTTATTAATCAGTATGGGGCCATCTTCAGATAAGACATATGGGTTGCTCAAGATGTATAATTGTAAGAAAACTCTTTGCATCAATCTTTGGATCTGGCTGAATTTCTGGTCAGCAAAACCTAGGTCCTTAGTTAAGGGTCAGTATGCAATAATAGGTAGAGGTGGTCCAGCTTCCCAGCCATGTAGGTGTAAATTCATGGCAATGCAATAAAGTTTTCTCACAATTCCTATAAGTGAATAGAGTATTCTCACAAGACAAGAAATTGTGCTAAATCCATAATTGAAAAGAAGGAGAACTGAACTAGATCCAGAATTGTACAACAAAATGGAGTCAGTATGGTTCACTTAGTTTCCACAGTTACCAATGATTTCTTTCTTTTTTTAATTTTTTTCTGGTTATACATGTATATTCCATTTTTTATACATATTTCTTTATGAATCTTGTTGGGAGAGAAAAATCAGAACAAAAGGAAAAAAATGAAAGAAAAAAAACAAGAAAAAGAAAGTGAGCATAGCATATATTGATTTATATTCAGTCTCCACCAATGAGCTCTTAATTGCCAAATCTAACAGCTCTTTTTCAATCTTCATCCTTTTTGGAATTTAGTTAGGTGTAACAATGGAAGACCAGCGTTCAAATCCAGCCTCAGACACTTATTGGTTGTGTGATCCTGGTCTTATCATAGTCTTCATTTGCTTCAGTTTCTTCAATTAATTAAATAAGGATAGCTAGTGAGCTTAATAGATTGAATGATATACTTATTCCTTTCACTGTCCACTATCAACACCTGTAGCTTTTGACACATTGTGGTTGCCTTCTCTCCTTTGCTTAGTTTTTCATTTCACTACGAGTATTTTCTGTTCTATTTATCTGATTGCTCTTCTCAATCTCCTCTGTTCACATTCACTCTGGGTATTCCACTGTCCTGGGCCCTCTTCTCGTTTTTCTCTATATTATTTCCATTAGACTCATTTATCATCTTATGTTGATGATTTTCAAATCTACCTATGCAGGCTCAGTTTTTCTGCTAACTACTTGCATTTCCAACTGCCTATTGCACATCTCAAACTGAATGTTCTATAAACATCAAAGATGATGACTTAGTTATTGAAGAATAAAGTTATTGAAGAACATATTTCTGTTAGTTGTCTATATAGCTTGAATATCAAACTTTGTCATAGGCTATTAGATACAAAGATTTATTTCACTTGGTCATCTCCCTTCTCTGATAAAGATATTTTCAAAATCATTTTGTTTCACACACCATTGTCACTTCTCATTAAGTTTCCTATCCCCTCACCACCACCCCCAATCTCTTCCCTCCTTCTCCCCCATACACCAAAGAATCCTTCCTTGGTAACAAGAAAAAACAGTTATGCAAAATAGTCCCAGGACCAATCTAACAATGTACACAACATTCCATAACTGTAGTTCCCTACCTCTCTACCTAAAGGAAAAGTGTGATTATCTTGGGTCCTCTGAAGCCTACATAGGTCATTGCACTTAATGTAAATTCTAATGTCTCCAGATATTGGAAGTTCCCAAATTCAGTAGAATCTTCGAAGAAATCAAGCAACACCCACAATGATGCTCTCTAAGTGGAAATTGTCAAAGGGCTTTGATGTGTTAAAAGTTCCTGATTAAGAAAAGTTAAGGAACTACCCTGTTCAGTTGGTTTTGCCAGTGTTTCCTAATTTTTTTTCATTCAGCGACACTCTTGGAAGGGCATTTTGGAGTTCTCCAACTATTGGTATAACCAACTGTCTACCCATACCTTCAATTCTGTTATATGTACTGAGATATATGTTAATCTTATAGTTTGATATGTAATAGATTTAGATTTGTCAAGCTAAACTCTTAATTTCTTAGCATAAGGCATTCAACTTAAGAGCTGAGTAATTATTACAAGGAGTCATATCTCATATGACCATATATTTTGAGCTGGAATGAATTTTAAAGGGCCTCTAATCCAACATTTTCATTTTACAGATTATGAAATTGATTTCCAGAGAGATAAATTAATTTTCTTTAAGTCATACAGGGAATAAGTGACAAAGCTGAGATTTGAACCCAGGTACTCTGTCAAATCTTAAACTTTTTAAAAAAATGTTTTGCACAAAACTTAATATTAAACATTAAACATAACTATTTAAGATGATTCAGTAACAATTTATATTTTATTTGATTTCAATAGATAAATATAATAAAACAAAATAAAGGTGTCACATATACCCCATCTCTTCAACCCCAGTGAATAAAATTCAGTGGTTTCCTCTCATCCAGGATCAATTATTCTATTATTCAGGATCAACATAAAATCCTCTCTCTTTTAAAACTTTTCATAATGCAGTCATTTCCTTCCTTTATAGTCTTCTTATACCTCTTTCCCTTTCTACTTACTCTACAAAACTGATAGTGGCCTACTTTCTTATTCCTCACGTAAGATACACATCTTCCGAATACAAATATTTTCATTAGCTTTTCCCCTATGTCTGGAATGCTTTTCTTCCTATTTTCTTTCTCCTGTCTTCTTCAAGTCACTACTAAAATTCCACCATGTACAAGAAGCTTTTTCCAGTCTTTGGAAATGTCTTTCCATTTATAGATTATCTGTGATTTTTCCTATATATATCTTGTTTATATATAGTTGTCAGCATATTGTCTTCCCCAGTCATTAGACTGTGAGATCCTAGAGAGTGAGGGCAATATTTTCTCTTTTTTTGTATTTCCAAGACTTAGCACATCTGCCACAAGCAGATCCTTAATGTTTGTTGACTTGACAGTAATTAAAAACCTTTAACTTTGTCTCTGTTTCTTGCAGAAGTAAGAGTTCTGAAATTGAGTGTCAATGTTCTCTTTCCTTTGTTCTCTAATTTTTAAATGATATGATCTTTTAAATTTAGGCCATGAATGTGTTTAAAGATTATTTTGTTATATGTGTAAGGTGGCCTGATTCCAATTTCTACCACACTATTTCTCTGTTTTCATAGTAGTTTTTGTCAAGAAGGGAATCCTTACTCTAGTAGCTGGTGGCCTTAGGTTTACTTAATTCTAGGTTCATTTGCTTTTATGCCTTTTTTCTCAATCTGTTCCATTGATTGACTTTTCTGGGTTTTTTTTTTTTAAATCAGTACCAAGTAATTTTGATAATTACTGCTTTATAATATAGTTTAAGATCTAGTACTGTTACATTACCTTTATTACTACATTTTTCTCTATTATTTCCCTTGGGGTTCTTAACCTTTAGCTCCTCTAGCTAAATTTTATTATCTTTTTCTAGGTCATTAAATAACCCGTTGGTAGTTTGATTGGTATGGTGATAAATATATAAATTAATTGAAGGAATATTAACACTTTTATTACATTGACATGGCCCATTCAACAGAAACTAATATCTCTCCATTTATTTTTCTTGTTATTTCTGTAATGTGTTTTATAATTGTTTTCATAGTTTTCATATAACTGCTGAGTATATTTTTGTAGTTAGACTCCCATATAATTGATACATTCTGTAGTTACTTTGGGATTTCTTTTTTCAAGCTCCTCCTATTGGGTTTTGTTAGCCAAAAATAATAATAATAGTAGATTATTTTTATGGTTTAATTGATAAAGATATATTACTACTTTTTTTTTATTAAAGTTGCTATTTCAATTAACTTTTAATTAAATCTCTATGAGTTCTTTCAGTAAACCATTATGTCATCTGCAAATATCTATAATTTTATTTCCTCTTTGCTTGTTATTATTCCCTCAATTTCTTTTCTTTTGTCAATTCAGAGCAAGCATTTCTAGATCTATGTTAAATAATGAATACTAATAGAAATCATTGCTTTTCTTTTACAGTTGTGAGGCAATTAGAGTTAAGTGATTTGCCTAAGGTCATTTCAAGTGTCTGAAATTGGATTTGCATTTGGATAAAGGTATAAATGATATGCATGCTTATCAAGTTTCCTGATTTATTAAGACTAGGAAGGATAGCTAACAAACACATTGGTGAAAGAATCCCAAGACTCCATGACAATCTTGAGCCCTAGCCTCAAGATTGTCATGGGGTTTTGGGATCTAAATATGATAAGATGAAATTCAACAGGGTAAATAATAATAATTCCTGGTTTTTATAGAATGCATTAAAGTTTTCAAAGTACATTGCATGTATTCTCAAGTTTTATATTTTGGTACAAAAAATCAACTTCACAATTCACAGCTATGTGGTGATTTGTCTGTAAAAGTTTTTGAAGTTTTTGTTAGATGTCAGCTGTGTGAGATATTGTCAAAAGGGCTAATTCAATTCTGAACCAAATTAAGAAAGGATATGCCTTTTTCTCCAGCAATAAGGAGGTGATAATCCTTTATTCTGCTCTCATAGTATCTCATCTGTAATATGGTATTCAGGTCTAGACACCATCTTTTAAGAAGGATGTCAGTAAGCTAAAGAGTATGCAAAGGAGGGTAAGGTGCTCTATCCATTGTATTACTTAGTAGCCCCTTGCTTTACCTTATCTTATTTGAAAAGACTTTAATGTTCCTTAGTTACAGATAATGCTAATCCTTGATTTTTTGATAGATACTGTTTGTCATTTAGAGAACATTCCATTTATTCTAATGTTTTTTAGCATTTTAAAAAGCAAATGACAAAATATTTTTGTCAAAAGCTTTTTTCTCCTTCTATTGATATGATCATGTGATTTTTATTGGTATCATTAATATAGTCTAATAGGCAGTTGTTACAATATGGATAGAGTTGGCAATAGATCAGGTTGATGTTCAAGTTGTATCTAATACATACTATTTATGTGACTTTGTGCTAATTAATTAATCTTCTAGAGCTTCAGAGAATTCTCCAAGACAGATTGAAGAGAAGGTATCAGTCTATGTTGATAGGAGGAGCTTTCTCATCCCAGACTTCTTCATAAGAATGGAATCAGAAGTCCAAATCCTATTTCTATGTAACATTAGTTTCCTTAATGTTAAACCATTCTTTCATTCCTAGTATTAATATAACTTTATTAATATTGATTAATCTTTTGAATATGTTTTTGTAAATTCTTTGCTTGTATTTTACTCACTATTTTTGCATCAATATCATTAAAGAGATTGGTCTGATTTTCTTTCTCTGTTTTAATTCTATCTAGTTTATGTATCAAGACCATATTTCATAAAATGAACTGGGTAAATATCTTTTCTATATATATATTTTCTTTTTTAGTAATTTTCAAATTTTAGAATTAAGTACAAAATGAGAAAAGAAAAAAAAAAGGACATTTCCATGTACATAGCAGAACATGAGAGAATTCAACATAAAACAATAAATTTTTATTTATGAAAGCCAAATAATAAATATTACACATTGTTTCTAAAGGTACCCAGCTTTTCTTTGTTTCTGTCTAGATTTTTCTTTTGTTCTTTGCTGGGGACTTTTTACTTTATTTTTTTCTCCCTTCCTCCCCCCTACCCTAAGGAAAGCTACAATTAAATGTGGATACATATATATACACACATATATAATACAGTCCTTTGATTATTTCCACTTACCACTTTATTTGGATGTGGATAGATCTTTCTTCTTAGGTCCAAGTTTTTCTAAATCAACAAGCTTTTTATTTCCTATACTACAGCACAACTACCATAAGTATACCAATCACATCCTCTTCCTTTTTTTCCCTCAATAGTAGTATTTTATTTTTTCCAAAGACACGTAAAGATAGTTTTCAATATTCATTTGTGTAAGCTTTTGTGTTCTAGTTTTTTTTTTTTTTCCCCTTCCTTCCCTACCTCCCCTCTTCCCAAGTCAGCAAGCAATCCAATATAGGTTAAACATGTAGAATACTTATAAACATATTTCCATATTTGTCATGTTGAGCAAGCAAAATCAGGACAACCATCAGGAGAAATAACAAACAATTAAACAAAACAAAGGTGAAAATACCATGTTTCCTTTGATATTGGGTCTCTACAATTCTTTCTGGATGCAGATGGCATTTTCCTTTTGAAGTCTATTGGAATTGTCTTGGATCACCCCATTGCTGAGAACTAAGTCAATATTTGTTCATTACATAGTCTTGCTGTTAATGTGCACAATGTTCTACTGGTTCTGCTCACTTTACTCAGCATCAGTTCATGTAAATCCAGGCTTTTCTGAAATCACCCTGCTCATCATTTCTTATAAAACAATAGTATTTTATTACATTCACATATCATAACTTATTTAGCCATTCAGCCCAATTGATGGGTATCCACTCCATTTGCAATTCCTTGCCACTACAAAAAGAGCTGCTACAAACATTTTTGAACTTTCACATCCTCTTTCTTTTTTTTTTTTCTAAACAATTTATGTAATAGTAAGAACAACTTTTATCCTTTTATTATACCACGTTAGTATTATAAAGAATTGAATGTACTTTTTATAGATTAAGTAATTAATTAAAAAGCATTGATTAAACATCCCATGAACAAAGCCTTATATTAGATGCTAGAACAAGTTAATGACTTATACTAGTTCTATGGACATGCTTCACACATAAATGAGTAATGGGAGTCTAGCACATGGTTTGTTTGACTAATACAAATACAACTTCTCCATGGAGATGATCCTAAGAGGCTTTTGCTTCTGGAAGAATTATGATGATTTATAAGAGAAATGCCTTCAGAAACTATAGAGGACATGTAGATATTTTATATGTGATTATGGTTAACCATGGCTAACCATATAGTAGAAATGGATTTTTTGATTGGATTCAAAAGCACTTTAAAAGGTCTATCTATTTGGACATATTTCATCTTGGAGAATCTTGGTTAATCTTTTGCTTAAAGTTTCTGACAAAAGAGCATGCAGTGAATAGAGGCTTTAGGGCCTTCCCTCCCCTCCCCACCGAGGCCATGTGGCTCCCTAAAACATGCTTAGGCTTTTGATCTTTTGTTCTTTTTTAGGTAAAGAGAGTGGAGCCTTTGAGACCTTGTCTAGAGGGTACCTTAACATTACAACATTTTAGCATCTAGATTTTAAAGCAAGTAAAACACTGCTGTCCCAAGAACAGGGCAATAACTTTTGGGACCCCAGGTCAGCTGAAGCTGATTATGAGGGCTACTCCAGATATCATGTTACATCTAGACATGAACTTGGTGGAATCAATGCTATGTAAGAATTTGGCTCAGTTTTAATTTAAATCTATGCTTCCCAAAGAGACCAAGATAGAATAAGAGAGTATGACTCTATGGCATTTTTTATATGTGATTTGGGAGAGACACGGAGGAGAGAAATGTCTGTACATTTGTTCTTGCTGTATTGTCAAAGTAAAAATTTCTTTATAAAAATTAATCAATGCTAAGTGTTGAATGGAATTGTGGTGCTAACCACAGGATCCTAACAACGGGCGTAATACAGCCCATGGGGCCTGAAGCTGGCCTGTGAAGTTACTCCAGTGGACTCCTGAAGGGCAGAAGTAAAAAGAATAGTATCAGAGCATACATATTATATATCAGGACTTGTCTAGGATAAAATCTCCCCCTTCAAATTAAGTGGGCACATGATTGGGCCACATATAAATTAGTAAAAATGGCTCACATTTTCAGAGTAGCAAAGAGATTTTAGACTCAAAGGGGGACCAGTTTATAGATGACAAAACTGAGCCTAATGGGAGTTAGCTTCTCCAAAGCCAAGGAGATTATAAAGCACTCTCTTCACAAGATTCCCATGAAGCAGGTGGGCAAATTTGATTGTCCCCATTTTACAGATGGTCCAACTGAGGTTCTACAATTACTGTAAGTGAATGTCCCGATGTCATGAGAGGGTAGGAATCAGAGAGCCTCTAGACATCCACAAATGGGAAAACGGAGACCCAGAAGCACTGAGTGGTGGAGATGGCAAGGGCAGAGGCAGGACTTTAAGCCAGATGCCACGGGCCCTCCTCCCTGAGCAGGCTCACTGGCTCTGGATCCAGAGTTTTCTCCAGCCTAACCATGCCATTTGCTGGTATTGGGCACACGCAGTATTGGCTTAAGACAGACCTGAGAGGGGGACGCCCTGAACGCTAGGGCCAACGTCAGTTCCTCCCTTCACGAGGCCCTCCCTGAGCCCCACAGCCCCCAGTGCCTGCTCCCTGGCCTGCACTGCCAGGTCTACTTCTAGGGTACAGCCCCCCTAGTGGGGGGAGGGCAGGAACCGTTTCATCTCCATCTTTGTACAGTATCTGGCAATTTGAAAGCATGGTTTTCTCCCGTTCCAGGAGGGAAGTTCCTGAAAAAGGGGTTTGGCCAGCATGCACTTAGCTCTGACAGCCTCCCGTCCGGGTCTAGAGGCCATGCTGGTCACGGCCAACAAGATGAGGGACTTTCTCATTCCTGCAGATACTTGGCCAGAAGTCCACGCAGCAAAGAGCTCTGGGAAGTCATGGGGCCGAAAGACCATCAGGGACTCAGGAGGAACAAGAGCAGCAACTTTGTCTCCAGCCATCTTGGGCTGCCCAGCTCCGCATTTCAGAAGAACTCTCCGGCCGATTTCAGATCTTGGATTACAAGCTGAGAGGAGCCACCTGATCCACACTTGGGGAGTCTGCACCCCAAAAGCCCTCCCCAGAATACAGGAGACCGTCCTCTAGAAGTACCGACCAACAACTAGAAATTGCTGGTGCTGCCAGTCCCCGTCCTCCTCTGCCCGTCCAATCCCCGGCCCCTGCGCTGTCCCACATACATCTGCCGAAGGGTCAGACCCATTGGCTGTCCATCCAGCTGAAATTTTTCAGTCTAGACAGTAAACAGACTTCATGTTTTGTGTGACCTGTCAGGCAAAATCTCAGGTTTCCTATGGCAGCTTCAGGATAAAGCCTGAACTTGGGATCAAAAGATCTGAGCTCAGATATGACATTCAGATAATTCCTGTCTACCTCAGTTTTCCCATCTGTAAACTCAACATAAGAATCATTGTTATGAGGATAAAATGAGATGATACTTATCTAGGACTTTGCAAACTTTAAGGATCACATAAATGAGAGCTATTATTTTTATTTGTTTGGCCAGAGGACAGACTCTGGAAGGCCTGAGTACAAAACCTGACTCAGACTTTTTCTAGCTCTATGATCTTGGGCAAGTCACTTCACCCTATGATTCACCTGATCCATAAATCAGTAATAATAGCACCTGCCTCAAGATTCTTGGGAGGAACAAATGAGATTATCTATATAAAGGTGAAAAAAAAATTTAAGTGGGCACTTCTAGAGAGATTCTTTGGACTTTCAAGTTTGGATATCCACTCTGTGGGATACTAGAGAAATCGGGTTTAAAAATTAACTATAAGTGTAGTTAGTTTTCCAGGTTATGATTTTTTGTCTCTCTCACAAGCATATTCTAAGAAGTGATTTTGCAGATTCTTGCATTAGGTGAATGAACTGTTATATTATTGAATCCTTGAATCTAACATGAGAAATATAGAATCTGCATCATTAGAACGCTGGTGAGAAAGGTTAACCTTTTTTAAAAAAAAATGTTATTATAGCTTTTTATTGACAGAACATATGCACAAGTAATTTTTCAACATTGTCTCTTGCATTCACTTCTATTCCAACTTTTCCCTTCCCTCCCTCCACCCTTCCCCTAGATGGTAGGCAGTCTCATATATGTTAAACATGTTAAAGTACATCTTAAATACAATATATGTGTACAGATCCATACAGTTCTCTTGTTGCACAAGAAAAATCAGATTCAGAAGGTAAAAATAACCTGGGAAGAAAAACAAAAATGCAAGTAGTCCACATTCATTTCCCAATGTTGAGAAAGGTTCGCTTTTTTAAAAAAATGTTAAACAGAGCTTGACAGCTTATCTTACTGTAAGATCCTTATGCCTTGCAAGTTCATAACTTTGCTTGTGGGACTGAAAATCCCAAGTAAGCAACAGAGTGTTTATTGGGAGCCCACCAGTTTTTGAGGCTTTTCCCTGCTCTCCCCACCTTGTTTAGCTGGTTTTTCTACTGACCCTTTTTGTCCTGGCAGGGGAATTGGCAATTTCACTTGGATTAATTTTACAGTGGTAGGTATTTATTGTGGAGGATCTCTTGGAATAAAAACCCAAAGGAAGTTTTCCAGGGTCTCTAAAGGAATTACTTATGGCATAATGACCCAAAGAGCAACTTTGGTGAGTTCTGGATAGACACATAGAAAATTTGTCCATAGTCCAAATGGATGGTCTTATGCAGTCAAGGAATCTTGGAAGCCAGGACGGTTGGTTTCTCACATGAAGGGGAAGACTGATAAGAGCAGAAACCCCAGTACTTTTCAAGATCATCCAGCCTTGGATATGATGTAGTCACCTTAGGAATGTAGCTATTGGGAATGATGGGACAGTCTTGGAGAATGTATATGTAAGAAAGTGAGTTGGGTCTGATATCTTTATTCTAAGAAACTATTCTTTTGGTTTGTCATACAAGTCTGGGATGCTATTTTGCACCTGGACTTAAGACAATGAGCACTTCTTAGTTTCATGAAAGGGAGTGGTTATTAACCCCCATTACCAAACTTTCCACCCCAATGTTGACTCCAATCCTATGATGACATTTGCCCTCTTCTGTTCTTTGTTCTGTACTCCTCAAATCCCTATAAGTTAACCTGTTTGCTTCCTACTGACGCTTTGCCTCTTGACTTAGAAATTATCTAAGCCTCCAAATTCTTTTAGGACAAAAACCCCAATATATTTTGGGTTTCCTCTGCACCCCAACAAGATGACTTCTAACCCCAATCTCTGCAGTTTCACCTGATCTGGGATTATACTAGGGACTCAGCTCTCTTAAAGATGGAAAAAATTGATTTGTCTTTTTTTCCCTTTCCTTTGGAACCCCCAATGGGTGTTGGTCCTGAACAGAAGGGAGAGGTTCTAATAAAACAGGGAAAGTATCCCAAATCCTAGACCCAAAGTGAGTTTGCAGGCACCAAACCAACTGGTCTTATAGTCAGTAAATATTTATTAAACACATGTGCCAGGTGATGGGGATACAAAAAGAGGTAATAGACAGTGCCTCCCTCAAGGAGCTCACAGTTTAATGAAGAAGAAAATAAAATATGTATTGACAAGCTATATATCAGAAAAATAGGACATTTCACAGAGAGAAGGCACTAGACTTAAGAACAGTTGGGAAAGGGTTCCTTTGGAAGATATATTTTAGCTAGAACTTGGAATCCAGGAAAACCAGGAAGTAAAGGTAAGAACATGAGAGATGACCAGAAAAAATGTCCATCAAGAGATTGAGTGTCTTGCTCATGGAACAATCAGGAGGCCAGTGTCACTGGACTGTGAGCCATAATCAGGAGGCTTGGTTCCCAGTACTGGATCTGCTGTGGATTTATTCTACATACACGAGTCAATCACTCATCATTCCTAGGCCTCAATTTCCCCATCTAAGAAATGATTTACAGTGTAAGCTGTAACATAGTGAAAACAATAATACACAGGATGTTTTCAGAGAAAAAAATTGGATCCTTCAGAAAGTAAGAACAAGGTACAAGTCAGTGGACGATTCATGTGCTCCATGCCAGAGATGGTGACAAAGTCCCCCAATATATTTGGATATATTCTCTTTTATGGTGATTTTATGGAAGAACATGGGCCAGAGTTGCATAAAGTTAGGTAGAAATGGATACATTAAGACCTTTACCACTGAAGGAATATTTATATATCTGTGAGACCAGTCACTGGAGGATTTAAGGTAATTCCAGTCTGTGTCTCTAAACAGCTGGTCTCAATTTCCTCCAAGATTCAATTCTATAAGCTTGAGGGCAGTGATTGTATTTTCTTTATTTTACCCACTGCTGAATGTAGAAAAGACTGATTTTACATTCTGGCAAGGATGGGTGCCTAGGTTAGTGGACACATCTTTGAAATTCCAAAGGCTTATTTCCTTTCAGGAAGTACAAGTCCCTTCCTGACTCCCCATTCATTAGATATTACAGAAGTTACACAATGTAAATCTCTACCCTCTTTACCCTCAAGCTTATATTCTAGAAGGGTAAGGACAACAGTGGAGGGCTAGGGACAAAGAACAAAATTCTTTTCAAATCTCAGACCAGGAAGTTGCATTTGCTTCATCTTGCAAACTCCAGTAGCTAGTGTGGAAGACATTGGGAAATTATAGAGGAACTCAGAAGAACCTGTATTCTACGTAGAATATAGAAAAACCCAATCAAGATAATTGAGAGTAGGGAGAAATAAAGGACAAGGAAAGATGAATGATAAAAAGAGAGTTGGGGTGGGAGGGGGATAGCCAAGAAAGGCTTCAGGGAGAGTATGTTGAGTATGACTTCAAAGGGAGATTAGGATTCAAGTAAAAAGGGATGGGCTCATTTCCAGTATGGTAGAATTGTGCATGGATGGGCAGCCAGGTGATACAGTGGATAGAGCATCAGGTAGCCTCAGTTTCCCGAGTTGTAAAATGAGCTGGAAAAGGAAATGGTAAATTACTCCAGTATCTTTGTCAAGAAAACTCCATATGGGTAAGTCATGAGACAAACTGAACAAGGGAAATGAAAAGTCAAATCTGAGCGATGGCAAAAAGTCTAGTTTGATTCTAAGTATAGAACAGAAAAGTAACATGAAATAAGACTTAAGAAGGTTGAAGCAAACAACTATGAAAGGCAAAGCTAAAGGAGACCCTAGGGAGCTACTGAAGGATATTATTGGTCAGAGGAGCACCACTGCCCAACCTGTGCACTGGGAAGAGATTAATTTGTCAGTTTACGGAGGATAGGAAAGGTAGCCTCTGGGCCTCTTTCCTTGTTCGTTGAATCACATTTCTATATACTGCATAGGCTCCTTTAAAAATTGTCTATAAACCAAAGCCTTCCACAGTAATTTACATTCTAATTATCTTCTTTTCCAACACCTTCATTTGATAATAGTTCTCTATACTTCCTCTAGTACCCCCTCTTCTCCCTAGGCTAAGTAATCAAGGACCTGACCCTAAGACAAATACTTGTATTAGGAAGAAAAGGTAAATAAGGTAAAATAAAGATTCTGAGTACAAGCACCCTCATCACCTCACACGATTACTCCGTAACCTGTTGGCAAGTCTGTCTGCTTTAAGTCTCTCTCCACTGGAATTTATTCTCCATTTAGTCATCAAAGTGATTTCCCTAAAGCACAGGTCTCACCACAGCAACCCCTCTACTTTAAAAAAGTCCAGTGGCTCCTTATTGCCTCCAGTATAAAATACAATATCCTATTTAAAATTCAAAGCCCTTCATAATCTAGCCCCCTCCTACCTTTCTAGGTTCCCTACATAATCTTCAATCCAGTGATCATGGCCTTTGACCTTGTTCTGATGACAGTATCTCTGAGGCCAAACCAAACCAAATAAAATTACCTTTGTGAGACCTATCACAGCTGCCTCAAAAGCAGTCATCTTTAGCTTACTCTAAAAAACTCAACCTCTGCAGATAGTCTCATTAAATACCCCCACAAAATAGGCAGCATGGTACAGCAAATAACACATTGGGTTCATGACAATTCAAATCCCACCTAACACTTCCTAGCTCTTAGACATGGATGAGTTATAACCAGACTTAAACTTTAGTTTCCTTATTTGTAAAAACCAGGAGGTTGCACAAAGCAGACTCTTTAGTCCCATCTAGCTTTCTGTGATGCAACATAAGGGCTCACTCCTGTAATTCCAGTTGCACGGGAGGTGGAAGTTGGGGATCTCCTGAGCTCAGGTGTTCTGGGCTGCAGTGGACTATGCCCACCAGGCATCTGCACTGTTTGGCATTAATATAGAATCCCCAGGAGGAGGAGCCAACAGGTTGCCTAAGGAGTGGCAAATCCATCTCCAAGATAGTAATAAGCAGGTCAAAGGTTCTAGGCACCGACCCATGAATAGCACCTGAATTTCCTGATTGGGCAAGAAAATGAGGCCCTGTCTTTAAAAAAAAAAAGAAAGTAGCTACAGTATAGCTAGGGGAACTAAGCTGTCAAAAAGAACCACATTGAATTGGTTCTTCACCTCAACTGAAAGTTGTAAGTACTGTGTTTACAAGGGCTTTTGCTCTAAAACCCGGGATCTGGTTTTAACTCTTAACTATGAAAATCTCCTTGTAAAAACCTTCTGGACTAGTTTCCTCATAGGGGATAGAACAGAAGGAACCTCAAAGGCTATCACTTTCTTTTACAGAGGCTCAGAGATTCAAAGTGCTCCAAGTCAGAGCTGGATGCAAGTCTACCCACAATAGAATTTGTTCTCAGTCAGTGTGTCCGTCCCTCCATTCTTGTTGCTATAAGGCAGCAGCAAAATGTTGCTTTTAGGTAAAGGTGCTCTGGTGCCCAGCATAATGTGCTACTGTCTACCATTCCTGTTGGGTAGGGCCATCTCTACCCAGGTGGCACTGTGGATAGAATGCCCAGCCTGGACTAAGAAAAGACCTGAGCAAGTCACTTAACACCATTTGCCTCAGTTTCCACATCTGTAAAATGAACTGGAGAAATAGCAATCATTTCAATATATTTGCCAAGAAAATCTCCCAAAGGGGTCACAAAGTCAGATACTACTGAAAATACTGGAACAACAAAATCTTCACCCATCCTTCCTTTCTCCCCATTAGGGTCCCCCAAAGCACTGGGCTTAGCCATGTGATTTAGAGAAACATGGTGTTTAATGTTAAAGCTCGGAACACTCCAGTAAAGGGCTTGGGGCTGGAGTCAAAGCAGCAGGATGGAGACAGGTGACCCTCCACAGAGCCTCACATGGCGAAGAGGATGAGGAAGGCTACCATCAAACAGAAGAGCCCCATAGCTTCAGATAGGGCAAAGCCCAGGATGGCGTAGGAGAAGAGCTGCTGCTTGAGAGATGGGTTCCTGCAAGAAATAGTGAAAGAGACAACAGTTGCCGCTTAGGTTATGAACTAGGGGAATGGGAGTGGGGGTGGGGGTGGGGGTTCCTGTGAGTTATATAAATGAAAGGGCGCTTCCCTGGACGAGTTATCCTGATGGGAGAAGAGCAAGTCATAAGAAGTCAGTCCCCTGTAATCACAGCAAGTGACTACTGGGGCTGACTAATACAGGATGCTGTGTGGTACACATTAGAGATTGTCCCATAAATTCTTGATCAAAAATAATTGGGAAAACTGGAACAAGGAGGCTACTGAGGTCACCCATTTTACCTGTCTCTCTTTTTTAATGGAAAGGCTAGCAGGATCAAGGACAAAAATTTTTCAGTGCTATCCTTACTTCTACCTACCTGGCATAGCCGATGATTAAACTGCCAAACACTGTCCCGATTCCTGCCCCTGAGCCAGCCACACCAACAGTGGCAGCCCCAGCCCCAATGAACTTGGCAGCTGTGTCAATATCTCGGGAAACGGCGCTGGTCTGGAACTCCCGACGGGCCACCTGAAGCGGGGTACTGCTAGAAGTAGGCTGGAAAGAGAACGGATTCACAAACTGTTAAGACATGCTTGGCAATAGATTCCCCAACCCAGGTGTAAAGCTAAACCCTGGTTGGCAATTTGTTCTACGTACAATGATAAAGGCCCACAGGAAACTATGTTCAAGTTTAATAGTAATTCAGCAACTTGTTTCCAGTTCTGGAGAAGACCCTTACTTTCTTACCTGTTCAAAACAACGGATCTCTGACCTATTCAGGACAGATGCAGATAAAGGCCTGACCAGACCCCTGGTACAGCAGCGGATCTGCAAAATCCAATAGAGATATATATATATATATATATATATATATATATATATATATATATATATATATATATATATATATAAACTTAAAAAAAAAAAACAAACACAAAACAAACCTGCCAATTACTGAGCCCTTAAATCAAGGTTAAGTTCCATGTCTGTACAATTCACAGAAAGCCTACAAAATCAACTAGCTCATCTCCTTCCTCAAAAATTAATATTCTCTCTTAAACAGTTTAGAAAGCCATACTATGTCCTAGGAACCTTTGCCTATTTATCAATAAGGCCCTTTAACACTCACATTAATGGGTGCATACTTATCTGGTATACAAGGAGTCTAGTCAATGACAGAAGACATTGATACTCAAGTCAGCTCAAGAGTCCCCACAATGGAGAAGGCCAGTCCTGCTAAGACTCAGTGCTCCACTTCCAAGACAGAGATTTATTTGGGAGGTTGCTCACCCCCGAGTCAAAGGAGAGTAACTTCTATCTACTTCACAGTCTCCTTCCCTCATTCACTGGAGAAGACCCCCAAAAGTCATTGATCTTCTGATCACATCCAAGGCTAAAAAGAAATCCACTTTAAGTCATCTACTTTTTTGAATTATCTAAGATCCTGCTTGCTTGTATTTGACCAAATAATCAAAGATTGGCTTTTCTATACTCCACCTCTACTTTCTGAGCTCTCATATAGATTGCTGTTATTCCATCTTTTCAATTGATCTGTTTTACATGGATGGCACTGCCAGGTTAATAGTGCAAAGTACCCAGGAGGCAATACTTACCAGGGCTGGAGAAATGAGGAGAGCCCCCGTGGTCTGCATTCTGCTCTGTATGCTAACGGAGAGAAAAATAACACACCTCAAGGTAACAGCACTGGCCTTCCATACACCAGCTTCAGAAGCAGCCTCCCTCTTCACCTGTACTTCCTCTCAAAGTAGGAACCATACATATCCCAACCCTCATCCTGCGCCCTTTTGCCCTTCCTCAAGCACAGGAAGGGATAAGGGCAGGGAATTAGAGGTCAGTGGAGCAGATTCGGCATCCCTCCTCCCACCCAGTGCACTTGGGGTAAGGTCATTGAGGGTGACATGGAAACCAATCCCCCTGGCTCCCATGGAGACGTGAGACAGGCTGGGGGTCCCAGGTCGCCAGTGCTGTTCACAGAACCATAAGATTCTGTCTGATGAAAGCCCCTCACTTTAAAGAGGAGAAACGTGAAGCCCAGAGGAATAGAGAGACTTGTCCCCGCACCGGGAAACAAGACTGAAATAAAACCCAAGTCTTGAGATCTAGAGATGACCGCAAGGGACTTTTAGAGGTCACCTAGTCTAGTTCAGTCTGCTTGTTTTGGAGAGGACCAGAGAGGTTGTGTCGAGCCCAAGGTCACACAGCAGTTAACGAGCATATGTGGAAATTGAAGGCAGCTCCTCTGGCTTCCAACTCTAGGGCTTTAGCCATTCCCCCACACTGCCCACGGAGGGGAGACCATGGCAGCAGCAACGTGCGCCTCTGCTGTACCAGCCGCCTGCTCGCTTCTCCTCGCTGCCCATGGCGTTGTGAAGCCCGCTTTTGCGCCCCCCTGGCCCGGGAAGCCATTCCACCCAGTGCCGCACGGTTCCCGTTCCATGCTCTGGAATCCCGTAAGCGGCATATGTAAGGAATAGCCGACCCCCCAGCTGCCGCCTGCGCGCGAGCCCCCAGCCCCGGTCACCTGTGCCCCGCGCTCCTTCCTGCTGCCCTGCTCCCCAAAAGCCCGGCCCGCCGCAGCCGTCGGTAGCTCCGCTCAAGGTGACTCACCTCCCGGCTTGAGCGCTTCTCTGCCCCTGAGCCCCGCTCCTCTACCCACGTGTCCCGCGGTTCCTCAGCTCTCATTGGCTGCCGCCCCAGCCCACCCTTTCCCCTCTGGGATCCGTCAACCGACTCGATGCGTCTATTGGCTCTTCGTCGGGCGGCTTCTTCGTCCTTTATTGGATCTTTCCAGCGAGTCCCGCCTCTCTGCGGCCCGGGGCAGGGGGTGGGGTCTTCCTCTAGCACTCGGCTTCCGATTGGTGGAACTTCCTAAATGCTCCGACCATAGAGTGAGAAGGATTCGGTGGTTCCATAATCTTTTGCACAAAATGGCTGCCAAGATGGGAGCCGAGAAAAAGACGGGAGATGGCCTTTGCGTAGGGACGTCACTTGTCCTTGGAAAGGAGGCTTCCCGTCAGCCTGTGTGGGCGTGTTGCCTCTTGGGATCTGTAGTCGTCTTATGGCCCCAAAGAAGACTGGGACTTGTGGTTCTTTGCTCTGACCAGCTTCCGGAGCCTGCTTTGGAGCCTTTTTCCCAAGCTTGGTTGAATGGATGCCAGGTACAGAGAGAGTAGTGTTGCAAAATGGTTAGCCTGCCACCTTTGAGGTCAAAAAGAAATGGGGTTAAGTTTTATCTCTCGGGCTACCTGTGTGAACCTAAGAAGCATATTTTTACATGGAACTTTTTTTTGATAACATATCCCTATCAGCAAAATATTTTTCAATATGCATCTTCAATATTTGTAAATTTAATTGATGCACAGCTTTAGAGACATCTGCCTCCTAAATGTTCTTATTTGTGTTGACCTGTGGTAGAACCTTCTGCGCTGAAGCAGACGGTGGCACTAGAACGGAGTGAAGTAAGAAATTGAGGATTTTAATGGATTCAGCAAGAAGGAATGTGCATTCCGAGGATGGGGCTCAAGGCAGGGAAATGGGAAATGAATTGTCCTGGGTAGAAAAGAGTAAGAAGACCAGTGTGACGGGACCGGGCGGTTGGTGATGGAAAATGATGTGTGATGATTGGTCAACAAACATTTATTTGTTTTGTTAGGAGAGTTTGTTTTTTTCAATAGTATTTTATTTTTCCAAATACATGTAAAAATAATTTTCAATATTCACCTTTGTAAGAGTTTGTGTTCCAATTTTTTCCCTTCCTTTCCCCCTCCTCCAAATCAGCAAGCAATCTGTTGTAGGTTAAATATCTTTTTAATGTATACACATATTTGTCATATTGTGCAAGAAAAACATAAGACCAAAAGGGCAAAAAAAACCGAGAAATAAACAAAAACTGTGAAAATACTATGCTTTGATCCACATTCAGTCTCCATAGTTGTCTCTCTGGATGCAGATGGCTCTGCCCATCATAAGTTTATTGGAACTGCCTTGGATCACCTCATTGTTGAAAGAGCCAAGTCCATCATAGGGGATCATCACATAATCTTGTTGCTGTGTACAATATTCTCTTGATTTTACTCATTTCATTTAGCATCAGTTCATGTAAGTCTTTCCAAGCTTTTCTGAAATCAGCCTTCTCATCATTTCTTGTAGAACAGTAATTTTTTTTATGCTTATATATCATATCTTATTCAGCCATTCTCCAACTGATCAATATTTACTCCGTTTCCAGTTGTTGCCACTATAAAAAGGACTGCTACAAACATTTTTGCACATATGGGTCTTTTTCCTTTTTTTATGATCTTGCTGGGATACAGACCAGTAGAGACACTGTTGGATCAAAGCGTATGCACAGTTTGATAACTTTTTGAGCATAGTTTCTAATTGCTCTCCACAATGTTTGGATCAGTTCACAACTCCACCATAATGCCTTAGTGTTCCACTTTTCCCATATCCCTTCCTACATCTGTCATTATATTTTCGTATCATAGCCAATCTGACAGGTGTGAAGTAACACCTCAGAGTTATCTTAATTTGCATTTCTCTAATCAATAGTGATTTAGAGCATTTTTAAAAATGATTAGAAATGACTTTAAATCCTTCGTCTGAAAATTGTCTTTTCATATTTTTTGATCATTTATCAACTGAGGAATAACTTTTATTTTTATAAATTTGAGTCAGTTCTCTGTATATTTTAGAAATGAGTCTCTTATCAGAAACACTGGCTGTAAATTTTTCCCCAAGTTTTCTGCTTCCTTCTAATCTTGGCTGCATTGGATTTATTTGTGCAAAGCTTTTTAAATTTAATGTAATTAAAATTATTCATTTTATATTTTTAATGTTCTTCAGTTCTTCTTTGACCATAAATTCCTCCCTTCTCCACAGATCCAACTGGTAGGCCATCCCTTGCTCTACTAATTTGCTTAAAGTATCACCCTTTATGTCTAAATTATAAACTCATTTAGATCTTATCTTGGTTAAGAGTGTTAGATGTTGGTTAATACTGAGTTTCTTCCATAATATTTTCCAGTTTTCCCAGCAATTTTGTCAAATAGTGAGTTCTTATCCCAGCTGAAGTCTTTGGGTTTATCAAACATTAAATTACTATAGTTATTGACTATTGTGTCTCATGTACCTGACCTATTCCATTGATTTGCTATTCTTTTTCTTAGCCAGTACCAAAATGATTTTGATGACCACCACTTTGTAATGTAGTTTTAGATCTAGTATAGTTAAGCCACTCTCCTTTGCATTTTTAAAAAATTAATTCCCTTCATATTTTTGACCTTTTGTTCTTCCAGATGAATTTTATTATTTTTTATTGCTCTACAAAATAATTTTTTTTAGCAGTTTCATTGGTATGTCATTGAATAAGTAGATTAATTTAGGTAAAATTGTCCTGTTTTATTATATTACTTTGGCCTAACCATGAGCAATTGATATTTTTTCAATTATTTAATCTAACTTTATTTGTATGAAAAGTGTTTTATAATTGTGTTCATATAGTTCTTGGCTTTGTACCCTGGCAAATAGACTCCCCAATTTGGGGTTTTCTTAATAGAGATACTGAAGTGGTTTGCCATTTCTTTCTCCAGCTCATTTTATAGATGAGGAAATTGAGGCAAAATGTATTAAGTGACTTGTCCAAAGTGATACAACTATTCAATGTCTGAGGTTAAATTTAAACTTAGGAAAATGAGTCTTCCTGACCCCAACCCAGTGCCCTATCCATTATGTCACCCAGTTGCCCAGAGGAGTTTCTATTTGACCTTAAATCAAGAGGAGATCATTGGAGCTTATTGAGTAAGTGGGTAACATAGTGAGGCATATGATTTAGAAAAATTACTTTGGTAGCTGTGTGGATGACTTGAAATAAGCAAAGAGACCAAATAGGGGACTGTTGCAATAATCCAGGTAAGCAGTAGTTAATAAGAACCTGAAATACTGTGGGCACTTTGTTAGTGAAGAAAAAAAAGGATATGGGTAAAAGATGGCATAGAGATAGAAATGATAATATTTGCAGCTGTGATGAACTTGGCTCTTTTCAGCAATGTGGTGATCCAAGATAGTTCCAATAGACTTAAAATGGAAAATGTCATCCATATCCAGAGAAAGAGCTATAGAGATTGAATGTGGATTGAAAATACTTTGACCTTTTTTTGTTTGTTTGCTTTTTCTTTCCCATGTTTTTTTTTTTCTTTTTGGTCTGATTTTTCTTGTACAATATAACAAATATGAAAATATGTTTAAAAGTATTGTACACGTTTAACCTATATCCAATTACTTGCTCTCTTGGGGAAGAGAGAGGTAAGGAAGGAAGGGAGAAAAATTTGAAACAAAAAATCTTACAAAAATGAATGTTGAAAACTATCTTCACATGGATTTGAAAAAATAAAATACTTTTGAGAAAAAAATTAAAAAGAAAGAAATTATGAGATTTGACAATTGAATAAAAATGTGGGATATGTGCAAGTGATTTATTGAGGATGATACCAAAGTCTTGACCTTGGGTGACTAAAAAAGACATTTTTAAAAATTGGGGAAAAAATTGAGAGCAGGGTGGGGAAAAGTTTTGAGCTCCATTTTGGACATGTTGAGTTTGAGACGTCTTAGGTACATTTATTTCAAAATGTTCCCAAGGAATTGGAATTATAGAATTGGAGCTGGATTTGGCATAAGGTGGTAAATAATTGAATTCAGAGGATCTGATAAGGTGAAAAAGTGTAAAGATAATAGAGAATGGGTCCAGAGTAGAACTTGGGGTTATAGCCACAATTAGTGGACATAGAATAAGACTAAGAAGGAACAGTCAGACAGGTAAGAGGAGAACCAGAAGAGAGTGTCAATGAAACTCAGAGATGAGTATCCCTGAGGAGAGGTGAACAACAGTGTCAGATGCTGCAGAGTTAAGGGGTATAAACATTGAGAAGAAGTCATTCGATCTGACAATTAAGAAATCACTGATATCTTCACAAAGAGAAGTTTCAGTTGAGGGAGATAGATTGCAAGAGTTTAAGAAGAGGCTGAAAGCAGTTAGGTAGTCCAGTGGATAGTGCCTTAGTCCTGAAGTTGGGAGGATCTGAGTTCAAATATGGCCTCAGATACTTATTGTGACCCTGAGCAAGACATTTAATGGTGTCTAAATTAAAAACAAAAAAGTAAATAAGAGAGTGAAAAGAAAATATGTAGAGGCACCAAATGGAATTTGGCTAAGAAAAGGAAGAGAAATATAAATATAGAATGAATTATCAGGGATGATGCGATTTAGTGAAGTTTTGTTTTGTTTTGTTTTTTAAGAGAGTATTTCCCTTAGAAAAGGAAGGCTGGGTTAACAGTCAAAATCAGTCAGCCATTATCCCAGTCAGTCCTCCAGGGGATTGGCTAGATGAACATGAGGGGATTTCTTGCCCTTTAGCATTGAGTAATTTAAGAACCGGGAAGATCTGGGAGTGTAGGCAGAACCAAGAAAAAATTAGCTGCATTATAATATTCCACCCTTCTAGTTCCCCACCTCCTAATCTCTAGCAAAAAGGGGAAAGTCTTGTCAACTCTTCAACTCTTCTTTGGAGTAGATAATGATATTGTTATTATACTGTGATCTGGATTTTTTTTTGGTTATTGTTGTTGTTCTTTACACTTACATAGTCATTATTGTGTATATTGTTTTCCTGGGAAAGGAACTACAAGATAAAACAGAAAATAAGATTGAAATTTGCGTGATGGTGGGTGATGGCAAACTGCTGGAGGTGAGGAAGGTACAGGATCAAGATATAAGTAAAGGGGAAGCTGTATTATTAGGCGTATATTCCAGGGGGTTAAAGACAAAAAGTGGGGTCCTACATACACCAAAATAGTCATAGCAACTTAGAAATCCGAAACAAGGTGGATGGTGAGACAGTGTGGGAGAGATGGGAAGGGGCGGAAACAGTAGATAGAATTCTGACCAGGTCCAGAAGACTTGTTTTCAAATCACAGGATGGGGAGGAGAAAGGAAAGAAGAGAATTCTATTTGGGAATGAAGGGGATGGAAAAACAAAACAAAACAAAACAAAAAAAACCCAGTGGTTATCAGTAAATATACTTTTTTTTTAAAATAAAGGGTTTGACTTCACTAATTTTCATTTTAAAGTTGTAAAATTTAGACTTACATTCAGAGCTTTAATTTCCTCATTTGTAAAATGAGTCAAAGGGTTGTGAAGATCAAATGAGATAATATATGCAAATAAAATTAATAACTAACACTTTATAGTCCGAATTATGTACCAGGTACTGTGCAAAATGTTTTACAGTTATCTCATTTGATCCTCAGAAACCCTAGAGGCTTGAGAGCTACTATTATTTCCAATTTATAGATGAGGAAACAGAGGCAAAAAAAATGAAGTGATTTGACTTAACGGCTTCATTATATAAAGGGCTTTGCAAACTTTAAAATTGTATATAAATTCTGATTTTGGTTATTATTATTACAAATTATGGTACATGAATATAATGAAATATTTTTGTATTCTAAGAAATAATGAATATGATGAATTCTAAAAAAAGATGAGAATAATTTTAACTAAAGCAGAATCAACTAAGCAGAACCAGGAAAACAATATACACAGTATATGTAAATGTAAAGAACAACAACAAAAAAAATTGGACCACTATGTAATAACAACATTATTATCTACTCCATAGAAAAGTTGAGAATATTACCTCTTCCCCCTT
This sequence comes from Antechinus flavipes, assembly GCF_016432865.1. Lineage (NCBI taxonomy): Eukaryota > Metazoa > Chordata > Mammalia > Dasyuromorphia > Dasyuridae > Antechinus > Antechinus flavipes. Next base: position 137,455,344 of record NC_067401.1, on the reverse strand, counting down.
TTTGCTAGAAGTTAGGAAGTGGGGAATTAGAAGGATGGAATATTATAATGCTGCTGATTTGTTCTTGTTTTTGCCTGTTCTACTTTTTTTTTTTTGTACAGGATGAGAAATATGGAAAAATTTTTAGAAGAATTACACGTTTAACCTGTATCAGATTGCTTGTGGTCTTGGAGTGTGGGGTGGAAGATGAGAGGGAGAAAAATTTGGAACATAAGGTTTTGCAAAAGTGAATGTTAAGTATTTTTGCATGTACTGGAAAACTAAAATACTATTAAAATAAAAAAAAATCTTTGATATAAGGGATAGTTTGCTGGGAAGAGGAAGAAAAAGGAGAGGAAAACTTTATTTTGGAATAAGGGTATGGAAAAAATAAAAGATTTCACTAGATACATTGATTTAAAGATTTATATAAGATTTAATATACACTTAAATATAAAGATTTAATAAAATATGAGATTTAGATATGGGATTTAATATAAGATAAATTATGACTTAAATTAAGATTTTTTAAAAAATAAGACAAAATAGGTAAGATTTATATATAAGATTTTTTAATAATAGAGGGATTGACTTCATTGATTTTCATTTTAAAGCCATCAATTTGTAGCTGGATTAGTGAAGCCTGCCTGGCCCTTGGAAGTGTGGCTCTGTCTGCTTAAAGTAAAGTAAGAAAGTATATCTCCTAGCAAAATTATTTACATGTAAATCTTTTCAGATTTTTCTAAAATCAGCCTGTTCATCATTTTTAATAGAACAAAAATATTCTATTGCTTTCATAAACCACAATTTATTCATTCATTCCCCAATTGATGGGCTTCCATTAATCTTCCAATTCTTTGCCATCATAAAAAGAGCTGCTGCAAACATTTTTGCACACGTGGGTTCTTTCCCTTCTTTGTGATCTTTGGGATACAGGGATCTCTTTGGGATACAGGCCCAGTAGAGATACTCCAATACCCTGGGCAAGTAACTTAAATCTGATTGCCTTCAAAAAACAAAAAAATAAATAATATTCCTGAAGCACAGGACCAGCCATGTCACAATCTCACTAATGTCCAGTATTTCCTAGCCATCTCTACAAATACAATCCAAACTTCTCTGTTGGTAAAGCCTTTCATAATATGGTTTTGATGTACCTTTACAGGCTTATAAGTTATTAAATTTACAGTTCTGGTCAAACTGATCTTTCCTTTTCCCACACATAATACTTCATCTTTTGTCTCCAAGCTTTTGTACAGACTGTCCTCTCAAGCTTCAAAGCACGTTTTCTTTATCTCAGCTTCTTAGAATCTCTGGCTTCCCTCAAAGTTCAGTTCAAGGCCATTCCACCTTTCTTTATTCCCTACTCTTCCCCACCCACTGCTAGCATTCCCCTCACCCTCTACAGATCTGTTTAACTTTTATTAACTTGGTCTATTTACTTATCTTTACTATTTACTGTTAACTTGGTTGCTATTTTCATGTCTACTTCCCAGATAAAAGTTCCTGGATGACGGGCAATAATTTTGTTTTTGACTTATATTCTACCTGGCACTGAATGCAGATTTGTGTATAGCTGGTTTTAGTGAAAAGAAGATGGCAGGGACAGGTAGATAGATAAAGCACTGGCCATGGAATCAGGAGACCCTGAGTTCAGACTAGTCCTCAGACCCAAGCTGTATGATCCTGGACAAGTCACTTAATCCCAATTATTTCCAAAATAAATAAATAAATAAAATAAGAAGGTGACCTATGGAGTCAGTCAGGAAACTTGGGGGGGGGGGGTCTGATTCCATGTCTTGACATTTACTATGAGACCTTTGGCAAACTAAAATGTTTGCTTCTTTCTCTGTAAAATGAGGGGCTTAGATCCATTCTAGAGTCAGGAGATTTGTAAAGTTTTTTCCATTTTTCAATCCAGTGAACTCCTGTGAACAATATGAACAGCCACAGCCATATATGCTTATATTCCATACTTATATTCTGTATCTCTGTAGGGGGGAAGTATTTTTAAAAATTTGAAGTAATATAGAATGCATGAGAGACAGCGTGGCATAGTGGAAATCATGATAATCATAAAAATAATAATAGTATTTATATAGCAATTTTAAATTTTATAAAGCAATTTCCATATGTTATTTTGTTTGATCTTTATAATAACCCTATGAAATAGGTACTATTATTAGGATTTTATAGATGAGGAAACTGTGACAAAGAAAAGATGAAATGAATTGCCCAGAATCATATAGCTACTAAGTGCCTGAAGCTAGATTTTTGTTCTTTATGACTCTTGAGATGAAGATTTTATCCACTGCACTACCTCACCATAACCCTGGAATTAAGGGAGATTTGGGTTCAAATGCTGTCTCAGGTTCCTTATTGTGATTCTGGGCAATTCACTTGACCTCTAAAGGCTTCACTTTCCCTATTTGTAAAATGCCAAGGATTGAATTTGAATGATTCGAAACTCTAAATCTATGATCCTTTGTTTCAGGGAAAGCTGGGATTTATTATATTGGAAAGGAGGACAACTGCCAGGCTAGCTAGGGAGAAGGTAGCCTGCTCAGTCTAAATCACTGAATGGGTTTTGCCTCAATCAGTCCCCGCACGGTCCCCCATTGCATCCAGGGCCATCCCCAGTTGTCCGGATCTGTGTCTGGCCACTGGACCCATTTGGCTCTGGAGGAGAATGTGAGGCAGATGACTTTGCACAACCCTCCCTCACTCAAATCCAGTTCACTTGCATTCATGGCAACATCTCCCTGATATCCTGGTTGTCTTTGAGAGAACCAAGGACAAATGATTGCTCAGTTAGAAACTTGAGAATCCTTAGTTGGCAAAATTACTTCCTATGAAAGAGGCAAAGTGCAAAGCCAGGCTGATAACAAGCCAAATAATGCTCATTTCCAAAGGCATTTCTCATACTTGCTGTGTAAAATATTCTATTTTATCTTTTTCTTCTCTTACTTCATGCAGACTGTCCCTCAATGCTTAAAATATTCAGCTTCTTGGAATTCCTCCTTTTTTTTTTTTTTTTTTTTTTAATAAGATTAAATCAAGAGTTGAAGTCTACAAAAGGGTTTTCCTGATTCCTGTAGTTGTTATTGCTACTTTCCTACTATTGCTTCAAAATTATTTTGTCAGTAATAGCAATGTTCTGGGATGACTAGCTGTAAATGACTTTTAGTACAATCATCTAGGACTGATTTGAAGTACTTATGATGAAAAATCCTATCCATAGCCAAAGAAGGAACTGATTGTGTCTGAATAATATTGAAATATATTCTCTTCCTTTTTAACTTAACTTTTTCTTGAGGATTTTTATTTTCATTAGGATAGAAAATATGTTTTCTTTTACAACTTGACTTTTATGGAAATGTTTTGCATAATTTCACATGTGGTTTTAAATTATGGATGAGGATAAGGGAGAGAACCTAGAACTCAAAAATTTCAAAAGCAAATGTAAAAAAAAAAGTTTTTATTTTTAATGTAAATGGGGAAAAATAGTAAATTTAAAAATTAAACTATAAAATAACTTTGTCTTTATTTTTGTATAGTACTCTCTCTAGACTACTTTCCAAATTTGCATTTGTGTTCAAAAGTTGGGTCTTCATAGGGTAGCTGCTACTACCTTGGGTTTTAGGGACTGATTTTTGGGTCCCTGCTTCTATTACCATAGCTCACAAACACCAAATCTCTGTTTCCTATTAACAATTCTCCAATAGATACAATAGCTTTTTTTTTTTTTGGTAATAAAATTATAATGTTTTATTTTTCTCAATTAAATAATTTTTAACATTCATTTTTAAAAAATGTTGAATTCCAAATTTTTTCCCCCCTGAGGCAATTGGGGTTAAGTGACATGCCCAGGGTCACACAGCTAGGAAGTGTCAAGTGTCTGAGGCCAGATTTGAACTCAGGTCCTCCTGTGAATTCCAAATTCTTTCTCCCTCCCCCATTTTTCTTCCTGAGACAGTAAGAAGTTTAATATAGGTTAGATTTGTGCAATCTTGCAAAACATATTTCCATATTAATCATCTGACACAACAGCTTTTTGCAAAGATATTTACTAAAGTGGCATATCAAGAACAATAAGTATCAAAGAGCTACAAATCTGTATATACCTTTTGATCCAGAAATACCACTACTAGGTCTGTATCTTAAAGACAAAGAAAAAGGGGGAAAAGACCCATATGTTACAAAAACATTTATAGCAGCTCTTTCTATAGTGGCTATAGAATTGGAAATCTAGGGGATGGCCAACAACTGGGCAATGGTTGCACAAATTATGCTATATCATAGTAATGAAATATTGTGTTATAAGGAATGACAAGCAAAATGATTTCAGGAAAACCTGGAAGTCTTACATGAACTGATGCAGAGTGAAGTGAGCAGAACCAGGAGAACATTGTACACAATAATAGCAGTATTACACAATGATCAACTGTAAATGACCTTAGTACTCTCAGAAATACAATGATCTAAGACAATTGCAGAGGTCTCATGATGAGAAATGCTGTCCATCTACAGAGAAAAAGCTGATGAAGTCTGAATACAAATGGAAGAATACTATTTTTCATTTTTTATTGGCCTGTTTTCTTTTACAGCATGACTAATATGGAATATGTTTTACATGATTGAACATGTGTAGCCTATATAAAATTGCTTACTATCTCAGGAGGGAATGGAGAAAGAAAGGAGTGACACATTTGAAATTTAAAAAAAAAAATTAAATGAATTTGAATGAATTTTAAATGATTTGTGTGGGTGTTGCTTCCTGCTGGGTGAGTAGCTTTAGTGCTATATAATGACCAATGGAGGATTCTGATACCTTTAGGAAAGATGTTCATGCTTCATAAAAAAAAGTACTGTAAGTGAATATATGATTAATATCTTGACACCTCATTACTTCTTTTTAAAAAATTATTTTCTTTTCCCTCAATTGTGTGTAAAAACAATTTAAACATTCATCTTTAAAAATTTCGAGTTCCAGATTCTCTCCCTCCCATCTTCCTCAACCTCTAAGATGAGAAATAACCTTGATATAGGCTATAAATGTTCAATTATACAAAACATATTTCCATATTGGGCAGGCTATGAAAGAAAACACAGACTAAACCACATATATACAGGATGAAAAATAGTATGCCTCAATCTGAATTTAGACTGCATCCGTTCTTTCTCTGGAAATAAACAGCATGTTTTATCATGAAATTTTGGGGACTGTCTTAGATCAATGTATTTCTGAGAATAGCTAAGTCATTCATAGTTGATCATTGTACAATATTGCTGTAACTGTGTATAGTTTTCTGTTGGTTCTGCTCATTTCATTCTGCATCAGGTCATGTAAGCGTTCCAGGTTTTTTGAAATTATTCTGCTTGTCATTTTTCATAGCACAATAGTATTCCATTACAATCATATACCACCACTTGTTCAGCCATTCCCCAATTAATGGGCATCCTCTCAATTTCTGATTCTTTGCCATCACAAAAAGAACTGCCATAAATATATTTTCCTTCTCTTCCTCCTCCTTCATCTTTTTGGGACACAGACTTAGTAGTGCTATTGCTGGATCAAAAGGTATATAGTTTTATAGTCTTTTGGACATAGTTCCAAATTGCTCTCTAGAATGGTTGGATCAATTCACAACTCTACCAACAGTGTATTAAGGTCCCAATTTTCCCACATCCCCTCCAACATTTATCATTTTTCCTTTCTGTCATATTGATAGGTGTAAGATGCTACCTATATATACCTCATTACTTCTGTTACCTACTCTTTGTTTTCTGTGACTACAGTTGTGGAGATGGAAGTGAAACCAAATCCCACCTCAACATATAAATACCTTTTATCTACTTATTTAAATAGATGTTGATTTTCCCCAGGAAAATATGAGCTCCTTGAGGGTAGAAACAATTTCATTTTTGTCTCTGAATCCTCAATGCCTAGCAAAGTTCCAGGCATATATTAAATGCTTATTGAATTGAGTGGCAAGAATCTCTGACTTGGACTCTCCATTCCAGATGGGGAAACTGGATCCTAGTCTTTCATTCATAATCCAGGATGCTTTTATATGAGTCCTTTCCTCTGTTTCATCTCTTTTGTAATCTTCCTTCTATCCCTTCTATCCCTCTTATTCTTCTAGTCTCCAGCTTCAGGAAACCTTCCCAGATTCCCCCTATCTCCTCTTCAGAATACACGGGCTTAGAAGTCAGACCTCTGTTCATCTGGCCCTTTCATGACTTAGGGTATGTTTTTTTCTGTCTCATCAAAATAGGAGGGATAAGGTTGAAAGATCTTGAAGGTAATCTAGTTCAATCACTTTCCCAATGCAGGAATCTTACCTGTGAGGCCTTTGATAGTTGTCCAGACTATGCTTGAGCACCCTGAGAACATTCAGTTCAATACATCCCAAAACAGAAAAGATCTCATTGTTAAAGGATCCCTTGTGTAACTTCCTTGTACAGGTCTTAGTTGTGCCCCACTGAGGGCTATATAAAATAAATCTTTCTGCATTATACTTCGTATCCTGTGCCTTTTCATCCCACTTTCTGTCAATCCTTATATGATAAGATTTTAGGTTTTTTGTTTTCACTCTACTCTGTCATAAACCATTTGCCATCCCTAAAATGTGGTGTTCCTGTGACACTAAAAAGTTTGAGATAGGTAATTAGTCATTTTATTAATAATGTAACATTTTAATAAAAAATCAGTATTCTCAAATACCAAAAATAATCATGAGATTGGACTTATTCTAGTGAATTTTGATTATGTCATTTATTTCTAAGTTATCTCCAGCTTTGAAAAATCTAAACATAGAATTTATTCCGACCCAAATCTGAGTGTTAGGTTGGGTGAGATTGACCAAGACTAAGTAGAGTTAATTTAATCTCACTATCAGTAATATCCTTCAAGAGACTGAACTTTGGAATGAAGACTATAAAAAAGGAAGAAACTCTGGATCTCCTCCAATCATTGGTTATTAATAATCATTTGTCTCAAAACTGAATGCAATACTTGAGAGGTAGTCAGCCATGGCAGGGCACCAGGTGACTACCATTTCTTTTGCTTTGGATGTTCTGCCTCTACGCAACTTAGTGTTAAATTAGAATTTTCTGAAACCACAATACACTATTGATTCATAACTATTGTTATTGTTGGTCAGACATTATGTCTGACTTCAAGACCCCATTTGGGATTTTCTTGGCAGGGATACTGAAGTAGCTTGCAGTTTGCTTCTCTAGCTCATTTGCCCAGAGTCATACAACTAGGAAGTGTCTGAACTCAAATTTGAATTCAGAAAGATGAACCAGTCTGACTGGAAGCCAGATACTCTATGCACTGTGCTACCTAGCTATCTAGTTCACTAAAATCCCCAGATCATTTCCACATGGATTCTTGTTAAGTCACATCTTCCCGAATCTGCATTTGGGTAGTTGGGAATTTTTTTTTTTTTTTTACTTTATGTTGAAAATCAATTTTCCTCAGAATTCTTCTCCAGTAACTTCACCATGACAAATGGTCTGGAGTTTTCAAAGACTATTCCAGAATCTCAACAGACTGTTTCCGTCATCAAATGGATTCCCTAGCTAAATTTGGAGACATTTTTCACTAGAAAATTGGTGATACTTTTTATTTTTTTCATCACAGAAACCCATGATAACTATTAAGATATGCAATGCAAGGATTGCTGTCTTTACTAGTGGTAAGAATGCAGACATAACTGTCATCTGAAGTTTTAAAACCTAAATTTCCTTTTCTTATGTACTGACCATAATTCAGATCTTCCAGATTCTTATGTATCTTGGTTCCCTGTGCTCTCTGAGGTCTATGTGGCTCCTAGATCCAATTACCATTAAAATCTGCTTCAATTTTTGCCTGAGTTTTCTACTGATTCTATAAGCTTCTTGATTTGTCTATCATAGTCTTGACAACTGTCACATCCATATAAAGAATAAATTTGGGACAGCAATATTGAGATATTTATAAAGTACTTTGCAAACCTTAAAGTGCCATATAGAAGCTAGCTATTATTTTTTCTTTTACTATTATTGTTTTCAAAATTTCCAACTTTATTTTTGCAAGTTGCAGATTGGAGAAAGATAGTTGTCTTCTTCACTTGTGCATTGGAAGTAAGGAGTTGATTTCCAAATGCCTGAGTTTCTTGGAAGGCTGCTCTCCCACTATTTTCCACTGGCTCTAGTGTCAAAGATGTGGGTTCAAATTCTGCTTCTCACACTATGCTGTTTATAGCAAGCTTTATATCTGTAAAATGAAGGAGTCATCATACTAGATCAAGTGAAACAGCATATATAAAGGTTTTTTGTTTTCTGCAAATTTTAAGGCATACTATTTGGTTATTTTAGTCATGTTTAACTTTTGATTTCATTTGGAATTTTCTTGTCAAAGATACCAGAGTGGCTTGCCATTTCCTTTTCCAACTCATTTTACAGAGAAACTGAGGCAAACAGAATTGAGTGATTTGCTCAGGATCACACAGCTGGTTAGTGTTTGAGGTTCCAGCTCTGGCATTCAATATACTTTGCCATTTAGCTGTCCTCAAGGCACTCTATATATGTTAACTATTATTATATTGCCTCTATTTTGTTCCACCTCTAGATATATGTTCCTATGGCTAGGAGAATGTTTCTCTAAGTCAGAGACTTTCCTAGATGAGAAATTCCAACTTATATTCTTTCTACTTCTCCTTTATCAGCGGTTCTTACTTTTTTATATACCAAAGACCTCTGGCACTCTGGGAAAGCCTATGGACCCCCTCCTCAGAATGTTTTTAAATGCGGAAAATACATAGGATTGCAAAGAAAACCACTGATTATCAAACATAAAGATGCATTTGTTTTTTCACATCTAATTCACAGAACTTCTGAAGTCTGTGAAATCCTGAAGCCCAGGAACTCCCAGCACAGAGCTTTGCCCTTAGGAACAGTAGTCACTTGCACCTCTAGGAATAACCCCTAGAGGGCACTATCGCACAACAATTAGCTTCCCTTGCCCATCTACTCAATTCATTTCCTTTTCTTTGCCCATTGACCTTTAGTCGAATCTGGGGCTCTCTCTTTCCTGCTGCTGGAGGAGGAGATGGAGATGGGCACAGACCCACCCCAGGAGCAAAAGGTGAAATACGCCCTGGTTCTTAAACAAGCAGAGAGACCAGTGAGTGTCAGCTCTCTGTAGTAGAGTAGAACTTAGGGGTTAGAAACCCCTGCAAACCAGCATCTTCTCGGCTAAACCGGCTCCATCAGTGTCTCAATCTGCTGCCTAGTTCGGCTAAGCTCACGAGACATTTTGTAGGATCGATACCCGTGTACAATTCCTTGCCTCTATGTACGGTTTAGTAAAACCCATTGCAGATGAGAAAACGGGTCCAATTCAATGTCCTGTCTTCCAGGAAGCCTTTCCTGATCCTAATGGTAGATAATGACATTTTCTCCCACTCCAGATTTCACTTTGATACCTCTCTAATGGTTGATAAATCAATAAGCTATGTACCTGGATTGGGCTAGATTGTAAGAGTACAAACTGAAAAAAGTAGAACAATCCCTACACCCAAGCTTATGTCTATTGAAGGGGAATATGCAGAATATAAATATTCAGAATGTGCACAGATATAAATGATGCAATAAAATATAGAGTATGTGTAGAATAAACATAAGATAGTTAAAAAAGAATAAAGAGGGTCACTAGCAACTGGGGCAAATCAGAAAGGGCTTCCTATAGAAGGAAGCATTTGAGCTTTGTCTTGAAGGAAGAGTATGAGGAAGAGCTGAGGAGGGAATCCATTCCAGGTAGGGGAAATAGCACAGAGGTGGGAGATAGAGTGCCATTTGAATAGAATAACAATTTGGCTGGGAATGTTGAAAGGGGAATAATATGTAGAGAAATTGAAAAAAATAAGTTGAGACCAGGTAGGGAAGGGTTTTAAAAGCTTATGTTTACTAAGGAGGACATGGTCACATCTTCACTTTTGGCATATCATATTGGCAGTTTGTGGAGGATAGATTGGAGCAGGAAATGACTTGAGACAAGGAGATTACTGCAATATATTAGGGGAAAGATGATAAAGATGACATTAAAAAAAAGTTTGAGAGCTATAGTTTCTGGATAATCAAGTTATTTAATTAAGAATGCTAGCCAGTCAGGGAGAAGATAATGAGTGGTATTATATAAACCTGGAAAGAGATGAGACTATCCAGGAGGATAGAGTAGGGCTTAGTGGTTGTTGTTGAGTCATTTCAGTCGTCCTAACTCTTCATGATCTCATTTGGGGTTTTCAGAGATGCTGGAGCGGTTTTGATCTTTCCTTCTCTCTCTCATCAGAGAAGAAACTGAGGCAAGTAGGGTTTAGTGACTTGCTCAGGATCACACAGCTAATAAGACTGGATTTAAACTCAGGTTTTTCTGACTCCAGGGATGGTCCTCTATCCATTGGGTGACCTAGCTACCTTTAATTCCTTTGATTTTAAATCCAATTCATTTTATACTACATTATACATTATTTTAAAGAAGACTCTCAACAGCCCTCTAAGGCAAGTGGAAATATTAATATAAAAAACAATAACAATAGTAACCATAGCAAAACCAACAACAGTTCACAGTTGTTGCTTTCCCCCCTGCCTTGTGAAGCAGGTACAATACAAATTGATAGAAAATATATTTATGAAGTCTCTTCAGCTTGCAGTGTACTGTGCTAGAAGTTAGAGAGGGTTAGATAAGGTGATTCCTGCCCTCAGGGGATTTGCCATCCAAAAGTTATAAATTATAACCCTATATCTCCACAAGTCATTTACTCCTGATTGCCTTTCCCTTCCCCCCCAAAAAAAAAATCAGAGGAACTGGCTTCATATCCTGGTTTTGCTTCTTATCTCTCTAACCTCAGTCTTTTCTCCTTTTCTGAAAAATGAAAGGGTCCAATTAGATAATATCTAATTATATTCCATCTCCGAAATCCTATGATCCCATTATTATAAATTGTATATGTGTTATTTTAATAGTATCTTATTTTTCCAAATACATGCAAAGATAGTTTTCAACATTCCCCTTTGCAAAATCTTATGTTCCGAATTTTTCTTCCTTTCCCCCTTCTCCCTCAACAGCATGCAGTTCAGTAACTGCATTCTTCTAAATGCATATTCTTCTAAGCATATTTCCATATTTGTCATGCTGCACAAGAAAAATCAAATCAAAGGGGGAAAAACAGGAGAAAGAAAAAATAACAGCAGCAGCAACAAAAAAGGGTGAAAATATTATGCTTTGATCTACATTCAGTCTCTATAGTTCTCTCTCTGGATGCGGATGGTCACAAGTCTATTGGAATTAAATTGCATATATGTTATTAATATATGGGAAGGATGATAGGAGATAATAGAAATGCATCCAGGACAAGGGAGAATGTTCAAAACTCACAGAAGTCTTTATTCTGAAATGTTCAATCAAAAAGAGAAATGCATAATATTTAGCTGATGTGGCCTTGATCCATGATTGGTTTAAGATTAAGCTAGGCAAGCCGGCTATCTTGAATTAGACAATGGTCAGAGTCCTTGAGATCAGTTCCAATATCCCCATATCAAAGTAAGAAGAAATGGGGGTTAAGGATGAGTGTGAGGAAAGATCTTGAAAAGGCAAAGGCCTAAAGATTGGAATTAATGTGGAAAAGATTAAAGAGAAGTCATGTAACCAGAAAAATGGATCAGTCACTTCAAACCTTTGTCCCCAACACTGTCCCTAACAGTCATGCTATGTAGAGTAAAATTGCAACTAAATCCACAGAAATAACAAATATGAAGGAAAATGATAACATGATTGTGAAAATGAATTTGATATAAATCCAATGGTTTAGGCACATGGAACAATAAAAATAAACTCTAAAATGCTTCAAAAGAGAAATCAAATCCACAAAAGAAGATATTAGATATAAATTTAGGTAAGAAACTAGAACTCATAATGGAGAATTGAAAAACAGAATTAGCATCTTAGAGAAACTAAAATCCATGGATAATCTCTCTAAAAAAGTAATATAGAGATGAATATATTTGAAACACAAAAAACACATGGAAAATAACTTGTCAGAAAAGAAGCAAAAGCCAATAATATTAGAAAACACATGAATTCTATACAAACCAAAACAAATGATCCTGAATATAAGATTACTCAAAAACAACTTTATGGATCATAGATCTTTTAAAAGAAAATGATAGAATTAAAAAACCTGAACACTGTGATGCAAGAAATAACCTAAGAAAATTGTCCAGATTTCTGAATACATAGACAACAATCTGTTAAACAAACAAACAAAATAAAAATCACATTTGGCTGCCAGGAAAAAAAAACCCCAAAACATTCAACAACTTTTTTGCTTCAAATTTCAAAACATGTACTAATTAGTTAAATTCAGCGACAAATAACAATTTTACAAATAGGTGAAAGATCTTCAAACATGAAGGAAAGGAAATTTGAATAACACAAAATTGTTCCAGACTCATAAGAAATTAAAGAAGGGAATAGTGTTATATCCTCCCCTCCAAAAAAAAGAAAAAAAAGAAAAGGAATTCAAGTTGCAGCCCCAAATGACATATTCCACAAACCTGAGTGTAATCATCAATGATAAATGATGGGGTTAAACAGAGAGGGATTTAGAACAAACAATAAGTCTAGATCTGGAAGAAAGAGCCAGAAGCCTACATAGTCCATCCAACCTCCTCATCTGAGATATTACTCTCCCTTCAAACCCCAAGGAAAAATATGAGCAGAATATTCAACTTGCAAACATCCAAAATAGAAACATAAGTACAACTATCAAGGGAAAATGTTAAGAAATTACATTATTTTGCCTGGAGAAGGAAAGACTTAAGGGATATCAGATCAAAAAAGAGAAACTGGGATTAATATTCATCAACAGGATTGCAAAAGTGTAAACAAAAAACATCACTGTGTTGTCAAATTCTGATTAATTGCAACAATAAAACTTGGTTCCAGGAAAAAACAAAAAAGAGAAGACATAGTTGCATCCTCTCAATAAAGAGGTAGAGAATTTAGAGTGAGAATAATGTACATATCATCAGATGTAGTTGCTTGGTCAGTTAGGATTGGTACAAATTTTTCTTCATTTTGAGTGTAGTCCCCCATCCCAAAGCCCATTGTTTTAGGACATTCTCCTTATTGGGAGAGATGGATGTCCTGCTTTGCAAGAACCAAAAAACTTTTTGGCACAGGGAGGATCCAAGAAGATATATATTGGGAAATAATTCTGACATTTTAAAAAGTACTGAGGGAAAATGCAGTGACAGAAAACTGATGTTAAAGAATTTTCCAGTGGCAAAGAGTGTGGGCCCTTGGGACAAAATGTGGTAATTTTTTAAAGGGGTATCTCCAAAGGAGGAAGGTTTTCATCTATCTCAGAGGACAAGGGAGAAGGCTATATAGAATGACCTTAAGAAATTTTGCTGGTGATTTCTTCTGGTGAAGTTCTAGACAGTATCCTGGATTCACAACTGATCTCAAAGCAAGGCTGTTTAAGACTCTGTCAGGTCTTGCCTGAAGTTTATTGCCAGGAAATGGCACACCATTGCTTCCAAAGGTCTCTATTTATAGCTCTCTTCTGGGCTAGGTTGAGCATCCTTATTTATAGGCAGGAACTGCCTAGCAATAACTGTTTCCTCTTCTCAGTTTATAAAGAATATTGCTGAAGTTGTTAGATGAAGAGAGAAGATGGAAAGAGAAAAGGGAGAGAGAAAGGAGGGGGGATGTAGGGAGGAAATGATTTTATTAATTATGATAATTCCTCTTATATGTTATGTCACAAATGTCATAGTGGAGTTTAATAGCTTAAACTTTAATAGCTAAAACTGCACTAAGAGTAGTTTTGGAATATACTATATGATGTCATTACAAAGCATTTTCCTTTTTTTTAATATTAGCTTTTTATTTTTCAAAATACATGCACAAAGATAATTTTCAACATTGCAAAACTTTGTATTCCATTTTTCTCTCTCCCTCCCCTCACCCTTCCCCTAGACAGCAAGTAATCCAATATAGATTAAACAAAAGCATTTTCATATATCATATTTCCTACGATTCTCAAGGCAAATCTGTGAGGTAAGTAGGGCAAATATGATTAGCTTCTATTTTATAGATAAGAAAACTGGCTCAGAAGGGATAGGCAATATGTTAGCAAATAGCTAACATTTATATAGTGCTTTGAGATTTGTGAAGTGCCTTATAAAGACTGAAGTATTTTATTCTCAAAATAACCCTGGAAAGGAGGTGCTATTATTATCCCCATTTTTCAGATGGAGAAACGAAGGCAGGCAGAGAGATTAAGCCACTTGTCCAATTTGAATTCAGGTTCTCTGGATTCCAGATTCTGAGTGTTTTCCCCTGAGTCATCTAGTTGCCTATTTAAGTAACTTGCTCAGAGATGAGTGACTTGTTCCAAATGTGCTAGTAATGGATAGATCTCAGCTTGAATCTGGGTGTAAGAACCCTGGTATAGGGTATCTAGGTGGCACAGTGGATATATCGAGCACGGGACTTGGAATAAAGGCAGACATCTTCCTGAGTTCAACACTTACTCAGACACTTGCTGTGTGATCCTGGGCAAGTAATTTAACTCTGTTTGCTTCAGTTATCCAATTTGTAAAATGAACTAGAGAAAGAATTGGCACACCACTCCAGTATTTTTGCCAAGCCCAAAAATGGGGTCATTAAGGGTTGGACATGACAACACAGCAATCCGAGACAATTCTACCATGTCATTCACAGAAGATTGTGGGATTTCTTTTTCTTTTCTTTTCTGAGGGACTGAACACCCGGGAAAGATGCCCAGCTGGCTGGCATGGTTCAGATGGGGAATAGAAGAGACTGGCTTTCCAGACCCTGTCCTGTGCTGAATTTTCAAAGTTCTTCTCTTTACTTGGATCTTGGGATTAAGTCTGGCCACAAGTCTGGATTGGATATTCCAGGGCTCAAAGACCAGTTTTGGGGTGGAGTAAAAGTTCCAGATTTCCAGTAATAAAGTCTCTATCCCTGGGGAGATTCTTAGTCTGGTGAGAGTTATATCAGGGAGCTTCCAGATTTATTAAGAAAACTGTCTCTGTCCTCAAGGAATTTTTAGTATCTTGTAATAGCACAGACATGCATGAAATTAACAAAAATGTAGTAAAATGCTCATGGGAGCGGAGGCCCAGATAACTAAAAAAATTATCTTGGCTACAAAGTATATATTTTTTTTTCTTTTTGAACTTTAGGTTAATTCTACTTATTATGATATTCAGATGACTTGTATGCTCTTAGCATAACTAGCTCACAAAAAGGAGAAAAAGCCTTGAAGCATTCATTGGCTTGTAGAGGAAGCTATTCCAGAGGTATCTGCCCTACCTAAGGAAATACCAGCAAATAATTACAGGATTGAGAGACTATATAATTATAAAAGTGCATTAAGTAGAAAAAAGAGAATCTTTGATTACCTTAGTAGGTTGGAAATGACAATCCAATCAATATGTATCTGAGTGGCTAGGAACTGTGAATGGAGATTTTCTGGAGATGGTGATATCATAGAAAGGATGAATTGAAATGTATTAATGGAAGCCACCTACGAAATAGCCTGGGCAAAAGCTTAGAGGTAGAAAAGAGAAAATGGCACAGGAAAGAGGAGGCCGAGAAGACATACTGGAGAGAACTGACAAATTCAGAGGGCTCAGGATATGAGATTCATCTATTCTAAGTCGGGCAGAGAACCCAGGAAGCAGGTGTTGAGGCCACTCATGAACAGATTAGATAGCTATATACATTACTGACCTTGTAAAAAGGTGTCGCTTGTTTGTATAAACAGAACTGGTTGCTATAGTTTAGGTTAGAAGAAAAGCCAGAGTGAGTGTACAGGGCTGATTCAATTTCTTTCTAGGAACCAGTTAAAACCTTATTCTTGAACCACGTGAACCCATTTAAAATCATTGTTGAATTTTATCTTGTTCTGTCATCATTGAAGTCAAACTAGGAATAATTTTATGATAGAATTTAAAGAAATCCCAGACTTAAACTTCTCATAAGGAGCACTACAAGACCTTTTTTCCTATCTAGGAAACCCTCCTTACCAAAGTGTTCCTAGGTACCCTTTTCTTTCTTTAATTTTTTTTTTTAAACTTTTTCTTTTTTTCTACCTAAGAAACCCTCTTTACCAAAGTGTTCCTAGGTATCTTTTCTTTAATTTTTTTTATTAAAGCCTTTTATGCTTTATAACATATGCATGGATAATTTTTCAACATTAACCTTTATAACCTTTATAACAAATTTTGTGTTCTAATTTTTCCCCTCTTTCCCCCTCCCCTCTGCCCTAGATGGCAAGTAATCCAATATATGTTAAACATGGTAAAAATTATATATTGAATCAAATATATGCATACATATTTATACAATTATCTTGCTGCACAAGAAAAATCAGATCAAAAAGGAAAAAAATAAGAAAATAAAATGCAAGCAAACAACAAAAAGAATGAAAATACTATGTAGTGATCCACAGTCCTCTCTCTGGGTGTTTATGGCTCTCTTCATCACAAGATCATTGGAATTGGCCTGAATCATCTCATTGTTGAAAAGAGCCACGTCCATCAGAATTGTTCATCATATAATCTTGTTGCCATGTATAATGATCTCTTGGTTCTGCTCATTTCACTTAGCATCAGTTCATATAAGTCTCTCCAGGTCTCTTTGAAATCATCTGATTGTTTCTTCCTATGTACTTTTTCAAATAAGAGCTTAAAACTTCCACTAGGTTTTCATTTCCTAATTTGTATTTAAATTTCTTGGCCAGGCTTCATTCTCCCAAGTGCCTATTGATTCTTTGCAATATATCCTAATTTTGTCAATACTCTTTAATTTCAGCAGTGTGTGTCCTCCCTTCTCTATCAGTACTGGATGATGAGAATATAGTAACAGATGAAGACTATGCCATCCAAATAGACTAGAACCTCTCTAACAGTTGGAGCTCCCCAATAGGGAATGAATCACATCACAGTGGGAATTTCCTGAGAACAAAGACTGGCTCTTCCCCATATGACTGAGGTCAAAAGAGACTTGGAGGTCTAAAACCGTCATTTCCATTAGCCTCATAGGATTGTAGATTTTATAGATAGAAGAATTCTTAGAAATCATGGTCAGCAAATCCAACTCTCTCACTGTACAGACAAGAAATTGAGCTTTAGAGGTTTTTAAATAACTTGCTCAGGGTCATAGAGTGAGTGTCAGAAGTGGAAGGTTTTCATCCAGGTCTTTTAGATGCCCAGTTCAGTATACTAACTATTATATTACCTCAAAGCTTTCCCAGGTTTAGAAGACCAATCTATAAAACATTTAAAAAAATTTTTAAAAGCTTTTTACTTTCAAAACATATGCATAATTTTCAACATTCACCCTTATAAAACCTTGTGTTCAAATTTTTTTTCTTCTACCTTTCCCCCACACTCCCCCAGACAAAATACAATATATGTTAAACCTGTGCAATTTTTCTATACATGTTTTTACAATTATCTTGCTGCACAAGAAAAATCAGATCAAAAAGGAAAAAAAAAAAACAAAATACAAGCAAATAACAACAAAAAAAGTGAAAATGCTATTGTGATCTACACTCAGCCCCTATAGTTTTCCCTCTGGATGTAGATGGCTTTCTCCATCATAAGACCATTAGAACTGGGCTGAGTCACCTCACTGTTGAAAAGAGCCACATCCATCAGAATTGATCATTGTATAATCTTGTTGCCGTGTACAATGATCTCTGGTTCTGCACATTTCATTTAGCATTAGTTCATGGAAGTCTCCCCAGGCCTCTCTGAAAACACCCTGCTTATAGAACAGTAATTATTACATTCATATACCAATACCATAACTTATTCAGCCAGTTCCCACCTGATGGGCATCCACTCAGTTTCCAGTTTCTTGCCAGTATAAAAAGGGCTGCTAAAAACATTTTTGCACATGTGGGTCCTTTTCCTTTTCTTATGATCTCTTTGGGATACAGGCCCAGTAGACATACTGCTGGATCAAAAGGTATGCACAGTTATGAAACATTTTTTAAAAAAATCTTCCAAATTGAAATACCATAATGGGCATTTAATAAATAATGATTGATTCTGTGTGAGCAAGAGGCCTAGCTACCCTTCTGGAGTCACATTTACTTTTGTTCTAGAGGGAAAAGTCACTAATATTAGGTAGAAAAGATCAGATCCCTTAATATGATTACTTGAAATTTGTGGACTAGTAGGGGAATCATCCTTTCAGCTTTATTAGTTACATCCATCTCCATGATGAGAGCAGAAGAGAATGTTATCTATACCATGGAGAAAGATAACCAGATGATCAGAATAGGCAGAAAAGAGAGGCTGCAGGCCACATATTACCTCCTCAGATAGGGTGGAGGCAGAGGTAACTGGGATTTCTAAATTGCAAGCTGCTTGTCTTTGTGTTCAGACAACCCAAGTGGACCCACATATCTTTACATGGGAACTCACACATCTTATAATTTTAACAAGAGTAAAAATAGTATTTATTTTCTATCACCTTATAGCAGCCTAAATAAGGTTCTTCACCCAAAAGACTTTGAATCTTACTCAGTATGATAAGGTTTAGATTTAGG
Source organism: Antechinus flavipes (assembly GCF_016432865.1). Lineage (NCBI taxonomy): Eukaryota > Metazoa > Chordata > Mammalia > Dasyuromorphia > Dasyuridae > Antechinus > Antechinus flavipes. The sequence continues at coordinate 137,436,721 of NC_067401.1, read as the reverse complement.
GAACCAAAATGAGATTAGAGTTTCTGGTGGTCAAGGAGTTAAATGATAAAGTCTAATGGCAGGTTTGGGGTTCAGGGAACCAAATGGAGAGGTTTGGCTCCCCTATATCCCCTTGGGATTTGGTGCAAGGGTAGGAAGTTTTGGGGAACCCCCTTCTGGCGGCACAGAGGTTCTTGTAAAAGAATTTACAGACCCAAAAACCTAGATTGATAAAAGAGATTTATTATGGGGTTTGGAAGTAAGGTTAGAAATCCTGACAGAGAGGCATAAATGAGTTCACAAAATGATGGTTATATTCTAAATTATGTCTCTGAAACTTGGAATATGGGAGTAAGAATAAGATTCTGGGGTCTCATAATGATTGATCCACTTCCCACTTCTACAGTATGTATTTCTTGGGCCCTTCATTTGTCAAACAGTGGAATGAGGATGGGGGTGGATGGGATAGATTAGAAGATCTCTGCCTCCCAGCATCCTTTAGGCCATTTCCCCACATCCAACAAAAGTCACAACTTCATGGACTAAAATCACCAGTCACAGAAATAGATGAAGATTTTATTTGACTTTAGCAATCAAGAGATTAACAGAACTCAGTATCCATTATTCTTGCTTATCCAAAATAATTCAAATCCACCTGCTGCTCAGGAAAACAATTCCAAACCACTGGCTTCTAATTACTCACTATGAAAGGCCATTACAGCAAGGGTTGTATATTTGCATAGAAAAGAGCCAAAAATCAGGAAGTGACAGCCAGAGAGGTATCTCCTGAGATTTCCTGTGCTCAAAATCACAGAACTCCCCCTACTTGCTTCTTTAAAAAAGTTACTTCTATGAGGAAGGGGGAGGCTGGGGCAAGATACTTCACATGGCCAGATGAGAGCCTGGATGCATCAGTTCTCTGCTTTGCTAAATGTGACCAACCAAAGCAGCTAGTTGGAGATAAAGGGTTAGTGAACAAAAGGAAATTCCCAGTCATTTCTCTGAATGACCTCTAGATGCAGGGCTATAACAGAAAGCAGTGCAAATTCACTTGGACTCGCTTCATCTTGGCTTGACCAATTCAACAGCAGTTAGGTGACAGAGAGGGCTAATCATTTCAGTGCCCAGACCAGCTCTGGAATGTAAAGCCAGGACAGCCTCATTCTGGGGCTGTCTCACTGAGTCCCTTTATAGAAAAGTAAAGGCTACAGGCTGGTAAAACCTGAGCTGTTATCTGAACTAACAAAGACTGATCCAAAAGGATGAAGGTTAAAGAGTATCGTAAAGATGGGTCATCAGGACGCCATCCCCAGAAGAAAGAAGGACTGAGTAGATTTAGTAGTTTCAGATTTAGAATCAATCTTGACCCATTACTCTTAAGAGGGGCTTTTTGGCCTACTCTACCTGAGGCCAAGCAGTTGTGACACTTTTTAAAGTGAGTGGCAGAACACATGGTCATCATACACTTGTCGCTCAGCCTCTGAGAAGACCTCATCACAATATGGACAGTCCAGGATATGGGTCTGCAGGTGCTGCTGGAAGACGGTTTCTTCCACATCATCAGGGAAGACCCCATGGCAGATGGGGCACTTTTTGATAGAGGGCTATGAAGAGGGAGAGACAGAGATCAACAACTATTTAGTCACCTAAGGGGTAGGGACCTAGTGATTCACACGTGGAGTTACCCAAATAGAAGCAAAGCTTGAGCTGTTTCAGATTTGGAAAAAGATATAAAAACTAAACCCATCTCCTGTCCCAGACCACACTATGCACTCTTCCCCTCTGATGGATCTTTTCTGTCTCTCCATCAGGAGATGTTTAGGATTAGTGATTCACTGAAATGGCTTCCAATTCAGAAGGCACACTGTTTCAATCTGAGCCACATCTGTGCAATTACTCTGCTCTTTGCTATTGTTTAGTTGTGCCCTACTCCTCATGACCCCATTTGGAGTTTTCTTGGCAGATACTACATTGTTTGTTCATTTCCTTCCCCAGCTCATTTTATAGAAGAGGAAACTGAGGTAAACAGGGTGAAGTGACTTGCCCAGGGTCACACATCTAATAAGTGTCAGGATCATGTTATTGGACTTGAGCCGGGAAGGATAATCCCTTTAGGATTTACTATGAGAAAGCCTAACAATGAGATACTTACCAGGCTGGGGACATGGATATCTTGTGTAGCTGGAAAAAAACAAAAATGTTTCATTCATAGAAATTATTTTCTCCTTTCTTCTCCAACTCCAATCCTTTAGGCCTTATATGCTTCCCTTCCCTCCCCCCTTATCTTTAACTCTCTATGAACACCTCTCTGTATGACTGCGGTGGGAGAGCCGAGTTCAAGCCGATAAAGGAACAGAATGACAAGAGGAGACAAGAAGGACCAAAGAGAGATATCCTACCAGAAACAAAAACACCTTAAACCAAAATCAGATTACATAAATTCTGCAGATGCAAATATATTTTATGCAAATAAGATGCAATTAAAAAAAAAAAAGAAAAACAGATGTTGTGACCTTTCCTGTTTCACACATTTGGAAATGGCTGAAAAATAATTCCAATGGCACAGTCTCAGGTATCAGGTAGCCCTCTGGGACCCTAAAGAAAGCTGTGCCAATAAACCAAAACCAGACTCCTTCCTTCCTTCCTTCAAAAGCATGTTCACTGAAGAGTCCTGAAAGGCAAGCCAAATTGGCGTCTATTTCCTTTCTGTTTTCCCATCTTCTCTGCATATCTAATGAACTCCATACCTCCTTTTCTTTACTAAGATCTGTTAGGGGGTTTCCCCCCTTCTCTTCCATCTCCTCCTCAGGTGCCTGTTACTGGACAGTACATCTCATCTCTCCTCCCATTTCTGAACCTTAATTAGCTTCCCCAGCTTTGGTGTTTAGTGTATATCTTCTACCTAAAGACATTTCTCTGATTTATAAATGGGGTCTATAGCCACGGGACTCAATTTGTGTCTGCTGCCTCTGGGCGAATGATCCGATTTGCGTCTCCCAGGTCCAGATTTATTTCTCAATTAACACGTTCTACCAAGCAATCTTTCTATTGGGTCTTCAGCTTTTGCCCAACAAGCAAATCCTCCGCATGTCTGTCCTGCCAACGGGGCTGCTATTTTAATGAGCAGAAGGGAGAGGATTTAGTGGGAGTCAGGGATGAAGGCAGAACATTTCCAACTGGGATGATGTGGGAGGGGCCTTACCAGAATAAGGATTTCCAAAGATGAGTCCAGTGTTTTCTTCTAGGGCTTCTTGAACAGGAGCAGGGTTAGAGAGCAGTTTAGAGTCAGACTTCTCACAGACATAACACAGTAGCTTCTGGTTTTCCTTCTGCAAGAGCTATAAAGAGAATATTTGGATGAAGTAACAGGAAGTAGTTGATAAATTCTTCAGTGCTATCAGGAAGGAGCTTCACTACAACCACTGGCTTTCAATTATCCATTGCATGGGAGTGGGGTGAGGAAGCCCATAGCAACAAAATCTTGACACATTCAACAATTTCTATGCAATCTAGGTAATTTTTAAAAAATCTGGCTATGAATTGGTTATTCTATTCATCCTATAAAACACAAACACAAAGTTAGCATGCTAAACCTACTAACAGTGGAACAAAGTGGCCTTGGCATATTGTGTCATGGGACGATAAGACTGAAAATTTGCTATAGATCCCATTATTGATTCAAATTTCTCCAGTAGATAACACTTTTAATTTTTTGCACATTGTATATTGTTAAACTGATTTAAATTCCCTTTCTCTTTTTTCTCTGTCTCATCTTTAAGCAACCACAGAACAGGGATAGAGCTAAAGGAAAGTCAGGAAGAATTACTTTTAACTGTTATATGATTAACTTAATTGCTAATATTCCTATGTTTCTACATGCAGCATATTTCCCCAGGTGATTTATGCCAATATCAAGATCCATTTTGAATAAAGCTTAAAACATGTTATTTCTCCACTTATTAACAAAATCTTGGGACATCTGTGGAACGGTGAAGAATAATGACCCCCAAGGTCAGAGTTTAGGTCCCATCTCTGACCTTTGATATCTTGGCAACTTTGGGCAAGTAGTTCAATTTCCCTGAACTTCAGTTTCCCCGTCTATAAAATGGGGAGGCTGCAATAGATGGCTAGCCTTTGATCTACCTTCCAATCAAAGATCTACAAGACCAGCTCCCTCAGCCAAGAAAAATCAATTCCAAACCCAGAAACAGCTGTGGCAGTCAGTCTGAGTGAAAAGAAACAGAATGAGAGTACAAAGGATGTGCTGGAGACACTGGGATTAAATTTTCTATAGGAGCATTTACATTTCAAAATAGCAATCTACAAATCAGGACCTGTTACTTAAGAGTTAATAATGGAAGTTGAACTCACCAATGTGTTTGCATCCATTTTTTTGTTGTTAAATACTGAGTAGCATGCCCCTGCACTGCTATAGGAGGGCGGTAGAAAGCTCAGAGAATGAAGTCACCACCAGACTGGAGGCTGGTAACTATAGGCGAATGATCATGACCACAATGGGCATTTTTATAGTACTTTGAGATTTACAAAGTGCTTTCCTCTCAGAGCCTCACAAAACTCCTAGGGTATACTTGTGATTGAGGTCAACATGTTGCTACTCTTGTTCAGTATAGCTCAGAATCACAGCCTGTCAGAGTTGAAAGGAATCTCTAAGAGTACCTTATCTACTTTATTTTATAGACAGGTAACAGGACTAGAGAAATTAAGAGTTTCAGAGATACTGGGCATCTAGCTGCAAGGAGAAAGGAGCTAGAACTCCTAAGTAGCCAGAACATGAACAATGTGTTCACATGTACACATCCTACATTCTGTGGCCTTGGATCGACAGGCCAAATAACTTCCCTTTTGTTTATTTGCCACCAATGTTGATCCACTAAAATAGGGCTCAATAAATTTTGGTGAAATGAATAATAAGAAATCACTGATGATAAGCCAGCACACCAAGATAGCTGCTGTCTTTTCTGTGCACAGCTTGGCAATGGAAACACTGAGCCAGGGGATCAGTGGTTATTCACATGAAATCAGTACTAGTATCCAACCCTTCATTCCAGCTTTCTCCCCACCACCCAACATGATGACAGTGAACAGATGAGAAGAAACCAGTGAAGCTCAAATGAACAAATGACCTGTTTCAAATTAAACCACTTCTCTGCAGTTTGCCATAGGAAGCTGCAGGTGTCATGCAGAGATCAACATTTGGGGCAGGACTAGAAAATAAAAGAAAAAAAGATTCTCCCCTTTTCAGGATCTTCTTACATCTTTTTCTCCTTCTACTCTGGTCTTCTCCCTCTGTAGCTCCTGATAGAAAAACTTGTTCTCATCTAGCCTCTTCATCAGGTCACTGATCTGGTTCTGTCAGGAGAAATGAGACCAAATTAAGAACAGATTTCAATTTGGGAACTGGGCCCATGGGTGACATGGAGGACAGCAGAAACTTTTCCTGGGTAAGACTGGGGCATAGGGAAGAGCTAGTTGGCACCCAAATGTTGATCCTTTTGGTCTGGTCAGGGATATAAGTGAGGGAAAGGGGAAAGTGGGTGGTGAGGTAGAACCCTAAAACTGACCAAAGGGAAATCTGGAAGAGCAGTAGCACAATAATCCTTGTGATGAAAGAATACCTCATTACAAGAGTTTTCACACTCTACAGTGAATCCTCTACCTTAGCCTACCTGTCTAGTAAGTGCCCAGTTAAGACTACCAAGTGATTCGAAAAAATTTGAAAGTGTCTTAATCTAAAGTCACAGATGGAAAAAGGATCGAAGTCTTCTGTTTTTCAGTTTGGTGGTGTCCCCTTCCTGGCTGAAGGCATGACAAATTAGCTTAACCATCGCTGGAGTCTTAGGGATTTTTCATTTATGCTTTTCCCACCTCCTCCTACATACATACACATGCACACACCTCAGAAAACACTAAAATTAATTCTCCTTTTTATTAAGGATTTTATTGGAATGCTGGTGCCCAAGCTGCTTTGTGCTTTTAGCTGGCCCTGAGGTAGGAAGGGGGAAAGGGTCTACCCGATGGCAGGGGTGACTGCAGGCTCCTTGCTCCCCAGCCCCACAGGCTCTTGTTGGCTTTTCTTGTCCTTCTGTCTGTCCCCGTTCGCTTCCTCAAAAGGCAGAAATGAAAAGTACCATCTGAGCCTGTGGAGGAACTTGCCCAACGATGATGGAACCCTTTATGAGATCTTTAGTGAGAATGGGGCTAGTAGGTCTCAGGGGACCCCAAAGCCACGCATATATGCACATACTGAGCTCCTTTCCCTACCCCCACCCCAGCCCTTAAATTCCCTTCTACTCTGCAACTGAGAGGACAGCCCCCAGCTTAGCTGCCTGAAGACCCCCAAGCCCTACTCCCCCTGCCTTCCCACCCCTGCCTTGGTCACGTACCAGCACAGCAGCCTTCAGCTGCCTGATCTGTTTGTGGAGGCGCTGACACTCTTTGTACTTCTCTATGAAACAGGCTCTCCCAGCCTCTACCTTCGCCTTCAGCCGTTCCACCTCCTGTACTAACTGCTTCTCCACTGGCGCTTTCTTGTCCCTAGGTCTCTGAAGTACAAGATACATTGCCCCCAGGGTTAGCTGCCTCTTTGAGGGAGGGATATGGTGCTGGTACCCGAGAGGTGATGGGGCTAGAGGGCCCCAAAATATATAGCTATAAAAATCAAGGAAACCTAGGCACTGTGAAGCATGCCACGATAAGACCTACCTTTCACAAAACAGCAGGCTAAATCATCAGGCTTCAATCTAATTCAATAATTTATTGTGCCATAGACTGTAGAACCTTTCCTTATCGTTTTATTCTAATGTCTTACTGTGGCCTGGAAGTGACTAGGTATATTCAAAGACTATTTCTGTAAAGCACAAGCTCTGGCTAGTCTTTACCAAGGAGATAAAGACTTAAAGAGTCTGGATCTCCAAGGAGACTGTCTCTCTGAATCGAAGTAGCTAAGCGTGAAATGGAACATTGCCTTTATGGCCATGGCTCTTTATAAAACATGGAGAAGGTGCCATCTGGGTCAATTAAGAGAATGACCACATAGATAAAATCACATGTCTTCCCAAATACAAGGCATAGCATCATATTAAAGAGAATCACAACCAACTCCATTCTTGATTTTACAAATCCAAGAAAAATAGCTCAGAGTTCAGGATCTCTCCCATGCTTGCCAAACAATTTTTAATAGTTCTTCCTCTTTGACACGTTGTATTCCCCATGTCAGACAGCAGTAATGTAATAAAGAGCTCACATTTTTAAAGTGACAAACAAGATAGGTAAGTAGTACAAACGATTGCCCAATAAATGTTATACTACAATGCCAATTTATGGTCAGAAAAGGCTGGACTATACAGCATTGTAAGGTAATGTGTATTTGTGTATATACACTGAAATGTACAGATACATATACATACACATTTACATATTTGTATAATTTTAGCCCAGACATGATTTCATTGGCATAGGGAATATGGGGAGAAGAATTTCCTCCTAAACAAAGCAGACTGGCAGCTGTTCTGAAAATTATTCTTGAACCTTGTGTGTTGTGTCAGTGTCTGTCCTGTGATTTCATCTGGGTAAAGAATTTCTAGGAAGGAATCTAATTTCTAACTACACAAATCACAAACTTACAAGTTACTGTGTCAAAAAGTTGCTTGAGATTCACTGTCTTGACCAGGGTCACATGGGCAGTATCACTCAGTAGTCAACTTTGAAACCTGCTTTTCCCAATTCCAAGGTTGGCTCTTTAGTCATTACGTTAATCTGCCTCTCATTCATTCACACACACTCTCTTTCTCATTTATAAAAATTCTCACTACTTGGAATGCTACAAACCTCATTCTCCTGAACAGTTACAAGTTTCACATACAGTACATTAAATGTGTATGTCCTGATACCATCTCTGTGAGGAGAAAGTAAAGGACTGTGACCGTCTTTTTCCAGGTGGGGCAGCCAAAGCCCTCAGAAGGCAGAGGACTTGGGGAACTCACACAATGTGTGAACAAGGAAGCGGAGAGCACTGGAATCCAGGATTCCTACCTCCTTGTTCAGGATACATCATGAGTTAACAGTTAGCTTTCTAAATATCTTCATCACTTATTTTCTACAGGGAAACCCTCACCACCCTCTATTGCCTTCAATAGCCTCTCTTTCCCTACTTGTACAGAAATAGGATGATCAGAAAGACAATGCTGTCCTCCCTAAAACAATCTCCATATCCTCTTCTCTCAGGCCCCTTCCCTCAGAACCACTCAGACATGCCGTGAGTTCCTGGTGCTTCCGGGTTGATGCAGTTTCCTTTTGCTTCATTTCCTCCACAGTCTGTTCAAGCTTCTGCTGGTGCTCCCTCTGCACAAAAACACAAACTTAAGCCAAGCATCATCACTGGGGCAGGGGGAGAGGGGCTGTGGGTGAACAGAATTCAAGGGGGCCCCTCCTCCTCAACTTCTGGGAGAAAAAAAAATCCACTGAGACACCAACATTCCAGATGGGCTCCCCTGACATCCCCTCGAGTCACATTCAGATAAAGAGGCTAATAACAGCAATATGCAAAACAGCCTATCATTTATAAAGGTTAACACAAATTGTGTATTTCTATCGTTCCCCATGGTTCTACCTGTTTTGTCAAACTGAGAAGTAGTTGTTCATTTTCCTTCTTCAAATGCTCCAACTGCTCTGTCTTGTCCCGATCTCCCTGAGACAGCTTCTCCATTTCTTTCTCTTGTATGGAAATCTGTGCCTATTAAAAAAAGGTCAAAAAGACAAAAACAGAGAAGGAGTAGGATGAAAGAAGGCTGATATTTTGTGAAGCACTTCAAAAGATATGTATTTGCAATGCAGACCCCAGACCCTCCCATAAAACATCTCTTGGCAGTGTTCCACCTTATTCATGACTTTATCTCCATACATTTCCATGACATCTCCCAAATGGGAGATTTGCTCTTAGGGGACAGAGTCTAGCCTCGCTCATGAGAACCCAAGGGCTCTCACTGTAGGGCCTGGCCTTTCTTTGTACATAGAAATTGTCCTCAAGATTAGATCACATGGAGGAGGCTGGAGGGGAGGGTATGCAGTTGTAGCAGTATCATGCATTTTAAACAGGAACTAAAATAACCAAATACCTAAACTACTTGTAGACTCTGGGATGGAAGGATATGTGGGACAGGCCTTAAAAGACATGAGGTGGGACAAATCAGAATTGTATAAATGGAAATGCAAACATATTCTGATCTAGTGCCTTTTAAGCCTAAATGCTTATTATGCCAAACTACATCATCAAGTCTTTGAGGAGAGAAAGAACAGAGAGATATGTTAAATAATAGGGACAACTTCTTGCCCACCTGAAGCTGATCAAGATGATCAAGAGTAGTCTTCAGCCTGACACATATTTTCTCATTTTCTGAGGCCACATTCTGGTTCTGTACTTTAAATCTAAGAAAAGAAAAGATGGATTTCAACATCTGCCTTTGTGCCTCATTCATAAAGTTCAGGAAAGCAAGCTCAATTATGTCCTATAGATGTCTTGAATGGTTTAAACTATGGCAGCTTCACCTTATTCCTGCCCAGTCCCCATGAAAAACCACTAATTCCTCCTTTTTGTTGTATTGATTACTTGACTCTTGAGTTGTGATCCAGAATCCTGGAACATCCCATTTGAAAGGGGATCCATCCTCTTAGCTTTTGGAATAAACATGCTCTTAAAAGAGGCAGTATGGTAGAGTAGGAGGAGCCATGAAGTTGGGACAGGATCTGAATCTCATCTCTCACCCTTACTAGTTGACACTTCTTAGTATTTAAGACTCAATTTATTCTTATATAAAATAGGGAGAATACAGATACTCCCTACCTCACAGAGCTGAGTGTGAGGATCACATGAAATTTGGCATATTAAATGCTCTGTAGGTCTTACTCTTCTCCAATGGCTTCTAACACTTTATTCAGGATCATCAGGGATCTGTTAGTATTGCAGAGGTCCATAAAGGCATACTCACTGAAGTAATTCTGTCTCCCAACAGCCCTTCTGTACTTTCAGACTCTTGTTCTCTTCATTCAGGACAGTGACCTTCTGCTCCAATGTCTTGTTGATCTCTGTCAGCGACTCTAGTCTCTCCTGCAGTTCCTGAAAAGGAATACATAAAGGCTATGAGTATAGCCACTTCATCCCAGGAATTTTTACAGTATTTAATATTCATTCAGAGAATCCTGTATATCTCTGCTCATTCCTGCCCTCTTTCGGTGTCTCATCTTCAAAAATGTATCAGACCTGAAATGTTTTCAATATTCCACTCTGAGGAATATAGCAATATGGGAAAGACAATACAGACCACAAGATATGATCAGCTTCTCTTAAGTGTGTTCAAAGGGGAACTTTGTTGAAAATAGAACAAAGAACATGGAAAGAAAAAAACAAAAAAAGACCAAAAGGGAGGAAGCAATAAAAAGGAACTCATGAAAGGAAGATCACAATTGAGAAATAAGAGGAAGAAAGCTTTTTAGCTCTATATAGCATTGAAACAATTCCAGGACTTCAATGGGAAAGTTGGTTATCAATGAGCACTATGTTTTATTTCTTTCAGAAATTCTATGAAGTGGGAAAGGCCTAGAAAGATGAAGCAAAAATTGTTAATAGCCTTTTATAATAATCCTACAACAGAATTTTATAAAATTTGGACTGTGGGTTATGAAAAAGCCTCAAGATTATTAGCAATAAAGCTCAAGAAGTAAAGAAAAAAATATATAAAGTTGTAGGAGAGGAAGACCCAGTGATTCTAGGGTTTATTTTGTCTTATATCCTTCATTTTTTCCATCACAGTTCCAATTTTCTACTCCTTGTCTTGTGTTTTTTTTTTTAAACATCTCTTCTCCTAAATTTCATAATCTACTTCTGTTCAGAAATTATTAGTGTTTTATAGAATCTGAAATTTGTTAGTTAATACACTTTAAAGTATTAATACAGTCTATATTTACGCACTCATATTCTAGGTCAATCTCTAAATTCCAGTCAATCTGTAATGATTTAGGATATGCCTGTCAAACAGCTATTCAGATTCAGATTATTTTCTCCCCCCTTCAGCTATCCATCGCATCCCAATCACTATAAAATGATGCGATTTAGCTAATCTTCTGATACACTAAGAGTTGTTTTACACACAGGAGATGAGGAAAGGCTAAATTCACAAGCCTGCCAAAAATGGAGCTCAAAGTTCCTCTCATAGAAGCCACCATACCTGAGTTTTTTGAAGTTCAGCATGCATGTCTGAGTTCTGTTTCTGGAGACTAACACAGTTGTCTTTCAGCTCCTGGTTTTGTTGGCGAAGTTCCTTATTGAGCTGCTCAATCTCCTCCACTTCTCCCTGGAAAACAACATCTGCTTAGATCCAAAATGGAAAATAACAATTCCAATTAGCAAAAAACGATATGGAGTACTCCTGACTGAGATTCACTCTGTCTTCTCTGCTACTGATCATACCTCAATAAAATGGAGAATGAAATCCAACAGAGCATTTTTATTTTCTAAATATTATTCGTAATCCAAAAGCTAGAAAACCTTCTAGATTGATAACTATTAACAATTCTAGAGTAATCATTCTAGAGTAAAAATCTAGAGTATCAGGCACAAATATTGGCTAATGCTATTTCCTATATGCTAAGTGCTCTCCCTTCTTTTATCCACCAAATCATACCGCTCACCTGTCTCAAAAATTTATCTCCTCCAAACTGTCTTCTATAATGAATCTCACTTAATTATGAATAATTTTTCTACTCCCTTAGTATTTATACTATTTGTATTCACTATTTTGCATCAGTAAAAACCTACTTATTGAACACATGCAATGTGCTAATAGTTAATAGTTAATAAATAGAATGAACCATTTTAGCCCTCAAAGGACTCATAATCGTCCAGTTAGGAACCTGAAACATACACAGTCAGACACAGTGGGCAGTAAATTCATTTCAGAGAAGATAAAGAGCAGTTACTATTATTTAGCTTGTAATGATTTTATGTTATTTCAGATGTACAATTTGGGCTCCCCAACTAGACTAGAAGATCTCTCAGGGCAGGAGCCATTGTTTGTTATTTCTTTAGGATCAGTTATTCAATACTCAAAAAATGCATATGAACTCTAATCTAGAATTTGGAAATAAATTATTTCCTAATTCCAAATTGGAAGTGCCTCTCTTAACCTGAACAGGAGAAACTGGGGGGGAGGGAGAAGCAGGGAGAAGTGGTGGTTGTATAGGGAAGCAGAGGAAAGAGGACAAATCTGCACACCTGAGTGGTGACCACCAAGATGTCCTCCTCGCTTTCTGGACGGAACTGGAAAGGGACACTGGCTCCCCGGACAACACCATCCTGATCCACATAGCAGAACTGATAATATTCATCATCTTTAGGTAGGTAGTAAGCTGAAAAAATAGTCATATATCTTAACTCAAAAGGGAGTTTTCTATAGCAGGAAATCCTGAAAACCTGGGAGAATTTTGTGTTCTCCATGGAAAATTTAATGTAGAAACTACAATCAGAGGAAACAACATTAACTATGGTTAGTTATAGCTAGAGCTCTGCTTGGCTAATGTAGATGCCATTATGGTTAAGAGAGGTTCTTTCCAAGGCCTATCTGTAGCTAGGAACACAGGGGAGGAGGGTCTATCAAAAGGGGGCAGGGCTGCTGACTCAGCGCTGCTTCTTACCTTTAAACTGCACTTGTTGCTGCAAGGATGATTTACTATTGAGGTCAGCAGGCAAAGTAGCCCACATAAAGGTGTAATATTCTCGGGTTGTCTTCCATCCTACCTGGAGTAACAAAGGAATGATAAAAGCAATTCAGCAAAAATTTGCTTGTTAGATACAGAGCACTGTGCAGAAGTTGAAATGGCTATAAAGTTTGAATAAAACACAATTCCTATCCTTATAGTAAGAGAAATAATTCAAATACATGAATAACTATAATAAAAATGATGCATGATGGCTTGATAAATTCAAGATTACAAAACATTCAGGAATGAACAACAATGATTCAATAATAAATACTGGAAAAACTGAAGATGGTGAAAAATGGGATTAGATCTGTTTGTCCTATATATGACAAATGCTAAGTGGATTCATGATCTAAATACAAAAAAGTATACTTCTACAAAAAGTCAACATATACCACTATAAAAAATGAGAAGAAAAAAAATACTTTTGTCTCAACTGTAGAAAAAGATGAAAGATTCTTATTTATCTGCAAATTAAGACAACTGTGAGATACCACTACACACCTCTCAGATTGGCTAGGATGACAGGAAAAGATAATGCTGAATGTTGGAGGGGATGTGGGGAAAACTGGGACACTGATACATTGTTGATGGAATTGTGAATGCATCCAGCCATTCTGGAGAGCAATTTGGAACTATGCTCAAAAAGTTATCAAACTGTGCATACCCTTTGACCCAGCAGTGTTACTACTGGGCTTATATCCCAAAGAGATCTTAAAGAAGGGAATGGGACCCACATGTGCAACAATGATAGTGGTAGCCCTCTTTGTAGTGGCAAGAAACTGGAAACTGAGCGGATGCCCATCAACTGGAGAATGGCTGAATAAATTGTGGTAAATGAATGTTATGGAATATTATTATTCTGTAAGAAATGACCAGCAGGATGATTTCAGAAAGGCCTGGAGAGAGTCACGTGAACTGGTACTGAGTGAAATGAGCAGGCCCAGTAGATCATTATATACTTCAACAATAATATTATCTGATGATCAATCCTGATGGACATGGTTCTTTTCAACAATGAGATGAACCAAATCAGTTCCATTTGTTCAATAATGAAGAGAACCAGCTACACCCAGTAAAAGAATTCTGGGAAATGAGTGTGAATCACAGCATAGCATTTCTACTCCCTCTTGTTTTTGTCTGCTTGCATTTTTGATTTCCTTCTCAGGTTAATTTTATCTTATTTTTAAGTCTGATTTTTCTTGTGCAGCAAAATAACTGTATGGATATGTATACGTATTTTATATTTAACATATACTTTAACATATTTAACATGTATTGGTCTATCTGCCATCAAGGTGAGGGGGTGGGGGAAAGGAAGGGAAAAGTTGGAACAGAAGGTTTTTCAAGGATCATTGCTGAAAAATTACCCATGTATCTATCTTGTAAATAAAAAGCAATAAAAAAATTAAAAATGCACAGCAATAGCCAAAAAAAAAAAAAAAAAAGATTCTTATTTATCACACAAATGTTAAAAATTTCTGGGCACAAGAGATGAAATTTATTATGTAAAAATAAAGGTATTCAAGATAAGGAAAAGAAAATCTTTGCAGTAAATACACCAGATTAAAAAACAGATGGCATCCAGGCTATAAAGACCTGACGTGAATTTAAAAAGTTCAAATATGCTGCTTAATAGATAGATGATTAACAGTCAAAAGACATAAACAAAGGAAAAGCCCATTGAGGAAGAAACTTAAAAGGAGGAAAGCATTTTTTAAAAAGAAATGATATTAAAATTAAAAGGTATCAATAAAAAATGTAAAAAAGAGATATGAACAAAGAGTTCATGAAGATATACAAATTACTGATAATCACTTAATCAAATGTTCTAAAGTCAGAGATTAAAAAACTTAAAAAGTCAAAATTAAACAACTTTGAGATATCCTCTTACATTTATCAAAATAGGCAATAAGTTTTAAAATGACAAAATTCACTACTAGTAGGAATTGTAATCACATATTATTAAATTGTTAGTAAAACTCTGACTGGTACATTTTAGAAATCAAGCAATCTAGAAATTTAAAATACAAAACTTATCACTTTGACCAATGATCCCACTGCCAAGACATCCTAATCATGTTTGAAAAAGTATGGAGAAAGGCTAAACAAGCAACTTTTATGTGTTAACAGTAAAAAGCTGGAAAGTATACATATGTCAAATGATAGAAGTAACTAAATAAATTGTAATATATTAATGTAATGGAATATAATTGTACCCTAAGAAATAATTAACGAATGGAATAAATTGAATGTAAAAAAATCCTTACATGACATAATGTGAAATAAATAAAAATGAATCAGAGCAATAGGATATGACTACATAAAAATAACAAACTAAAGAAGAAAAATGACGCCACCCCAATGCCTTTGGGGAAGAAGGTGTCCATGTATATTGAAGATTCCAATACCAGAATTTTTTAGATTCAGCTAGGTGGCACACTGGATAGAGCACCAAGCCAGGGGCCAGGAAGACCTGAGTACAAATCTGGCTTCAGACATTCACTAGTTTTGTGACATTGTTGTTGTTTTTTGCTGAGGCAAGTGGAGTTAAGTGACTTGCCCAGGGTCACACAGCCAGGTAGTGTTAAGCGTCTGAGTCCAGATTTGAACCACTTAGCTACCCCATTTTGTGACGCTGTTCATGAAAATCTGCCTATTTCCTTCTCAAATGTTTATTAAAGATGCCTTTAGTATGCATATTAACTCTTCCTATTTTCCTGAAGATTTTGTAGCCACAAGAAAGTATGAATTGGTAGTTATTGATAGCCTCTCAATTTCCCTTTTTGAAACTATGAGTGTGATTTTTTTTTTTCCTAATCAACTCATTTTTTTCTCTTCTTTCAAATATCATGAAAATCAATTCTTCAGATGCCTGTTCTGTTGTGGTCTTCTTATCTTTCATTTTAGTAACATATCTACTTTCT
Organism: Antechinus flavipes; assembly: GCF_016432865.1. Lineage (NCBI taxonomy): Eukaryota > Metazoa > Chordata > Mammalia > Dasyuromorphia > Dasyuridae > Antechinus > Antechinus flavipes. Next base: position 137,421,044 of record NC_067401.1, on the reverse strand, counting down.
CATGTAAGTACATCAAGGACTATGACAGGAATCCCAATGTGGTGGTTCCATTGTCATTAATGATTCTAATCTCTTAACTGAAATGAAGGCTTTTGAATGCCAATGCTCTGCTTGTAAGACTATCTGACTTCATGCCATGGGATACCACAATCTCCTGGCAGTTAAAATTGCAGGTCATCCTAAAAGTAATAAGGAAAGACATGGTGCCTATAGGTAGACTATAGCATATTACAAATGATACACTAGTTTAAAAAATAATTTGAAAAAAGTTATTAGAGGTATTTGTCTATAACAGAATTGTGGATTTAGAGCTGGAAAGTACCTAAGAAATTATCTGGTCCAATCTCCTCATTTTATAGATGAGGAAACAGATGAGATGAAGTGACTTTCCCAGGATGACACTTGTACTAAGTGTCACAGTTGGACTTTGTATCCAGCACTCTCTGGGCCTAGCAAGTATGATGAATAGGGGATAACAGATAAACAACCATGGTGGTACCTTGTGCAATGCCACAGGATCAAAAGAAAGGTCTCTTCCACATTTGGTGGAATATCAAGAGAACAGAACAGAAATAATTTCCTGGAAAAAAGTTATGGCAGGGACACAGATGATGAGAAGGTTGGCAGAATTTATTAGTCATGAATGGGTTCTGATCTAAACAACTGGAAGAAAGAAAATCCACCCTCGGGAGCTCATGGATCCATCATCCTAACACTTTATATTGTACATACTTGTTCAAGCCAATGCTTGCAGTATGCCTCAACCTAGAAGCTGTCAGACATCTAGATTTGCTTATTTTTTTAAGTATAAAGCAATATGTAACATAAATTAAAAGTTTTCTAGTGACAATGACTATGATTCAGTGACTATAAAAAGCCTTTCAAGACACTGATGGAAATAAACATCTCATGGTAGAAGACTTTAGGTAGAAAAGGGGGAACCCCCAAGAGATGCCCCAAAGGTAAAAGACCCACCCAAATTAGTTATAGAAGAAGAGCCTGTCAGAGAAAGGCAAGGGTATACTGCAACTACACTTTCAGAGATCCTGCACAGCAGAAAATAAACTAAATCAGCTCATTTGCTATATTTTGAAACTGCCCAGGCCCAGTGGGGGAAAGGAGAACTAAAAATAAATTCAACTTTAGTTTATTAAAAAGTTAAAGTAGAGTTGAAAAGGCCACACTGAAAAGTTAACAACATACTAAGGCATGTTTTAATGTCTAATTAGCATACACCCCAGTTGTTATATATAGGAGACATCACAACCTGAGGAGGTCTACAAAAACTGGGATTTTAGAGTCCTCATTCATATCCTGCAGTTTCTTAATGTCTTGTGTCCAAAATATCAAGTTGAAAAGCCTCAGAATTATGGCTTCCTCCAAACAGAAGGATTATTTTTATTTGTGTGTGATTTCTATTTTTTGGCTTCTTCACTGGGCCAGAGTTAGGAGGAGAATCTCTAGTCTCTATGCTACCACTTTATGACTCTTACCTCTAAAACAAATTCATTTCCTTCTTTTGGGGTCTTAGCCATTGTCAAGTGGCTAAAAAAACAGGAGCCTAGCCAGGAAACAGAAACAGTAGAACGAACAGGGATTTCAATGGGGAGATCTAAAATTCCTAGTATCAGGTCAATTACTGGTTTGTGGCGTTCTCTATTTATAAAATGGTTCCTACCACAACAATTCTCACATCCTGCTTCAAAGAATGAAATGAATTCTTACAGAGAAATCCCTGGAAGCCAGAAATGAAGGATAGAACTTTTAAGATACAGTCAAATCTCAATTATCTATTTTGACTCACATGATACCTACACCACACATATGAGCTTCACTCATGTGGGTTAATAAAAACACCACACTGATTCATATCAGAGATCAACTGGAGTCACATTTCTGTCTCTCACATTGGCTCAAAGGGAAAATTTATGGTAAAGTGAAGCAATAGTACTTCACAAATGTATCCCTAACCTTTTTTTTTAACAAGTCATAGATTTATTATAAATTAAATTTATCTATCTGAATCATTCAAATGTTTTTATATTTTCATCTCTATCAACTTTTATGATAAAAAGTCCAATATCATGAAACCACAGAGCTGAAATAGATATGAAGAATCATATGAACTAATCTTCTCTGTAAAAACAGTTGAGGAAACTGAGGTAACAAATTGACTTGTCCAAAGTCAGTAGAAATTAGCCACCCATCCTAATCAACTAAGTAATGATTAAACTATAATCCAGGCTTCCTGATTCCAGTCTAAGTATGCTTGCTTTTTTTTTTTTTTTTTTAACAATACCAATCTTCCACATAATATACATTTTCTATATAAAAATTTTTCTTTTTTTAATATCAAAATTTTTCTTTCAGACTCTCTTGTGAATCTGGTATATAAAGCCATGTTTACCAAAAGAGTATCACTGAATACACTAAAATTTCTTATATTTGTGTAGTGCTTTATGGTGTGTCAAGGATATCTTTCTCAACAACCCTGTGAGGTAAGCACCACAAGTATTATAAATGTCATTTTACACATATGGAAACTGGGTCTCAGATGATCATAGCCAGAAACAGAACTCTAAACTAGATATCATCTTGTCTTTCAGTAGGATACTGCAAATGTCAAAATCTCAGCATGACAATAAAAACAGTGCTGTCCTCCTCCCTTCAACCTTTATCTTTCCAGACAGAGCTTGTTGTCTTGTCTTTGGTCTCAATAATCTGTCTTCACGTGGAAGTTATTCTATCCCCCTGACCCACTTTCGTTGTTCTTCTCTGAACTTTTTTTAGAGTGCTTATTTCTTTAATGATATTATGTGCAGCATCCCAGATGCAGATATACAGGGAAGGGATTTCTTTGGTTTCTTGGGTTTTGTTATTTTTACAGAAGATTCTTATTTGGTTTCAAGTATCTTTATTTATAATATTTTCAATATCAGTTGGTTATTATGTGTTCATGAAATGCAACCATTTTCAACATTAGTCTCAGCAAATGAAAATTTCAAAATGTTTCTTGCTACAAAATAAAGTCACAAAAAGTATCCCAATACTGATTAAGTGATTAAAAAAATTATCCTAGTCTGAATTATGGTACTTTTACATAAAAAGCCGGAAAAGAGAGTAAAATTTTTACCCCTGCTCCTTGTTTGTGAAACAGCAAACACTCAGCTGAGGTCTTAAAATGACAGTCAAGGTGCAGAAAATTCATGATACTTTGAAGCCTCAGAAGGTACCACGAAAGAAGCTAATACTATTTTGGCTAAATTTCCACCCAAAGAGATACCTGTCTTACTATCTCTGGATTCATTCCATCAATGAGCTTAGTATTCCATGACTAAAAGAGTGAAGAAAAGAAGTTGAGTATTTGCTTTTTAAGGAGAAGAGTGTGTTGTGTGCATGCATGCTTGTGCACAAAGAAGTGAAAGCTCCTTTTCTTTCACCGTGCAATCAAGAATGGTATTTAGTTTCAGAAGTAGCTACATCAACACAAAGGCATTTAACACACAGATGGCAAACCAAAGGTCACTACCATTGGTAACTAACTAAGTGTAAATAACAAATATTTGACCTTTAGTGTTCATCTCTAAAATATACAAATTTGTCAGGGATAGTAGTGATGGCTTGAGGTCTGTTATAAAAAATCAACAGCTCCTCTTCTTGACTCTCAGGGTGATTAAACATTGGGAAAGATTGCCAAATGAAATCATGAATTCTTTGTCTTTGGAGATGTCTTATAAAAATAAAGAAATTACCTTATTTAAAGTGATTTAGACAAAGACTTCAGTAGAGGCAAGGACCTGTACTAGATTACTACCCAAGGTCCCTTCTAGTTCTATGAAACTGAATTTTTAAGTAGCTAGTGGTTTAATTTTGGAAATAATAAAGGCAGAAGAACAAAATCAAAGGAGCAAAGTCATCTCTGAAAGAATTGACACACTGAATTCTCTGTTAGGCTAGTAAAGGAAAACAAAGAAAACAGAGGGATGGAAGAGAGGAATGGAAAATTCAAAAGAGAAAATAATTTTTTAAAAATTTGGAATACACTTTTGATATTTTGAGATAACCAAATATCCTGTATCAGAGTATGACTCAGACTAATAATGAAAATAAGTTTGTATTAGCAGACATGAGAAATCTAGTCTAGGATTTTAAAAATTAATTGCTTTAAAAAAAATCCACAAAAATCCACACATACACAGGAATAATTGAGATTCAACTATTGTTCATGAGCTCTTAGTACGTAAAAGTTCCAATCTCTTACCCTAAAGATGCCAATCCAGTCCTTTCGGCGGGGAATGAAATGCTGGGTGAGGGTATAATGGCATGTGATGTCTCCCCCAGGGATGTAAAACTTCTCCACGTTGTTAAAGATGATCTGAGAGAAATGGCAATGATCCAGCAGGACAGCTGATGTTGGGGGCTCCTCGCCTGTCTCTTCCATGGTGGGCGGTCCTGTTAGGAAACGAGGGATATGGTAAGAAATGAGGAAGTAGCTGGTTGCAATAAGACAGAAATCTGGGCCCTCACCCAGGGAACATTCTGTACACATCTGAGGTGAATCCAGAAGGCACAAGCCTGATGACTGTATAGAACACAACCATTTTCCTATTTCAGTTTGGGGCATTTCACTCATGATTTCCACTGCTAAAGGAAACCTGCTATTATTTTCTTTCTTTTTAAAAAAATTCTGAACTTAAAATAAAAAAGGAAAGAAAATGAATGTTTTCACATATGAAATAGAGCAGAAGATTTTGTATAAAACTAAGATCTATTATGAACAGTTGGCTTAAAAAAAGCAAACAAACATATATTGTTCTTTCAAAGCTGGGTTAACAGTCGGCTGGCCCCACGTAGCCTATTTTCTGGTCTTATCTAATACAATCTTCTCTGTATTCTAAAAAAAACTTTTGTTGTTGTTGTTCTATTTTGTTAAGGAGAGGGTCAGGAATGAAGAATTTCATGTGATAAATTGTCTTCTGTACTTGGGCTTGAGTACAATTCAATCCAGTGTCTATATTGTGCTATGCCTAAGCCCACATCCTTAACTTTAATCTTAGATGTGCCTTTCTGGGAGGGAAAGCCACATTCCGGATGAGGTTAGAACTAGTTCCTTGCAGATAAACCACAGCCCGTATGATTAGCATTTCTCAGTGGCGTTATGAATGTTCTTGATCTACACTGATTCCTCAAGGTATTCCAGATTCAGTAAGTCTTTTCTTTAGTCTCAGTAACAACAATCCAGTCGAGCACTACATATTGTCCAATTCTTTCCCCTACCTACTAAAGCATAAAAAGCCAGCAGGCAAGAGCAACCTAGTAGTCAGAATCTGATAATGGGTCCTTCCCATTATAATCAAAGTGCCAGTCACTATAATTCATTCCCTATAATTTCAAAGGAAGATGGTTTTAACTACTTAGAAAATTTGAGAAATAAAAGCTTTGTTCATAGTTCGACTGCTTAGTATGAAACAAACTACTTAAAATGGGGTAAGGAGTTGTGGGGGATGAAGGTTAAGACTCTGCCACCAGTAAAACGAGAACAATACTGTCATGTTGGTGGAGAAAGAAATGAAAAATGACATACAAGATGAGGTGGCTGGTTGTTTGAGTTGAATGAGGTAATGGTACATACAAGTGTGCACTCTACAACTATCAGTTGGCTTTCACATGAAGAAAACTTGAATCAACTCCTCTAGTATCTACTTCTAAACATTGTCAATCTCTCTTCCAAATGGATGCCATTTATTTATAGTAAGAGTTAAAAAACTGACCCAATGATTCAACTATTAGGATTATATATCCTGAGCATGTTGGCAATTAAGTGGTGCAGTGACTAAAGTGTTGGACTTAGAATTTAAAATATCTAAATTCAAATCCTGCTAGGGACATTTACTAGCTGTGTAGCTCTGGGAAGTCATTTAATCTCTCTCAGCCTCAAGTTTTCTTATCTAAAAAGCAGGGATAATAACAGTACTTGCCTCAGAGTTGTGAGGATTAAATGAGTTAATGTAAAGTGCTTTTGCAAAACTTAAAACATAATGTCCTAGCTGTTGTTATGTTACTAAATGGTTTTTTAAAAATAACTATTCAAAATATTGAACCTTGCTTTATATGTAATAGCAAAAAACTGGAAACAATTAAATACAATTAAAGAACGACTGAAGAAAACTAGTATATTAATTCATTGAAATATTTTTGTTATAAAAATGAAAAAATAGGAATAAAAAATATGGGAAAGTTTATAGAAAGGTGTACAGAAAAAAGCTGAATTAGTAGGACATACTCATTTATAACAATATGATGACAGCAACAAAATTTTTAAAGAATCCAGATGCTAAAACAGACAGAGGCACGTAAGAATATTATTTTGTCAGTGTTACACACACACACACACACACACACACACAAACACAACTGTTTGAAATTTACCATTTCATTGGGGATACTTACTTTTGCTTATTTGTTAAGATTATTTATAATTAAAAACTATTACTTAAAAAACTATTGTGTATCACTTTTGTATGGTGGGACCTAAGTTAATGAAAGTATATGTCTTCATACATCATCCATCACGAAAAAAAACCCAACAACTCATAGTCCAATTCCTACTGAAAATAGATCACTTGGGTGTTTTATGAAGAAAATAACAATACTTTAAAAAAAAAAAAAAGGAAGAAAAGGAAGACATACCATTAACAAAAAAGAAGCTAAACAAGTCAATCTCCTTTCTAGTCATCTAAAAATCAATTGTCCTGAGAAAAGCCAAGAGCCCAACCTTCTTATCAAAAATTTAACAGACTTCCTAGGGTGAAGCTTCATGTTTCAGAGATGTCACGAAATGATTTAGAGGACACCAAACAGAGCTCCTTGTATTTGAAAGGAACTTAACCAACTTTGAAATGAAATACAGAACCATATCTTCCTGGATAGGAAGCCAAGTGACTAGAAGGTAAGGAAGAAGAAGCAAGTAGAGTAATGATATGGTGATAAGTATGATGATAAACCAGTTAAGTTGCTGATTTCCTCCTTTACAATAAAAGAGGGTCATTTTGTGTATCTGGAACATAATGGTACTCAGCTAAGGCAGTTGGGAAGAATCCATTTTAGTCTTGGTGGTATCTGCTAATTTTCAATAAATGTAATGAAGACTGGGACAAATGGAATCAAACATTGGATGTTGGAAATAATTTCTCCCAAAAAATGTGTCAGAAATGAAAAGTAAATGTAGAACAGGCAAAGGAGAGAAAAACAGGGCTTTTAAAGGAATATTTGCTTTTAAAAAATGGATTGTAAAAAACCAACAAAGATTGACAATTAGCACTACCTTCTTAGAATTGACACAAGTTGAGAAAGAAGGGAGAAATACAAGAGGAAAAGTGAACATAAGTTAAAATAAAAACTTAGGAAGCTTCGTATTGCTGGAATAAATTAGCCAAATAAGGTAATATTAGAATATATATTTGCAAATTCATTATTTAAATAGCTCAGCTCCTGATTTCTAACCAAGTTTGACACAATTCCACCTACTAGCTATCCAAAAATAATGCTCTGTCCTTAGGAGAATTCTGTAAAAACAGAACAAGGTATAAATAAATAACTAGTCCTTCTGTATGACCTTACAAATTCAGATAATGCTTGAGTTTATATTTCTTTAGGAATAAAAAAGGTAGAAGTGCCCCATATAATTAATTAGTAAAACTTCCCTTGTACTATGCTTCCAACTCTGCCTTCACTAAAAAAGCAATCAATTCAATTGCAATTTCAACCTCATGGATGTTTAACTGCCATCCTGGAAGGACACAGTTAAAAATAGAGTAAATAATGTCCTAAAGAATAGTCAGACAACAAGAAAAGTCCAATGTGTACAAAACATTCATAATAGCATTTGTCAATTTTTTTTCAAAGCTGAAAATAAAAATGGAGAGAGCAGTATGCACACACACACATTCTCATTCATTCCTCTCTCTCTTTCCCTCCCTCCCTTTCTGTCTAGCTGTCTCTCTAGCAATATAAAGGCCAAACTACAAGGTAATACACAAAGCAACAAAATTCTAATCAAGTAAAATAATAAGCATTATTATTATACTGTCAAAGAACACATTCCCAAGTTAACTGCTTTCAATTAAATTAATTAACTGCTTTGGGGAATATACTCTGTAGTGTTAGTAGGGCAAGGTTTGTTGTATCAGAACAAATTATATCAATAATTTTTTTAAATGGTTAGAAAGAATTTTCACATTACCCTTTAACCCAGTGGGTGGGGTTGTTTCAAAAGAAATGAAACTGCCATCTCAAGAAAAATGAAAGCTATTTGAAGCTCCTCTGGTTCACTTCATAAAGTGAAACATGCTCAGGAAGTCAGAGAACAAATCAATCCTTAATTATCTGTACTAATTTGGGCAGATAAATGAATAACTAAAACTTCCAAATGATGTATTTTTTTAAAAGTCATTTTTATATAAAAGTATCAAAATTCTGCCCACTAAAACTCTTTTTTTTCCTTAGTTGTTAAGATAAATAAACATGTTAGTCTCACTTTTCCCAGACTGAGGGAATAAATATGTACAACAATGTTGCAAATATTGTTCAGACAGTATGGTCCATGAAAACTATAGTTGTGTTTTAAATGTATTCAGCTGTGGCCAAAATAATCTGAATATGACTTGGAAAATAGCTATGGGAGAGGGAGCATAAGCAAAAAAATATGTACTAATTCTTCAAATGGTGACTTGGGAAGATCCTGCATAATTAAATCAAAAAATCATGGCTTAGGACACAAACAGCACTATACTTTGGATTAACTCGGCTTTCTTTGCAGCAAGAAAATCTTAGATCTCCAAGAGATAATGTTTTGAAATAAAGAGAAAAAATTTCAATAAAACATCAATTCATAGAAAAAAAAATTGTGGTTATTTGTAATGTTTCACACCCCTGGATCCTTCATCACTTCTGCAAAGTAGCAGGGGGAGATATCCTATTGTAATCTCTTCTTTGGGTACAATTTTATATCAAAAAAGATAGGAATCTTTTAATCACTTCATTTGTCTTCCAACATGGTTATACCAATCCACAGTCCCACTAACTATACACTAGCTTCTCCTCAACCTTTCCAACACTGCCTATTTTGACATCTTTGTCAATTTTCTGGGTATGAAGTATTTTTTGATTTGCATTCTCTTATTAATGGTAATTTGGAGCATTTTTTAATATAGTTGTTAATAGTTCACAATTCCTCTTTTGAGAATCAATGGTTCACATCCTTTGACCACTTCTCTATTTAGGGAAAGGTTATGGTTTTAAATTCCTAAGTGACTCAGGCAATGAAAGTACTTAATATGAGTGAAAAAGGAAGTTTGCCATTTCAGGTCAAATGTGTATCACTTTGGGGGAAAAAAAGACTATTTCCAAATATGCACAGTATTTTAAGAGCAAGTCTGCTAAGTCATATGATATCAGGCTTTGCTGGAAAGATCTGGAATTGAGGCTTCTCAAACTTCCCAAGTGAGGTTTCATTAGTCTTTAAAGATCTGTAGGATTGGTTAGAATTCTTTTTTAGTACTGAGAATGGGTTGTGCTAATTCATTTTCCCATTTCCCCCTTCTTTCTTCTCCAAGTGATTATAGATTACTTCGACATTAGGCATGAGAATTTTCTCTCTAAACCACAATTTCCACTGCTGCACAAGTAACCTTTTTTTTCTATTAACACATTTACAGTATTTCATATTTAAGTCTATTAAAAAATTTTAAGTAATTCTCTATTGCCTACTGAAAAGCACAGCAGTATGGTAAAGGGAATGCTGGAACCTTTGAGGTTAAACTCTCAGAGCCTCAGTTTCCTCATCTGCAAAGTGGTGATGACACTTGTACCATTTATCTAACAGAATTGAGGAAAGAAGCCACTTTGCAAGTCTTAAAAGAGTTACATAAATTAGTTGTGCAGAGGGAAAAGTGATGGATTTGGGAATCAGTATACTTAACATAATGGAGCATAAAATTTCCTAATCTCTAAAGTGAAGAAAGAGTGTTGGACTAAGTTTCTTCCAGCCTGCTATTTATAATGTATGTCCAGCCTTTGGTACTGAGTTTTATCTTTTCATTTACTTTTATGTTCTTTCTAAACTATCCTCTCATATACTCTGGGGTTTAACTGTTCTGATGTCTCTCCCATTTCTGATGTCTCTTCCATTTATGTACAGCATAATCCATGCTTGAAATAACTCCATGCATCTCAAATCTATTGAACTCTTCCATGAAGCAATTGTCCAAGCCTCCCAATTGCCTCCCCATTCATTCCTTTGTTTTTATCTTTCTCTCTTGCATCACAGTGATCTACTGCAATGAGGAACAGTAGGTAAAAAATTGGGCCTGGAACTAGGAAACCCTAAATTGAAATCTGGCCTCAGACACTAGGGGGTAGAGGGTGGGGTGGGGGAGAAATGGGACAAGTCCTCTAACCTTTTCCCTCAATTATAAAATGGTGATAATGGCTCCTACTTCAAAGGGTTATTCTGAAGATCAAATAAAATAATATTTGTAAAGCACTTAGCACAGTAAGACATGTGAGCTGCTGTTATTAATTACTGCTTCAATTATTTATGTATTACTCCTCTCCTCTCCTTAAATTGTAAGCTACTTAAGAAGTCAGGTCTGGAGAAAATATTCAAATGTATACTGTACTGGCTAAGAAAGGGAGCAGAGATAGCTGATCCAAAATGGTACTGAGCTGTATATTCAACAGCTGTCAAGGTCAGAATAAGTAGACAGAGGAATGACAATTCTCTAGTAAGATATTAATAATGTGACTTCAGCAAAAATAACAATACATCCACCAGATGGTGAGTTGGGGACTTTCTCTTCTTTTTCCATATATCATTCAGATCCTGTCCAGTATCCCCAGAAGGGTTCACATATGAATACTTTTGCTGAAATCAGTGGATAGTGAACTAAATCTGGGCTCTGCCACTTAATTGTCTGATATTGGGACAAGTCACTTCACCTCAGTGTTTCAGTATGCCTCAGTTTCCCCATCCGTAAAATGAGGGGTTTGACCTATAGGATATACAAAGTTTCATTCAGCTTTAAAAGCAAAGTTTCTAGTTAGGCTCAAATCCGAGGTCAGTAGTAGACCTGAGGTCTACTTGAGGTAGAAGGGGAAAGGGGAAAGGGACTGCCTCTCAAAGGAGGAGCAGGTAATGTAAAAGAGTAGGGGTTCGGCTCCTCTTCCTTCTTTCTAGGTTCCCACCTCTTCGCAAGGAGAATCAAGACTAGAACCAAAAGCCAAGAAGCCCAAGTCGAAGATGGAAGCGAGGTGGGGAGGAAGGAAGTGATTGTCCAATCCTTAAGCGAGAACGTGACGTCACGAATCTCCGTGCCCGCTGGGACGACATGACGTAAGCCCCAAGAGAAACGGGGAGCTAGTCCATACAGCCGCCCTCCACCCCTCGGTGCGCGCGCACCCATCAGTCTCGCTCTCTTCCAGTAAAGGTAGTCCCCATGAACTCCCGGAGAACTAAGAGGGGCGCAACGAAGGCCACGTTCCCCTCCCCCGCCACTACCCCCTTGGCCGCGCCCCCGGAGGAAGTGCAGTGAGCCATCGGCCCTTCCTTCCCGATTACGGGTTTTCTTCTCCTTTATGGATACGAAGCGGGAAACCCGAAATCCCCTCTCCTCCCCACTCCATCAACCACCTTCACCTCAGAGACTCACCCGCTGCAGCAACAGCCACAAGCAGCTGCGTCGCAACAGCAACAGGGGCGGGGGCGGGGCCAGGCAAAGGTCCTGAGGCGAACTTCTCGACACCCACCCCGCCCCCTTCATTACGTCACAACGTCCACATCCTCCTCCCCTCTTCAGCGTGATGCGCAAGGCCTCCTGGGACTGGTAGTTCTGTCTGAGCTGGGAGTAGAAGGAGGAAAGTGGAAGGGGCGGGGGGTGGAAGGGGTGGGGAAACGCGGACAGTATAGGGGCCTCTCCTACCTCCAGTTTCTGCAGTCTTGAGGGTCCGGCACTGTCGACTCATCCTGGGGCACTTGGAATCTTCTTTCCCCTAGATGGTGCTGTTAACTTAGTTTTATCCTTCTGGACCACAGAATTCCACTGAAAGGTCATCGCGTCTATTACCCAGGCTCCGCTGAGCATCCTCTCTGGGATCATAGAATGACAGTGATACAGTGTTTCATCTCCCGCTTCTGCGGCTTTGCGTGGGGGTCCCCCACCTTTGGAATGCCTTCTCTCCTCATCTCCTCAGCCTCTTGGACACTTTTCTCCTTTCAAAGCACTAAGTAGGTGTCACCTCTTACAGGGATCTTTTCTAATTCCCCCTGTTGTTAATGCTGGCTCCCTCTTGAAATTATTTTGTGAAATATGGAATAGGGGACAAGATTCCAGGCTTTGAAGCCAGGAACACTTAAGCCCCAGCACTTCAAGCATGATTGGAAGCACTTTATGAATTCTCTGCTTCTCTGTCTTTGCTCTGTTTCTGTCTATATGTCTTTCCTCCCTCTAACACAAGTTGTGATCCTGAATAAGTAATTTAATTGATTAAATTAATCACAATTGATTAGAGGGAGTTTCCTTTTCCTGAAGTTCCTTATTCAAACGAATAGGTCCAATCCTTATTCCTATCTTAGTATTTACATGTTCCATCCTTTTAAGTTCCTTTATGGCAGAGAATTGTTTGATTTTTGCCTTTGTATTTCCAGACCTTTGCATAATACCTTGCACATAATAGGCATCTGATAAATGCCTTGTTAAATTGAGCTAAAAGAGAGCTCAAGAGATTTAGTCCAACCCCTTAATTAAAAAAAATATTGATGCCTTTTGTTTTACATCACAGTTATTGGCAGATATGCATACATCATACACACAGTCCCCTTAAATTCAACAAAAATGGGTAAGCAAAGACATAAGGACCATCTCTGACAATGTATAAACAACATTCTGCCATCACTCTCCTGCCCCTCTGCTGTGAGGAGAAAGGTATGTTTCCTTACCAAATCTGTAGGATTCAGCACCCTCATTTTACCAAAAAGGAAATAACTTCAACAGATAAGAAGCTCTCCTACATTTTATCTTATCTATATAGAAGACTCCCAAACTCTCTTAAGACATCAGTTCCAGTGTCACACACCTGTGCTGTCAGGTGTAGTCTTTGATTTTACATGCTCATGCTACCTAGAATCATAGAATCATAAAATGCCATTGTTGGAAGGAAACTTGGAGACCATAAATCAATGCATAAATATTAAGCCCCCATTATGTTTCAAATACTGTGGGTCATCTATTGAGGGGAAGTGACTTGATCAAAGTCATGGGGAATGGTAGAGTTAGAACTAGAATCTGATTCTTCTGGTTTTAAGTTCAGAGCTCTTTTCCCCCAAACCAGGATTCCTTACATCTAATTTGACTATTTCCTGAAGCAAACTAAATCATTTCCTTCTGATTTTGTTATGTCTTATTACTAGCATCATTGATTTCTAATTGTCCCACTCCAATTTTTAGTAGATTCATTACTTAGATGTTCCCCTTAGTTTCTATCTCTTTATATTCCATTTACTTCTTATTTTATTTAAAAAAATTTGTTTTTCCTTTCTTTCAACCACTTTTGAGAGTCCTTGTGGACAAGCCATTTTCATTTTACCAAGAAGGAAATATCTTCAATAGATAAGAAACTCTCCTACATTTTATCTTATCTATATAGAAGACTCCCAAACTCTCTTGAGACATCGGTTCCAGTGTCACACACCTGTGCTGTCAGGTGTAGTTTTTGATTTTACATGATCATGCTACCTAGAATCATAGAATCATAAAATGCTATTGTTGGAAGGAAACTTGGAGACCATAAATCAATGCATAAATATTAAACCCCCATTATGTTTCAAATACTGTGGGTCATCTATTGAGGGGAAGTGACTTGATCAAAGTCATGGGGAATGGTAGAGTTAGAACTAGAATCTGGTTCTTCTAGTTTTAAGTCCAGAGTTCTTTCCCCCAAACCAGGATTCCTTACATCTAATTTGACTATTTCCTGAAGCAAACTCAATACATTTCCTTCTGATTTTGTTATAACTCTTATTACTGGCATCATTGAGTTCTAATTGTCCTACTCCAATTTTTAGTAGATTCATTACTTAAATGTCCCCTAAGTTTCTAGCTCTTTATATTAGTTCCATTTACTTCTTATTTCATTAAAAATTGTTTTTCATTTATTCCAACCACTTTTGAGAGTCCTTGTGGCCAAGCCATTTTCCCAACTCTGCTCTGCTTGTACTTGTAGAGTTAATTTCCTTTTCTGGGTTTACCTCTTGGCAGTCTCTTGACTGATTGATTACATTTATTTCTTTATTGTGTTTGGTCTTTTATTTGTTCATGCCTCTAGACTCAGTTCCTGGTTTGAGATTGTATGCAAGGGCTAAGCTCCTTCTTGGAAACACTTGGGTAACATGGTCATGCCGGGTTTGGCCCTCAACTTGATTTCCTAGACTCCTGGATAGCTGGTTTCCAATTTTTCTGATGTGTCTACACTCTTAATGCTGGCAGATTTTTTCAGGCTTTCCTGAGGTATCCAGGATCAGAGTGCTGAGGTCTAAAGGACTCCCTGAACAAGAGGAGTTCTCTTTAGGTTCCACCGGAGCACTGGCCCTCAATGATTTGTGGATTTATACATCCTAACCCTCCCAACCTCACAGTACTTTAGTAAGAGGGTAATAAGCTTCCACTATCCTGGGGCTTCTCTTTCAGCATTCCACAGACTTTAGATATTCTTGGATTGCCTCTGGTCAAAAAGTTGGCAGGCTGTTCTCCTGTTTACCTGTGTTTATACTGGTTTCCAGGGTCATGAAGAGTTATTCTTTCTCATCTTCTGAAGTATATTTTGAAGTTTTATGATTTCTGGCATAAGGTAATAAAAGCAGAATCAAGGAAAAAACCTATCTGAGGAAGGAGAAGAATATTTGCAAGACTAGGTGAAGGGCATGACTGAAATGACTGAATAACAAAACAAATATCATCTCCATGGTGGAATTCTTATTTCAGTGCTCACACAGACTTCTGACTTTCTTTTTGGCTTGCTCTGCATGAAGTGTGTCATTGCTATTTCTCTTTGTATTTTTTGATCACTATTCAATCTGGTTCTCTTTGTGGGAGTATATGTGGGAGAGTTGCGCTTTATAACTATAGAAGCCAGAAAAGAATAGGGCTGTCTCAAAAAACGGTGACATTAGATCTCAGACAGCTTTGTTATGCTTGTCCACTCTAGCCTTTTGGTGACTCAGATGATTTCCAGGGCAATAGCCATGTGTCTGTACATGTCTGTACACATGCACACATATGTATTTACACATTTATTTCTACTCCATTGTAGAGTTGTCCTCTTGGGGTTGAGTTTTCATGGTGTATTCCAAGTTAGCCATTTGTCTATATGTACTAATCACAATGAAGGAGGGTCAAGACACCAACCAGTATTTATTCTGTGCAAGTGTTCTTGCTGGGAGCAAAAGTGACTAGTTGGTCTTTGCTTTGCTATACTTGGGACAGCTATGCTTCAGCTTCAATTTAATAAGCATTTATTAAGTATTATGTGTAAAGTGCTGTGCCAAGCCCTGGGGATGCAAAGACAAAAAGAGTCCCTGCCCTCAAGGGGCTTACATTCTACTGTACATCCATAAGTACAACAACCACATGTGTGTGTGCACGCATATGTATACACACTCATACATATATACACAATAGATGCATAGTAATCAGAAGAGGAGGACAGCAACCAATAGTAACTGAGAAACAACTTGGGGAATATCTTTCACATAGGAGGTGGATTGGATGCTTATAATTTCCAAAGTATTGTAAAGATGAGAAAGGAAACATTAAGTACTCCAGTGCTAGGCGCTAGAGTGCTAGTAAATATAAATATGACTCTCTTCTTCATAGGGCAATTAGGTGCCTATTAGGTGCTTTATGAATAGAGCACCACTCAATTAGGTAGTGCTCTAAAAAGAGTTCTAGGCTGGGAGTCAGGAATACCTAAGTTCAAATCTGGCTTCAGACATTAGCCACCTGCCCTAGGCAAGTCACTTAACCCTGTCTGCCTCAATTCCTCCAATGAGCTGCAGAAGGAAATGGCAAACCATTCCTCTGCCAAGAAAATGAGGTCACAAAGAATTGGACAGGACTGCACAACAACAAAACCTATCTTCATTGATCTTATAGTCTAGTAGACTACTAAATCATATCCTAATTCTAGGAAACTATAGGAATTAATAGTGCTTTAAAATTTACAACTCTAGGACAAATAGTATTAAATACCACATTATATAGATGAAAAAATTAAGAGAGTAAGTTCTTTGTCCAAAGGACACTATTAGTTTCCTTTTTTTTGGCTGAGGCAATTGGGGTCAAGTGACTTGCCCAGGGTCACACAGCCAGGAAGTATTAAGTGTCTGCAGTGAGATTTGAACTCAGGTCCTCCTGACTGCAGGCCTGGTGGTCTATCCACTGCACCACCTAGCTGCCCCTGTCATCATACTTGATGAGTGGCAGAGACCTGTACCTTCTGATTCTTGTTCCCAAATATTTGTCAATTAGACCAGTTTCTAACCTGCGGGTTTTGGGAGCCAAATAGAGTAAAGGCAGGAGAGTCAGGGATAAAACAAATTTAAATTCTCAGTGAGAAAATCAGAAGTTGTCCTGAGAGGGAGAGTTTAACATAGCTGGAGCAAAAGCAGTACTTTATATACATAAGTGGGCCAGAATGACACAATCATTCTTTGGTCTTATAAGTAGCACTTTTCACGGCAGCCTTAAGAATGAATTAATACAGACATTCCTGGGTCTTATGGGAACAGTTTCCAAGTTGATTGTCTCACAGCAGGCTACAGTTAGCATGGCAATACCTGGTTTGGTTCATTTGGCACTGGATTGAGAGCACATGAAGAGTTGTAATGGATCACCTGCTTCTGGCTCTTAGGTCCCCTAAGGGAAATGGGGAGAGCTCCCTCAATGAACACCTGATGCTGGTCAAAGCAATGCACTTTGCCAGAGGATAAAATAATCCATAGTAAAAAGAATTGTTGTTATGCCAAATTCAATGCACACCCTGTATCCAAAATGATTGAAATTTATCCCCTTTTGGCTAAAGTGAAGGAGTCTGAAGAAATCTCTGTCCTTATGGTCAATAAAGGAGAGACAGGTATAAGCCAAGATGTCATGAAATATTGCCCAGAGACTTGGTTCTTTAAGAGGATCCTAGGGGGAAGGTAAATAATTGCCTCAGATATAATTGCTAGCCATTGTTTACTTGCAAACAGAAAAGGGGGAGGCCCAAGAATGTAGGGAGAAAAATGCAAACACACACTTGAATCAGGGGCTTGGTGGTTGGATATATGACTAGTATGGCAGCTGTGGAGAGTAATGGCACTTGATGTTTACTGATTGATTAGTATGTAACGATTAGGATGGACTTCTATCCTCAGACAGTAGAAAAACTGACCAATATTTATTTCATAGGTTGTCCAAGGTACTCTGGGAGGTTTGGAACTCTGGATTGTCCATCTCCACAGAGTTGCTAGGGAAAGAAAAATGAGTCTCACCTGTGCATAATCTCTAGAGGGTGTGTGTTGCCAAAGTTACTTTGAAAAGCTAAGTAAGGAGGAAGCCAGCAATACACAGGGGAAGTTGGTTGCCATTTCATAGTGTTGAGTCAGAAAGGGTTAGATTATTTGAACCCCCTCCAGTGGTGTAGAACTCACTAATTAAAGAGGCAGACCCTTCTGGATCTATACACGGCTCAAGTTGTTAGAAAGTCCTTATTTATGTGAGGTGATAGCCAGGGGAAATAAGAGCAATCAGGAACTCCAAATGGGGTTTCTTCTTTTTGGAAAGGAAAGAGCCTTCAACACCCCTTGAGAATATATATTCTCCTATGTGAGGTTGTTAGGAGAACTTTGCTTATCAGATATCTAATTTCAAAGCCAGTATTGGTATCCATTTTCCCAGAATGGTGGCCATTGGACCTGGTGCTATGTGTCAGAGAGAAACCAAGATATGAATTAGTCTCTGCCTATATAGATCTTACAATAAAAAGAATGGGAGTTGGTAACAAGACCTTGGGAAAATCCGCCATCTGGGAAGAGAGGCCCTGATTGTCAAGCCAGGAAGCAGGGCCAGAAGACAGTGCTCCAGAGCAGCTGCTGGGTATCTCCCAGCTTTTATGTTTAACCCTCACAAAAGTTCACTTGAATGAATTAACACCTCTCTCTCTTAGTCCAATCCAGCCCAGCTCAGCAGCTGAGTGCACCGTGGATTCTGGCTTAAGATTTTTTTTTAAAAAGACATTTTTATTGATGCCTTCTCTATAGCCTAAATTTCTCCATGTATCCAGTCTCCTTCCCCCAGAAAGCTATCCCATTTAACAAAGAATATTCATTTTAAGAAAAAAAAAGGGAAAAGGAGAAAAAACACGCAGCAAAATCAATTAGTTCAAGAACTTTAAATCTAAACTGTACTAGAACTGGAGATGGGTAAGGTTCACCTCTGAAACTTGCTACTCCTAATAATCTTAGGTCTGAACAGGCTATCACTTCTATTATAAATTGTTTCTATATTATATACTGGTTCAGAAGAAGGATAAAGGGATTAGTGGAAGATAAACAGTAACTATAACTATCACCATCAATTTGATTAGGTACAAATGGAGCTGATTGTCCTATAGCACAAGCAAAAGCCC
This sequence comes from Antechinus flavipes, assembly GCF_016432865.1. Classification (NCBI taxonomy): domain Eukaryota; kingdom Metazoa; phylum Chordata; class Mammalia; order Dasyuromorphia; family Dasyuridae; genus Antechinus; species Antechinus flavipes. The sequence goes on along the minus strand of NC_067401.1, from coordinate 137,402,324 downwards.
TTGATTTATAGAACAAATTTGTTTCTGAAGAGTTATATGCTAATCATTTAAAGGACTCTTGAATTAAGTCTTTTTGTAAGGCAAAAAAAAAAAAAAAGAATTATTGTAGTTTATAATTTTCTAAGTTTGAATTTTCAAATGTTATCAGTCTCTAATAAAAACGAAAAAAGGCATCTGGAATCAGAGGAATCAAACCCTCATTCTGCCATCCATCCTTGAAGTGGTAGACCATCAACTTTCTGATCCTTAGGTTTCTTCCTTGGTGAAATGGGCACAATACACTCAGAATGTCTATCTCTTAGGGTGGTTTTGGGAAAAGCAGAACTTCAAAAGGTTCTACAAATGTGACTTTGATAGCATTCTCCTACTGATGATCTTAAAAGGCCTGTCTCTCTTTTAGGCTTCAAGAATGCCTGAGACTAGAAAAATGACACATAGCTTCTAGAGAGAGGAGAGATTGTTATGGGGCTTCCTGACTTCATGTCCAGGGCTGCTTCTATCTTGTCATCCTTCCTCTCTGTTAATGTCATATTTTCTTAAAACAGGGCACACCTACATTTATCACAAATGTATATAATCTTATCATAAACTGCCTAATTCTAACTAATATTTACATAAGGTTTGCAGAGTGCTTTTTATATACAGTCTTGATGAATCTGAATACATTTATACACCAAAGGTCTTAGTACATTTAGAAACAAAGCTTAAAAGCTGCACCAAGACTTTTGGGACAATCCTATATTATCTCTTTTCGTCCTCACAACAGCCCTATGAGGTAACGGGCTCTTATTAACCTTGTTTTACAGATGAAGAAACTGAGACCAAGAAAGTTAAATGAATTGTTTACATAATGGTACAGCTGGTACAGTCATGACTGCCAGTGAATGGCAGCGAAACCAATGCTTGAATCTGGATCTTCTGACAAATTCCAAGATGAAAAACTGCACAATGATATTGAACAACAAAACAAAAACTGACTGTGTAAAGGGGGCAAATCCTTTCCCTTTCCCTGGGGACTCAGGTTCCTCATTTGTAAAACAAGGGGATTGTACTAGATTGCCTCTAAGACCCCCTTCAGAAAGGCAAGAGTCCTTTACACCATACCAGTGGTTCTCAAACCTTTGTTCTCAGTATCTTCATGTTGTTAAACAACTATTGAGGATCTGTTCAAAGAGTTTTTGTTCACATGGGTTATATTTATAGCTATTATATTAGAAATAAAAAATAATTTTGAATTTATAGACCCTCTGAAAGGGTTTCAGAGACCCCAACAATTTTTTGGACTACACTTTGAGGACCACTGCCATAGACTATTGAAGCTTCTGAGGGATTTCCTTGTTCTATGGGTCTGAGTAGTAACAGTTTCGCCTCCCCTGAATTGTTAGAAAGTAAAGCACCCTCTCAAATTCCACCCTTTAAACACCTCCATCCCATTCCATCCCCCCCAAAGCCAAACTACTTCCCAATAATTCTGCTTCTTAAATTCTTGGATAGAGGGCAATTATAGAATTGCCTTTTGCATTCCAGAGCAAAAGGGGCTATAATGAATCTATCTACATCACTGAGCAGAACTATACCACAATGATTATTGGTGAAAGTGCCTACCTCGCCACTAGAAATCAATACATTACCTGCTGCGGTCTGAACTATCTCCTGCCTCCCACCCCCCTTGTTAACAAACAAGGTCAAATATGGATATATTACCATCTATATGATGACCTTGCTCAGCTCCCTGTAGGGTCACTTTAAGCCTCCAGTGTCATCTAGTTAATAGCCATATAGCGTCTCTGTACAATTAGAACAACTCCTGCTCTGATACTATGCACTTCCTTCTAACATCACATCTTTCCTCAGGAGCCTTGTACATAGTAGTAGTAGTAGTTGTAGAGGGGTGTTTTAGTAATGCAACCAGAACTGTATGAGACATCCAAAAGATAGTTTACTGCTGAAAAGTTCATCTTTCAAAATCTCTATTTGGGCACCTCTGCCCAGTATTTAAAAAACCCAAAAACACAAAATAGAAAAGGCTGCCAGGGGTTTGGAATCCCAATGTGGGTTTACTTGTATGAGCCCCTCCTCTAGTAGCCAGCTACATGCAAGCAGTCACCGTTTCTGTAAGAGTAGGGGAGACTCCCACAACTCTCACCGCAAGTCTGTGTGTATGTTTGTATGTATATTTGTGTGTGTGTGTGTGTGTGTGTGTGTGTGTGAAGAGAGAGAGAGAGGGAGGGAGAGATGAGAGAGAGAATTCTAAATCTTTTCTTTTGAAGTGAGAGTAGAATCTGTCTCTCCTTTTAAACTAAGGCATCCTTCTACTGTCATCATAGTTGGGAGAGATAGGAAGAGGCTTAAGATATAGGGGTGAGATAGAAACAAACTATTTGCTATTTTATGCTAAAGCAAGTCCTTCAGAACCGAGCTCACATGTGGCCCACATATGGGGATGGGAGAGAGGGCAGTCTGTTAGCTTTCATTATGCTGAAATTCTTTGCCTATTCTTGCTGCAGGTCCAAAGAGTTGAGTACATTTCAAGGTTACCCTCCTGGTTAACCACCTCCCCATATTTTAAGGCTTTTTCATTTTGGTGAGCACAGGGAAATATATAGATTCCAATGTAATTGATAGTTAGACAAGACTTGGAAAATACAAAATATTTGTTTTATACATATAAGGTGATTTTAAATGTGTTAACCAATTTTAGTTCTTCAAGTGTTCATTCAAAAGTAGAAAGTTTTTGTTTTGTTTTGGGGTTTTTTCCCCTAATTTCTAAGATTCCACAAATCTTAAGAGGCAGCTGGATGGCTCTGTGAATGCAGCATATTAGGCTTGGAGTCAAGAAATCAAATCTAGCCTCAGACACTTATTAGATATGTGGCCCTACAGAAGTAATTTAATTTCTGTCAACCTTTCAGTTTCCCTCCCAGGATTGTTATATGAAGGATAAAATGAGAGAATATTTGCCAAGTGCTATGTAAATGCTAACTATTATAAATGGTATTCCTCTCAATAACACTGAGTTCTGGGTCCCATAATGGACAGAGTGAATGGATGAAAATGATTTATTGTAGGCTCCATGGAAAAGCCAATTCAGACAAGTATTACAAAAATAGTGTGTTATAACAATAGAATCACAAAACATTATTATATAACAGTAAGTTATATAACAATATAATGTGTTGCTTTATTATTGATTTCCCATAAGAATAAAGAATCAAGTGTTCTGGAAATAAGACAATTCTAGCATCCAGGACCTTACTTTTACTGGGTCTTAGCTTTTCGGGTCCAGTTTAGACAAATAGCCATGGTTTAGCTCTGTTACTGACTAGTGGACATTATTGGCAGTATTGGTGGTGGAAAGAAATCCTCACAGTTCTTCTTTAACCTCTTACCCCAAGCATACAAAGTCCTCCCTCCCCCACTATTACCATCATTTGACCATGTGGCTTTTTTTTTTTTTTTTTTAAAGCAGAAGTCACAAATGCTTCTAAAGGTTTCCCATCCTTTCCCTAGTAGGGAAGGGAGTATCTGATTCAATCATATACTTTATGCTTTGGTTAACTGGGGCTGGCTTTTCAGTTCCTCCCTTCTTCATTCCTGATGGGCATCGCTGGTGCCAGATCTAGTCTGGGATATTAGCTCAGTTTCAGCCAGCCCAACCATAAATAACCAGTTGTCAGGGATTTTAATGGAAACCCTCTCTAAGCTGTAAATCCTGGCCTCTCAGTCCTATGCCCCCACCTTCATTTCCATTACAATATCACTCCAGAGGGAGCAAAGACTGAAGCAACACAGATTGGTAGGACACTGGGGAGGGAGGTGAAATAAAGATGCAAAAGCTTGGGAGGGGGTAGAGCCTAGAACAATTGGTCTTTCTGAAGCATCTGCTGGGTGGCCAGTTGATGATGGTCACCTGGGTCTCTTCTGCATCTCTTCTCCCAATCTCTCCCCTTTCCAGGATGGGAAGATGTTGGTGGGGGTAGTGAGGGCAGTTTAGCCAGTAGCCTGAGGCAGGGAGGGGGGGGGAGAAGGGCTTCTGGGTGAGTGGCAGATGTGCCGATAGTTCTACTTTGGGCCCTCTGTTCATCCCATAGTAAATTTAAAAGCCATGTGGCAAAGGGATTTCATGTCTGTGGGGAAAACTGTGTCCTTTCCTCTAGCACCTGGGTCTTTAGCATATGAGACTCCTGGTCATGGAGAATGGTGATGGTGGTGATGACAGGATGGGGATTCCTCTTGTACCTAAGAGACTGTTCCTGTGATAGTGCTATGTTTTTACATTTTAATCTCTCAGTCAAGACATTCTCAATTCATCTGCTGAAAGACTACATCTTTTAGGAAGTCTTTCCTGATAACTAACCCATTTAAATATTGACCTTTCTTACAAGTTCTAGCATAAACCTCCAGTTCCCTAAAGGACATTTCACCTGGATATTTCACTGGCCCTTCAAACTTAACATTTGTCTCCAAACCAAATTAATTATTCATTCCAGTTTAATTCAGTAATCATTTGGTTAGCCCAGTATGTAGGTAAAATGGATGTAAAAACAAAAATGAAATGGTCAAGAATCTCAAATTCTCCTGGAATATTCTTACCTGAGTCTTTTCCCCTAAACTTGCTCTTCTTCTGACATTTTTATTTTGATCTGGCTTCATCAGTTAGTGATGAATAGTTTAAAAATTAGTGATGAATAGTTTAAAAATAGTTTAAAAAATAGTTTAAAAACTTATTCAGAAATTCTTAGTGTTGGGTTGATAAAAATGTTTTTAAAGTGATTTGATAACTGTATTTCAATATATCTTTTTTACTCCTGTGCATTTTGTTTTGTACATTTAAAGACACTATTCTGAGTAGAGGTTCCAAAGAATTCAAGGCCCAAAGAAAGCTTAAACTTGCCTTATGTTTTACTATGGCTCTTCCATCTTCTCCTACATTGACTTTTTTTTTTTTGAGTCTTTTCAATTTTAGCTTTACAAGTCTTTCAAATACAAGGTTGCCTCTGTATTTTTATCACCGCTCTCCCTCCCACCCTGAGACCCTGATTACCACTTATTAGATGATCATTTTATATGGATATAATGGCTTCTTAATTTGTCTTTTCACCTTTCTCTTTTACCCTCCAATTCATCCTTCCCTTCACTGCTAGATTAATCTTCTTTGTGCAGCAATTTGATTATATAATCTTTCTGTTTAAAATTTCTCAATGACTCTATGACAAAAAAGCAGGACAGTTCTGCTTGGTCCTAGAGGATAGGAAGAAATAGGAATATGCAATAGATGGATATTATAGGAAAGCACATTTTTTGCTTTAACATAGGGAGTGACTTCTTCATAATTGTTAGTGTAACATCTAGTTCCCTTATATATTAAAACTCTAGGAGGGTAAGGGCTGAATCTCTTCAATTGTGTCTGATTCCATTATGCCATTTGGGTTTTTCTTGACAAGGATAATGGCGTTGTTCACCATTTCCTACAGAGGAGGAACAGAGGCAAACAGGATTAAATGACTTGCCCCCAGGGTCACACAGCTAGTAAGTGTCTGAAGCCAGTTTTGAATGCACCTAAGAACAGTCTTCCTGACTTCAGGCCTGACACTCTGCCCACTGTGCTATCTAGCTGCCCCATGAGCTAAACTTTTAATTTTCCTCAAACACCTAGGCTTAAGTGCATAACAGCTACTTGGTACCATGTAGTTTGGTGGAAGAGCACTAACTTGGCGTCAGAAACCCTAGTTAGAGCTCTTTTCTGGACTTATCAGGGAAGGGTGTGTGTGTGTGTGTGTTCAGTACAGTCATTTAACCTTGTATTAAGTTATAAGAAAAGTGATCCGTAAAACTTAAACCACTAACTTTATAATCGATAGATGGATGAGTGATGGATGGATGGAGAGAGAGATGGATAGATAGGTGGAAGGAAGGGTAGGGAAGGAGAGGAAGAGAAGGGAAAAGAATTGAATGAGGGAAGAGGGGAAAGAGACAGAAACTGAGAGACACACACTTACAGAGACAGACACAAAGAAAAGACACAGAAAAAGTGACTGAGGCATTTAGTAAGGCTTATTATTATATGCCAGGTACTTACTGTGCTAAGTGTTGAGATAACAAGTATATGCAAACAAAACAGTCCCTGCCCTCAAAGAGCTTACATTCTACTGAAGAAGACAGTACATAAAGGGGAAATGCATAACTGGAGAATGTTTGTTGGAAAGTGATTGGTATCCAAAAAAAAAAAAAGCATAATAATAATTTAAAAAGAAACGTAAAGTGTTATACATGTGTGGCCTATCACCATCGGTCTTCCTCCGCTGTCTGGGATAAGGCTCCCTCCACTTTGTGTTGGGCTATCTAATGGGAGGATCCCACTTGACTACATCACAATGTTCGGAGGATGGCGTCACGCCCTCAGGAAAAGAGCCAGTTCGAGGCTGGAAACTTATTCACACTTTTGCAGAGGGTGGTATATCAGAATATTCCGAGCCAGCTCGTTGATTGGCTGCACTCCAAGCCCTGGCCCGGACCCGCCCCCCCTTCTCGCTCTCGCTTAGCCGGCCTTGGGCTTGCGCACCTGGATTCTTCGCTCCCCAGATATGCGATTGGAGCTGGGAACCACCCCTTCTTAACTCGCGCTGGTTCTCGAGGGCTCTGCGTCCTAGCGTCTCCCGGGACAACCCTCGAGCTCTTCTCAATGGAAAGAAAAAGGCGGTTAATTTATTGGGGAGAGCGGTCAGGAGAAAAGGCCAATTTAGAGCCCGAGATCTGGCTCTTGCAAAAACTAAGCTTCGGCCCACCCAAAGCTTCGGAGATCGCAGAGAGGATTTGGGGCAGGCGATGGGGCACAACGATCACCTGCAGACCATGGAGTGGGGGAGGGAGGCTGCGTCCACTTTGGCCGAGAGTGATACGGACAGCGGAATGGGGGCGTGCGGGCGCATGAAGAGCCGTGGGTAAGAGTGCCCGCTGCTCTCCCTTCTCTGCCTTGGATATCCCTGCTGCAGCCCACCGCGCCCCCATCCCACCGCGTCCTCCTAGCTCCGTTCCGGCCCCCTCCCACCTGTGCAGCCAGCCCTTTGCTGCATATTCCATGATTGTAAACATAATCCCTAAACTCACCATATTCCCTCGAGTCCTTCCACTAACTCCTCACCTTCCCTTCACTCCTGTACCCATACTCTATTCTCCATCTCTGTAGACCCCTCTAAAATACGTTTCTGACTCTCTTCATCCCCACATGCTCTTTCTTGACCAAACCCAACCCCTTTTCTCTGTGCCTCAGTTTACTCATCTGCAAAATGAGCTCTAGATCTATGATAACTGTGGACCTCCTCCATTAGCCTTCCAAATCTTACCAAATCCTTCCATTCTACCACAAAAAAGGTTTCTGGCAGCCTATGTTTCTCAAGAGTCTTAATCTCCTATGTGCAAAGGATTCCTTTGCAACAAATACCTACCTTCATTTCTTTGGAGGAACCTTCCCAGAAGGGGAATTTTAGGACTTCCTCAGTGCACTCTCTTATCGCCTCCCTAGGTGACATACTAGTTTCTCATCTTGGGTCAAAATTCTTGGAGCTAAAATAAAAGCTCTATAGTAGATTTGAAGCCTGGAGACCCAGTATCCATTTGTTGGATAATTCTAATATATTTAGGCCTTATTGAGAGCAAAGTTGGCCACACAGAATCACAAAATTAAAAGGGACCTTGATAGTTATCTTGTCTAATTAAGCATCTAAGGCTGGGAGAGGTTGAATGAAATATCCCCAAATCAGTCTATCAACAATCGATCACGTTTATGCTGATTACTAGGCACTATATTAGGCACTAGGTACAAATGACAAAAATGAAAGTCCTTAACCCTCAGGGATTATCCATTCTACAGGGAAGACAAGTACACATATAAATATATACAACTTAAGTACAAGATAGTTTATTGAGAGGTATCAGAAGAGAATTTATGAGAAAATGGCACTGAATTCCCAGTCCAGTGCTCCACTATACAATTTCAGCCAAGCAATTCCATTTTTTAAAACCTTATCTGAAGAATTCTCTAATATATCCATCCAGCAGTATAAAAAGATGGACTGTGAGCTACTCAGCAGTATTATTATTGCTCTTGGTAGGTGGCAGTATTATTAATATGCACTTTACATTGGCAAAACATTTAAGCAATTATTTAAACCTCCCCATGTTGCTGGTTTCCAATTTTACAGAGGATTGTTCCAAGTCTCCTGCTGAACTAGTGCAAGGGCCAGAAATAGAAGCTAAAGAGTTACAGACTCCCAGGTCTGAGGTTCAGCTCTATCTCCTGGCATTGGTTGTCTCATGTATTGCAGCTGTTTTTTTTTTTTTAAAGCAACCCCCCCAAAGAAAAAAATATCTTAAAGCACTTTCCAGCTGTGGCCTCATCAGTCCCTTTGATAGTTTAAGGTTAAAGTTTTTATAGTCGCTTTGCTCAGATTTTTTTGTTTTAAAGAAACTGGCATAGAAAGGACACAGTTATTTAGTGCCTGTTGAGCAATGAACCAAAGGCCAAATTGAAATTAAATTCTGATTTCACAGGTTCCCATCTGCTTTCCAGGAAGGCCTTTTTCTTCCAGGATTACTTAGGTGACATAGTAGATAGAACGCTGAACCCAGAATCAGGAAGTCTCATCTTCCTGGGTTCAAATCAGGCCTCAGATGCTTACTGCTTTTACTTACACTCACTTAACTGTGGGATCCTAGACAAGTCACTTAACTCTGCTTGCCTCAGTTTCCTCATCTGTAAGTTGAGCTGGAGAAGGAAATGGCAAACCATTCTGGTATCTTTGCCAAGACCTCAAGTAGGGTCACAAAGAGTGGGACAGTACTGAACAACTATAAAGACTTTGCTTTTGGATTTTTGTTCATATGACATTGAAGAGTTTGTCCTGTTTCAGCCCCATAATCATTTGCGTCCATTCGTAGGGGCATTTAAAGAGAGGTGGTCAGGATTTTAGAACTCCTTAGCATGTGGTGATAAGGGAGAGCAAAACTTCTTCTTTTAGAAAAATAATCCAGTTTATTATCTTATTATTATTAGCACCATGCTAAAATGAAGGAAATCATTGGGGTTGCTTTTGTTAACTATCTTAGGTGAATGAGACTGGAGTCCCCTTGGAAAGCTGAGCCAAAACACTCTTTGGGTTACCAAAACAAGTTGAATATCTCTGTTTGGCTCCTGTGGTTAGCATGGTGACACACCTATAAGGCTTTTGCTTTTCATCTTCCATTATTCTTGCACAATTAGTCTCTGGAGTATGGCTGCCTAGGCTCATGGGAATTTAAGTCCAAATACTCTTAGGATATCCCTGTAGACCACATTTCCCAGCTACACTCTGGAGGTTGATTATACTCTTATTAATGCTTCATATCCATCACCTCCCAGGAACGATCAAAAAATCCCAAAGGAAAAGATCTTAGTGATCATTAATGCATGAATTCTTTGGAATTTTTTCTAGGTACACTCCAAAGAAAAACCGAGTGTATGTTAATATGATACTAATGTATGAAAAAAAAAAAGATTATCAGACCGTATAGCACTGAACTTTGTGAATCCTTTCACTTCTTTGAGGAATTGGACATTAGAAGTCACAATTGCATTGGAACAGAACAGGATTCCAGAGAGAAGACCTGGGTAAAAATCCTGGCGGCTCTTTGGAAGATTTCAGTTCCAATTCAGATATTTATTAGCTGTGTGAGCCTGGGCAAATCATTTTAACTGCTGTCTGCAGTTTCCTGTTTTGTAAAACACTTGCCTGTTTTATAAAACCTTTACAGAGTTGTAGTGAAGCTCAGGTGAGATAATATGTAAAGTGTTTACAAATAGGGATAGATAAATGCTAGCCCATTACTGCCTCTATGAGCTTGGGAAAGTCACTTTCCTCTAAGTTTCCTCTTCTAGATAATGAGAAGTTGGGCTGAATTATCTCTTAAGATCCCTTTTGGCTTTAACTCTTAGGAGTATAAGGTTCAGCATGCCTTCTGCTCTCCTATATTTCCTCACATGTGACATTCCTCACAATGGCCATTCCTCTTCTTTCTTCACTTCCACAAGGGCATTAATATCAGGTGGTGCAATGGAGTGATGGCTGGATTTAGAGTGGGAAGCCTGGGTTCAAATTAAGGTTTCCTGCTGGCATGATCTTGGGGAGGAAGGGTTCCACTTCTGGAGCCCTCATCTGCAAAATGAGAGAGTTAGATTAGATCTCCTTTAAGGATATTCCCAGGCCCTAAGGTCCTATGACATTGTAATGCCTTTTTAAATTTTTTTTTTAATTTTGAGGATGTAAGGTGTTTATTATAATTTGAGGAAATGAGATTGCTTCTACTGACCACACAGGATAGTCACATTAATTGGCTGTCATATTTTCTACAATTAATCAGCACAAGCTTCATTATCAAAGCATTTTGTTTTATAGCTATTATGTACTGGGTGTTTAGTTGTATGAAAAAATAAAGTGATACACAGTCTTTGGGCTTCTCCCGGGGGGAGGAGAGGGAGGGAGAGGAAAAGGAGGGGAGGGTGAAAATATATGTATACAAGTAAACTATCATTTATAATATATATACAATACATATGTACCATATATAATATACAATAAATGAATAAGAATATGGTTAAATCCATAAGAAAGACAAGATTTGGGGAGGGTCCTTGATCTCTACTTGAAAGAACCCTAGGGGGTCATTTACTCCAACTCATCATTTTAGATAGGAAAGTGAGACACCCAGATTGAATGGTTTATCCAAGACCAGACAGGTAATAAATGTAAGATGCAGGCCTTCGGGCCTTGTTGTATAACTCTATAGTCACTATTTTTTCCACTGTACCATATTGCTTGCCTGGGAACTTATGAATGGGGCTGTAAGAAAAAGCTCCATGGAACAGATGGCACCTTATATGGGACTTAATGAAAGAAAAAGAGTAGATGTGGAAGTTCTGGTTTAGGCACATGAGCATAATGTATGCAAATGCCTAGAGGTGAGAAAAGTCAGAATAAGATCTAGCTCACAGAGAGTCTCCAGTTGGATTGAATGAAAGTACCCAAAGGTAAATTGAGAATGGTAATTGGGAGCCATATTATTGAGGACCTTGTTTCTCAATTAGACCAAGGAGTTGATTTTTCCTCTATTAAGACTATGGGGTAGCCATTAAAAATTTTGGAAGAGAGGCAGTAATATAATCAAATCACCTAAATTCAATTTTAAAAGTATTAAGTCAGATACTGGAGATAGATACAAAGAGAAAAATCAAACAGTCTAGTCCTTGTTCCCCTTGATGAGTCAAATTCAAAATGTATACAAAGTAATTTCAGTGAGGAAATGAGCACCAATGACTGACTGGATGGATGGATGGAGAATTGGGTAAAATCTCTTTTTTTTAAGTAGGTGGCTTTTTGAATTGCACTCTGGAGGAAATTAGAAATTTCATAGATTAGATGTAAAGAAGGAGAGCATTCCAGACTTGTTGCTGGTAGTCCTGAATTGAGAGATGTAATGTTTTTCTATGAACATTAGGGAGTGATTGAAATTTTTTAAAGTGGAGGTAGGGCACTCAGACTTGATGCTTTGAGAATATCAATTTGGTAACAAAGTGTGATAAAAGGATTGGAGAGGTTTGTAGGAGCCTATTAAAATAGTTAACAAGGCAAGTCTTCATCTGACTACCTGGCAACAGTATCCTCATCCTCCTTCCCCATATTCCACCCCGGTCCCAATCATGTTTCCTCTTGACATGTATCTTCTTTTTCCCCATCAAGACTACTCTTTTGGACCAGATTGCACCTGAAAAAAAAATGTACATGAGAGTGGGGTATATAGTGGGATTTTCTTTCTTAGGAATGGTCTTGATATTAATAGTAGGAAGAGAAAGGGGGTGACAAACACTTTTCCCCTTATATTATTTTTAAAAATTATTATAGCTTTTTATTGACAAAACATATGCATAGATAATTTTTCAACATTGACCCTTGCAAAAACTTCTTTTCCAACTTTCCTTTTTCTTCCCTCCAACCCCTCCCCTAGATGGCAGGCAATCCCATACTTGTTAAACATGTTAAAGTATATGTTAAATACAATATATGTATACACATTTATACAGTTATCTTGTTGCACAAGAAAAATCAGATTTAGAAAGAAGGTAAAAATAACCTGGGAAGAAAAACAAAAATTCTAGCAAACAACCACAGAAAGAGTGCAAATGCTATGTTGTGATCCACATTCATTTCCCAGTATTCTTTTGCTAGGTGTAGCTGGTTCTGTTCATCACTGATCAATTCTACCCTTATATTCTAATTTGTATTTTATTTACTGGTGGTACTTGTCTCTCCCAATAGATTGAAAACCTTTATCATTGCATTGCCCCTAAGTGTTTGTCAGTTGAATGAATATAAAGCACAAGAGATATCCTAATTATATAATTGTAGGCAGATCAGAGTCCAAAGAGCAAATCAGATAGTGATCTTGGAGAACTTTGCCACTCTGGCCTATTACCTCATCTATAAAATGAAGAGGGTACTGTGTATTAGATGATTTCTGAAGTAACTCCCAGTGCTAAATCTATTTTGTTAGGTAATCTGTTTTGTTAGGTAAGAAGTGGAAATGCATCTTTGTTCTGCCTCATTTGTGTCTGAATCCCAGTGCCTGGCAAGTAGTAAATGTTAAATGAATTCTAATTGGAATTGAAAAGAGAAGAGAAAATTCTCTTTTAATCTCATTCAGAAATTGGGCCAGGTGATCTCTAGAGATTCTTCTGCAAGCCCAAGGTGGATTTTTAAAGTACCTTTAGCCAATAGTGCCATCATTGATACTGAATTGTGAGTAGATGTCTGTGGAATCCAAAGAAAGGCCAGCAGTACTGGCAAAAATGGGAGAGGAAAAAAAGGAAATAATAGAAGATAGTAGAGAGATGGAAAGAAGGTTTCTAGTGATAGAGGCTTGATTTTTTTTTTTCTTTTTGACATCTGTCCACTTGGGCGAAGACTAGAGAGAGGGAGAGAAGGAACACAGCCCATCCCAAATTGAAAAGACTGACATGAGAGTCAGTTGCCTTACCTCAGTTCAGTATTAACCTGACCTTGAAGGCTTGATAAACACTAACTCCCTGAACTGAGGGTGGAGCCCAAGATATGTCTACAAGAGTAAGGCCAGGTAATCTAGGGGAGGGGGTGGAGGGAAGGAGGGGAAAATTTGGAGCACAAAGTTTTGCAAGGATCAATGTTGAAAAATTAGCCATGCATATGTTTTGAAAATACAAAGCTTTAATTAAAAAAAAGAAGAGTAAAAACAAAGTAAAGATTTCTTATCATTAAATTCTTTTGGAATGTGACTCAGAATTTACCTGCTTAGAGGGAGGGCCTGACTACCGGCAGTTGAAACCAGATGACTCAGTTCATAGCATCTCTGTCATCTCTAGGGTGGCTTTGGGCTAATGATGTAATCTCTCTTGGGCCTCAGTTTCCATATCTGTGAAATTAGGGGATAAGTATGGAGAAATTTTCTACCTCTAAATCTATTGTCATGGAATCATATGATCCTATGACCTGTATGATTGAGATTTTATCTTTCAGTTCAGTGGCCTAAGTTGCTTTTCTTGTTGAAATAGGTAAGACCACCCAAGTTGTTTGTAGTGCGAGTACCAGTCCTCATAAGCAACAACTTTTCTAAGGAAAATCCAAACTGACTTTCTTCATTCCTGCTTTTCATCACACAGAGATATTGTGAGGAAGCTGTTAGATTAAGTAACACTTCATGAGAACAGAGGCTCTGTTTTATTCAAATTTATCTCCTCCCAACACCTCCAGAAATGGCGTCCTGGGCTTGGAGTCCGTGCTCATGTGCAGTAGGTTCAAATGCTGAGTCTTCCATTTACTACTGATTTTGGCCAAATTGTTTAACCTTTCCAGGCCTCAGTTTCTCTATCTGTTAAAAAACAAACTAAATGAGAGAGTTGGATTAGCTGACCTTTAAAGGCTCTTCCTGCTCTAAATCCCTGATCTTGCATTTTGCTTGGTATGTAAAGGGATAATTAATAAATAAATGTTCATTAAATTAATATATCAAGTAAGATATATCAAGTAAGATAGAAAATATATATAGATATATATATAAATGGGCTTAAAATACTATACAAATGTAAGGGATTATTAATAAAATCTGCCAATGCAGGTATGTGAACAGGGAAGGGAATGTAAAAGGGGCCCCCATCATTGATTTGAGAGATTCCATCCTGGAAGAAGAGGAAAGGGGGTAAGTATACAGTGGGGTAAATGATACTAGGGGCCAGGGTATATGGGATGCTGGGGACAGGAGTAAGGGAGGAATTATACTGAAACTAGAGAATTTGAATAGAAAAAGAAAATGGTGAGGGAGTAATTTACAAAGAGATTGGTGAGGGAACCTGGATTTTAAATCTGCCCCTGGGTTTAATTTATGGTAAGAAGTCTAGTACAGCATCCAGAGAACACAGAGTATAAATATTGTTGAGTAAGTCACATATATTTATTAAATGCTCTAGTTGGGATGCATTCAAATAACACACATAGACCTTCCATCAAAGAGCTCACATATAATTGGGAATACAAGCCAACTGAAATATGTAATTAATATTTCTAAGTTGTCTGAGAGGCAAAGGTTGGGGATTGCGTTGGCTTCATAGGGAATGAATGGGGCTAGTCCAGGAAAATTGGATCAGGCTCAGAACTGTGATAAAAGGGGTATGTGTTGGATGGGGAATAGAGGTGGGGTTATTTATATAATGTAGGACAATTGGTTCAAAACTTTGGGGGGTAGCAGGAGATTGTCAGGAAGTCAGTTTGGATCACCACAAGGACTCTATAATTATATATACATATATGTATATATATATATATATTTTTTTTTTTTCCCCATTTACATGTGAAAACAGTTTTAACATTCTTTTTTCAGATTTTGAGCTCCAAATTCTCTCTCTCATTCTTGTAACCTCTCATTAAAAATTAGGCAAGCAATTTGACATAGATTATACATGTGCAGTCATGCATTTTTACAATTTAATATTTTTTCCTCAATTATATGTAAAAAAAAATTCTAACATTCTTTTTTTTTTTTTTTTTCAAATTTTGAATTCTAAATTCTACCAAAAGGACTCTAAAGCAAAGCATAGGGAGACATGTCAGGAATTTTGAAGGTGAATGGAGCAAGAATCAATATATAAATTTATCATTGATCCTATTAGGGGTAGGCTCCATGCCAGTAGGGTAGCATTAGCTTAAGCCAGTATCCCACTTACTCTCTTACTGGTCTCTTTGGGGCTTTAAAAAGTTAACAGATTTCCTCAGTGCACCTAATTGTACCCTCTGGGAATAACTCCTTCACCTGGTAGGTAGAGCTTGCCTCTTGAGTTGTAGTATCCAGCCTGGCACAATCTCTGTCTAATAGAGCTTGTTTACCAGTTGCCACCATGCATTGGAAGGTTTCAGCCTGCTCTGCAGAGTCACAGGAGAGAAAATTCAGGTCTGGGGTTGGTTGCCCAACTCCCTAAGGTCATACAGTTAGCAGCAAAAAGAGGAATCAGTCCCTGCTTTGAATTTGCAGTACGGGGTGGGTTGGAGATTTTTTAACATTAAGCCCTTGTTTTGGTATTAGGGATGCTTTTGCCATCCAAATGAACAAGGAAGGAGGTCCCCCTGGAGGTGGGTTCATGTAATTGCTCTCTATTCTTCCAGTGGCCCCACTTTTATTATTTTCCCAGAACTCCATCCCCAGAGATGCCGCAGTTCCTGACCTTGGAAGAAGTGGAATTGGGAGAATCTGATGAGAGAGAGGACATCTCTGTAGAAGGTGAATCAAGAGAAGACGAAACGCTGACTTTTGTTGAAAAAGATCCTGTGGTAGCCTTACAGAAGTGTTCCTCTCAGCGTCATAAAAGGAGGAAGAGAAAAAGGTTAGAAATGGAAGATGGAAAGTGGGAGAGGGGAGGATAGACTCAGGAGACAAGAACCTTAGAAACACAGAAAACTAGATAGGCACTGTGGAACTTAGAGACTGGGGAGAGCAGCTTGTTATAAAGAAGAGAGGGTCCAGAAAGAGAGGAGACTGGTGGGAGAAAGTATAAAAACCCCTCGATTATCTGCTTTAATAAATGTGGGCAGTATGGTCAAACTCAGAAACAAGATCTACTAAACCAAATTCCTATGGAAGCATATTGATAGAGAAAACCACAGATTAACATTATCTATGTTCTTTTGGGTTTTCTTTTTGGCAATTTCTTACAAATAAATGCTGCCTATGGGAATTCCAACCATTCCGAATAAAATAAAAGAATAAAATAATTTTTAAAAAAATAGAGTTCCTTTGACTCTAAATTTCTTGTGTCTCCTCTGTTTGGCATGCTCCTATCTTCTATAGAAAGAAGAGAAATAACATATTAATAATGGAAGTGTGAGATATGCTCTTAAGCATAATATAAATTTCCATCTAATGGATCAAATATTTTTATCTTTATGGTACTTACTATTGTAACAGCTATGTCCACTTTGGGCCTTTAGATTTATCCTACAGTTGGAAACCAGTTACAGTATAGTAAGGAATCAGGTTGCCCTAACAATTCAAATTTTAAGGATCCTTTCCCTCTCAATCATGAATGGAATATTTTTTGATATAGCTCTCTGATTTGTGAGTCTTGCCATCCCGTGGTCCTTTTCGGTTTCTCTGTCTCTGTCTTGCTGCTTTTTTTTTTCTCTTTTCCAGATGATTGGTGATCAATCTATCCAATTGCCGATATGATAGTGGTGAGCATTTTATGTTTGGGGTATCAAGTTTCATTGGTGTTAATTAGATTCTTTGGAAGGGTGAAAGCAATTTCACTTTAAGGATCCAATTCCTTAAGGATCCAAGGAAATAATTCTAAATCCTATTTTTCCTTTCTCATTCAATTTCAATTTTTTTCAGTCATATCCAACTCTTCATGACCCCATTTGGGGTTTTCTTGACAAACATACTGAAATGATTTGCCATTTCCTTCTCCAAATCATTTGACAGATAAAGAAATTGAGGCAGAGTTAAGTGACTTGGTCATACCACTAGTAAGTTTCTGAGGTCATATTTGAACTCAGGAAGATGAGTCTGCCTGACTCAAGACTTGGCAGTGTTATGTACTATACCACCTAGCTTTTCTCCCTTTTCATAGTTTGAGCTAAATATCCAGGACTTTCCTGGTTTCCAACAAAGGAAGCCAACAAAATACACACCTTCCACACACTTTATACCTCTAGTTGTCATTGTCAGTTGTATGGACAGCAACTTTGAGCTATATATGGTGTGAAAATGAATAAGGTTATGATCACACAAGGTTTAGAGGGGAGTCATCCTTGCACATCCCATTCAACAGTTTTTTTTCCCTTTGCCTTTTTATACTACCCTCCAGATTAGTAGCAAACATAGCTAATTTGAATTTTTTATCCCTCCTTTCCTTTTACCCTCCTCCCTTAGACAGCAAGCACTCTAATATATATTAAACATGCACAATTCTTCTCTACATATTTCCACATTTATCATGCTGCACAAGAGAAATCATTTCAAAAAGGAAAAAAGTGAGGAAAAAAAGCAAGAAAACAAAAAAGATGCAAATACTGTGTTGTGATCCACATTCAGTTCCCACAATCACAGTTAATCAAAAAACAGTGGGCAGCCCCAAAATAAATGATATTTTTTAGTAAGTATATGTTAATCTTTTTTTCCCCAGACATTTGAAACTCTTAAGTTTTGCTTGGGCTTAGGATCATAAATCTCATTTTGGAAGAGACTTAGTGATCATCTAGTCCAATGCCTTTATTTTACAGGTGAGGAAATTGAAGTCCAAAGATGTTAAATGATTTGCTGTGATTCATGCAGATACTTTGTAGATGAGTCAGGATTGTGACCCAAGTCCTCTTTGATACCAAGTCTGATAAATTTTTGTTCTCTGAGTCTTCAGTAAACTGATAGTGTTTAGAAACAATTCAGTTTGTTCTTTTTTGTTGTTCTTTCTTTCCTCAATAATATTTTATTTTTCAAATTGCATGTAAAGATAGTTTTCAACATTCATTTTTGTAAGATTTTGAATTCCCAAGTTTTTCTCCCTCCCTCCTAAAATAGCAGGCAATCTGCTATAAATTATATACATATACAATCATTTTAATCAGTTTATTCTCTATAGCAAAGATAAGCCACGAATTTAGGGTGAAGTTTGCCACAGATAAGCCATACAAACTGTATTCTTCAAATTGTACCTATCTCCTTTGCTTCTCAGTGATAATGCCAGCTTCTCACGAGGGTGGCTGGAAGGAATAGAGAGCAGAAGGGCAGCTGGGTGGTGCAGTAGGTTAGAGCACCACCTATGGAGTCAGAAAGACCTGAATTCAGATCGGATCTTAGGGTACTAGCTGTGTGTGACTCTGGACAAGTCACTTAACTCTAATTGCCTAAAAAAAAATGCAGACAATGTGCAATTTGCTTGACACAATGTAGGTTTTCTCCCATTCTCCTTCATGATCTGACGTGCTCTTTCTGTGTGTCTAATGCAGTTCGTCGGGCAGCTAGACTGTATGGCTTACGTGAGGGAGGGGACCATGATGACTGGACTCTTTATTGGACAGACTTCTCAGTGTCCCTAGAACGTGTAATGGAAATGAAAAGTCACCAGGTACTAGAGCCTGAATCAGTCCCTAGTGTAGGGGAAGCATCTGCTGGGGGAGCATTGGGAATATGAACCCAAGCCAGAGGCACTGTGAGAATTGGGTATGGGTATTTTCATTTCCTCCTTGGAGTTGAGATTGGAGCTCATACCTTCTGGCTTTCTTTGCAGAAGATCAACCACTTCCCTGGAATGAGTGAAATCTGCCGAAAGGACCTGCTGGCCAGGAATATGAGTCGTATGATAAAGCTTTTCCCTAAAGAATTCCATTTTTTCCCTAAAACGTGGTGTCTTCCAGCAGAGTAAGTGTAATTCTTTTCCTACTTTAGTCTTCTCAACTTTTCCAGTCAATCAGTGAGTCAACAAGCATTTCTCAAACTAGGTACGAGGCATTGGTGGATCACAAAGCCAAAAAGGAACTATTCCCTGTCCTCAATGGGCTTATATTCTGATAGTAGAGACAACTTGCATATATGTAGCTCCATACAAAACCCAAACAAAACTAGCAACTGGAGGGATGAGGGAGGGCCTCCTGTAGACTTGTTTCTGGAAGGAAACCAAGGATTCCAAAAGACAGGCAGAGGCAAGAAAACAAATCAGTACAAAGGCAGACATTGGAGATGGAATGATGTTTGTGAGGAACAACAAGAAAGCCTGTTTAGTTAAAGTAGTTATCCACTTGTTTCAAACTCTATGGCTCCATTTGGAATTTTCTTGGCAAAGATACAGGAATGGTTTGCTATTTCCTTTTCCAGTTCATCTTATAGATGAAAACTTATCTTATAGGGAAAAACTGAGGCACACAGGGGTAAGTGACTTGCCCAGGGTCACTCAGCTAGGAAATGTTTGAGCTCACATTTGAACTCAGGAAGATGAATCTTACTGCTTCCAGATTGGGCTCTCTATCTACTGCCCAGGAATTTTTTTTTTTTTAAATAAAAGCCAACTATTATTATTAGTTCTAAACTCAGGAGTTTTTTCTGTTTGTTTAAAGAGGAAGGGACAAGTTTATAATGGTTCTTAAGCATTTTGTGAACTTAAAGTACTCTATAAATGTTAGTGATCATTTTTATTATCTTATCAACGTCATTGCCTTCTACAGTTTTTATCTTTTTGTTTTTAAAGAGTTAGTCTTGGTTTAAGCTGTATTCCCAACTAATATATTTCTTATTTCCTATTTCCTCTTCACTCCCTTTGGTAGTTGGGGGGATTTGCAGAACTATAGCCGATCAAAAAAATTTAAAACTTTTATCTGTAAGCCGGACTCTGGTTGCCAAGGGAGAGGTATATTTGTTACTCGGTCTGTGAGAGATATCAAACCAGGAGAAGATATGATCTGCCAACTTTATATATCAAAGGTAATTTTAAAAGGTATTTTACCCAGGGCCACAAAAATTAGTATCTTTGCAGGATTAGAACTCCAGGTCTAATGAATCACTAAGCTACTATCTTAGCAAGAGAATTTCTCTTTTTTTCAATAAATCTCTAGTCTCTTATTAGCCTGAGGATGAGAATCCCATTGAAGAATTCACAGAATTTTGAGGTTAATTGATTGTCTATTTTTAGAGATTTTGAAATCAGGCCTGTCTTTGGGTATATAATCTATCTGTAGCTTTTTTGTTATCTCCAGATAATGCTTCCATGATCATTTTTATCTTCAGACATTTTTCAGGGTTATAATTTTAGCAGTAGAATTCCTGGGTTAAAGAATCGTTTTTTCTTCCCATCTTTTAATGGTACAGTCTGGAGGGAGATAGTGCTGAAGAGTGATGGCATGTGGAGTTGTACACAGATACTTTCCCCCAAAGTTCTTCTTTGCTTGTCCTAATCTCAGACTTCTTTGTTAGGTGGATAAGTACACTATTTTATAGACAAGATACCCTGACAATCATTGAGCTTAAATGCCTTGTCCAGTTTCACCCAAGAAGTTAGGAGCAAAGGATTGGACATCTTGATGTCCACTAGCCCTGGTCCATATCTCAAGAATGGACTAGAGAGGAGAGCAGCAACAAACTGCAGCTCCTCCCAAGTCACCTGTCTCTCTTTCCTTCTCTCATTCAGCCTTTTATTATTGATGGATTCAAGTTTGACCTTCGGATTTATGTGTTGGTGACCTCCTGTGATCCTCTCAGAATCTTTGTGTACAAGGAGGGTCTGGCTCGATTTGCTACTACCTCTTATTCTAATCCTTCTTCAGATAATTTGGTGAGTAAGGGTGGTAAAACCTGTCCAGCAGTTAATTTCAGGAATAAGCTACAATCCAGGGGCAGGAAAGATTGGTCCCAATTCAAATCTTGTCTTTCCCTACTTGGTGCATTAACTTAGCACCTGATGCTAAAGGTTCCAAAGGTCAGCACCACTTCCTACAGCTTTTGGATGAAGTCCATCCTGGAGGCAAGGAGATGTAGTAGGTTTTCTAGAGTGTCCATTTCAGCAGGATATAAAACCTATGGCATTTCATTTTAAAAAATCAAACTCTAAGCTCTTAATTTCTTTTGATTTTCTTAAATTTCTCCATCTAAATATGTAAATCTATTAATGAAATAAAAGGACAGAAGCTAACCCCCTGTGGTTCCCTTGAACTGTCATCCAAGATCATAGATTTATAGTTGGAAGGAATCTTAAGAAGGCTCTCTAATCCCCTCAATTTTATAGATAGGGAAACTGAGCCCTGGAGAGGGTAAGGGACTTGTTCAGAGTCCGATGGCTACAGAGTGTCTGATGTATGTCTGCTTGACTTTAGTTCCAGTGTCCTAGCCACTGTACAATACTACCCTATACTGCCAAACTTCCCTCTCATAATCAAATGCCTGCAACAGGTGGTCAGCACTTGATTCCATTTCTTCACCCATAATCTGGCTTCTAATCCCACCACTCAACCCAAATGCCAGGTTATCAATGAAATCATTGCTAAACATAATCTTATTTTTTTTCTCAGTTCTCATCCTTCCTGACCCCTCTGCATCATTTATGGCTGTCGATCACATCTTTCCTCCTCATTTTTTCATCTCTGGTTTTTCCTGATACTGCCCTCTCCTGGTTTTCCTTTCACCTGTTTGACTATTCCTTCCCAACCTTCTTGCTGAATCAATATCCATATCCTGACCCCTGTGTATAAATGTTATAACAGTGCTATATCAGAGCCCTTTCCTCTTCTTTCCCTTCCCTTCTCTTCCTTTCTCCTCTTCCCTTCTCTCTCTTTTCTTCCCTTCCCCTCCTCTCACATCTACATAGAAAGTCTTAACCTCTCTCCCAAGCTTCAGTTTGTCACCAACTGCTCCTGGCTATTCTATAATCATTTCAAATGCCTTATATCTAAAATGGAACTCATTATTTCCCTCCCTAAATCCACTCGTCTTCCCAACTTCCATAGCTCTTTTAAAGGTACCACTATTCTCCCAGATTCTCAGGTTTGCAACTTTGGAAATGTCCTTCACCTGTCACTCTCACCTGCTATCAGCTGCCAAGTCTTACTGAGTCTACCACACATCTCCACACATCCTAGATCAGGATCTTAGCACCTCTCTCCTGCAATATTGCAATATCTTTATTTTTTAAAATGGTATCTTTTTTTTTAACATAATTCTCTCCCCTCTTAAAGTCATCCCATAAAACAAAAAAATATATATTTTAAAGAAAGAAAATGGGGGGGGGGATCAAGAAAACCGATTAATACACTAAAAAAGTCTGAAAATGTGTGCAACATACTAGGTCATTGGACCCCTCACATCCTTTGCAATAATAATCTTTGATCTCCCTCTCTCCACACAGCAAGTTGATATTTTGAAGGCCCAGTGATAACCATGCCATTTTCATGCCATTCAGTCTGTTTCAGGATCCTTCTTTTTCCTCTAGCATAAAATCCAGCTTCCTGTGTTTGTCTCTAAGGCCCTTTACAATCTGACTGTGACTTAGATTTCTAGGTGAATTTCTCACTGGTGAATTTCTCACTGTTGTGTTCCTCCTTTCGTCTCCATATTCTATATCCTCTTTCCCTTCTTTTGTACAGTCAATCAGGTCGGAGACACTTTCTTTCTTTCTTTCCTTCTTTCTGCCTCTTGGAATTCCCAGCTGCTTCAAGTGTTGCTCAGTGCCTCTTTCTACTTGAGACCCTTTCTGATACTTCTGATTGTTAATGCACCATTTCCCCCCATCTTCTCCCAAATCACTTTGTATTTCCTTTGAATATACATTTCATATTTTTTAAATGCCCCTCCCCTCCCCTCTGCCCCATGTAGAATATAAGTTCATTAAAGGTAGAACTGCTTCAGTTTTTGTGTGTCCAATTCCCAGCCCAATGTCTGGCACATGGCAAGATCTATATGATAATTAATAATAATAATAATAATCAATGATTATGAAATGGGATTGAATTATATTGCATTTTTCTTTCTGACTTCCTAAACTCATTGTCTTTTTAGGATGATATATGCATGCACCTGACTAACTATTCTATCAATAAACACAGTTCTAATTTTGTACGGGATGGAAATTCTGGCAGCAAGAGGTAAGTTAAATGTTCCTTTTTCTACCGTACCTCCCGGTGGGGAAAGCTGACTATTCCCTGTGCTTCTATCTAGACTCTGCCCAGGCCCAAGGGTGTACCCAACCTCTGGGTCACAAAAGTCCAGGAAACATTTTGCCCTCCAGACGTGGAATGGTGTCTTCTGTGCCTATAAGCTGTTAATCATTGAAAGGAGGCCAGATCATAAATCCTGGAAGGTTGGGGGAGAAAGAGAGAGAGAGAGAGAGAGAGAGAGAGAGAGAGAGAGAGAGAGATAAACATTGAACTGTTCTGCCAGCAGGATATAAAAAGTGTCCTTGTTACAACTGGCCCTTTTCCTTCTTTCCTTCCTTTCCTCCTTCCTTTCCTTCTTCCTTTCCTCCTTTCTTCCTCCCTCTTTCCCTCTTTCTTTATTTTTTCTTTCTTCTTTCTTTCCTTCTATCTTCTTTTTTCTCTCTTTTTTTCCTTCTTTTTTTCCTCCCAAATCAACAAATATCTTTCATTGTCTGGTCATTTGAAGCACCCTATTAGGTGCTTTTTCATTAATTTGTGTTTTTTTGTGTGACGCAATTAAGTCAGTAATATGTCTCCACTAATGTCATGATGTCCTGTTATATATGATACTCTGGTATGTTTCAAACCTGTGACCAACTTATTCCTGAGAGTCTACAAAGAAAAAGGAGATATAAGGATTTCAGGAATAGATCTAAACCTGAACAATCATTTTCTGATTTTTGGCTTAGGAAAAGGGAGCAGAGAATGCTAAACTGATCAAGGCAAAGAGCTTACTACATAGTAATCTAGCTTCAAAGCAGGAGGAGAGTTGTGTGAATTTGAATGACTGTCCGATTGACTTTGTTCTAAATAGGGTTCTTGACTTTTTGTGTGTTGTGGAGGTCTGGTGAAGTCTACAGAGCCGAGTTCCAGAACTCCTGTCAACTAAAGTAGAAAGTCCCTCCATTAGGCGAAACCAAGAATTTGAAGTAGGTACAGGATGATGATGTCCAGGAAGAGGCACAGCCTGACTCTTATTAGACTCAAGTCTAATAATGTCCTACCTCTTGAGCTACTCACCTACCCACTTTCTGGAGAAGGTTTTAAAGTAAGAAGCCAGACTGCAGAGACTGTAGAATAGACAAATTTGACTGAGAAAGGGAGGACAGATCAGATGGTAATGAACAAAATATATCCCTTCCTATTGAGTAGAGGTCAGTATTAAAAACATTCATCATTCTATTTTTCCCCAGTGCACAGTACAGCTAAATTCTGGGGGTTTTTTGGTTTTGTTTTGTTTTTAGTTTTCTATCTCCTTGGTCAATGTCAATAATAATATAGCAGTAGCACTTATATAGCTCTTTAAAGCTTGTAAAGCACTTCACATATTATCACATTTGATCTGACAGATTGTCAGCTGTCAAGTTTCACTGCTCTCAGTGAGCCTGCCCATAGCCATCTTCTTGTCCTATTTCTAGTTTACTGCTTTTAATCTATTTGAGGGGGTTTGAAAACCAAATATGGTTGATTTTATTTAAAATTTTTTTGTTAAATAAGAGTCATTTAGCTCTGAATGATATCCTAAGAGCTTTTGGTTAAAATTAAATACTTGATTTTACTTCTGGGGGACTTTGGATAATTATTTCTGAATCTTTTAGGTGCTTTTTTGGGCTTGCTTTTAGGTTTGGGGTTCTGTGATTTTAATGCCCCTATGTGGTGACTCAGAAATCCCTTTATAAAGAGTAATAAGAGCTGCCTTTATCTATTTTGATAATCCTAAAATTTTAATCAATATATTATTCCCTGGATCTTCATTATTAAATAGCGTAGTTTTACCTTACTTTTGATATCAACACTGGAACTCTTGACTCCTTTTTCTAGCTTAGTAGTTAGTTTTTAAAATTTTTTCAATAGTATTTTGTTTTCCCAAATATTTGTAAAGATAGTTTTCAACATTCATTTTGGTAAGATTTTGTGTTTCAAAATTTTGTTCCATCTCCTTTACCTCCCCTCTCCCCAAGACAGCAAATAATCTGATACAGGTTAAATATGTGCAATTATTTTAAACATATTTCCATAATTGTCATGTTGTTTGAGAAAAATCAGAACAAAAGGGAAAAAAAAACATTCAAAGGAAAATAAACAAATTAAAAAGGTAAAAATGCTATTTTCTATCTCAAGTCTTAGTCTGATCTGGACATTTGAGGGGGAAATGAGGGAGAAGGAATAGTAGCAGGGTATTCTCAATACATTTGCTCTCCAATCCTGCATGATTTCTATAATTTTATTGTATGTTTTTTCATTCTGGACTTTGGCCTGGAGCCTGTCAGTCCTATGTCCTCTGCCCACATCACTGGTTTCTGAATCTCATCTTCTGCAGCACTGTTTTCAATGTAGCCACTGGACAGTGTAATGAAATGGAAAGAGCAATGGATTTGAACCTGGAGGAATTGAGTTCAAATAATGATAATGTTGGGGCAGCTAGGTAGTGTAATGGACAGAGCACCAGCCCTGAAGTCAGGAGGACTTGAATTCAAATCTGGCCTCAGACATTTAACACTTCCCAGTTGTGTGACTCTAGGCAAAGTCACTTAACCCCAACTGCCTCAACATAAATAAATAAAAATAATGATGACTCTGTCTCTTATGACCTATATATTAATCTTGAGCAAGTTATTTTTTAGGTTTCTCATTGATAAAATGAGGGGATTAAATTAGATCTAGATCCCTTCTAAATCTAAATTCTGAAGATTCCAATGAATTTTTGAGGGGAAGGGTTTGAAGATGGGGGCATGGAGTGAGGAAGGGGAGACACTGGCTCTCCCTCTATTTTCTCCAAATTGCAATTGCAGCAGCACTCCTAGCTTTCTGATCTGGACAGATTTGCCCCTCTATGAAGCCTTCTGCTCCCTACTCCACATACACACACTCTGGGGTTCACCATATTGGTGCTGGATTTAAAGTGGACTTAGTTTCCCCTTCCCATTGTTTTTCCTGCTATGGTATCTCAGAATTCCTGAACTCAAGCAGTCCATCAACCTCCACTTCCTCCATTTAGTAGGGATAATAATACCATCATGTAGTGCTTTTGTTTTTCAGTTTCCAAGATGTTTCAATCTTGACACAACACTGAAAACCTTTGGTTAACCCCTCTCCCTTTTTTTTTTTTTTTTTTAAACATTTAAACATTCATTGTATAGAAAGCTCTCCACCTTCAATGACTACATGGACAAACTTGGCTGTGACACGGTGAAGATGTGGAAAGATATTGAAGATATAATCATCAAGACTTTGATTACTGCTCACCCTATAATTAAACACAACTATCATACCTGCTTCCCCAACCACATCATGAATAGTGCCTGCTTTGAAATTTTGGGCTTTGATATTCTGCTGGATAGAAAACTTAAACCCTGGCTTCTGGAGGTAATCCGATTCAACAGATTTTAAATAAGCACCTTGGTAAGAGATGGACAGGGAATAAGTGTCCCTTGCCCACTTCTAGTCAAGTCATTCCTTTGGTTTTTCTTCTTTTTCACTCAAGTTTTTCTCCCAAGCTCCCTAGTGCCTTATCCCTCAGGGCCAAGTGAGTGTGACCAGCCCGGGAAGTGACCAGCAGAGGGGGACAGACTTCAGGGAATTATACATTTCTCAAGTCCACCCTGATCTCGAAATTCAAACCCAGTTCCTGCTTTGTGAAAATACTGGAGTCCCAGAGGCAACCCCACCTCTCGGTACAAAGGAGGCTCCTGGGAAGGGATATCCTTGATTGGGATCAGGCAAAGACAGGAAAAGAAAAGAGATAAAGCTGTTTTCATTCCTTTCCCTTTCTGTTTACTTAGCCCAGTCTCTTATTTCCCATAGTCCTTTATTTGATATTTTGAAACTACTCAGTCCCATTGCTTTCTCTATCATTCCTAACTGGTGTCAGATGTAGATGCTTTCTTTTAGGGTCAGTTCTCTTTTTTTATTTTTTATTTTTAAAGTTTATTTTATTTTATTTTCAAAACATATGCATGGATAATTTTTCAATATTGACCCTTGCATAGCCTTGTTTTTCAGATTTTCCCCTCTTTCTCCCCACTCCTTCCCTAGATGGCAAGCAATCCAACATATGTTATACATGTTAAAATATATGTTAAATCCAATATGTGTAAACATATTTATACAATTCTCTTGCTGCACAAGAAAAATCAGATCAAAAAGAAAAGAAAAGAAGTAAGAAAACAAAGTGAACTATAACAAAAAGAGTGAGAATGTTATGTTGTGATAAGGTCAGTTCTCTTTTGGGTTGATTTGATGTGGAAGAAGAGGAGAATGAAAATTGAGGTGATTTTCTTCCCTATTTCCTTCCTTTTTTTTTGTACTCCTTGACTTACCTCCCCCAACACACACACACACACACACACACACACACACACACACACACACACACACACCTTCCTAATGGAT
This sequence comes from Antechinus flavipes, assembly GCF_016432865.1. Taxonomy (NCBI): domain Eukaryota; kingdom Metazoa; phylum Chordata; class Mammalia; order Dasyuromorphia; family Dasyuridae; genus Antechinus; species Antechinus flavipes. Next base: position 137,374,710 of record NC_067401.1, on the reverse strand, counting down.
AGAATGCTGGGCCTAGAGTGAGGAAGATCTTCTTTCAAATCTTGCCCCCAGACAGCTATTAATGAAAATGACCCTGTCCAAGTTAATTAAATACTCTGTGCCTCAGTTTCCCCATCTGTAAAATGGGGATAATAATAGCACTTATTTCCCAGAGTTTTTGTGAAAATCAAATGAGATTATATATGTAAAGCACTTTGCACAGTACCTGACATATAGTAAAAGCTATACAAATATCAATGTGGGATTATTATTACTAATCCTCTATATGTACACACTCTCAAAAAAAGATCTGAAGTAGAGAGAGTTAAATTAGAGAGCATTTCACAACTTGTTTTCATCCACTTACAGTAAAATGAAATGAAAACCACCCCAAATAACAATGTTGCCTACATTATTTTCTCACATACCTTTCTTTCCTCTTGCCCTTCAACAGCCTCCTTTCTTTGAAGACTCCAGGATATTCCTTGGTGAAAGGGAGTATGGCTTAATGGGAAGGAGTTCTAGATTTGGAGTTAGGAGACAGGCAGGTCTGAATCCTAGTTCTGACACTTAGCTTGTGGGAGCATGGACAAGTCAGTTAACTTTTCTGAACCTTACTTTCCCCATCTCGAAAATGGAAGATTGCTATGTAAATGTGAGTCATTGCCCTGTATGCTTGCACATACCATACCCCTAATCCCAGCTACTGTCAAATCTTTTGGGCTTGGGAATTCCGAGCTGCTATAAAACTGAAGCTAATGAGAAGGCTGCACTAAGTCTGGCACAAATGTGGCTAGCCATGAGAGAAGTGGTGGGAAGTTGTCCATCAGGTTGCCTTGGGGAGGAGTAGACCAGCCCAGGACAGAAAGGGTGGAATTGGCTCACAACTAACCCTTGTTCTTCCAGCTGAGGTAATATGGGAGAGCTGGTGATCTTTAGAAACAAGTGAGTTATTCTTGGATGGAGGGTCCCATTCATTTCTACTCTTAGGGAAGCTGAGGTAATATGGGGGAGGTAGTACTTTCTAAAAACAAGTGAGTTCTTCTTGGATGGAAGGTCCCATTAATTTCTACTCGTAGGAATTGCTCCCCTTTCCAATCTGGTAACCTAACCCCCCAAGCCACCATCTTGGTTAATCACTCTCAGGTTAATCACTCTCCAAGCTTCTCCACTGATTCCCGGTTAGACAAAGAAGTAAAAGACAGTCTGCTGTATGACACCCTGGTCCTGATCAACCTGGGAGCCTGTGAGAAGAAGAAAGTCCTGGAGGAAGCGAAGCGCAGGGCAAGGTTTCTGCAGGATTTCCGTTCCAAGGAGATCAGGTGTGCCCTCATTGAGAGGAAGGGCGAAATGACCTTGATGCTCCTTCCCTCCTCTCTCCCGGGCCCACTTTCTGCTTTCCTAGGCCTCGGTGCCATGCCCCTCCTGCACCCATGGGTCCCAGGGCTGCCTGCTTGGGCACCCTGCTGGGCACAGCAGCCACAGCTGAATCTTTTCCTTCCTGCCCCACTCATTCTCCCTGCTTTACAGTCAGTCTGTCACATTCACATTCCCTTATCCGCTTTCCTTTCTTTGCTCTGAAATTAGTCTAATGACCCTGATAAATTGACCAGGTGCCAATGTCTTAGTGTTACTTCTCCCATTTTTATGTTTTAATTATGGTCTTCTGGAGTCACAATTCCCAATGGTAGACCACACACCAGTAGTCAATGTGTAGACCACAAGACCCAATGGTAGACAATTGGGTAGGACCCCCCCCCCAAAAGAGGGGCCTTTCAGCATCTCTCAAATGATAGCACTTGGACAGCTATTGTCCTGAATTGGACAATAGCTATTGGACCTGAATTGTCACTTTGAACACTGGATTACTTTAACTCCTTGAAAAGGAGACCTTTTGGGGCAGCTACAGGGCACAATGGAAAGAGTCCCAGTCCTGAAGTCAGGAGGACTTGAGTTCAAATCTGGCCTTAGACACTTAACTCTTACTAGCTGTGTGACCCTGGGCAAGTCACTTAACCCTAATTGCCCCAGCAAAAGAAAAGGAGACCTTTTTAGAGTTTTTTTGGGGGTGAGGGAGAATGGGGCATTGAGATGCTGAGATGGATAGAGCACTGGCCCTGTAGTCACAATGACCTGAGTTCAAATCTGATCTTAGATACTTGACACTTATTAGCTTTGTGGCCTTGGACAAGTCACTTAATCCTGGTTGCCCCTCCCCCCCCAAAAAAAGAATTGGTTGGGAGGGAAGGTAGAAAACAGAAAATCTGCATTTTGTTTCTGGTTTGACTGCAAATGTAGCTCACTGAATATATCAGTAGGCCTTGATTTTGCTGCTTTGAAAAGGAGCAAAGAGCCTTTTAACACAGAAAAAAAATTACAGAATATTAGAGCTTAGAAGAAATGACTTTCGAGAACTTTTTGCTCAACCCCCTTTTTATAGATGAGGGAGTTGAGGAATGAGGAACTTGACCACCCAAGTCATATTCTGAATTAGGGGCAGGGACATGTCTTAACACCTAAGGCTTTTGAATTTCAGTTCTTTCACTCTTCTCTATCAGACCTTTACCTTCTCAGGGGGATTCTGAGGAAAATGCCTGTTGTGTTTATAAAAGCATGTCAAACTCCTTGGAGAGAGTCCCTTGAATTCAGGTAAAGACAAATTGTTCCTTGAGATTGTCTTTGGGAGGAGAATGATTCCTCATCTCATCAGAACTAAACCCAGGAAGGCATGAAATCCTTTAAGCACCTTCTGCCTTGCTACATTTTAGAGGATGTTTCCACTAGTAGTAATGATCATGGAGGGATCATAAGTGAGTTCTGAATTGGAGGTGGGAGAACTGGATGAGGTGATTTCCTTTAGCTGTCCTAACACCCCAATTGTCTGAGTCTCATTCTGAGAAAAGTTGTTGTACTTACATGTCTGTTTCTTTCAGGATCGAAGAATTAAAGAATTATCAGGCTATGTGGCTGGAGAAAATAGAACGTTATGAGAAGGAAAAAAGTGGTGGCTTCCGGAGGATTTATCCAGAGTTTGGGTTTGAAAAATATCAGAAATATTTTCATCACAGCAATTCACTCTTTCAAAACACGGCAGCCTCCAGAGCCCGGGAAGTGCATGCCCGGTACGAAAAGGAAAGCCAGGGCCATCAGAGGGTGGGCAAGGCCTCGGGTTTGGCTCTGAGATTGTCACCAGTGTCTTCTGTGTCCATAAATTATTCTTTGACCTTAGAAGGCCTGGTGTAGCCATAGTTTTCCCCATTAAAGTTTCTTGAAGAATATTTGAAGAAGGGGGATATACCCTATGGGATAACATAGGCTACCCAGAAAGATTGAAAAGTATAAAATCTCGGTTATCAAATAGGTGGGTTCTTGTTTGTGGGCACTCACTTAACCCAGATGGACAGTATTGCTGACTTGGTTCTGGATCAATGTGTTGTTTGACAAACAGGCAGGAGTGTCTGCTGCTGGACATCTGTGTCCTTTGGGTTCCCATAATTGTCTTCTCCAAAATCAAGGGATGAGAAAAACGATGGGATGTGAGGCAGCTTGGAAATAGAGGCCCAGTTTCTTTAGCTTGAATTCCACAATAACCATGTTGGAGTATGAGCTTGGCAAAAGGGAATGGTTTCCCATTTTCTGTCTTCATCCAGAGGGTATCTTAGGATTAGGAATTATGTGTGTATAGGGTATATGTATGTGTCTGTATGTGTGCATGTTGTTGTTTGTCCTTCTGTAAAAGAAGGGCAAACTTTTCTGGAAGAGGACCATGACATCATGAAGGTAATTCCATAACTTGCAAGTGAATTGGATTTAAATGAGACAGGGCTGTGCAAAGTCACCAGCCTCACTGTGTGAAATTGGGGATGAGGGGGTTTGGGGAAGAAGAAATAACTTCTGATAGATTTCTAGATTTCAATGCTGATTGCCTAGAACTAGTTGTTGAGAATTATTGGGCTGCTCTGAGAAAAGAGGGGTAAAAACTTGTAGAAAACTAGGTACCCTTTCTCCCCATCTAGGTAAAAACCCATCTTAAACTGGAGGAGCCCTGGGCCAAAACCCTCACCATCCCTTACTAGTTGCTACCACCAAGCCCATTTGTCATTATCATTAATAAGGATTTTCTTCAGTTTTCTCCTTTAGTATTCAATACTTCTAGCATCCTCATTCATCCCATCACCTTTCTTCTGGTCTCAGAGGAGGGAATAAGTATAATAAGTATGTTCCTTGATAGATCAACTCTTCTATCTGCACTCTTGGTTTCATTATTTCCCACCTACTCCAGTATTATTCTCTCCTTTTTTCTTCCCCTTTTTGATTTTTGGATACAGATCTGTGATTTTACTTATGTAGAGAGCTCCTGGTGGGGAGATTTCTTTTGTCAAGAAAGATCAACTGTTTTGAAATGTGCAGTCTTAAAAAATTAGTCCTATGGGGCTCTGAGAGGTTAAGTGGTTTTTGCCCATAAGTCTTTTTAATCTTCCCCTCTTCACTGGTTCCTTCCCATACCTACTTACTAACATCCTTGTTCTCCTCATTTCTAAATTTAAAAAGCCTATTCTTAACTCATCTAACTCTGTGCTATGCAGCTACTGCTCTATATTTCCAAATGTTTTCCCTTAATCCTTTCCACTCCATACCCTACTCTAACCTCCCCCTATTAAAACTGTTCTCTTGGTCAGATCTCCAAGGATCAACAAATCCAGTGGAATTTTTTTCAGACCCCATTCTACCAAATTTCTTTGTTCTTTTTAACCCTATTGTCTATGTTTTCCTTCTACATACCCCTCTTAATCAGCCTCATTGATGCCAAATTCTTCCATTTTCTTAATTTTCTAATCACTTCTTATTTTCTTTCTTATGTCATAATATTCTCCAAGGGTCTATCCTTTATCTACTTTTTTTTTCCTTTTTCTCTTCTCTTTTCTTCTCCCTTTCTCATCCCTTCTCTCTCCTTTCTTCTCCTCTCTCTTCTTCTTTTTCTCTTCTTTAGTAATTGCATCCATTTCCATGGGTTCAACTCTCACTTCAATGAAAATGCCTCCCAAATCAGTATCTCCTACCCTCAGCTCCTTTCTGAGCTCCAATTCACTTCTTTTAGATTCAATTTTCTTAAGCCTTGCTTCTAGAGGAGGCCTTTCCTGGTCTTTCTCCCTTTACCTTCTGATAATTATCCTTCATTTATGCCGTGTATATGTATTTTGTGTGTGCATAAGAGATTTGAATGCTATCTCCCCATTAGAATAGAAGTAAGGAAGTTGGGAATTACAGCTGAAGTGGTGGCCATGTGCCCCCTGAGCTCAAATCCAGCCTTGGACACTTAGAGCTGTGTGATCTTGGGCAAGTCACTTCATTTCTCCTGGCCTCAATTTCTTCATCTGTAAAATGGGGGTCACAATAGCACATATTTCACAGGACTATTGTGAGAATCATAACATGACGATAGCTCTTCTTATCCATAGACAACCCTAGTGTAGTAGGTTGAGAGCAGGCCAGGGAGCCAAGGAGGCCCTTAGTTCTAAATTGCCCCTTGATGCACACTGGCTGTGTCACCCTGCTCAAGTCATGTAATCTCTTGATTTTATAGGCAACTTTTAAGATTGTAAATTCCAAAGAAGGCATCTATCTGCCTTGCTAGAGAGAACTTCATCTGAGAGTTTGCTAAGTCAAGTCAGCAAACTTTTGTTAAGCCCCTACTCTGGACCCAGGTAATTTGCTAAAGTGATTTTAGTACAAAGAAAGGCACCAAAGTAGAACCCACTGTCTAGGAGCTCGAAAGACTAATGGGCTGGGAGTGGGAGGATAATATTTAAAGAACTATGTGCAAACAAGTTATAGATTGGATAAGATGGAGATTATCCATAGAGGGAAGGCACTAACATCACAGGACCTCCTCTGGTTCCTGCTTTGTATTTACAGAAGTGTGTACTTGTTATACACCCTTTCCTCCCCTCATGAAATACAAAGTTAGGGTAGATGCTGTGCAATCAGGAGAATGGTCACAGATGTATAAGGTGCTATGGTGGAAGACCCCACAAGTTTGAACAATTGTTTGGCCATGGGGAGTGAGAGAAAGAGAAAAGTCTTAAGTGCATCTAGGGATGCAAAGAAAGGCAAAACATAGTCCCTGCCCTCGAGGAGCTCACAAACCAGTGAGACAGCAGGCAAACAGAAGTGAGATACAAACAGGAAATGACAGAGGAAAGGCACTAGAATTAAGGGTGAAATAAGGGAAGAGATTTCTATGGAAGGTAGGATTTTAGTTGTGACTTGAAGGAAGCCAGTTAATCAAGTATAACTTAAAAGATGAGAACCTGGCTGGCTGGGAGGATGAAGGTGCTCTCAACGAACAATGAGAAATGATCCCTTCACCAATCTATTCTTCATATTGTTTTCAGATTGCTTTTTATGTATACATCTGGTTGTGTCACCTATTCAAAAACATCTCTCATCAAGTAATATCTCATTGTCTGGTGTTCAAGGCCACCTTTGATCTTAAATGTTTGCACCCTTATTCTCTGTCTCTTGAGTGTGCCATATACTTTTTTCCTATGCCTTTTTACCCTGTTCCCTATTCTTATACTATGCTCCCATTTCCTCTTACCCTTTAAAGTCCAACTCATGTTGAACTGATGTTAGCTCCACGATGTTACCTATTTAATTACTGGTCCCTGCACCACGGGCACTCCTCCCTCCTTCCCCCTTTCCCCTAGCACTTCAACCCACCAAGTCAGGAATAACCTCCCTTTGGACCTCAAATAATAATCTATACCTCTTTGGTGAATTTTTCAGAGTTGTAACTGGGACAAGGTCATCGGGAATTTGTCTCAGCCTTGACACTATGGTGGTTGTGGGGTTGCCTCTTTCTTATATTTATCCAGATACTATCTTTTCTGTGGCTAGCCTGTGCCCCCTGAGCAGTATCTGGAAAGACAGTTGGTAGAGTGGGGTCAAGGACTAACAGAGGTCAGGGGAGAAGAAGGGGTGAGAATGGGTTGTCCCCTTTCTGGGTATGACTATGTACAATTGGATTGTATCTCCTGGGACTACTCTGGACCACTGCCTCCCATCCTGCCCTTCACCCCCATAATTGAATTTAACCTAAGTGTCAGAATTCCTAGTGGCTCTGGTACTTAGTGTGAATTATCGTTACCACTATCTGTTAGTATCTTATCCTTTCCTAGACTGCCAGCTTTATAAGGGTAGGTCCCCTTGTCTTATCTAAACTTTGTATTTTCCCCAGCAGCTAGCACAGTAGTCTGTTATTGTTGTAACAAATTTGTTGAATTGGATTGAATTGACTAGGCAGCAGATCCAGGAATTACGGCTGAAGCAGGAGAAGAAAGCCTTCTATTCGAAGGAGAAGAAGACAGAACTTCAGGGTGAATCAGCAGGCGATGTGACCAGGGTCTCTCTCCCAAAGGAGACAAAACCACAAAGAGCTCCCGTGTACAGCGCCAGACAAGTAAATGCCGATGGTCGGGAAAATCGGAATTATCCAGTACATCTCCCTGCCCTGCCTTTGGGGGTGGAGGGGCTGATCAAGAAGACCACGGACCAGGGTCCAAGCCCGCTGAAAGTGTTGGGCTGAGAAGAGGGCTGGGAGCCGCAATGGGGTGGGAGGCTGGAGAGGCACAGGGTTTCCCCTTGTCCTTTTCCTGGCCAAACAGTAAAGAATGCTGCGCAGGTCCTGTCTTGTACACCTTCCTTTCTGCCTTCAATAAGGTGTCTAGAAAGGCCACAGGACTGTACTGCTGCCCACCCCTCCAGAACAAAGAGAGTCATGGGGGGTGTGGGAGGGGCTGGTTCCAAGACTACCTTTACCCCACATTCCTAGTTCCCCTCTAGGAGAGGATGATTTTTCTGTTAGACCTGGCAAATTATCCTGCTACCAGACAACTGGGCAAAACTTCTGAGATGTGGAAATTTCAAGGGACTCTGGTGATTTCGTGAAGGACATAACTTAGGGATGACTGTCTTCTGCTCTTTCTTTTGGCCCTCCCATCTGGAAAAAGCATGGCACTCTTCCCCCACCCAGCCTAGTCTTACCTTGTCTCACCTATGTCTTGAGCTTCCCTTCCAAATCCCATTTTACCCATCCCCTTTATACATTACACCTTCCCCCTTTGTACATGAGTGCAAAGATCCAGATTATATTTTTTTATTTTGCCTACTATCTCAAAACTCTAGGTTTGGTACTGAATGAGAGAGGCTTTTATAATGGGCCCTTTCCCCCAGCCCCCCACAACCTCAGCACCCTCTTATGCAAATGACTTAACAGGGATAAGAGGTGGATTCACCAAGTACCATGCATATATTTGGTTTGCTCCTTCTCAGCTCTCCACTTCCTCCATGTTGATGCCCTCTCCATCATCCACCTTGGTCTCAAAGTCAAAGCTGAAGCTAAAGAAAAATGAGTCTCTGAAATGCATAGAACCTTTCAACTTCTATGAGGAGATCCCCAAGCAAAAGGTCAATGCAACCTTACCGGTGAAAGCTGGAGTGTGTCACTACAGCTCTGTGCCGGACCTCAGGAAGACACACATCGCTGGCACAGAAAAGCAGGAGCCCTGGAAACCCATCTCTGCAAAGGCTGAAGGATCCAAGTCATTCTCTGATGTGAGCATGTTCTCAAGTGGTTCTGGGAAGGAAGGCACAGTGATGCTGTAGAGTAGGATGGTGCTGGGGGCAGCTAGTGGAGAGAATGCTGGAGACAGGATGACTTCAGATGTAGCCTCAGGTACCAACTAGGACAAGCCACTTAAACTTTGAGTCTTCATCTGTACATGAATGGAAGTACGACTTCCCAAGGCTGTTGTGAGGATGAAATGAGATGATAAAATTCTTTGCAAACCTGAAAGTGGTGTGTAATAGTAGTTATTGTTAACATTAGGACCTAGCTTCAAATTGTAGTCCTACCCACTTAACTCTATGCAGGTCCTTGACCCGGACAGGGCCACTTGGGTTATGACTACAGCACCATCCCAGTAGTTTCCTCCCCCTGGCATCCATATCTCAAATAAGCTGCTCCCTCCACCTTTTTTCGCCATTTGTTTTAGGTATAAAAATTATTACTTATACCTTTGCTTGGGTAAATCTGTGAAAGTGATTTCCTCTCTCTGGGCCTCAGGAGGGAGATGGCTACTGTAGACCCTTCCAGATCTAAAGGTATGAGACTAAATCCAAAAGCTGAAGTTCCTAGAGTCTGAGGCTAAGCCAAGGGGAGAGACTCCTAGATCGATGGTCAAGTGCTCTGGACTCTAGTTTTTATTCCATTTTATTTTGTGATATTGTAACATCACTTAACAGCTTCAGGTCTCCGTTTCATAAAATCCTAAATCTGTGATATATTTATAAGATATAAATATCTAGATATTAGAGCTGGAAGAGACCTCAAAGGCCATTAGGTCAAGCTTCATATTTCAGTAGAGGAAACATCCAGGGAGGGTGACATACACCCAATGTTTCACAGTTAATAGGTATCAGAGATGGAATTTGAACCCAGGACCAATACTTGTTCTTTTTCAAAATTCTCCCTCCCTAGTTTTAAAACTTAGATAATGAAATGGCATACTCAATCTAGTTAAATAAATGGTGTAGTGGACATTTTCTCGCCTATAAAATAGCACCAAACCACCTTGGGGGGGATTATAAGAATTAAAGGAGACAATAAATTTATAAAGCACTTTGTAAACCTTAAATGATAGCTTTTTATGCCTGTCATGAGTGGGCAGGATCGTAGGCTCAGGAGTGACTTACCCATCTCCTTGTCCTTACTGAGGTAGCTAGTTGTTTGGCAGTGGGTAATCAGATCACTAGATTTGGAGTCTAGAAGACCCAAGTTCAAAACCTGCCTTCCGTGCTTTGTAACTGGTGTGAACAAAACCACACTTGCTGTGTGATCTTGGGCAAGCCACTTTAAGCTCTTCCTGCCTATCAGTATAATTATTGTTCTTAGGTAGGATTCAACCCAGGCAGTTGAGGCCAGTTATTTAAAGACCCCAGGGAGGTAGGGAGTGGGGAAGACTTCTGGAGGAGTCTCTGTAAACCAGTCAGTCTGTTCTAATGGCCCAGTTTTGTGATCAGAAAATTCTTCTAAGTTCTTATATCATTGATTAAATCAATTTCTCATCTTTCTGTTCCTACCGAGGACCCACAGGAAGAGGCTGATTTTTCCCAACTGAGTTTTGCCCTCTTTTTCTTTCAGCTTCTTGCTTTGATGGAATCCTCATCTATGACCAGTGGCTATTCCCTAGAGTCCCCACAGCCATTTCCAACTCTGAGCATATCCCCCAGACCCATGTCAACTAATTGCGTGCACTTGGAGCTAGACAATCCTATCGAGATAATTTACGAACCACAGGACTACCAAGAGAAAGCATCTACTTCCATCAAGCCTCAGAACTCGTGGTGCGACCTGCCACAAAACTGGAACTCAATGACTTCTGAGAGCAATAAGACACAGTTCCTAGTATCCAAGTTGATTAATGTAATCCCCGCAAGGACAAAATTTTCCTTATCAAACAGCTCTAATGCAAAGCTATTGCTGAACAAACAAAGAAGTGAGTTATCCCTCCATTAGAGATTATTTCACCTCCCTGGAGGAAAGGGCTCTGTGTGCCTTATCTGAGAGAGCTAACAGTTTACCTTGGTGGGGAGACCAAATAGATAAGAATGGGATCATGTTTTCAGGGTGCACTTATAGATAGCTCATCTCTCTATAGGGCCCAACTAGCTGAGTCTGCTCTGGCTAGAGGCAGTGAATGGTGTGAAAGCCGGGACATGGCTTGAAGCTTCCCTGAAAGTAGATCAGTGGTGATTTCAGATCTTGATACCTTTTGGACTGATGATGATTTCCTAGCAGCAAGGGTTATTCCCCTGGCTTAAGTAACTAGACAAGGGAAGAAGGAGGATCCAGTCTTAAGCCCTGATCAACCACTTATTTTGAAGACTTGGGGGCTTGAGATTATTTTTGTAAAGTGAGAAGGTGTTCTACATCAAAGAACTCCTTTGACAGTCTAGTAAAGTCTATGGATCCCTTCTCAGAGAAGTTTTTTTTATATGCATAAAATCCATAGGAAATCAATTATATTGAACACAATTATAAAATATATATGTGTGTGTATGTAATATATACACACATATGTGTTTATTTATATATATATATATTTATGTATAATATATATATACATATATATGCATATATATATGTGAGTATTAAAGACCTAATTTAAGAGCCCTTGGATTAGAGGTCTTCCCAGCCCTGGATCCCACCTTTGTATGAATTTGTGTTGAACGGCACCTTTTCCAGCACCATGATTTGAAGATGATGCTGATATTTGTCTTTCCAGAAGCCACCTTCCAACACCGTGGCTGTAGGAGCCAAAGTTCCACAGAGAAGAAATCCTTGGAGGATGCTGCCTTACAGCTGCTCTTACAGAGGCCAAAGAGCCAGCATTTACTTAAGAGGGACTTGCTAGTGATTGCCACACCAGCCCGACTTGATCCAAGGCCTCGAAAAAACAGCAAGATTGTAGGGAGGGAGCGCAGTGGTGGGCAAGGCCGGGCACCGTCCAAGGGCTCCCCATCCTCCATCAAGGAAGCTACCTAAAAGACTAGGTAGGCAGGGCCGACATTTGTTAGAATTTTTCTGTAGGAAGTTCCTTCCTTGTACTACTGATCATACCCCACTCCATAATAACCACTACCTCACTTTCACTCATGTCCGTCCTAAGTCAGGAATGCAAGGAATTCATTTCACAAAGACCAAATTCTGCCCACAGTTGAGGAGGTGATTTTGATGCTCTTTCCTTGAGGTACTGTGGACAGGGGCAGAGATGGGTGGCCAAAACCTGGCCCTCCAAGTCATTAGGCTTGCAGGTGGGCATAATAAATATCCTGACTTTACAGGCTAGGGGTAGTCTGAGGACGGAGACTTTAGAGAAGTGCCATTATCTATCATACAGCAGAATATGGGGAGATTGGAGGAGATAACAACAACCTCTATTAAATCCTTAGAACATTTGAAGGAAGTCAGTATATAAAGATGTATGGAACTTTTTTTTTTTTTTTAAGAGCATCATACATATCTGGAGATGCTGCTACCAATGTCATCAAGGTGGGGCATTTATTTTGGGGTGGCTTTTCTCCATATTGAAAGCGAATTTTGCTGAGCCATTATAAACTGACCATCTTACCTGTTCCCTCAAGTGAACAACAGCACAAATGGTAAGATGATCAGGTGTCAAGCAAAGCTATCCAACCCTTTCGAGAACTCTGACCTGTGCTCTCTGCCCTATTGATACCATGTTTTCATTAACTGGCCTAGATGGCTTTTAGGATTTTCTGGTATGGGTGGGTAGCTCTTTTAAGCTGGACTTCATGGATTGGTTCCCCCTTACTTGGGGAAGTATGTAAGAAAGTTGAGATCCACATCCTTTGAAAGTTCAGAAATTTGTCTTTCAGTAAGGTTTTGGATGATTGACTCACCTTAAACAGATTTATAAGCTGATGTGTCCATCTTTCACTTGCTTATTTCTCATGGGCACAGAGGGCAGCTGGGTGGTGCAGTGGCTAGAGTGCCAGTCCTGGCGTCAGGAAGACACTCACCTTCTTGGGTTCAAATCCCACCTTAGACTCTTATTAGCTGTGTGACCCTGAGCAACTCAATTTTGTTTGCCTCAGTTTCTTCATTTGTAAAATGAACTGGAGAAGGAAATGGCAAGCCAATCCAGTAAGTTCATACTAGGAGACTAGATTTCTAGATCAGGAGATTATAGAGAAAAGTGAGTTTAAATTAGCACCATTAAGAGTAATAATAATCACAACCCTATATTTATATTAGAAATGGAATAGTATAGTGGGTTAAAGCTCTACCCTCCGAAAACCTGTACCAGTGTCTTGGGCAAGTGAAGAATTGGTATTAGAGGAGGGGCTTTGACCTGCACTAATATCTTAGTCCACCCCACCCCAAAAAAGGTGTGTAGTGTTTTGTCACTTTCTTATCTAGCTGATAAGAAAACTTTTTTTTTTTTTTTTTTTTTTTTTTTTTTGCTGAGGCAATTGTGGTTAAGTGACTTGCCCAGGGTCACACAACCAGCAAGTATTAAATATCTATGATAAGATTTGAACTCAGGTACTTCTGACTTCTGGGTTGGTGTGCTATCCACTGCACCACCTAGCCATCCCAGAAAACATTTTCAAAAAGGTGAAATGATGATCAAGGTCATGTACCTGCCGAGGGTCCAACAGGAAGGGAAATCCAGGTCTCCTGGCTCCCTTTCCATCCACTCTACTTTGCTGTCCCAGAATAAGCATTTATATAGCTCCTTTGAAAAGGTAGGTATTGTTATAACCTCCATTTTACATTTGAGGAAACTGAGTCAGGCACTAAATTATTTGCTCAGAATCATAGTCTCTGAAATTGTATTTGAACTCAAGTAGTACATAAAGGCAGTATATATTCTTGACTCCCAGGCTTTATCCATGGTCCCACCTAGCTTCTAGAGCTACAGTGTCAGGAGACACAATATAAGTTTTCCAAGTTTAAGAATTTTATGTTTTATTGCTGCAAGTCATCTGCTCTCTTGTTGACCTGTTTGGAATTTCCACCACCACCCCCTCACCCCCCAAACATAAGAGGAATCTTATATCCTTAGTAATCTTTTCCCAAACCACAATATTGCCTACTTCTGGGAAGATTGGCGTGAGATGAACTAATATATGATTGGGAAGGGGTGGGAGGTTCCTTTGAATTGCATAGAGTTTCAATGTGCCCTAGATTTAGGGGTTCATCTCAGTGGGGAACCTCTTGCCTTCTCTACTATGAATTTGGAGCAAATAAGAGAAAGCAGAAGTCAATTGAAGATAATTTTTTTTAATGAATGTCACACCTTGCTTTAGGCCCTTTCCCAATATTTTGAATACTTTGCTTCTCATAATAATAACCATGCTTTCCATGTCAATTTAAAGTATTCACAGCACTTTTTTCACAACTATGTGCAGTAGGTAGTGCAAATGATCTCCATTTTACAGATGGCAAAACTGAGGCTCAGAGGTAAAGTGACTTGCTTAAGTCCAAGCAGCTAAGAAGAAGCAGAGCTGAGAGACCAACCCAGGTTTTCTGACACTTAAGTGCAACGCTTTCTCCCCTACATTCTTATGACTTCCTCATGTTCCACCTTCTATTGTGTTGGTCTACCGAGGAAGATTCTCCAGTGCTATCTTCACAGTTTCTCAGCTACAAGGGGTGGGAGCAGCAGGCTATCCCCCCCAACGCTATTTCTGGGATTGGGGGCGGGAATATCTCGGGGCTTAGGGAGTCAGATGGGTTTTGGCCTCCTTGGAAATACCAAACCAGTTTGCCTTGGAGTCAATGTACTAGTAGTTCCCAGGGTCTTTAGAACACAACAAATTGGGATGAGCACCCCAAAACACTAAGGTTTAGCATGGGTGGGGGTGGGGGCAAGCTTCAGTTCTTCTGACCAACAGACCAGGCTATGATTTATGGACACAACCAACAGAAAAGGGAAGTCAAATTAGATTGTAAGCTCTTTATGGGTAAGGGACTATTTTTCATTTTTGTGTCTGTGTTGTTCAAAAACCAAGTGCTGTATGGATGTTTTGATGAAAGAATCCCAGCTGCTGTTTTCCAACCCTCGTGTTCTTTCACCTTCCCCGCAGGCCTGAGATCTTTTCCTAGGGTTCCTACACTGTGCATACAAACAAAATCTTTTTCTCTTTCAAAAGTCTGAAACTGTAGATAACTCCCTTAGTAGCTACTACCTATAGCATAGAACAGTACCACTGAGGCCAGTGGGTGTGTTTTTGACATCCTGACAGCTGTCTGGCCAGACTTAAGCTGGTCTTGTAGAAATGTAACTCTTTGGAGGAGATGCCTTTCCTGGACTGAGCAGGGACTACAACTTTGCAGCTGCTGCCTATGGAAATCTCCAGCATTGCTGACAAGAATCAGCCTACTGGCCCCTTGAATGGCACCATCAGCCCAGCTTTTGTCCGAGGGGGCAATTTCCCACTTAGAAAGGGTTTGGAGAAAGAATTATGCTCTCCAGAAATTTCTTGGTAGTTCTATGTCTTTGTTTGAAGGAAAGGTACAAGACCAGAGACTTGATGAGAAATTCTTGGGAGGTCGTACACAGGTAAAAAATTAGCTCCTTTCCCCAAGCTCAGTGACTAGCTCTTAATCTGGTAGTCATCTTTCTGCTACAGACCTCCCCTGCTCTTTTTGAGGGGAGGGATGGGGAAAAAAGAATGGAAAGAGAAAGGGAAGGTGCTGTCAGTGAGATAAAGCAGCTAAAAGTTTTATTTTATGAAAATTAACCTTTTGCCTGCTCTTGTTACATATTTAATAAAATTTTAAAAGTACTAAATACTGGGGGGGGAAATTTTTTAAGTTCTAAATATTGGGAGGGATGGGGCTTAAAGAGATTGGGCCCCTGGATGTGGTAAGAAAAATGGTCTTCTCTCAATAAGACAGGTATACATTAGTTGCAGAGGTGTCAAGAACCAATGATTCATAGGGAAAACCCAGTTAAAAGACCCATCCTATTCTTTTTCTCAAGTAGACCACCAAATGGGTAGTTGACAGTGGAAGATCCCTTGCACAGTTTCCCAAATAAAGGGGGAAAGCAAGTATAAGGAACAACTCTTTTAGCTGGGACAAAACATCCATTTCTAGGTTAGAATCTTAGAACTATGAAATACAGTTTAGACACAGAAGGAACTGCAGTTCTTTTAAAGTCATAGAAAAGAAAAGCAAATTATTGGCAAGAGCAGTTCCCTATGTTCCAACTCTGGGATCCTAGAATCATAAGGTTGTATAATAGGACCAGAGATCTAGTACTGGAAAAAAACTTTTGAAAAGTTAAGAAAATGAACCCAAGAACTCTTTACTCCTACAGATCTAGCACACCTTCCATTATACCCACACTGCCTCTAGGCCAAGTGTTGATGTCTTGACTCCTATTCTCAATGCTCAAACAGTGGCTGGACCCCTTTGTTCCTTTGATGACTGAAAGCTCTAACCCTTGGCTTACCATGCTTTAATGTGACTGAGGACCATGACACCTGATTCCTGTCGCCATCCCAGTAGCATCACTACTCTTGTACAACTCATTTTGATTTCACAAAATCTGAAATGAAATTGGGAAGCAGAAAAATTTGCCAGTGATTTAATGGCTATTGCTGCCATCTTGTTCAGTGTATATTGGTTTTAGTTTTTTGAAACTAAGTAATATTCTTAATTTCAGGTAAACGAGTTCTTCCAAAGGCCATCTTTAAGGTAGAATGCCTCTTTTGTGAACTTACCCATTGATTGTTTTAACAATCAAACCTCCAACCCTAAGCTGACGACCCTACTAATGATTTATATGAAAATTCTTTTTGCAGAAATAATTTGACATTTACATTGTAGTCTGAAAGATCTGAGAACAGGTTTTTATAGGTTTTCTTTGTGGTGAAAGATTGGGAAAATAAAGATCACAGGACCATAAATAATTGGAAGAGAATGTCAAAGTTATCCAATCCAATCCCCTTAAAATTTATGGAAACAGGCACAGGGAGTTGGTCTTGTTCAAGATCACACAGTAAGGTTCAGAGGCAACACTTGAATCCGGTTGTTCCATTACTCCATAATCACTGCTTCCCCTCCCCACCCACTATAACACCAAAAGAGGGGCAGAAGGGAATTGTGCTTAAAGACCATATTTGGGCCAGTTAAGTATGCTACCTATGTAAGGCTTCTGAGTGGAAGTCATCTCAGTTAAGATGAGCCAAGAAAACAGAAATCTAAAGACCACCAACCTAATTAAGGCCTTAATTTTCCATAAAAGCAAATAAGCATGAATAATAAAAATAGAATTATCCTCAAATAATTTGTGTTTAGTTCTGGAATACATATATTGGAATCAAGTCTTTTCTCTCTGTGAGACTTCTATTTTCTCCTGATATACAGATATCCACTAGAACTCAAGTGGATGATCAAAGTGATCCATGAGCAATTTACAATTCAAATAATGAGTTGAATAGTCCTTTCAGTGTCTTTCCCCTTTACCAGAACAGTTCAGAAGAACTGACCTAGACCTAGACCTAGAAACCATGGAAGAAATGTACTTGCTATAGTTGGAGGAATCCTAGGTTTTCTAGAAATTCTGCAAAAGATGATTTTGAGACTTGAAATAAGGAATTCTAAGATATGGAGGAGAGGAGGGAGAATTTTTCAGGAATAGGGGACAGCCATTACAAAGGCAGGATGCTCAAAGAACAGCAAGTAGAACAGTATGGCTGAACCATATAGTGCATTAATAATGTGAAAAAAGACTAGAAAGACAGGGGCCAGGAAAGACAGAAAGGGGCCAGGAGCTTCAAATGCAAAACGGAGATTGTACTTGATCTTAGAAGTAATTGGGAGCCACTAAGTTTATTGAGTTAGGTGATAAGGTTACTTGGTTAAACCTATGTTTGGGAGATTCAATATGGCAGCTGGGTGGAGAATGGATTGCAGTGGAGAGAAATTTGATCCAAAGTGACTGATTAGGAAGCAATTGTAATAGTTCAGAGAAGAGGTGATGAGGGCCTGAGGGGTGAATGGGAATGATAAGAAGGGGTGTATCTGAAAATTTTGTGGAGAAAAATTACAATATTTGATAAACCAATTGGTTATACAAGGTGATCGAGACTGAGGACTTGGATAACTTAATGCTATCTAAAGTTGAGAACTTGGGTGACAGGAAAAGGATGGCAGTACTTTTGAAAATAACTTGGGGAGCAGGAGTGAATCTGGGGAGAAATATGAGTTCTGTTTAGGACTGTTGAGTCTGAACCATCTTGAGAACATCCAGTTAAGAAAGCCCCAGTAAGACAATAAGTGATGATGATATTAAAGGTCAGGAGACAACCCAAGTTGGATAATTAGGTCGAGGAATTATTTGCATTTGAATGACAATTGATCTCAGGAGAACCAATAAGATCACTAAGTGAGAGAACCTGAGGAAAAATTAGAAGAGGGCCTTGAAGGCCACCCAAAGTTAGTAGTTTAAATAATCCAGCAAAGGCCCCTGAGAAAGAATGGTCAGATAAATAACACTAAGAATAATATCATGAAAACCTGGAGAGGAGAAAATATGCAGAAGAAAAATGCTCAACAATATATTGAAAAGGTGCTCAACAAGTGCTCAAAACGGCTGGATACAATGCTGCAGAAAGCTCAAGGAAGATAAGAATTTAGAAGTCATTTAATGGGGCAAGTAAGAAATTGTTAACTTTGAAGAAAATTTCAATTGAATGTTGAGGTTGGAAGTTATATTGCCGGTGGCTTAGATAACAATGAGAGAAAAATAAATTGCTTTTTTTTAGGTGTTTAACAGATACAGAGTTTATCCTTCTTCTAAAATTGCTGCTTTCACTACCATTGTTGACTCGGTTTTTCTGTTAGAAAAATTGTTACATTTTTTTGTTTTTCTCCTCTCCCATTTCACATATTCAATTGGGTACTAAGTTCTGTTAATGTTATCTGGACAAAATATCTTTCAGTCATCTCTTTCTCTCATTCTCACTATTGTTTAGAAGTACAAATAGTCAAATAGGATAAGCCCTCATGGAAACTAAAATGGGTCTTCCTATTTTTTCTTTTATCCATCCCTCCCCAAATTCAACTAATCCAACAATAATTTCCCTACCAGACTAACATTCCTCATGCTTAAACACAGTGAAACAAATGAATTAGTTTTATAACATGATTAGTCCCTGGTACATTGCATGAGAAAGTAGAAATGACATGAAAGAAAATATAAGAGCAGCTGGATCAGATTTAGTGCAGAGATAAAGAGGTCCCTGCTGGCAGTGACAGAACTTTGATTGCATTGTGAAAATATGAAAAAAGATAGGGATAAGTTGGGGGATAAATTAGGAGAGAAATTACAGATTCTATTTCTATTGTTATTGTATTACTAAAAGACAGTTGAGAGTTTGTCAATAACCACTTCTCTCTACAAAATCTTCATGAAAATGATTTACACATGAATTAAGGGCATCCTTGATGAAAACATAAGATGTAAAGAACTTGGGTGACAGGAAAAGGATGGCAGTACTTTTGAAAATAACTTGGGGAGCAGGAGCAGGATATTCTACAACAAGCACTATCTTCTCAATTATATTACTGACCAAAAGGGTGAAGAAAATAGAAGATCTGTGCTCATTTTTTTTTTTAAATAAACTCCTAATAAGCATTTAATTCAGTATGGTAATATGTTTCCTTAAAAGGCTCTTCCTGCCCCCCCCCCCAAAAAAAAGCAACCAAAGAAACAAAAAAATAGTGAAAATACTATGCTGTGATCTACATTCACTCTCCATAATTCTTTCTCTGGATGCAGATGGCACTTTTCACCCCAAATCTATTGGAATTGTCTTGGATCACCGAATTGCTGAGAAGAGCTAAGTCTATCATAGTTGAGCATCACATAATCTTGCTGTTACTGTGTACAGTGTTCTCCTGGTTCTGCTCACTTCACTCAGCATCAGTTCATGTAAGTGTTTCTAGGCTTTTTTTTTTTAATCAGCCTGCTCATCATTTTTTAAAGAACAATAATATTCCGTTATATTCATGTACCATAACTTATTCAGCTATTTCTCAGCTGATGATTATCCACTCAGTTTCCAATTCTTTGCACAAAAAGACTGCTACAAATATTTGTGCTCATGTGGATCCTTTTTCCTTTTATGATCTCTCTAGGATATAGACGAGGCAGTGATACAGCTGGATCAAAGGATAATGCATAGTTTTATAGCTTAGGAACAAACATTTATTAAACACCTATGCCAAGCATGGTGCTGAGTGCTTTACAAATATTCTCAGATGATCTTCACAACCACTTTGAAGTAGGTGTTTATTATTTCCACTTTACAATAGAAGAAACTGAGGCAGGCAGAGATTAAGTGATTTGCACCGTGCCATCTAGCAGCAAAAAACTGGAAGCAAAGTAAATGCCCATCAATTGGGGAAGGGCAAATTGTGGTAATGGTAAATATAGTAAATAAATTGTGGTATATGCATGTAATATGTTGTAAGAAATAAGTATGATGAATTCAGAGAAACATGGAAAGACTATATGTGTACTGATGCAAGAGGAAGTAAGCCAGAAAAAAATATATACAATGATTACTAATGGAAATATAAAGAATAGAAAGGATAACAAAAATTGCCAAAATATAAATAACAATCTTGGCTCCAAAGAATAAGAAATATCAAGAAACATCTCTCTCTACTCCTTTGCAGAGGTGAAAGGTTAAAAGATATAGAACACTACACCAGATTTTTGTCAGTGTGGATAGGTTTTGCTTAATTTTTTCCTCTTCCTCTTTTTTCCACTTCTTTTCTTTTTAAAAAAGACTGTTAGAAGGAATGGTTCTCTGGAAGAGGAAGAGGAAGGCACAGAGGGAGAAAGCTAGGGGAAAGTAAAAATAAAAGATAACCAAAAATAATTTTTAAAGAAGAAGTTATTCTGATAATCTTGATTGTTGTCAAAGATGTTTGCCACAGTCATTGAGAATGTCCAGTAGAGATTCTGAATGGAAGAGAAATAACTAAATGACTCAATCAAGAACCTAGATGTAATTCAGATCTTTTGATCCCAAATTTGATAGTTCTTTCTACAAGATTATGGTTCCCTCCATAAGAATTTATTATGAATTTAATTGTCCTTTAATTTGTCTAATCTTTCTTGAAATTATTTTCAAGGTAAGAAGAAACATAAATTTATTGTATTTTGTGCACTTTCTCTTTTCTGACCTAAGACTGTATTGTTTAAGCTTTAAGGAGAACTCTTTCCTCTTGGTGTTTCAGGGTCTGGCAATTTATTATTTCTTATATTATCATTATATACATTCTGTCTTTTTTTGTGACTAGGTTATAAACTCCATGAGGGTAGAGCTGTCTAAATTTTTTTTACATTTACAATTAACCCATCCCACCATAGATGCAGGGAGTTTTCATTTTAAAAAGTGTGTTGAATGATTGTACAAGTAAAACCTGTAACAGATTACTTGCTGTTTTAGGGAAGGGGGAGGGAAGAGAGAGAACAAGAAAAATTTGGAACTCAAATTCTTATAACAATGAATATTGAAAACTAGCTTTACACTTTATTGAAAAAAAGTGGGGGAAATTTAATATATTTAATAAAAACAAAAATGTGTTGAATTAAATTGCAATCTTCATTGTTAGAAGGAGTACTCATATCCAGAGACAAATTGTAAATTTCTGTGCCTGGATCAAGTACCATAAGTAACGTAAGTGACAAACTACAGGGAAAATGCTCTCAATTGATGTGGGGACAGTCAAAGCACCAAATGAAAGAAGAACAGATATAGTCCAGGAGGGTGTGTAGGAGGAAGTTGTAAGCATAGGAGAATAGGAGAGGAGCTCTTATCATCAGCCTTTTGATAGTTTCCTTTTTTGACAACTAGCTGTCTAACTGCTAAGTTTTTTTTCTGTCCTGCAGTCAATGCTTTTTGAATTTCTTTCTCTTTCTCTCTCCAAATCTGCTGGGACAAGACCCTGATCACTATGCTCTGATTATAGTACTTTTTAGGTGGAAGAAATCAAAATTCAGGGATGGGGTGGAAATAGGGTGAAGGGAGGGTCAATTATTCTGGCAAGAAGGTGTTCCTGAAATCTAACCTAAGCAGTATTTCGTTTATCAGTCTCACACTTTTTCTTCTGCTTTTGAAATGCTGAATGATTTAAAGGAGGTAATTGTTCACAGCAATTTTTTTTTTCATAGCAGTCTTGCCTCACTAACTGGTACAATGGCTCTTTTTAAACACAGCCATTTTCAGGAGGAAAATCAGTTAAAGCAATAAAGAAGGTTTGAAAATTGTTGGGTAGGGCAATACTGTAATTTACTAAGCATGATGTTCAATTATTTTGCATTCTTCAGTCATGACTTCATGCTATTAACTGGTGTCTCAAGAAAGCCAATAAGGCAATATGCCATATGATGGTTATTCAGTGTTTCCCCAGCATATACAGTGTGTGTTTGTACACCCGCAGAAAAGAAACCAGGACATTGTAGAGAAGTAGTTGAAAGGAAATATAACCCAGGGAGCAGTGGTTGGAAAGTAGGATATGGATTCCTAGATAGATGGATTCCTGCTCCTACAAAACCAGTGGACAGCCAATATTTTACAGGGACTCTCTGCTAAATATATTCTTCTCCATATACTGACCTGATATACCAACGGGCTTTCAGAAATCAATGTCCAAGCCTCAATCTCTCCCCTTCCCCCCTTCCCATTCTTCTAAAAGCTTTAAGAAAAAGGTATGACAGAGCCAAAACTAAGGTGTGGCCTCTGGGATTCTTCTTTTAAACAAATTATAAGTATAGTCACATAAAGTAAATCATAGCTGAACATATATGCCTTATTCTGTACCTGCTGTGTCCATTACCTTTTTGTTGAGAGAACTAATGTAGGCTTAAATCCTCTGAAGTTATGATTGGTTATTGCATTAATTAGTTTTCTGAAGTCTGAATTCAATGGTTCCCGCACTTCTTACCTTATTGCATTTATCATGTAAATTGTTCTCTTAGTTCCACTTCATTCTCTTTCAGGTTTTTTTTCAAGTTACTTCTAATTCTTCATATTCACTGTTATTCCCTGTGCAATAACTTTACAATAGTTTCATACATCACTTTATTCAACCTTTCCCCAGACACTCGTTTTCCTTCAAAATCTTTATTATAAAAAAGGGATAGGGCAGCTAGGTGGTGTTTAGCCTATCTCTCCAAGAGCATATCCTTATCATTGATCAGTGTGGCTCCATTAGCACTGAGTAGTTGAGATTTGCCATAGTTTTTTGGTCCATAAATAGATTTCAGGCATTGAGGAAACAGTTTGGATTATTGTTATCAGTATAAAACTGAAGCTCAGGAGGACCTGAGTTCAAATCTAATCTCAGATACTTAACACCTCCTAACTATGTGACCTTGGGGAAGTCACTTAACCCCAATTGCCTCAAGAAAAAAAAAAGGGATGCGGTTCCTTTCTTGTACATACCTAGTAGGGATTTTATAATTAAATGCCACAGTGATATTTTTGTGTGTTTCCAAATTCTTTTCGAAAATGATTGGACAAACTCACAAGAATATATTTTCACAGCCCTTCTGTCATTTGTTATTGTTGTTGTCATGCCAATCTGACAGGAATGAGGTGATCCCGCAGTTGTTTTAATTTGCATTTTTTCTTATGTTTTAGTTAGTAATTTAGAACCTTTTTTCAAAAAATGGTGGTTGAGAACTTTCATTTCCTTTTTTGAAAACTGTTCACATCATTTGACCACTTATCCTTTGAGGAATGGCTCTTGGTCTCATAAATTTGTATCAATGATTACATATCTTGCCTATAGAATTTTATCAAATATATTTGCTACAAAATGTTTTCAATTAACTGTTTCTTTTCTAATTCTAGCTGCACTGATTTTTGTCATGCAAAAGCCTTTAAACTTTACATAATAAAAATTTCCATTTTAAAGAGAAAATAAGCCATTTGTGCAAAAATATTTTATAGTGCCTGTTTTTGTGGTAGCAACAAATTGCAGATATAGGGGATGTCCATCAATTGAGGAATGACTGAACAAGTTGTGGTATATAATTATAATGGAACACTTTTGTGCTATAAGAAATGCTAAGTAGGATGACAGAAACATCTGGAACCATTTGTATCAATTGATGCAGAGTAAACCCCAATTGCAAGCAGACCAGGAGAACATTGTACAAAGTAACAGCAATATTGTATAATGATCAGTTGAGAATGACTTAGCTATTTACATTAAAACAATGATCCAAGGCAATCCTTGGATTCATGATGAAAAATTATATATGCCCTCAGAGAAAAAACTAATGGAGTCTACATGCAAATCAAAACAAATTATTTTTTACTCTGTGTGTGTGTGTGTCTATATATATATGTGTGTGCACACATGCGCATGTGTGTGTATTGTGGTGGGTTGTGTGTGTGTTTTCTCTTTTACACCATGACTAATATGGAAATTGTTTTACATGATTGCACTTGTATATATGTATAAAATTTCTTACCATATTAGGGAGGGGATAAAGAAAGGAGAGAGAGAATTTGGAATTCAAGATTTTTTTAAAAAAGATGTTAAAATTGTTTTTACATTCAATTGGAAAGATATAAAATATTATTTTAAAATTTTTTATGTTTTTATGATCATTTCTATTCTTTATTGAGAATCATTTTCCTAATCAAAGGTGACATTAAAGTAAATTTCCTCCTTTTAACAATTTTTTAGTGATATGACTTTTTACATGTAGGCCATATATCCATTTGTAGTTGGTCTGTATCTAACTTCTACTAAACTGATTTCCAGTTGTCTCAGTGGTTTTTCTCTCACAGAGATCATGTCTCTTGTCCTTGTCCTTGCTATTGTCCAAGTCCATGACTTTGAATTTACTGAATATTAATGATGTGTCAATTGTTTCTTCTGAGTTTTATCTAGTAATCAAATCTTCTATTAGTCAACTGATATTTTTATCATGACTGTTTTATAGTATAATTTGAGATCTGGTAATGTTGGTCCCCTTGATTCCTACTTTTTTTTCCATTAGTGGGTGAGAGTTTCCAAGCCTAAAAGCTTGTCTCCAGGAGGCCAAAGAAAAGGAAACCAACCCAGATTGAAAAAGAGGAATTACCAGGATCCAGGGCACCAAAGACTCATCCCATTGGTTCAGATTATCTCCTGGGGTAGGGAAGCAAACAGGGGATTGGCCAGCAAGGATAAAATGGAGCAGAATGCCAGCTGCCTCAGCAGCCATGCCAGGCAGGAGAGCAAACACAAAAATCCTGTTGGCAACTACTGCCGAACACTTGCAATCTTGCCAAGACAAATAAGGGTAGTTCTGGATTTGCTGCAAGAGACGCCTACATCTCTCCCCGCCCCCCTTGAAGTGGACACAGATTGAGCTGAAGAACCAGCTCAGCACAGGTGATGACATTGTTAGGAAGTTGGTGAATAGATGACCTTCCTAGGTCATTTTCTATTTTGGTCTCCAATCTCTGGAATAGCTCTGGCTGAAGACTTTATCATGTCATATGTGTTTTTACATCCCCCCCCAATTCCTGTGCCCCTAAAAAGTAGAGTAATCCTTCTTCTCAGCCTCCACCCCAACTCTACCCCTCCCGGGAACCTATCTCTATTCCAAAACTATTTCTGCAGTTCTTTTCCAGACAGGCCTCCCACAAAAACTAATTACCCTAAAACAGGCTCTTTCCTTCCATCCTGTTGGAGAGATGCCCCAAAAGAAGTCTTATTTGGGGAAGATGGGGAATGTTACCAATGTATTCTGTTATTCTACACCCACAAAATAGAAAATTGGAGAGGTATTTTAAATAACCTGCTATTTGCGGTATTTAACCACGTGTTTGCTGCTTTAAAAAAACAAACAAACTTAATCTTGATCTTGACTTCAAATCTATGCTTCATTTGGTAGGTATTTGTGTGGTGGACTGAGTCTCAAGTTAATTCCTTCATTATGGGAGACATGACTGGGTGTCTTCTGGGGATGATCTATGTTCCTATTAAAGTATATACATTATAACTTCTAAGAGGAGACTATATTTTCCGCATTTAAGCATTTATTCCCGCTCCATAAACGGTTGGGAGGGTTGCATATCCATTTGGAGCAAAAGTTCTTAATCTCTTGGAGGCCTTCGGCAATCTAATGAAACGCATGTATTGCTTCACAGAATAGTGTTTTAAAATTCATAAAATAAAATAGTTGAATGACAAAAGAAACCAATTATGTTGAAATAGTTAACAAATTTTTTTCCTACAAAGCCATTTCGAGATCTTGAATTAAGAATCCTTGATTTCTCCATGGACATATATAGATCACATTGTGTAGACAGTTTTAACATTTTTTAAAATTATTCAATGAGCCTACCAAAACAATTACCAAGTTTCTTATTTCCCCCCTTTCTTTTACATATCTATTTGAAATGGAGCAGACTAAAACAATCGAGGGGGAAAAAATTAATGGAATAGAAGAAAAACTAAAGGAAAGTGAGAACTGCAGAATGATTCAAGTGGGTGGAATACATTAAATCAATGGATTAAGTTAATTCCCAGTGCTCTTCTTCGCTTCTTCTTTGTGCACTCTCCAGACACTTTTGCAGAGTCGGAGTGAGCTGCCTAATCTAGTCTTCCTGGAAATGCTGCGGGGATGGGGGATGGAAATCCCCTAGTTAGAGAACCCCGGGCTAGATTCTATCCGGTGATAGCTGGACTGGTGAAGCTACAGACAGGCAACTGCGGGTGGCAGAACCGAGGTGGGGAGGGGGAAGGAGTCAATCCTCACCCTTTCCGGTGTAGTTGGGAAACAGTGTGAGCTCGGTGTGTTTCTTGCAGGGATCAACGGGGTAACATTATAACAAACTTTTGAAATGTAGCTTTCCCCTCACAATTTAAACACTAAAGTCAGGAACTTCTATGGCCAAGGGCCTACCTTTCCGCAACTGCCAGATCCCAATCCTATTCTCGCTTTCTCCTCTCAGTGATGTGTACTTACGCTCGAGTTGATTTACCTGCGAGGCTGGCAGCCAAGCATCGGATCAATAAAGAGGGAGTTTCTTTTGCTCGGCTCCTAGCTCGGGGTGGAAGAAGAGGGCGTCCCAAGAGCTTGGGACCGGACAGGAGCAGGGGCGGGGACAGTGGGGAGCGGGGATGGAGTGGGGGGGCTCACCGAACTCCTCCACGAAACGCTGCAGACGGATATAAAGTGAGACAAATCCTTTGGAAAGACTGCCAGTAGAAAGAAGGCTTTTTGTTCCTCGGGGCAGCCGGGCACTGAGTGATCAACCCGGACTGGGAAGGGGGTGGGCGGAGAATTAGCGCGCTCTTTCTGCCTATTATATTTCCACTTCTATGGAAAGGGGATAGGAGCGAGGCTATGCGGAAATCCAAGAAAATTCTTAGCAATTCACGCAAAACGTCTGTGTCTCCCTACAAATTCTATTACGTCTCCTTCTTCTACATACCCAGTTCGGTCAAATCTTCCCCACCTCGTTTCTTCTCACTCCCCATCCCCCACTCCTTTCTTGACCATCAATTGTCGCAAGCTTGGAACTTGCTATATCAGAGCATTGGAGAGGACTCGGCGGCTGTCCAGATATTTCAAATCCCAGGACCCTGATAGTTTCCAGAATAAATTTGCTTCCTAAGGACCAGAAGCATAGAATGAGGGCACTAGGGCTGGTGTCCTTTCTGCAGCTGAGAGGAATGCTGAGGCCGCAGACCACTAATCTTGCCTGTAGCGCCGTCATCCAAAAGAAAAAACCTGGGTCACAGGAGATACCTGGCTTCTGGGGCCTAGATGACCTATCCACTCCTGACTCTTAGAGTCGGCCTGGTTGGAAAAGCGAGTCTCGTGTGTCCCACTGTGCAGCAGGCTATAGGCGAAAGACAACCGAGAATTGGGGATACCTTTAATAAGGGATTTATATATGCATCTCAGTCACTGAAAGGGGCTAAATCTGTCGGTCCGTCAGACGCTATATTTAATGCTTGAAGGGAACCTCAGAAGCCACCGAATCCAACCTCTTCATTTTACAATAGAAGAACCTCTAAAGCCAAAAGATATCAAGTAAATATTAAGTGTCCGAGGTCAGATTCCAGTATAGGTCTTCCCGACTTCAAATCTAGCCACTGAATCACTTAGTTCGGGGTAGCATATTCCAAAGGTGCAGGGATTCAGATAAACCCAGAAGCAGCCAAGGCTACAGAGAAATCTCAGAACGACCAAAGGAGAGACGAGGCCGTGGCTTGTCTGCAGAGCTGCTTCTGAGATGTTAAGTGCTGTCCGAATTTTTTATTCTCGATTTCCAAATAAAATATTCTCCCACTTAATCTTTGCATTAACAATAACGAGTACAACCAAAATTATTTTCTTAAAACCCGATGATATCCTCTCTCACAACCGAAAAATGAAACCTCTATTTCTTTTTCCAAAACTATTCTAGTCCCTTATCCTCCCCAGCTCTGAAGCTTTTTTATTATTATAAGAATGTCTTCCCTTTGAAGCAGTTCAGAACTTGACGCAGATCGATAGTAACAGTACAGACGATCATCTTCCATCTTCATCTTTGTCCACACAAGCTTTTTCAATAGCCTTCATTTCTGAAACTCGTTTAACGTGTTTCCATTTAATTGAAAACGAAAATTTGTCCATTAGGACGCATTTGTTTTAGAAAGAAAGAAATATGGAAAACCATATCATTTCTCCTCCACTTCCCACTAAAATTTCCACAATAGGTTATTTCTTGTTTTCAAGAGAAATAGATTTTCCTCCCTTCCTCTCTGCTTTCCACCCTCTCTTCTGGTGTGAACTTAAAATTAGCATTCCCCTCTATAAATTATCTCCCTCTGCCACTACAGCTTTTCCGAAGCTAGGCTCCAGGACCTTATGATACACATCTCTTATTAAAAAAAAAAAAAAAAGTTTCCGGAATCTCTAGTGCCCACTAATTCGTGAGAAAATTTCGAATATCAGCGAGGAAAGCCAAGTCTATAGGATTGATTAACACCTTTCCCTGTAAGGTTGTTTAAGTTAAAATGTGGAGACTCTACTCAGGATAATGTGATGGCTCGATCCAGTTTGGGGAGGGCCAGATTGAATCCGGAAAGGCTATCTACTATTACCCTCCAATGTTCACTTCGCTTTTGGAAGTGTAACAGGCTGCTTTGTGATGTGTCTAGAGCGCCTGGATCTGACGAGGTAGAATCTTTCGTTCCCCAGACGGAATAGGAGTCGGGAGTCCTAGGCAGAGAGTGAAAGTTTCCTGCTTGGGGAGATGACCTGGGGATGGGAATCAGATTAGGGTAAATTTTATGGATTGGATCAAATCTGGAGGAGAGACGAGTTCTTTCTGGCTTGGCCTTGAATCCCTTGTTCCAGATAGTCAGTCTTTCCCCGGGAATAACTCTGAAGTTGACTCTCTGTGGCGCCGCAGCCGCTCTCCGCACCTCTTGAGGGTTTAATCTTTTACCAGGAGGCCCTTTGCCGACCCCTCTTCTCTGAGTGGGGGTGGGGGGCTTCCGAGTCTCTCTTCCCAGCAGCCGGAGCTGACCCAGTATGCAACCCAAGCAGGTGGGAGGGGGTGTGGCGAGGTCAGACTGGTGAAACCCGCCACCTCTGACCTTATAAATCGGCTGTTCCCTAGTCAGACCGCGCACCTGCGCCTCTCACAGAGCCCCGGGCCTTGTCTGGGATCCTCTAGGAAAGCAAACGTCTTTCAAGTCCCAAGTTGACTCCCACATCTGCTGATAAGAAGCTGACCTCGTTTCTTGCATCCCAGCCGGCGGATCCGAGACAGCCAAACATCGTTAATTTCTTTGTATTGTGGGGAACTTCCCCCTTTGCACTCTCCCCGACCCCCCGGGCCAAGACTACTAACTTGAATTAGGCTACACTGGATAAACTCGGGCAAGGAGTATTTCTCCAGCGAATGCGGCCCTTGTAGACGACCCACCTCGTGGAAGTACTTTATAAATCTTGAAGTTGGAGACAAACGCGTGTTATCATTATTACTTCCGAGATCAATTGCTCATTTTTCCTCCGCAGCAAATTCGGAAGTGGCTCCAGGAATCACTTCCTCCTTTTAATTCGCTTTGCCTTTGTAGACTTGGTTTGGAAACAGCTCCGAGGTGTTTTGAAAATTAGTTTCGCCGTGTTAATCCGAGAGTCGAACCCAGAAACTTCCTACAAATATTCCAGAAATTGAAGAATCACATTCTCAATGGGAAGAGGTGGGATTAGAGTGGAGATGGGGAGCTTGGTTTTGGGCGCTATCTTTTAAAAAATTTAAATATTAAGATCTGTCCTTGTATTGGTGCTGCCGAAAATGCCCCTGTAATTGAAATCTTGAACACACTGATTGGATTGTTGTTCTTTTGGCCCCTGAGCTCAGTCTCAGACTGGGGAGGTAGGCTTTGAGGCGAGAAGAGTCCTCCCGGAAAGTCATTGATGGGAGATTAGGACCAGGTCTATACTGCTCTTGGGGATACTTGTTTCTACTCAACCAAGTCTTCTGGTTATCTATTCCATAGTTAAATCCAATCTGGTTCATAGTATTGGTGGCTAATATTGTGACCTGCCGTTCGTCTATGCATCTGGTGGCAGGGGCTGGCGGTGGGCGGTGGCAGTGGGAAACTAACAAAGAGAAGAGGGACTGAAGCTGTTAAATCCTTGACGGCTAATGAGAACAAGCAGTTCTCACTGCTGTCTGGAAGAGTCTGTTTTTATGAGTGTCAGGAATAAGCTTGCTCTGTCTGCAGTCGGAACTCCTGGGTTCTTTTTCTGTTTCTTTTCTGAACTCTTTAAAAAGAGTCTTCTCATTCCGGGCTGGGATTGCCGAAAAAAGAGGAGCATGAGGGTCAGTTCAAGGCCTCATCCACTTTCACTCTGTGAGACTAATAGGATGGTTCTCAAAGTGTCCACTCCTAACCTTAGTCACTATCTTGGAGAAATACCAAGGAAGAAGTACACATCCTACTAAGATGTATGGTACTTTAGCCCTGAAGAATGATGAATTAAGTTGATTGAATGGATTGGATTCAATTCAATAAAAGACTGCTTGATGAATCTTGCCTTATTCTCTGCCCCCTCCCCCAAAAAACATCTTTCGTCGGAAATGTCCAGATCATTACAAACAAAATGTTAAATATGAGGTATTCCTCATTGCTTCCACACTGAGGTATCCTTGGCCACAAAACAGAATAGAGAATTGAGACAATTTTCCAAAGTAACTAAAGGAAAACAAACAACAACAACAAAAAAAAAAACCTAATTCAATTCAAACTTTTCTACCATCTCCCCCACTGAAATATTTCTTTTTCTCCTCTCACATTCCTTTTCTCTCTTCCTCCTTTCCTTCCTTTTTTCCTTCCTCCTTTGAGTTCTTTTTTTGCTCGTTTTCTCTTTTTTCTTTTCTTCTCCCAGTTCTATTGGTACCGTCCTATGGACGTCTCCTCTTGAGCCAGTTCTCAGGATAGGCGGCTGCCTAACACTTAAAGTACAGGGGATCACAATAAGAAAATTCTTTAAATACTCTCTTTTTAAAAAGAGTGTTGAAATTGCACCTTGATCATTCTGGTGTGTTTAAGTGTGCCTGTAGATAAACGGCTAAGACTTTGCTGTGTTGTCTGTTATGGCTGTGACAAAATGAAATCATTCTCCTACTTGAAGCACATATACATGGCCTTGAATAACTCATTCCTTTTCATACTGCCAGGAGTTTATAGTAACTTTATAAACGGCCTTATCTTATTTTACAAATGAAGAAAACATTTCCGAGAAGTGAAGTGACATTTCCCCATAGCTTGTAATAAGTATCAAAGTCAGAATTCTAAAGCAATGAGCGAACCCAAGATGCTATATTCTCTCTACTACCTTTACTCCAATCTTCTCTCCCTGATCCTCCACTCCAAACTAGATCAAGTCAACGTCCATCTCTCTTCATTGGAGAGGGGCTTCCAGAAAGAACTGGGAATTGGGAAAAAGGGTCTTTTTTCCTGAGCCTGTCTCCAGAAATGGAATCAGAAACCCCTAGGCTAGTTATGTTCCAGTTTAGCATAAGGCACCTAGGAAGAAGTATCTCTAAATTTCACCATGTTTTCAACGAAAGCTGTTCCACTGCTCTGAGAAACTTTATCCAGCAGAGACATCGAAAAAGGAAAGGGGTGAGGTGGGTGGGGGAAGGGATGTTCAGAACAGTGGCTTGATGCACATCATATTTGCATATTCAGCTTCCCCCTTTGCACCTACATATCCCTCAATGTGTGGGTTATTTCTGATATTCAATCGAGCAAAGTGTCCCAAGTGAGTAAACTTCTTTCTAGCTAAATGGGGAGAACCCACTCATTACTCGTCCAAATCCCTCCGAAACTTGAGGCTCCTCACAACCTGAGCCCAGAGTTGCTGCTTACTCATAGCTATTAACTTTCTCTTTCCAACTATGCCGTGGGAAGATTGAAGATCTGGGAGAGTCCACCAGGCTGCTTAGACGTCTAGGAAGACATTTGTGCTCCCCTTTCAGGCTTTGAACTGTGAAGTGCACTCTAAAAGATCCCCAAATACACTTCCTGCCATTATAGTAGCTTAGTGGAACTGACCTTTTAGATTTCCTCTTCATTCTTTTTTAATTTATTCCGATACTGGACCCTGGATTCTTGGGGTTAGACAGCCGAGTCCATTGATAGAAGGGAATGTATGAAGTAGTTAGATGGGGAGGGGGCTGGTGTTGGAGACGGAATAAATTGTTTACTGATTTCTGTTCTTATTGCTTCAAAAGTAAGTAAGAATTTGAGAACCCAAGACTAGAGATTTGGGCCTTTGTCTCCCTGGTCTATGGGAGCACTCAGGAAGGGATCTGCCGAAATTATTTAAAAGTAGGCAAAGGAGACGGTGGGGTGTAAAACCCTGTCCCAAACTCATAGTGCCCAATAAAAAAAATTGGGGCAGTTAGATGGCTTAGTGGATAGAGCACAAGTCCTGGAGTCAGGAAAACCAAAATAATAAGGACTTTGCCATCCAAGGGAAAGAACGACCTAGATTCCCTTTCTCTATGATAGATAATTTGCAACCTGCCATCTTTCCCCCAACCCTCCCCCCACAATAATCCATCTCCTATTTATTAATTACTTTTTTTACTTTATGCTTTAATACATATATTTCAAACACTTGTTTTTTCCTATCAGAGTTTATACTAATAAATGATCTTCACAGCCAGAGTTATTCAGGGATGTTATTTTAAAATAACGGTTTTATTTGAGGATGAAGCTACATGACTTAGTTCTTCGCTAACAAAACGAAGGGACTCTATAGTTCTTACTTCAGTGGGTTGGATTAAATTATCATTATCATGAACATGTTTTAAAAATACAGGATTTTTTTTTCTAACTGAGTTTACACCGTCTGTCTCAACTGATTAAGGGGTGGGAGAGGGAACTGAGAAGTGTCTTGTCTGTATAGTTCCGACTAAACTATTAGTCTCAATATTTGGAAATTTTGTTCGCGCACTGGGTCTTTACAGCTCAAATAGCTAGCTGCTCACAAAGCCAGAAAGCTTTCGACGTCTTCGGATCGTATCCTTAGGTAAAGTTTCAGGAAATTCATGCTTAAGAATTTTATTGCTGATGTTGTACATTTGAATTTTCCGAATATGTGGCTGAGTAGACCTTCATAACGGTTAGAGACCTTCACGAAACTCGATAGGGTGGAACGCGAATCAGGATAATTTTCCAGGATGCGAATCCGGAACTGGCGCTTGAAGGAACTTTTTTTTCACTCTTCTTTACCCTCAACCCGTGGGGATAGCCGGGGAGGAGGAGGGGAGGAGGGTTCATTACTTCCTGGGGATGGAGAAGGCCTAGAAGAAAATTCAAGGCAAATTAATCTGAAATTAAAGAGTCAGACGTTTTCCACACCAATTGAACCTCCCACTCCTCTTCCCTTTCTTAACTAAGTGAAAACACTTTTGAAAGGTCAAGAAAAAGAGGTTTCCCAACATCGCCGCCTCTTTCTATCTTTTAGAGGATGGTCAGAGGAAAGGTCTGATAACCGGGAGGATAGCCGCAATACAGAGGAGAAAAAGATTTCTGGACGACTACAAGTCAATCTCGAGGGTCGCTTTCTTCTCAGTATCTGGTGCACAAGTCTTTTTGCCTTATGGGATTTCGCCAGGAAGGTGAAAAGTAGAACATTATCCGAATGTTTCATAGGAATTGGATAGGTGGTTGGTTGAAGCGGAGGAGGTAGGTGTTACAATAAACGGGAACAGAAAAGGGAACAAAGACAGGATGCGGTCTGGAAGGGATATTTTCTGCTTGCCAGATCCTTATCCTTGCGGCCACAAGATCTCTTTGTATTTGTGTGTGTGTGTGTGTGTGTGTGTGTGTGTACGTGTGTGTACAAAAATTGGACCCTGCCTTCCGAGGTTTTAGAGTGCTCTTCCTCCCTGATCTCAATTTACCCCAACTCTACAACTTATCCCACATTACTTTGATACCTCCTGGGTGACTTCGATTGAGGTGATCTCAGAAAGCAGGTTTATTTAGAGGCTGGCGGCAAGGACATGGGAAGGGAGATTTGGCATAAATGGGCTGGAAAAGAAAAGGGGCACAGAAATTATAGTAAGGGAACCTCAGCTTTCCTGGCCCTGTGGTGGTCCCTCTGAATGTTCATGTAAGAGGGATTCAGAATCATTTGGTTTGGACAATATAGCAACGCACCACACTTTGCAGACTCAGGTTTCAGTGGGAGAAGAACTCCAATTCTCCAGGACTCTCCAGGACACTTTCATTTGTTGAGGAAAGATCCATTCTGAAAATCCCTAACAGAGCTCTCTTCCAATATCTGGGAGCCTATTTTTCGAATTCCTTTCTTGATTCTGTGGCCCAGGAACTTTCTGTTTCTAGAATTCAACTACCCTGTATTCCTTTCCTCTCTTGTAATGTGAAGACCAAATTACAAATTAGCTGAGTCATTGTCCAAAAGATCCTCAGGAAGACTCTGTGATTCTGATAATTACTTAAATTCAAAACTTTTTGTTATAAACACCTCCCTCCTCACTTCAAAATCATCCCTTTAGTTCTTTCCCCAAATCTTTTTCCTATTCATGTTTTCAGTTCTAGAAAATTTTCACCAAAGTCTATTCAATAAACACTTATTGTTCATCTACTTTGTGCTAGAAAAGCTCTGTGCTAATTGAGGAGAATACAAGTTCAAAAATAAAAATCCTTTCTCTCAAGCAGCCTATATTTTAACTGGAGGGAAGCCATAGATGCCCACAGATAAATAAATTCAAAGCCATGCTCATCCTTTACACAGCAAAAATAGAGTGAAACTGAAACAAAGATCTAAATTCCTTTAGACCCTCAAATTCCAAAACAAATTTAAATTTACATGTACATCAGTAACCAGTCTGAGGAATTTTCCCTCATTCTGATCATGTGGTTGGTGTAATTGACCTAGTTGCTTTGGCCTGTGTATGTTTAGATTTGCATAGCAGTCAGGGGACCTCTAAATTCCACAATGCTGCCTTAATTCTAAGTTTCTTTTGAGCAGAGAAGCAGGTTGCTTCCCTTCTCATCAAGCAAACCTGAGAAAACTAGAGGAAATAAAACAGAGAGAGGGGGGGATAATTTTTATATCGCTGGAAACTTCCCAAAGCTCCATAAATCCCACTATCTCAGCTCAGTGAAGACTTTTTACATATACCCAGACAAGTGTGGCGTTGAAATAGCTGATTTACTTACTGGTGGTAAGGGTTTTGAAGGACAATGTTAAACTCTTTTACCCCAGGCTTCCAAAATGTTGAGAGTGTTTCCCTTAAAGAATGACGCAGATTTTTGCTTTCTCTTTAGTCTTCCCCTACAAGGTGTGGACAAGATCACAGCCATGGATTTCTTTATACCAAACTACAAAAATCCTTTAAAAGATGAAAAATCTAGATTAGGAGTAGTTTTGGGACCCACCAGGTTCATGGATACTTTCAGAGGATCGATGAACTTGGATAGAGAAGGAAAAAACTCACCTCCTCCCCCCACTTCTAGCTTTTCTTTCAATTTTGAATTTAAAATAAATTCTGCGAAGGGGTCCATTAGGTTTCAGATTCCCAATGGGATTTGTGACACAAAAGAAACTTATGAACTGGTAAATCCGCTTGTTGTTTGATTTCCAATTCCAAACAAGAAAGGGTCCCCATCCCACACCCCACTGAACAGGCTGAGTGTGGCTGTTTTGACCAGCTTGGACATCTAGTTTTAGGCAAGTGTCGTTTGAATCTTATCTGTGCACACAGATGGCTTACCTGGAAAGTTCAAGTAACCCATGCTAACTTGAACTTCTTCCCTCCCTTTCTGTAATGCCTTCGGAGTTGGACTGCTTCTAAGGTAATTATTTGCTTCTATTTTTGTCACCTTTTCCTATAAAGGTCAAAGCCTCTACCCAAATTTCTGCCTGTCTATTATTCATCTATTTGGCTGGCTACATCTGCTTTTAGGGAGGCTGGGGGTGGGAGGTGGGGGGCCAGGTAGATATATCATAAACCACTGAGACTTCAATGCCAGGTCCCAAATCCAGGTGTTTGTATTGAACAGAAAGTTTAGTAGGAAACGATTTGTGTGTATGTATCCATCAGGTTTCCCTTCTGCCTATGTGTACATGAGTGTCTGAATATACATATATGCATGTGTATTATATACACACCATTCTATATCTCTAGATTTCTAGTTTCAATTTATAAATTGAGAGAGACAAAGAGAAGAAAAAAGATAAGACAGACAGACAGACAAAGAGAGAGATTGAGAGAGCGAGAGAGAGAAAGATTTTTAGAAAATTGTTCCTAATCTCTTTGGCCTGCGTGGGTTTTGAGGACCCTTTTCTTCAAAGAAAGCTTGACACTGAAGAACAGATTTCAGTTATCTTCAAATCTTAGTCATAGATTAGCAGATGTTTTCCACCTTGGGAGTAGTCTGTTCCACTGACATGGGTCTCTAGGAGGGAGAAGATCAGAAAACCTAGGCAACTGAATTTCTGATACAGCTTCATTGTCATTCAGAAATCTTAACTCCAGCTCAAAGAAAGAAGTAAAAAACATAGAGAAAACGTGTTGAAGCAGAAGGAGGAAGAAGAGAAAGAAGGAATGCTTTTCCTGATTTAAAATTCCATTTGAATTGAAGCAGGGCTTTTGGATATGACTCTATTCCAGCCTGGAATAGTCTGGGGCAGGGATAGGGATGAACAGGAGAGACTTCAACCAAAAGTTCCTTTTTTAAACTGTCTGTGAAAGAAAAAGACCACAGGGCATTGAATGGAACTGGGACCCCTATCTCTGGAATTCTTACCTACCTCCTACCTTGATTCCATTGCCCATACTCACATGGAGGATATTCCTCCCCACCATGTCTTTGATGAAGAGCAAGCCTGAGATGAATATCATGAATCTTTCTTGCCTTGCATTCATAACATCATTTCTGTTGCATGGTAAAAAGATAATTAACAAGGTAGCAAGAACTAATAAGCAATTCTAGCTGTGGTTTGAAGCTATTTTTTTGTAGGTTCCAATGCATTTGATTTTTTAAAATAGAAACATTTTTAAAAAAATTACAAACAGCCAACGTGAAAGCATTAGCAAGGAACAGAAAAAGAAGATTATCTAAAAAGCTATGGACTTTTGT
Source organism: Antechinus flavipes (assembly GCF_016432865.1). Taxonomy (NCBI): domain Eukaryota; kingdom Metazoa; phylum Chordata; class Mammalia; order Dasyuromorphia; family Dasyuridae; genus Antechinus; species Antechinus flavipes. The sequence continues at coordinate 137,337,470 of NC_067401.1, read as the reverse complement.
CATATAGATTTTTTAAAAAATGCATATTAAATTAAGCATGGCAGTATCTGGAATGTTTTGTTTGACTGTGAAAGTCTTCAGAACTTTCTTTTTGTGCCGTTTTTATTTTGTTTAGTGTTTCATTAATAATACTTTTTTTTTCTTTTCCTTCTTTCTTCCCCCTCTTCCTGTCTCCCCCTTCCCCCCCCAAGTATCTCTTTGTTGTTATTCAGTCATTTAATTTGTGTCTGATTCTTTGTGATCCCATTTCGAGTTTTCTTGGCAAAGATATTGGAGGGTTTTTGTTTTTTGCCATTCCCTTCTTCAGCTCATTTTTACAGATGAAGAACCTGAGGCAAACAGGGTTGAGTGACTTGCCCAGAATCACACAGCTAGTAAAGCCAGATTTGAATTTAGGAAAATGAATCTTCCTGACTCCAGGCCCACTACCCTATCCTGTGTCACCTAGCTACTCAACAAATTTCTCTCCTCTCCTTCTCCACAGAAGTCTTCCCTTGTTATAAATAAGTAGAATGAAGCAAAACAAATCAACACATTTACCATGTCTGAAAATGGATTCCTGTTCTATATTTCTAGTCTATTATCTTTCAGTGAAGAGGAGAAAGCATGATTAATCATCAGTTTTCTGAAATCATGATGAGTTACTGTATTGAGCAGTTTTGTAATCTTTCAATGTGATTTTATTTTAAATTATTAATTATTATAATGATGATGTAAGTTATTCTCCCAATTCATGAGAACATTTCTGGGTTTTTCTGACTTCCTCAATAGTGTCAATTTCTTAATACTTCATCACATTCATATACAAAAATTTGTCAAACCTTTCCCCAATTGATGAACACCAACATGTTTTCAGTTTTATTTTTTACTTCAACAACAAAAAAATCTGTTGTAAATCTTTTTCTATATAGTGATCCTTTCTGTCTTGGAGCTCTTTGCAATATAGTCAGCAAGTCAATAAGCCATTTATTAAGTGATTACTTTTGCCAGATATTGTGCTAAGTAAGCACCAGAAAGGTCTAACAGTAGTTTCCTTTGGTCAAAGGGTACATGCAGTTTAATAATGCACTTAAATTTTAGAAGGTCCCGGTAGGGTCAGAGACAAGAGAGGATATTCCTGGATTATATACATTATGTCATCTCTAAAATAGCCATCAGAGTGATCCTTTCCCATGCTGGATTTCTTTCTTTTCTTTTTCTTTTTTTTATGACTGTTTTTTCTTCTTTCTTTTTATTTTTTTTCTGTTTATTAATGTACATTCATTTTTTAAAAACACATTTCTTTATGAATCATGCTGGGAGAGAAAATCAGAACAAAAAGGAAAAACCACAAGAGAAAAAAAGAAAGAAAAAGGAAAAAACTGAATAAAGCATTGTTGATTTACATTTAGTCTGCACAGTTCTCTCTGGATGCAGATGGCATTTTCTATCCAAAGTTTGTTGGGATTGCCTTGGATCATTGAACCACTGAGAAGACAATCTTTCATAGTTGATCATTGCACAATCTTGCTATTACTGTGTACAATCTATTCTTGGTTCTGCTTGTTTTGATCAGCATCACTTCCTGCAAATCTTTCCAGGCCTCTCTAAAATCATCCTGCTAGTCATTTCTTATAGAGCAATAATATCTCATTACTTTCATATATATAACAAAATTTATTCAGCCATTTCCCAATTGATGGGCATCTACTCGTTTTCCAGTTCTTTGCTGTCACAACCATTTTTGCACATGTGGGTCTAGGTTTCTTTTTTATTGAGACAATGTTCATGAGAACAGGGAAGAAGCAATGCTCTGGGAAACAATGATGATGGAAAGTGACATTGTAGCTTAGTGTACACAAAGTGGACTTTTGAGTCAGGAATATATGACTAAATCTGTAGTGTAACACTAATGAATCCCTTTGTTTCTCAGCATCTGCAAAACTAGAGGAATTCACTTCACTGAGAATTCCCTATGACAATGAAATCACAGGCCTGAATCAAAATAACAATGATAATGATGATAGCAACTCTGTATGTGTGTATATGAATTTAAGTTTTGCAAAGAATATTGCACAACATTATCTTATTTCTTCCTCACAAAAACCCCGTGAGACTAAATACTATAGGTATTATATTCGTTTTTCAGGTGAGGCTCAGAGACTTGGCCAGGCTCACACAGTGTAGTAAGATTTTAGTTCTTTTCTTCTTTTTAGGGTGTAAAATCTCCCTGGTTTGGGGGCGGGGACAGTCTGATTTCTGGCTGTAGGCAGCTAATTTTTCTCGGAGGGAATTGCAAATAGAATCAAAATCACAACAGAAAAAGAAAATTGTCCTGCATAACAGTTATAGTAAGGAACCCAGCGAAGGCACATGACAGGATCTGGATGATGAGTCTAAAGAATTCTACTCTGCCTTCCCATTTTTTTTTTTCTAATGAGAATTCCACATAATCTCCTACAAGGATTGGAAGGTGACTGGATATTAGGGCATTTTCCAGAGTTAAGTGCCGCTTTTTCTTCGTGTTCTTGTCCTGTATTGGCAATCAGCCACTAATAAAGAAAAACAAGCTTCCTTTGGAAGCTCGCAAGAATCGCTGCCAGAGAGCAGCTTTTGGAGTGTTTTGAGTTAAGTCTGGGGTTTATACACGAGTTACCTGAGATAGCAGATAATTAATGAAGAACACATTGTCGCTAATAGCTAATTTACTTCCACTATGACAGTGTCTCCTAACAGCTCTGTGAAGCTTTCAAGGAAAAGGTTGATTCTGAATTCTAAAGTCTCGGTAAAAGGGAAGGAAGACTCCTCTTCCATCCTCCACTTCATTTCTCAAACCACTGAGTACCCGCCTCCGCTCGATTTTTCTTCTGTTAAAAACATGAGTCAATTTATCTGCAGATAGCCCCTCCCGCCCAGTGATTCTGAGACTGAGGTAGGTGATTAAATATGTTATAGGGAGAGTTATAACCGAGGAGAAAAAGGAGGGCAAGAATAAGGTGTCCAGGTATGAAGACGTAGCTTATCCAGCAAAACCAGCTGACATTTATATAGCGCTTTAAAGTAAGCAAAATGTTTTATCGACATTATTTTAAAGCTGCCAACTTCTGGACCAGACATTTTGTGAATCTGGTCTTAATATTTATAGGAAATTGGAAAACAAAAAAAAGCATCTAGGTTCTTTCTAACCAATATCTTTTTCCCCACTCTTGTTCTCCACGGACTCGATATTATTTAGCTGGATTCAATAAACATTTATGAAGCGCCTACTATGTGTAAAACACAATACCAAGGTTCTGGGGATACAGAAACAAACCAAAGAAACAATACCTACTCTCACGAAGCTCACGCTCTATTCAGATGCATACCAGAAGATTGGCAAAGGGTGAATCTAGGGGTAGCTGACAGATAGACTCGTTCCTCTCCTCAATCAGAAGAGAAGAAACAGGGGTTTCTATCTATACATCAAGTAGGAATCTAGAAGTCTTGTTTTTTCTTCCCCCTCCAAACTTTCTTCTACTCTTTTCGGGAGCAGTGTCCAAATAGATTTGGGATTAAGCTTTTTGTTAGGAGGTAGAGGAAAAGGTAGGCGGAAGCAGATGACAGAGCGTAGCTCTCTTTATTCTCGGCAATCTGTCCCAATATCCTATCCTCTTGAAAACACGGAATATTTAACTTCAATCAGTCTGGTAAAATCTCCTTCGAACTATAGAGTATCCTTGGACACCTCTCCTTCCTTCTGTGAGATACGAAGACCAGAGCATCTTCTAACTTGTTATCTTTTATTTATTGGGGGAGGAAAGAACTCTGAAGTTACATAACTGCAACAGAAGCTACAAAAATTCTCTAATAATGCTTGCATGTGTGCGCAGAGAGCAACATGGGGAGAGACGACTGGTTTGGGGATACTAGTAGACAAAAATATTAATTTACTGAATAAGCATAGTTTCTATGTAGTTCAGCCAAGCTACTCACAGTCTGAGTATCTTTGAAGAAGTCATTTACTATGTCCTAATTTCCTTTTCTATAACTTGAAAGGTGGGACTTGTTGGTTTTTAAGGTTTCTTCCGTCTCTGAGTCTTCTTGCTGACTTTTAATGTTTTGGCACCTTATTACCAGAGAAAGAATTTTCCTTCTGTGACTACAACAATTTGGAAAGATAATGTAGCTGCTTAAACAATTATGAACATGGTTGAATAAATTTAAAAAGCACTTTGCACATATTTCATTTGATCTGAAAATAAAAAGATTTGGGCCTTAGTAAATGGAATTTTCCATAGTGCTACATCTTCTCCATTTCTTAGTGTGGGCATAGATCTTTACTTAAGGTATATTTGGGGCCCAGATGGCAGTTTTCTTGAAGCCTAATTCTCAGGGATTCTAGACAAGTCCCTGCCATCTTCTCTGTCTCTTTGGAAGGGAATCTCAATGAAAAGAAAAGGGGAAAATTGAAAAATAAACAAACAAATCTGAAAGAAACATTGCTTTGGGTTGAAGTTGAAGCTGAAGGCGAGAAATCTCTTCACCAGAATATTCACTCTGGGACAAATACCTTGCAAAGGGTCTCTCAATAAGTGGTTGAGAGCCCACATAATAAGTAGGTTTTGAATCTATAGAGCTCCCCTCACTTCCAACTTAGTCTCATCCTTTCCAACAAGTAAACCTGAAGGGGAATCCTTGTGGTCCTGGAAGGAGTTAGGAGAAAAAGAGTTGGGAATATTTTCACAAGGATTAATCATGGAGAATTTCTTCCACTATTCTGCCTGCCTACATTGGCTCAATATGGGAAGGAAGCACTCCATGGTCCAGTGGGTTGCTTACAAAGATACTAACCCTAAGATAAGGATTATCAGAACCTGAACTACCTACTATCTCCTCTTAAACTGCTTGGCCCAGAGCAAACTCTTCATGACCCATTACTTCATAATTGATGGCAAGTGGATAGTTTTTTGGCTTGAGTTGCCTGGATTCATGGGACAATTGTCTCCATTGTCTATCTCCCAGTCTCCCCCTCTCCCCAATAAACACACAACACACACACACACACACACACACACACACACACACACACACCCCTACAGATCCTGATCTATTTACATAGACAAAGTTTAAGAAAAAAAAAAACTAGGGGAAGGTAGAGAGAAAAAAATGCTTGAACTAGTTTCTCACCTCCCTCTTTTACTGTAGAAAAAAATCTTGGGGTTTCTTTAAATATCTGACTTGACTATTATTTACTCCCTTGAATTAAATTATCTGAATCATCTCTCAATTTTCAACCTCTTTCTCTCTTCTTCCCTCCCCCTTCGCTGTCTCTCAGTCTCTGTTTCTATGTCTGTGTCTTTGTCTCTGTCTCTCTGTATTTTCTCTTCTCTTCTCTTCTCTTCTCTTCTCTTCTCTTCTCTTCTCTTCTCTTCTCTTCTCTCTCTCTCTCTCTCTCTCTCTCTCTCTCTTTCTCTCTCTCTTTCTCTCTCTTTCTCTCCCCCAAGGGACCAGAGCCAGAGGGAGTAGGGCAAAGAACCTGGAAAACTGAGAGTAAACAGAAGTATGTGCATGTGTGTGTATGAATTAGTTTGCTAACATGTTCTCCTTAGAAATGGGGACACCTTACATCTCAACTTTGTATTTTTAATTGGACCTAAGGGAAAAACAGCTGTACTGGGCAAGAGATGAAGAGGGAATATATGGTTGGAGTAGAATCATTTTGAGGCACTCACTGGTGCTCTGGATGAGAGTAAGAAAAGAGAAGTGGAAGAGAATTAGATTCATATTTTGCTCTTTGAAAATCCTTCAGGGACTTTGTTTCTCCTTGGCTTAGGCCCAGCCCACCCTAGGGGTAGAGTTTTCTTTTTATCTTCATGTGTGTATGTGTGTGTGTGAATTATATTTTTAAAATTTGTTTTATTTTCATGTCCATATTTTCTCACACTTTCCTTCCTACCCTACACCTACTATAAAATCAAGAAAAACAACATTTTATAGACATTTATTATCATATCACTATATATGATATACATGCCTCGATATATATATATCAGCAAAACAAATTGCTTTTTTTTTTTTCGTCATGCTCCTCTTTCTTTTTAAGGAAGGGTGATGGGAAGAAATCTGAACTTTCTACCCTTGTGCTGAGATTCTGCAGCTTAGGTGACATCGAATGTCTAGACTCAGATTTGAAACTCTCCCTTAGTCCCCAGCTTTGAAGGCAGCTCCAACAGCAGGAACAAAGGACTATATAATAGTCATTCCTTCATTCATTCAATAAACAGTTATTAAGCTCCTACTATGTGTCAAGTACTATGCTAAATCCTGGGGATACAAAAAAGAGGCAAAAGACAATCCCTGCCCTCAAGGAGTCTGAAGTTTAATAGAAGAGACAACATTTAAACAAATATTTGCAAAACAAACTATATGCAGAAGAAATAGAAAATAATTAACAGAGGAAAGGCCCTGGACTTAAGAAAGATTGGAGGAGGAGGTGGAATTGTAGTTGGGGATTATAGAATAAGAAATGACCTTGATGTAATGAGGATTTATCATCTACATCTACAACAGAAGATGGAGGGAAAAACCAAAATAAAACGATGGCTATCTTTTTGAGTTCTAAGGGATTTCCCCTTTTCTGGGCTTCCCATTTTTTGGCCCATTTCACTACTTGCTGTTTCTGTGGACTCTCTTTCCCCCTTATTTCTTTCTCTCTGCCCACCTCCCTCCCCATCCCCCATACCCTTTCTCTCTATCTTGCTTGAAAGTGAAGGAGTCATAGGTAAGTCTCTGCCTGATTGAGACATTGAGACACTAGTTGAAGAAAGGAGGGAATCACTATAAATGGAGAACACATGCATGCACAAATTTATGTGCAATATATAAAATTAATTTATTATCTAATAATTTACATAGCATAGTCTAATATATAATAATATTAGTATAACAATATTAATATATAAGTATACGTGTATTTATGTATATGTGTGTGACAGCCTATCTTAGTAGGCAGTCTTGCAATACCCCTGAAGCCCAAAAAGACTTGGGTTCATATTCTGCCTCAGACATATAGTCGGAATGGGATCATGAATTACATCAACCTCTTATTGACATAGGCAACATCTAGGTAGATAGGGTTTTGCACCAGAAATTTCACTTGGAATATGGATAGGAGGGAAAAAATCTCCATATAGAGGCAGCTTGGTGAAGGCAAAGACACACTATCTTTGCAGTCTAGAAGGATAAGCATCCTAGTCCCTTGAAAAAAAATTCTTTTTCCTCCTTAGGCTCAATTTTCTTATCTATACAATGAGTTTAGATTAACTGACCTCTGAAGACCCTTTGTAAATTAGAAGATGAGCTCCTTAAGGGTTTAGAATGTCTCATTTTTTGTATATGTGTAGTGTCTAGAGTATAGCATTAAGAAATGTTTGTCAATTTGCTTTGTTGTAATGTTACACTGCTAGTCAGATAATGCTGTTCTTCTTGGAACTATGGGGAACATAACCTTTTAATTGTTGTAGAAGAATCTGAAAAACCAAGATGACCCATCTTAGAGAAATCCTTATTTAAAGTTTCTTATTATCTGGACTCTCAAATAGACACCTTTCCCCCATGGTTAAAATGCTTTTGTTTACTTCTGCTTCCTTCAGCTCAAATTCTTTCTTCCTCAGTTCAAATCCCATCTTTTGAAAGATGACTTTTCTGTTCTATCCTCTCTCCCCCCACTGCCTTCTCTCTGAGATGATCCACCATTTCCACTTGTATGAAAGGAATCATTTGCATCTTATTTCCATGAGAATGTGTACAGGATCCATGGTTTGTTTGTTTGTTTTGTGTGTGTGTGTGTGTGTGTGTGTGTGTGTGTGTGTGTGGTTTTTTGTTTTTTTGTTTTTTTTTTTTTTTTTTTTTTGGCTTTTCCTTGTTTTTCCCAGAAATTAGCACAGGCCTGGCACACTTTAAATTTTTAGTACTTGACATACAAGCTTCAAGGGTTCAAGGATATTGCAAGACTACCTACTATGATAGGCTATCACACACACATATACATACATATATATGAATATATAGTCTCCTGATCTCAAGTACTAGGTACCATTCTTCCTTAGAAGGGAGAAACTGATTGCCATATTGAGATATAACAAAAAGTAGAGAATACTGAGAATTGAAAGATACAGATAATTCAATGACTTAATTATATTGAAGTTCCTGGCTCAAGGGTTTTCTCATCTTTGTGAATAGAATTGTTACTTTAGGTTTTTTCAGTCTGTGCAAACATAATCACAAGATAGATGTACTGGAGGAGCAAGGAACAGGAATTCCCAATATAACAGGTATGATTAATTTTCTTCCCACCCTTAGCTTTCTCTCTAAAGGGATTTCCTGGAAATCTCCCAGTGGGACTATTTGTTTGGGGCAGACAAAAGAATAAATCAAAGACCCACTTATGAGATTTGGGAATGAAGATAATTTTCCAGAGGAAAGTGATGTTACAGTCCCAGAGACAATCAATATAGACATAGTAGGGACTGAACTATCAGGACTCCCACTGAATAATAGAACAGTGTCTCTGGATGATTCAAATAATGCCTGTCTAAGACATGAGCTAAGGGATGGGAGCAGATTCAGATTTTTCAGATTTGCCTGAATTCAAAGAGTAGTCACTTTTCTTATCTTGGCATAGATTCTTCAGGAAAGTTCAAAGATACTCAAAATATATCTGGTATTGATTAATCTGCAAATATCAGAAAACTAGGGGAATCAGCTAGCAATGAAAGAAAAAAGGAAGGAGGCATTGTTTGTCTTAAAATAATTTTTCTGCTGGATTTCAAAAAATGGATTCAGATCTTTGGTGGTGGTGGTGGTGGTGGGTTGCCTAGGGCTAGATTCTTTAGGAGAAGAGAACAAGAGGGAATCACCGATAGCATGAGTGGTTGGAGGTTTGGAACAGATAACTATTCCCTTCCCCTCCCCCAATACGATATAAATAATTTTTCCATTTCTCTCCTCTGTTTCTTTGAAAAGAGGACTTGGTGATACATTAAGGTTGAACTTTTTTCCCTATAAGGATATGGTGAAACCTGGGGAGAGAACGAAGGACAATAGAAAATGTCATTTCTTCCCGGGAAGCTGGGAACATTGTCAAGTTTGGGAATTTCTCTGTTTTGTTAGAGACAAAAGGAGTGGATAATTGAGAAGATTCCAAGAATCTGAGCAAATCTGTCCCAAAGTAATATAATTTACACATTGTCCTGGAAGTTTTATTGATTTCAGGTCAAAAGACTTTGCTTTGGGCTTGAATAATGTGATCAGAGCTCTTCTCCACTTCATTTATTTAGAAAATGTATATCTAAACGCTATCTCTGGCCAATCTTGCATTCTAGAGGTGGAGAACGAAGAGTGGTGAGTATTTATCAAGATAAACACCTCGTGGGGGAAAAGTTTAGGTGTTCGGGGCTCAGCGAGGTTAGAAGTCTTGAATGATATGGGTCTTGTCCCTGAATCTGATTTAATGGAAATTTGCTTCATCTCTTTTAGCACCTGAGCCAGTCTGAACTAGGATTTTTGCTGACCCGGGAGAGGAACAACAGACAAATAACGGAGATTAGAGAAAACTGTGGCCTGCAGCGTGAACAGGGAAGGTGGCTGCAGGCCCTTTAGTCTCTCTATATTAACTGAAAACCCATTCCCTGACCCCAACTAATTCCCTTCGGTCTACAAACCTAATCTGAATATTTCTTTTCGAACTGACCTACACATTGCATTTAGGATGGGATAGCTGAAGGGGTTATTATTATCCCCCAAAATTACGGGCCAATTTTTTAGTATTGTTATGAAGGTGAAATGATTTTAAACCCGGTACAGAACTATTCACCCGAAATCAACCTGCGGAGGTTTTATCCTGAATTCTCTGTGCTCGAGAGCTGGCTTCCTCCCAGATCCTATTGTCTTTATGGATTACCCAGTTCTCCGAAAGTTTGTATTTTGTAGAATAAATTATGTCTGATTCGACCCTCTCACCCAATAAAGAGCTATTTGCAAACTTCAAATCGAAGCCTTAACGTCAACTTCCCTAATACCCGGCTCTCTCCAATTCTGGTTTCCTCCAGATTTGCAACGGCTCTCAACTGCTCCCCCTTCTCCCCGTTCATAACTGCCCTCTGCTCAATCCTACTCCAAACTAAATCTATGCGAATAGATCCTGTCTATCCTGAATAATCCCGTCAAGAGTACATTTCTATTTCTTTTTGGTCTGATTGATGGGGGAGGGAGATAGGGAAGAGGAGGGGGTTCTGGCATGACCCCAGTGTTTCGGGACCTGACCCAACTTCTCTCCCGTTCCTTTCTCTTAGGTTCTTGCCGAGCCCCGAGTCTGGAAAGGAGACGAGCGCAAGAGCTGTGGGAGTATGGGAAGGAAGGGGTGGGTGGGTGGGTGGGGGTGGAACTCTCCTTAGCTCTTTCCGTTCACACGTGGCAGGAAAATGTGATGAGGGCTTTGTCAGTCTCCTCCCGGGTGACAGTCCCCTGAGTGACCGAAAGGAACACGTTGTCTCGTGAGTGGGTTCGGAGCTCAGTCCCCTGTCCCCTGGCCTGGCCTCTCCACTCCCAAAACAAAGAGCCCGGGCTGTGGAGCCTTCAGCTCCTACAGGCTGCAGCCTGAATTGGGGAATATGTCGTGTTCCAGGATCCTACTTACCCCGGGGTTTCCCGAGCTTCGCTAGGAGAATCTGGAGGATGGAGCATTGATGTTCCTTCTTCCTCTTTTACGTTCCTCTTTTTGAATTTTGTCTTAAATTTTCTGCCTCCCTGCTTCGTAGTTTTTCTGTTGCACCCTTGGCGTGCGTGCCTTTGCCTGAAGAGGTCCAACTTTAGGGTATCGATGGACCAGTCTGGAAACCTGACGATCGCAGTTTGTGCATCTAGGCCAAGGGGGGACTCGGGGAAGGGTTGGAAAAGAGTTGACTTGCTGTTCCTTTCAGAGATTTCCTCTGGCTACTCTGAAATTTCCAGGACAGGTATTAGAGACTCGAAAATTCAAACGAACTCTTTGTAACCGAAAACCAAGTTTACTTCGTGGCTCCTGAAAACTTTCGGCAGCTCAATCCCTGGATTAGACTGGCCAGATCTCTCGGCCAGATCGTGGGTAGGAGGGTTTTCTTGGTGGAAGAAAAAATCTCAAAACCAAACCCATCTGGCTTGGTCCATGTGCCTTAGTGGATAAACAGAAATAAAGGAGTCTTGGGTCTCCTGGAATAGCAAACTAATAACCGTAGTTTTTAAGGAATTAAAGATTGGGATAAATATCAATTTTCTGGGCTGGGCCTTTTAGAGAAGTCCCATTTCCGAATCAGGTAAGAGCTGAGTGGAGGTTTGGCAAGCAGATGTTTGGGGCCCGAATGGGGGGGGGGGGGCAGGGCAGGGCTTTGGATATTTGTTTTTTCACTTCCTGTAAGAACAATGGAAAGTTGCAAGAATAACCCAGAAGGAAAGAGGATCAAGGAAAGAAAGAGAAAAGAGAGCTGAAGAAAGAAGGGAGAGAGAAGAAATGATGGGGAAAATGTCAGAGAAATATAAAGGAAAAAAATTTTTATAAAGAAGGAAACAAAGGAAGAACTAGAAAGATGAAAGAAAACTAAAGAAAATTTTTTTTAAAAAATAAAGAGGAGAAACATATGTGTGAGAGAAATTGAGAGAGACAGAGAACCTCAATTGATCAGTTTTCATAAAATTTCAAAATGTATAAGTCTCACCGCCTTAGGTTTCTTCCAACATGTAAGTTTAGAGAAAGTAGCATCAAGAGAGTGTGAGTAGAGGATTATTCATTATTAGAAAGAATTAATGGCATCACATTACTATCATCAAAATATCTGCTTCCTTCCTTTTTCAGCCTTTATTGAGCACCACTCCTAAAATCGTGGCTACTCAACTGCTCCACTGACAGCAGCAGTGTCAAAGACATGAGTTGCCTTGTCAAAAATGAAAATAGAATAAGAAAAGGAGCTCGATGATTTTTATCTCTCTTTCTTTCTGGTCAACTTCATTAAACTGAATTAAAGGTGTATTGGACTTTACATTAAGGTGTGAAACTTTGGTGGCTGGGATCTCCACTCCCCACCTCCCCTAAGGTGTTTGCTGCTGTTCAAAGGCAGCATAGTAAAGGTCACAGGCAGTATATGGGGCTGGGATGAATGGAACTCTGGAGGTAAACAGACTCTTAACTTTCAACTTGGCCTTGACCTTCAAGGGGGTGTCTGGCTGGTATGTAAAGAAGTATTGCTAGGCTTTCAGAGCATTTGGCCTCGGTCAGTAAAGTAGGGAGGGGTCTGGGGATAGAGGGTTAGCTCTTTGGATCTGAGAGACAAAGGAGACTGGAAACATTGTCTGGGTATGTGAGAAGGGAGGGCAAAGTCTCAGGGCTGGAAGTCTAGCCTCCTGGGTTCTGCCTCCTAGCACCTCATGGTGCCCTGACATCCTGTAGAATTTAATTTCCCCATATAGGATCAGAAAGTTTAAACTCCACAGAGCCTAAGACTGAAAGAGTACATAATGAGATTCAATTAAATTTGATTCAATCAAATTCAGTCCAATTTAATATGCTTTTATTTAGTTCCTACCACATTCCAGGAATTGTGAAGGTACTGAAGATAAAAAGACAGGATAAAAAATATTGTATTGATTTTCTCTTTAATTCTTCTGTTCTCCTTCAACACTCTTTTCTCCATCCATTTCGGGATGGATACTTTCTGGAATTATGAAAATGTCATCTCCTTTATGAGATGTGCAAGTCCATCTTTCTGGCCCCACTCACCATCTAGATTTCCAGAAATAAATTTCCCTCCCTGGCTAGCAGCTCCCTATATATCATTAGGAAATAAATTAATTGAGGGAGAACAAAGACTCTTTTTTTGTTGTTGTTTATTTGTTTGTTTTTGTATTTGCATCAGAAAAATTTACTACAGTATTTGACACATAGAATGTACTCAGTCATGTCTTTTCATTCATTCATTCAGTCCTCAATGCACTCAATATTTCCAATGAGTAGGTGTCATTTATTAGATAATTTATAAAGATAAATTCTGTGAGTTCTAATTGTCCAGAACACAGCAGTGGTTGGCAGAGATCTATAAGGGTTAAAGGAGTCAAGATAATTCAGATTGAAAAGGTGACCAGAGTGATGCAGATGAAAGATTTTGGCTTTGGGTTACTCCCCATAACCTCAACTGCAAGATTAGGAGACTGAGAAAGAAGCAGGTGGAATTCTTCTGATGGTAAACTACATTCCCCATTGACGGAAGGAGAGTGATAACTCATTGAAAACGCATCAATATGCTTGCTAACTATTTACTAATCTATGTATAACCACACATGGAATGACATAAAGTGACTAACTCACTGAAAAACAGAGCCTGCTTCCTCTCCATCAATCTGAGGAGCAAAGCATAAGATTCCATCTCTCAAATAGGATTATTTCTCTTGCTATAAAATGTCCATCTAGAACTTTACAATTTATTTATTCCTCACCTTCTAGTCACCAATAAACTTTGTCACATGCACAGATGCACACATATACACATACAAAACAAAAAATAATCAACCCTCACTTATGTTCATTCATACACAAGTACACATGTACATATGGTCAAATATTCACAAACACATCTTTTTACATCTCTTCCTCTTGCAGGATATCCTACCCTTCAATCTTCCATGTATAAATTGTAGAATTTTTTCCTCTAAAAAATTGTATTTTTTTTTCCTATTTGAGTTCATGAAAGCTGATCTTCTGAACATAATATAACAATGTCAGGACAAACGCAGAATTTCCAAAGATGCTTTAGACTAAAATAATTGTATTTCTGACTTGAAAAACAAAACGGGTAAGAATGGAGGGTGCTGTGGCCACAGAAAGGATTCAGGATCTGTGTCTCTATTCTGCTCTATGAGGGTGCAAGCTTTCCACTGCAGGTGACTTTCCAACAAGTACTCTTTTTGGCTTCTTTCAAAAGTGTGGGATTCAAATCCACAATTGCAAAACAAGGTTAAAAAAACATTCATAGAAAATGCATTATTGTTGGTGGAGTTGTGAACGAATCCAGCCATTCTGGAGAGCGATCTGGAATTATGCCCAAAAAGTTATCAAACTGTGCATACCCTTTGATCCAACAGTGTTTCTATTGGGCTTATACCCCAAAGAGATACTAAAAAAGGGAAGGGGACCTGTATGTGCCAAAATGTTTGTAGCAGCCCTGTTTGTAGTGGCTAGAAACTGGAAAATGAATGGATGCCCATCAATTGGAGAATGGCTGGGTAAATTGTGGTATATGAATGTTATGGAATATTATTGCTCTGCAAGGAATGACCAGCAGGATGAATACAGAGAGGCTTGGAGAGACCTACATGGACTGATGCTAAGTGAGATGAGCAGAACCAGGAGATCATTATACACTTCGACAACGATATTGTATGAGGATGTATTCTGATGGAAGTGGATTTCTCTGACAAAGAGACTTAACTGAGTTTCATTGGAGAAATGATGGACAGAAACAGCTACACCCAAAGAAGGAATACTGGGAAATGAATGTGAACTATTTGCATTTTTGATTTTCTTCCCGAGTTATTTTTACCTTCTGAATCCAATTCTCCCTGTGCAACAAGAGAACTGTTTGGTTCTGCAAATATGTATTGTATCTAGGATATACTGCAACATGTTTAGCATATATAGGACTGCTTGCCATCCTGGGGGGGGGGGAGGAGGGAGGGAGGGGGAAAAAACGAAACATAAGTGATTGCAAGGGATAATGTCGTGTAGAAATTATCCTGGCATGGATTCTGTCAATGCGAAGTTATTATTAAATAAAATAAAATAAAAAAAAAAAAAATAAAAAAATAAAAAAAAAAAAAAAAAAAAAAAAAAAAAAAAAAAAAAAAAAAAAAAAAAAAAAAAAGAAAATGCATTGAGAATCTGTCAAGAAAGCTGTCCTGAGCAACTGTCTGAAGCCTGGTTAAAAAAATTTCCTGTTCCCACATGAAATCCTGGATTCTGAAGCAAGATGATGTAGGGAGAGTGTGATGGAGAAGGTAGGAGAGATTCTTTTCCATCTCCCCCCACCTCATACCATTTAATGACTGATAGAAACCTTATGAACCTGTCTCCATTCTATTCTGTCTCTTTCTACCTTGGTAAATCCCAAGGGACAAACTGATTACTTCTGTATCTTGGCATCCAAGGTGATTCCAAAACCCTCTTCAGGCTTCAAATTCCTTCCTTCAAAGGGGTTTAGGAGCTTAGTGAGAATCAAGAACAGTCGTTTGCAGGCTTAGCTTAATGTGATAGGTTTGGGGGCCCTGTTATGAAGTGTGTTTGGGGCAGGAAGAGAGGCATCGGTCCAAGGGCTAGAATCTTTGGGAGAAATTCCAGGTCAAGGTCATTCAGATAAATTCATTTTCTGGACTTTGTGAACCAAGTATCCTTAGGTTCCGTTTCCAAATCTGTGATCCCAATATTCTAATTGTTCTCTTATATAATTTGGTAGACACTACCTTAAGAGGTGGTATCAATTCAATTTTAACAGATTCACATTGGATTAGATTTTTGTCTCTCTGTCTCTGTCTCCCCTTCCTTGGACTTCCTTCTCTTTTACTCATCTCTCTCTGCCTCTGCCTCTGTTCTTTGTCCCTTTCTGCCTATAACTCCCTTTTTGATGTCTATCCTTTCCTTTCCTTTGTTTTTTTCCTCCCTCTCTTTCCTCCCTTTTATTAAAATCCAGTGCCTATGCCTATTTTTGTCCCTAAAAACTATTCAGTTCTGCCCCTGAAGTCCCTATAGAAAGGCTCTCTCCACTTTTCTCTTTCTTGAAACTACGAGCTCTTGTTCTCCCCCAACTCCTTAGCTTCTCGGCCTGACTTCCTCTCCTCATGTTCATAGGATTGGCACAGATTTTACATTGTCTTCGGGGACCTTGGGAAGAAAAAGACTCCATCCAGGAATAAACTCGTTGGAAATGGGCGGTGAGAAGGGTGACTGGGATTTTCTTTGGCCCAGGATAGAAAAACCCAGTGACTTGGCATTCAGGCTAGGAAGAGCAGCTGGTATAGATAAATGCCTGGCGTGTGTGTGACTATAACCCCCATTAGCCCCGCCGCACCCCCTCCCCAGGGTATGGGAATCCCCAAAAAAGATGTTAACACCGCATTCCCCCCATCAACACACACTACTGCTTATCCTCAAATTATTACAATTGGGTACTGCAACGTACCCTCACCCCCGAGAACTCCCCTGTCCCCTCACGAGATGTGTGTTTTATAGGGACCTTTTTTTTTTTTTTTTTTTTAAATCTTCTTATTAAACCTACCAAAGCTGGAAAAACGGAGAGCCACAAAGAGGACAATATACAGAGATGGGGCATGGTTTCCTCCACTCTCCTCCATTGCCTCTTCTTTCCCTTTTTCCCTCTCCCAAGTCTCAGAGCTGCTCCTCTCTAAACTGGGTAGCTGGGAGTTGGGTTGGGGCGGGAGATACCCTCCCCTTTCTCTCGTGTTGTTTTCAGTGGTAATAAAAGTGAGCTGGGGAGGGTGGGGGTGCAGTATTTTCGCAATTTCTGCCTTCAGGATTTTATTAGTCTTTTTTCTCCAAGCAGCAGCCAATCCGATGTCGGGATCTGGGTCCCTGCGTCTCTTACGTCAGGACGGCTGGCCAGAGCTAATGCAGGCGTTTCTTGAGCTGGGAGCAATTTAAAACGCTTTAGATTCCCGGGGCCTGGATGGGGAGTACGAGCTGAGCGCCCCGGATTCCCCACCCACCTCCGCCCCATGAGCCTCCCACCAGCCCCATGGAGTCGGGTGCTTATGCCACCTTGGATGCTGGCAAAGATATCGAAGGCTTATTGGGAGCAGGCGGGTGTCGGAATCTGGTCTCCCACTCGCCACTGGCGAGTCACCCTTCAGCATCTGCGCTACTGCCCACCCCCAACTACACCTCCATAGATCTCCCTGGCTCCGGGGAGCCACCAAAGCAGTGTCATCCGTGCCCTGGAATGCCTCAGGGAGGCTCCCCAACATCCGTTCCTTATGGATACTTTGGTGGAGGCTACTATTCCTGTCGAGTGTCCCGGAGTTCGCTGAAACCGTGCACGCAGGCAGCTACTCTGGCTGCCTATCCCACGGAGACCACTGCCGCAGGAGAGGAGTATTCTAGCCGTCCTGCAGAGTTTGCCTTTTATCCTGGATACCCAGGACCCTATCAGCCTGTGGCTAGTTACCTGGATGTGTCGGTAGTGCAAACTCTTGGAGGCCCTGGGGAACCGCGCCACGACACCCTGTTGCCAGTGGACAGTTACCAGCCCTGGGCCCTCGCCAGCGGTTGGAGTGGCCAGATGTGTTGCCAAGGGGAACAGAACCAGCCGGGTCATTTCTGGAAGGCTGCATTTGCAGGTAATCTCCAAGACCCGATTCCCCTTTGCTTTCAGGTGTGGGTGGGTGGTGGTGGGTGTAATGGAGGAGTGGCATTATTTCAAGGTAGATTGGAACGGATTAAAGATAGGAGATTCGTAGAATTTGAGAAGGGAAGGCAGGACTGGCTGCATTTATCGTTGGAACTCTTCCAAATGGAATTAAAGGAAGGGTCTGTACTGTCAGGGATATGACCACCTAAATATTGAGGGAGCAGAGACGGAGCCTGCGAAATCTGGCGTCACTAGCCTACCACTCCTAGCCCTTCTCCTTTGCAGCTGTCCAGGAGGTCTGAGAGGAATAAGTCTTTCCTATTGTGGGCACAGCAGTTTGTATGTGAGCATAGTTGGGAGGGGGAGTAGATCTAGCTGTGCTCAAGAATCTGTACTATGCTTGAGTGTGTAGTCTATGTTTTGCCTGTCTCTTTGTATGGAGTACTAAGTTATTTCTAGACAAAGGCAGAGCACGTAGATTGTGTCAGTGAAATAAATATTTTGTCACCGTATATGAAAATGACGAGTCCCTTATTTCGGGTGAAATTTTCTCTTTGCTCCAGGTCATTTTGGTGTTCTGTAGACCACACCCATATATGTGCCCTCTTCTGAAGGGTAGATTGGGGCGCACTGGCCTGCAGTGAGTGGCTCTGAATGGAATCTGTATTTTTGAGTGTTCCAGATTGTGTTTGGAACTTGTGTCTGTGGTTATGTGTAGCCAGGACATGGATATGTATAGACATCTAGGTGGGTGTGGGTATATAGTTAGTGTATGAGTGTATACACACCTGTGGCTATACCTGGTGTAAAAGGCTCATGTATAAGCCTGCTGTTTGTGTTTGTGGCTGTATGGCTGAGTACTCGGGGAATCTTGCAGCGCTATATATGTGAATTGTTTTTCTGATACATATGTGGTGGTTTGGGAGTTCCTGTGTTCATATGATGTGGGAAGGAGGTATGTCTGTGTGCATGTATGCTAAGAGCTAGGAGATCCCCTAGAGGGCCCAGGGCCCGCAGTCTGAGTTAAGTATCTTCTTTACTTCTTCCTGCACAGACGCTTCGGCCCAGCACCCGCCGGACGGATGTTCCTACCGCCGGGGCCGCAAGAAGCGGATCCCATACAGCAAGGGTCAGCTGCGGGAGTTGGAGCGGGAGTATGCCGCCAACAAATTCGTCACCAAGGACAAGAGGCGCAAGATCTCCGCGGCTACCAGCCTTTCGGAGCGACAGATCACCATTTGGTTCCAGAACCGCCGGGTCAAGGAGAAGAAGGTCTTAGCTAAGATCAAGACCAGCGCCACTCCTTGATAGCGATCTCCTAGAGGAAAGGGAAACCATTTCTGGGGGATCAGGACCCAGCTAGGGGCTGGGGCGGGTCTGGACCAGTAGGGGGGCTTGAAGCCCTAACTAGGCCATGGACTCTGCCAAAGAGGTTTCCCTTGGAATCAGCCCTGCTTCCCAGAAGTGGAGGGACCTTTAAACGAATAGGACAGCTGTGATATGTCCCTACATAAGGGGAGAGAGAGAGACAGAGAGAGAGAGAGAGAGAGAGAGAGAGAGAGAGAGAGAGAGAGAGAGAGAGAGAGAGAGAGGTTTTCTCCCCTAATTGCCTATATAGTTACAAGGGGAAAATAAGAATAACAATGACAGAGATAATATTAGTTAAGATTATAATCATTCTCATATTCTCTGTTTAGAAGTTATTTAGAGCTCTTTACAAACCACTTTCAATGGATTAAGTCTGATTAATAAATCAATTCCCGAAGACACCAATCTTACTGGTGCCTTCCTCTTCAGACCCAAGTTCAGATGGAAAACTGGGGTCTCTTTTCAGGCCTTGTCCATAGTGAAGGAGCCAAGGGACTGGGAAATGGGTGTCCACATTGCAATGATGTTTACACTGCCAGTTCTTATTTTTTGAAGGAAAAAGCTAGCCTTCTAGGAACAGTAGTTGATGGGAAAGGACATTAAGTTCAATAGGACATCCTTTTCCATCTTCAGATTATATAACAAAGCACCTACAAGAGTCCTCAATCTTGGTTTATCCAAATGTTTTCCTTCTGCTCCCTGAAAAACTGTAGTAAGGCAGAGTTAGTTCTCTCTTCTGCCACTTCTTTTTCCTGGACTCTGGTCACAGATGATAACGAAATGGAGCTAGAGAAAGAATCTGGATAGTTCAATTTTCCCTCTTTGCCATGCCTGCCTTGAAAGCAAAACCTTAATACCACTTTTGCTCGGTTGTCTGGACAGAAATTTGAGGATTAGGGATTATGTAGAACCTGAACTAACAGGCTAAATGTAATGGTGCAGACTCCCTTTCTTCCAGTCATAAAGAAGCTTCTACCCAATTAGTTTTGGTGAAAGGGCAGCCACCACCCTCCACCTTAGAGCTTCTTCCCACTCTAGAACAGCTCAGAAAAGCAGGTGGGGGAAAGACAAGATAAATAAATAGACTAATTGAGTGCCCTCCCTCTTTCCAAACTGGAGAAGTTGCTGGATCTGAGGCCTCTGACCTAGATACTTATCCATAGGCAGGATTTCCATTTTTTTTTAATAGAAAAAAAAAGTGCATTGTAGCAGTACTTAAAGGAACCCAAATCTGACTTCAGTTCACCTTTGAATTCATCATTTTTTTGTCCTTTTCTCTCCTGGAGCTTTTCCTCTTTGACATCCACATTTATGCCCCACTCCCAGTCCTGGCTGACTTTTCGGTGACAAGGGCTGAGATCCGATGTTTAGAAAGCAAAGATCCCACGGAAGGCACTCCCTCTCTGTGGCTCTCTTTTAAGGTGTCATTGTCATAAGCATATGTGATATATACCTATAGTAGAAGCCCTTGATGAAACTATAGTATAATGCAAGCTCTATAGAACAGTACATTATAGCAGAGTGTGATAGATCTTATTGGAAATAAGGTGGAATATCTCATTTTATATTATCCGATGAAATAGACTTGATTCCATAACGCCATCTTTTGAGTTTCATTCCCTCTTTTTCGAAAGGCAGAGGAGCCAAATCCGTTAGGATCACTTGGGGGTGACAGAATCTGGGCCTGGGAATGTGTTTAGTGCTCAGCCGTCTGACACCGGGAATCCTAACCTTGAAGTCGGATTCTGGGAAAGAACGAAAATAGGGTTAAGAATTATCTCAACTCATTAACAGGGAAAGCGATTCTGGAGGCTCGGGGAGATAACTTTGATTCCCATGGGAACTCAGTTACTTTCCGTTTTCCTTTTTGGATTTAGCTTTGATTTCCTCCGCTTCTTATTCCCAACAACAAACCAACCGGATTGTGCTCAGCATCTCCTTCCAGTGTTCTGGAATGGGACGGGGCGGGGGGAAGAGAGGGTCTCAGAACTACAAGGTCATGCTTTCAACTCGGATTGCATTCTGTAGGGAAGTTTCTGGAAGCTCGATAAACTGAAGAAATTAAGAAGGAAATAGGTCGAAGAAGAAGGATGGAGAAAAGGAAACCCCAGCTGGTGAAAAGCTAGGGCGGTCAGGCTGCTGCTTTGAATAGCTGGGATAGTATGCTAACAAACCTGTTCTAAAGTTTGAGGGTGACGGGCCCTGCGGGGCCCGGACTCCCACCTCCTGTCCTCAAATCAGCGGGTTTTAAGTAAGTTCTGGCATACGTTCTAAAATTCTATGATTCTATAATTTAACTTTTCGCTTTTAATTATTAGTAAAGAGTCACAGGGGTTTGGATGTAAGAAAACAATTTTCTCTCGAGCGGATTATGCAAAGAACAAGATCTCCCCCTCCTGGCCATAACTGACTACTGCAGTCATTGAATCTCCTGCCACCTTGATTTCCGCTTGCCTTTTGCTTTAGGGTTTGGGGAAGGATCCCTAAAAGCTGGGCAGCGTTTAGAGTGCAGGGCGGATATCAAAAATCAGTTCTACAGAAGCTTCCAAGACTGGATGCACAATCATGGTAGGCGGATAAATTAATGTAGCCGGAGAATGGGCAAATAGAAGACAGTAAGAATGGGGGTTGGAAAGGAAAGATCTAAAATGGAGAAAGAAGGATAGGAAGCCATAGCCCCACCTAAAGAGATCTCGGGAGCTTCCTCCTTTTCTCAGTTTGTCTTTGTTCTATATCTAAATCAATATTCTGTGTATTAAAAATTCCCTATGTGACATGTTCATATGTATAAATACGTGATTCATGTACATGACTGAAACAGGCGCATCCTCTTTTAAAATTAATTTTATTTTATACAGATACAACCCTCTTTTAAATGCAATTTCTTCTTTTATGTAGGTGTGTATGCTTCTAGCCTCATAAAAACCGTCACACGGTTAATTCCCTCAGTCACACGAATTTACAAATAGTACAAATGTACGTGTGTAACTGGTCGTACCTTTGAATACACCAAGGAGATTTTTTCCAAATCTTCAAAAGGGTTCATTGCAGAAATTAGAACCGAAAGATTGCCACCGTTATTCCGTGGAGCTGGGAGAAACGATTTTTCCTGCCCCAAACGACAATAGCTGCACGTGACCTTATGAATAAACTTGAAGACAAAGAACATGTTTAAATATTAACGAAAATGCACGCAGGGTGCTGACTTTTTTATCTGTGCAATTTTTAAACACTGAAAAATTGAAAATGATGGGGAAGGCAAGGGAAAGGAAGGTTTTCGGAAAGTTCAATTCAGATACAAACGTATAAAGTATAAACGGCCCAATTTAAGGATAGTTCAAGTGATTCGTAGGAAATAACTATTAAGAATAAAGCCATTGCTGGCCCATCGCAATCCTATCGAGTTCATCGTCTCACTTCCGGAGGCTGGTTGAAGGATAGTGATTGGTAAATAAATGGGGAGAATAGAGCCGGGACATGGTTGTTTGCTACACCCGGTTTCCAGGACCCACGTCTTTACTATCACCGAAGCAGGCGAGATGGCCAGGGCGTGAATGATGTATGAGCAAATATTGATACGGCTTCCACCGGCAAAGTGTGAATCCAGATGCCTCCAGCTGTGCAGGGAGGCACAGCACAATACTCTTTACCAACCGCCTCTCCGTTGTTCCCTAGCTCTTGGTAAAGCATGAATTTCTAGCAGTGGGAAGCCGCAGGCCTACCCCGGGTCCGCGCAGCAGATATCTATACATTCTATTTTATCGGTGGAATTGTTTTTAATTTTGACACAGATCATTCTTCCCAAATATTTCTCAATTCCTCATTTTCTACTTCTTTCCTTTGTTGTCTTTCCTCCCCTAAAGCACCGTCCCTATAACACAACGAATTAGACTCTGCCTCCATTACCCCTTCGTCTGTCCCCATTTTCCCCCTTTTATTAAAGTTTTACTTAAAGTCTCAAGTGCCAGCACTTAAATGTCATCCAGCAGCTTTTTAAAATGTAAAGTTACTTCCTCTCGCTAAATCATCGGGGCGAATTCAATAAAAGAACTCGTTTCAGTAATCTGTGAAATAAAGCTTAGTCCATGACTCGGGCAGGGGTTGTTATTTGTCCTTCGTTCTCGAAGAGAACCATGACATCAGGGAAGAGACATGCAAGTGAATTGAATTTAAGTGCGGGTGAGCTGGGCATAGTCACCAGCCTCATCTTCCTTCTCCTGAGATATCTGGGTCCAGTGGCAAGACACAGATTAGGAGGACTCAGAGATGGCCCTGGATGGAGTGCAAGACTCCGGCAGGGGAGGAAAAGGGGAATAATAGGAAGTCAGAAAAGAGCATCTGTATTTTAAAATTTTGTTTCGTTTTTGAAATGTGATTTGTAATTATTTTAATATATACATGAATCTCACCCACCTGATTCAGTTCCTTTCCAATTCGAAATAGGGACGGATCCAGTAAGTCAGACAGCTTCAGTATTCAGTAATCCTTCTCAGTACTCCACTATCCCATCCCCTTAGTGGCTTGATTAGAGTCGGATATTATTTAAAACATCCGATAAGGAAAAATAATAGCCTTTCTTCCTCTCCCAGCTTTCAGGCTCGAGATGGAAATACCGCGGAGGTGAGGATTGAGCGAGGGGAGCCGGTTCAACTTGGGGAGGGAGAAAGAAAGGGAAGAAAATGTTTCTATTAGCTCTCTCTCTAAATTGCCCCGGAAGTGATGGGGAAAGGGGCCCCTCCTGGAATTTTGAAGGTTTCCTACAAGATGTCAGTTTCGGACTCAAAAGCCTCCCCAAAAGATGGGGGAAGGGACACGAGGCTCTGCTCGGAATGGGGGAGGGGCTTTTGCCATTGAACTTGAAGTTCCTGGCTGGTGGTCTTGACCTCTCTCCTTGGCTCTGCGCTGGAAGCGGGGTGGGGTGAGTGAGAAATCGCACAAAAAGGAAGAAAGGGATGGTTGGAGAGGAAAAATTTTTTTCTATATTGAAAGACAATTGGGCTTTCAAGGTGATGAAATAAGGCAATGGAGAGGAGATTGCAGCCTCATCCTCAGCTCTATTCAGAAGCTGATTTTCTGTTTGAGGGTTTAGATATTCGGGTGCTTGCTGGAGCAGTGGCAGGATGTGTGTATGTGTGCGTGTGTGTGTGTGTGTGTGTGTGTGTGTGTGTGTGTGTGTATTATGGGAAGATTTGGGTTATAGATTTACTCCATCTACGGCAGGGAACGATTGGCACTCCCTAAAAGATTAGAGGGAGTGTGCAGGAGATCAGAAAACATTCCCGCAGTTCTGGAAACAAATTTCAACCCCTAAAGGGATGAGGAAGTAGGCCCGGAGATGAAAGAATAGAAATTGAGGAAGACCCTGGAATCTTGCAGAGGAAAGAACCCGTTTGACCTGGAGTGGAGATCTAGATGTTTGCGCTGCGGTTCTTCTTTGGCCTTTGTCAAAGGCCCTCAGAGTGGGCCGGTCCTAGAACCTCCCCAATTTTCTAGGTCTTTTAGGTAAGGCAGAGTTAGAAGCCCTTGAAAATTAGCTGGTGAGAGCTAAGAAAAATGGGTGTGAAGTAATATTGCTTATAATGTCAAATTTAGTTTTTGTTTTGATTTTCTTCAACTTTTTGTTTTATTCTTTGTAAACAAAGAAGACTTGGTGGTGGGGAAAGGAAGAGGAAGAGAAGGGTCATATTTGGAAATGAAGGTGGTATGAAATTTTTAAAAAAGATAGCTATATATATGCGTATGTATATATAATTTTAAAAAAGTTAACAGGGGTGAGAAAACCACTTTCCCAAACGTCTTTCAGTTAGGACCAGTGGATTTAAGGATTAACAGGCTTGTTAATGCTATACTCAACTGAGTGGGATAGGCGGTTTTCTCTAATTAGTAGAGTAATTAAAGTATGCCTATCTCTGTTTTATCTTTGTTTATCTCCGTTTTATCTCTATAAAAAAAATCAATCCAGCCTAGTAGTTTTCACCTCAAGCTTCCCTTCTTCCCCCCACTCCATCCCCTCCCCCGATAAAATTTCTCAACCAAGAAATTTCTTCCCAGATTACCTGTCCAGCCCAAAGGTTCAGCTTTGCAGCCAGGATCAGGTCAAGTATGGGCTAAAGGAATTTGCTTGCAGTAAAGCCTGGGGGTGGGTGGGAGCTCGGACCCAGGCGGCTTTTAGGAAACGTAGCTGCCTTTTGGAAGCCCAGCACAATCTTAGAAGAATAGAAGGAAAATGGCAAACATTCATCTCCAGGTTAATAGAATAATTTTCGAGGCTACTAAGTTTCTTTTCCAGGACATCGATTTTGTCCAATACTTAAAGATTCCATTTAATTGACGCATTGGGAAGCATGTATTCGTTTTTGTTTGGGGTAGACGTTTACCTGTCAATTGCAAACCACGCAAGTCTCAATTTTTTTTTTTTTTTAATGTGCTTTCATTTTCGGATTGTTAAAGACTGGGCTATCTTTGCGAGAGATGAAAAAGCTTTCTATGTGTGTTTGTGGGGGTAGTGGGGGGTAGGGAGGGTAGTGGTTCGTATGAGGCGGGTTATTCAGAAGCTGCTCTACTTTCTTAGAGAGAAAGCTGACAGTCTTGGAGCGCACTCTTTTTACCTCTCTAAATCCTCTCCCACTGTAGGGTTTCTCCGAAATATTCTTTTCCTTAGAAGCCTTTAAGTTCTCAAGGCTACTTGCTCTTCACCGACTTTTTTTTTTTTTTTTTTTTTTTTAAACACAGCTCCAACTTATTCCAGAAATCGAAACTTCTCATTATAAAGGGCTTTCCTTTCAAACGTCCTGGGAACTGATGTTATTGTCACCTGTATTCTACCGATTAAAAAACAGAGGCTTAGAAAAACTCATCATTTGACACCCAGTTCCTCTAGTAGGAATAATTTTAAGCTCCGAAATGTTGGTGACTTAGTGACTCTATGTAAATTCACTTGTAGAAGAATTCACTTGTTTATTGATTTTCTGGATGAGTCCTTGTATAAATGTGAGTGTTGTATGAGAACATTCCTTCTACTACACACATCACACACACACACACACAATTGCTCACAGCCTCCCACACACATATATATGTGGTTAATTACCAAGTTTGAGCCTCCATTCACACTCCCATTCATCCCTGCTCAAACACAAAGGCATAGTTATGCTTGTGCTCACCTACACGGAGCTCATGGAAATTCCCCCCACTCCCACATTATTCCTTTCCAATATACCCATCAAGCATTTTACATCTTCACACAGGTATGGGCTACCATCCCTCCTACCACCCCACTACACATACCTGTAGGAGGAGTGCAGCATATTTGAGGTTCATATATTAATATACATTTACATCTACACATCTTTGCACATCTCTGGAGCAAAGATTCCTTTATAAAACTTTTAGACACTTAGTGGTGTAAACAGTCACATAAGCACAGACATACCTATGTAGGAATGCACATAAATCCAGAAAAATACCTAGAAACACTCATTCTTTGGTGTAGACTCATACATATGGTACTTTTCCTAAATAGATTCACCCTCAAGCCATACAGACTCACACAAATATCTTCATCCTAAAAGTCACAAACAGCACCCTAACATAGACTTTCACACACCTTTTTGTACAGATTGTTTATTTTTCTCTGTGTGTCTTTCTCTTCCTCTCTACCTCTCTTCATCCCCCCTCTCACTCTTTACACTGGACTTAATGCTGGGAAAAACTAAGCTTATTTAGCCTAAATTCCCTCGTTTTACAAAAGAGAAAATGGACCCTCAAAAGGAAAAGAATTTTCCAGTGGTCACTTATTTCTACTGGCTGAGGTTCAATGCAGGTTTACTGATTCCAAAAATAATGTTCTATCAACCACACAAGGTTTCAACCACATGCTCTCAGATCCTCAAGGGTACCCTCGAATACTCATGTTTCTCCTGGAAACATGCAGGCTTCCCTCCCCACAGAGTAGGAGGAAACTACACAGCAATCTACATTCTCATTTTCCAGAAAACCCCAAGATGATTACCCAGAGGCCCACTTTGTTGAGATTCCCCCTTTTCTCCCCACTCTTTTCAGTCCCTTCAATCTCCTTTAACTCTTACTTCCTTTGTTTGACTGAAGTTCACTGTCCCCTTCCTTTCCCCAGACCATCCCATCTACCCAAGGTTTTTGTCATTGAACTTGAGACTGGGTCATAAACATTCCTTTGGCCCTAAGGAGCTAGGAAGGGGGAGGAAGGGAGAAAAAGGGAGGGGATTGAGCTAAGTCATCCCTTCCATGCATCCCCAGTTCAGCAGCCTCCTGAAGCCCTATAGCTTTGCCCACAGCTTCTCTGATAAATGCCTTCAAAACTCTTTAAAATGGATTACTTCCCACACCCACCTACCACTACAAAAATAAATAACCCTTCCTGTCTTTGCAGCATTTAACTTAGTTAAAAAATGAAATGGTCAGTTATTTCTAAGAAAAAAGATGATTCATTATAAGAATAATGCAAGTTAAAACAGGTTTCTTATTAGGATAATTTAGTTCAGTAATTTCAAGAGGTTCCCAATTCTTAGAGAAAAGCCTAAACTTTGAATTATCTGAGGAAAATGAAGCATTTATTATATTGATCCTTTGAATGACTGAAAGGAAGGTTTTGAGTTCAATTGGGTTGTTCTTTATAACTACAGAGCCCTTCCCCCAAATCCTGGAACAGATTTCCAGGTAAATGAAATTTGTCATTGTTTTGATCTTAATATTCAGGGCCAATAATGGCAAAGAAAGATAAACTTTAGGAAGGGGAATAGATTAGATATCTAAGGTCCTTTTATGCTCTGACTTTTCACAAAAGTTTTCTTAGAGTGGCAAATTATTTGAACTGATATAGTGTGATTTTGTGTCTATTTGTCTGTATGGGAGAAATTAGCATTCAATAGAGAAAGAAGTGGTTGGAGAGACATAGTTGGTTCCATAGCTATTGTGCTTCTCATTCTGAAATTCAGGAGACTTGATTTCAAAGGAAATAATCTTTTTTGCGGGGGATAGATGAACAAGACCTGATTTCTGGCACCCTCTTCTCAACTGACTAGCCTCTAGGTTCTGATATATGTCCCAAAGGCTAATTTAAGTGGGATAAGGAGGGAAGGGAGATGGATCCTAATTATCCTTCTCCCTAGGATGATTCTAAGAAAGGAAGGAAAAAAAACCATTTCTCTTTTCAGTTTAGGACTGATCCAAACATAACTCTTCACGGAACAAAGTAAAAGGGAGAATTGAGGGAATTATCTGGATAATTTTCACAATCTCCTTACACAATACCTTTTATTAGCTAAAAAACTTGGATTAAATCTTTCAACATTGCACTTTTGTCTTCCTATGTTCAACATGCAGTGCAGTGTCTTGCATATGATAGGTGTTTAATAAATGATGAATTGAATTGTTAATAGATAGACCTTTCCGTCCTTCCTCTCTTCCTTCTTTCCTGCCTTCCCCTCCCTTTCCTTTATTTTCCTGACTTCCTGACTTGTGGATAATACAGAAATTAGGAACCAAACTAGTAATCTTGGTTTCACTTTGTCCAAGTCAGATGGAAGGAAACAGGATTTATTCTTAGGAGACATGAGTTCAAGGGAAAAGATGCAATTAAAATTGACCAAGTTTAAGTGCCTTCCATCAGTTTCCTGGTGGACAAGAGTACAAGTGTACATAGTCTGGTATATATATATATAGCCTCATAAGTTTCATCTTGTGAAATTTGAATTATCCAGAAATTTACAGTTAATTAATGCTAAAATTGTTCCCTAGTTTCCTGAGCTGCACTTGTTGTTCTGAGGTGGAGAAAAAGGAATAATGTGTCCACAAAACAGTAGACCCATCTTAAATTTATCTCTCCTGGGGCAACTGGATTAGCAGGATTTAAAAAAATAATGTGATCACTAAGGGAAAAACAGTGCCTATCTCTCTGCCCTCATCCCTTTGCATTTCTAAAAAATTTTTTTAAAATTTTATTTATTTGATTTTATTATTTTAAATAACTTTTTATTGACAGCATTTCTAAAAATTAAAAAAGGTTTACCATGTTTATTTTAAACAAAAGTGTTCATAGATAAACAAACCTAAGCAAAAGGACTGTCTTCTACAATGCCCAGTTCCTTGGCTAGACTTGTGCATATTGAAGTAGTTGGCAGGGTTATTCAGACTGGAAAATCTCTGGAGACAAAGGGTGCAGATCTTAAAGACAGAAGTGTAAGAATCTGTGTATGTAAAAGCAAGAAAAGGGGGGAAGAGAGAAATCTATGCATTATGAATGGGAATTCCCTCCACCAAGGCAGATTTAATTTCTTTTCATAGCAGCAAAGTTCTTGAGTGGTCCTTAGAGGCCACCCAGTACAAGCCTTTGATTTTACTTATGGTCTTAGAGAGTTGTTGGAGACTCTGTAAAGTTGAGAGTTAAGCATTGACGATCAGATTTAAGCCATGTCCTTCTGACTGAAACCAACCAGTAATCCAGTAGGGTACATTGAAATTTGCATATACTTTATTCATATAATTATATCAATTCTTTATTTTAGTACAAGCAGGTTTTTTTGGGGGGGGTTGCTTTTTTTTCTGATTTTGTTTTGTTTTTGTTTATTTGTTTGTTTTGGCCAGGTGACCAGAGTCTTTGTTAATTTCCTGCTGTAGTCCAGGTCCACAGTTTATGGCCTTAATGCCACAGGACTTTAGTGTCCCTTGTTTTTTGACATCCAGAGCTCTTGGGGTACTGATCTAATCGATGCTATTTAAGAAACAGCTGCTGTTGTTCAAGACTTGCATGAGACTGAAGTTTTTCCCTAGTCTCCAGTAAGTTTTAACAGGTGTTGATCTCTGCTTCCAGTTTGACCTAGATGTTGAGCAGTCTCATATTCCTGTGCCTGGCATTGTCCCTTTCTGAATTTACCTCAAGGTAAAGCAGGGCTGCGTTGATCTGCTCCATTTGTAGAACACAGTGGGTCTCCACCTTCATCAGGCTCTCTTCCAAGAAAGGAGCCCTGGTCAGTCTCTATGGATGGACTGTTCATTTCAGCTTAGTGACAATGTTTTGAGCTGTTTCCTCCTCACCAGAGCTTGTGTTAATCACCACAGCACTCTCCTCAATGGAACCAACATTTTTCAAGCTCCTCCATCAATCATGACCTTGCTGAAATCCTGGAATTTGGTAGAGTTGAACTCCAGTCAGCCAAAGTCTAGTGCAGGTAGTCTAAAAAGAAGAAAAACCAACAGATGTTGATAAAAACACATTTGTTTGAATGAACTAAAAGTTCATTCAAGCCAAAGAATAATTATTTTTGGTTAATGTCTTAAGTTATTATTTTTATAGATGTTTCTATTTTTCTGTTCCAAAAATTTTCCCTTCAGATTCTTTCCCTTTTCCCTGTCTCACTGCCGTCTCCTTTGTAACAAAGAAAAACAGTCAGCAAAATAAAGCAAAAACTGAATTGTCTGTACGAATAGTTGTCTGTTCCTTATATTCCACAATGTTTATTATACTTATTATGAATTCAATGCCTTTTTATGTCATTTCCACTTACACTACTGTAATCGTTGGTTATATTATCCTTTTGCTTCTACCTATACAGGTCTTCCCATGCTTCTTTGAATTCTTTCCATTCCTTGTGTCTTATGGCACAATAACACTCCATTATGTTCATGTTCTGCACTTTATTAAACTATTCCTCAATCCATGGACACCCACTTTGTTTCTAGTTTTTATTACCACGAAATAACATGAATACTTTGCTACATATGTAACCTGTGTCATAAATTTTCTGTGTCATTAGAGTAGCATAGAAAACTGAGGTTTTGCAGAAAATTATAGCCAGGATTTCTATTCCAAGCTCTGTCAAGAACTGGATTTCCTACTGCATTTCTACAGCAATTTCCATCATGACTTCTGTTTTAAAAAAATACCAGGAATATGAAATTAATGAAGAAACAAGGGTCCTTACTGGGATCAAGTAATTAGGTCCAGCAGGGATCAAGGGATCCAAAGAGCTTTGTCCCAGATTATGGCATTATTGGTTACTAGTCCTCATTTGAGGGCTGAGTTATTATATTGGGAATTTATTGCCTTGTTGTGTTTTAACAAGGAAAACAGCATCTTCCTTGGCAGCACTCCCAATATTGGTGACTGGTGCATGGGTTGAGTTTATTAAAACTATCATTTTAATACCCCAAACCTTCAGTGCCACCAGAGGCTAATTACCAGTTTCCATATTGGGATCTGGGAAATCAGGAAAAAATTGTGACATACTTATATGCAAATGGCTCTAGTTTTGTGACTCTGGCTGCATCATCACCAATTCAGTGTCAGAACCTTTCTTACATTCTTTGTTCTCCTTAGGTTGACCATTTGTTATATCTTTAATGTGGCTCACCTATTCTCACTTGAAAGTACTTGGCTTGACTATATGCTGTTGTTATTTGCTTTTTGCTCTAATGGGAATGGGGTGGGGGAGATATGGCTTCATGTTTGTGGTAGGAATTGTCCGATTTCTCTCTGTCTGATAATTTTACCTTAATCTCTAATACCTGAATGATAATCTTTTTGTCCTTTCATTTTACCTAATTTCTAATACTTGAATGGTATTCTTACTTGTCTGGTTCATGATTCTTGATTCCATTTTATCAGATGATCATACATTTAGAGATGGTAAGGATCTTAAAGGTCACTGAGTCTACTTTCTTCATTATACAGATGAATAAACTAAGGAGCAGAGAAATGAAATAACTTGCCCAGGATCATACAGATAGTGTCTGAAGTAGGATTTGAAGACAAATTTTCCTGATTCAAAGTATCCACTGTACTATAATGTCTCTCCAGTCTTGAATATTAGTTTCTGAGGTACTCCTAAGTATAGCCTTACCTTTTCAAATATTATCTTGTTTGTCATGGTTCTGGTGTTATAATCTGTTTTATTCACTTATTATTACATACATGTTATCAATTTTGATTTATGTATATTTATTCATGCAAATTCCTCCTTCTTGGAATGTTCTTTCTGCTGAAGGCCAGTTTTGGGCTCAGCTTTTTCAGGAAACCTTCCTGAACTAACTTTCTCTTACAGCCATTGGTCTTCCTTTAATTTTGCATTTTCTTAATGTCATATCTTGGACGTTATCAGTGATCAAATGAGTCTGATCAGAGATCAGAGAAATTAGGGTAGAGAGGTTTTCTCACTACATATTTTCATTCCTTCTCTTTCTCTTATTGCTAAAACTAACATTTCTAGTATTATATTGAATAATATATTGAATATTGAATAATAGTGGTGATAATAGACATTCTTGTTTCACTCCTGATCTTATTGAAAAGGCTTCTAGCTTATCCCCATTACAGATAAAATTTGTTGATGATTTTAGCTAGATGCTGCTTACCATTTTAAGAAATGATTTCTTTATTCCTTTCCTCTCTAGTGTTTTTAATAGGAATGGATGTTTTATTTTTCTAGAAACTTTTTAAAGCATATATTGAGATAATCATATACTTTCTGTTGGATTTGTTATTGATATGGTCAGTTATATTGATGATTTTCCTAATATTGAATCAATCTTGCATTCCTGGTATAAATCCCACATGGTAATAGTGTATAATCTTTGTGAAATATTTCTGTAATTTTGTCCAAAATTTTTGAATTTTAATATTCTTTAGGAAAATTGATCTTTTATTTTCTTTCTCTATTTTAGTTCTTCCTGGTTTAAGTATCTGCATTATATTTGTGTCATATATGGCGTTTGGTAAGGCTCTTTCTTTGCCTATTTTCCCAAGTAGTTTATATAATACTAGAATTAATTGTTCTTTAAGTGTTTTGTAGAATTCACTCATGAATCCATTTGGCCCTGGGGATTTTTTTCTAGGTAGTTGTTTAAAGTTGTTCAATTTCTTTTTATAAGACAGGATTCTTTAGGAATTCTATTTCCTGTCATGTTAATCTAGGTAATTTATATTTTCATAAATATTCATCAATTTTGCTCACACTATCAGATTTATTGGCATGTAATTGGGCAAAATATTTTCTGATGATTGCTTTAATTTCTTCTTTATTGGTGTGATTTCGCACTTTCCATTTTTGATACTGAATATTTGGCTTTCTTCCTTAATTCTTTTAATCAAATTAACCAATGGCTTAAATATCTTATTGTGGTTTTTTTCATAAAATGTTCCTAGATTTATTTATTAGTTCAATAGGATTTAAATTTTTTGGGTTTTGTTTTTTACTTTGTTTAAGGTTTTTCAGTCTTATTCATCTCACCTTTGATTTTCAGCATTTCCAATTTGGTCCTCAATTGGGGGTTTTTAGTTTTTTTTCTTTTTCAGGTTTTTTTTTTTAGTTGCATGCCTCATTCATTAATCTATTATTTTTATATTTTGTTGAAGTAAGAATTTAGAGAAATACATTTTCCACTAAGTATTGCTTTGGCTGCATCCCATAAATTTGGGTATGTTATCATTCTCTTTAATGAAATTATTGATTCTGTGATTTGGTCTTTCATCCACTTGTTCTTTAGAATTAGATTACTTAGTTTCCAATTAATTTTTAATCTGTCTTTCCACTGCCTTTGTTGAAAGTATTTTTATTGCATTATGCCCTGAAAAGAATTTATTTAATATTTTTGCCTTTTTACATTTGATTTTGAGGTTTTTATGCTCTATTACATAATCTATTTTTATGTAGGTGCTATGTGCTGATGAGAGTAAGGTACCTTCCTTTCTATTCCTATTCAGTTTTCTCCAAAGTTATGTCATATCTAACCTTTGTAATGTTGATTTACCTCCTTAATTTCCTTCTTGTTTATTTTTTGGTTAGGTCTATGGAATTCTGAGAGGAGACAGTTGAGATTCCCCCTGGTATAGTTTTGTTATCTATTTCTTACTGTAATTAACTTCTCCTTTAAGAATTTGAATGCTATATCATTTGGTGCATAATCTTTGGTATTGAGATTGCTTCATTGTCTATATAGGTATTTGGAATCAAATTTTCAATTTTGACAAAAATTTTCAGTTGGCAGATGTTCCTTTATAACCATTCTTTGGTGTTAAGACTCACAGGAGACTGATTTCTGATCCAAATGCTCAATTGAAAAAAATTAACTTACAGGAAGAGGAATGGGGATAGCTTTGGGTAAAATTTGAAGTTGACAATATCTGCTTCCAGTTGTCTCCCTTGCTTCCCAAGTGCCCACTGATATTGTTCCCTGAACCTATGCATTCTGTATTCAAACACAGCCAGAAAAAAAATTAGTACCAGCTGATATATATCTTCCTACACAGCACTGTACTCCTTGAGATCTGAATGCTTTTATATGTTTCTCTTTACTTTTTCATTTAAATGGTTTCCAAAAGAAATAGAACTGTAAACAATACCCTATGTTTTTTCAAGCCTGACAAATTCATTTTGGTTTTATTTATCTTCATCATTCAGATGAATTGTCATCATTTTTTTACCTCAATTTTCTAGAACTTGCCTCAGTTCTCTGAGAAGTTCTTATAAACATGTCACGTGGAAAGTTTGATCTAAATTACTTTTAAAAAATCAGGTTAACCTGAATAATCCTGAAGAAAACCCCCAAAGAAGTTGGATTCACCAGTGGGTCAAGGTAATCTTTTAAGTCACTACCTCTAAATTTTTTGATGCTAATTTCAGTATTAAAGAGTCACAGTTGAGATCCATGCAAAGTAAAATTTGAACTTTGAAATAGCAAGGCTTCTTCCAAATAATTTCAAGTAAAGATTGGAGAGGGGTCTGAAATTAGGAAATAAGTGGAAGGTTTCACTGAAAGCAACTTTGGTCATAGATTTGAGGAGTTTTGGTCTCTTTATCACTGACTTGCCATGTGATTTTAGGAAAGACCTCATTTGTGTTGACCGTACAATGGTATGGTAGCAAGTGATTTTAGTGAGCGAAGTGATGGGTTGACAACTGGAGGAAAGAAGGAAAACCTTAACATGACTTGTGGCAATTTGTGGAGTTTCTGTCTGAACACTAGGGTCAGGGATCCTTGGACACTCTAGCTTCCTCCATACCAGAGTAGGATGCTGATTGCCAACTCTTTTTGTCTGGGAGATAGACCAGACGATGAAGAATGATCTCTTCTTTTTTTTTTTTTTTCTCTATCCTCTCCACCCAATTAAGGCAGAAACTGATTCTAATTTTATTTTATTCTATTTTACTTTAAAAATTTTTATTTCAGTAGTTTGAATTTCTTTTGCCAGCTGGAAAAATCCAATAGATCTACCTGTTGTGGATCTGTATATTGCCTCTTCTCCCCTCTTTCATCCTCCTCCCTTCCCTCCCCCCCCCAACAGAGGGACTAGAGCAGGGAAGAAACAATGTTTGGATATTAGTATTCAGTGATACAAAAAGGATCAGGGTTTGAGTCCAGTCTAAAAGTGTTAGGTTTTCTCCTGGCTGAAAGCTGAGCAAAACTGAGAGGGAAAATTTTATGGTTTTCATCTGTTAGTAATTTTAAATAAACTTCCTGAAAGTCTAAACTAAGTTAAACCCAAAGGTTTTTTTCTTCTTCTTTTCACTTAATTTCTTTATTTTCAGCCTATGAACTTATTTTTTTAAATATATGTGTATATACAGTATGTGTAATTTTCAATTTTATTGGCTTTGTTGGTAAGTCTAGTATTTTATCTCATATGTTATGATTCAGAAAGGGGATTCAAAGACTTTATCAGTTTGCCAAATGGTTCTAGGACCCACCAAAAAGACTAAGAAATCCTACCTATGGCTAACAATGAGTCAGAATGCCCAATAGAAAACTCTTGGCAGGGTAAAGTTGAAGGCAGGGACCAGGGCTCGGAAATTGCCAGGTGGATGAAGTACGGTAGAAGTATAATTGGTTTGGGTGTGAAAAGCACATTCCATAGATTGGGACCAGAGAAAGGAATTATTAGTCCTTTTCCTCTTTTAGCTTCACCTTTTACTTCGTCTACCTCTAGATAGGTACTTTTAGCAACAATTTTTATATTACATTAATTTCTGAATTAGTTCCTCTCCTTCTCTACCCAAGGAACTTTCCTTGTAACAAAGATTAACAAAAGAAAACAAAAACAAATAAACCCTCTTCCCTAACCATATCCTATTTTTTTCTACTACTAAAATCCCTACTATTCATATTGTGCAAGAATTGTATCTTGTTCTGGCCCTCTTGATTTTCATATGCCTCTTGTGGTCTATATACAAGTAAGCGGCAAATATAAAGGGGGCAAAAGCAGGAAATAAAATTATGAAGGGGAACTTGGAAGTTACATCCAAATCATCCCAAAGATCAAAGGAACAAAAATTTATAAATTGCATCATTATATTAACCAAAATTCGCATCCTGATATTATGTACTGAATCAAAGAAAGCCATCTAAATGCTGCCTGCCATCAAGGCTTTGGTTCGAAAGATATGTAAATCTACAAATTCCAGACCCCCACAGTTTCAGACAAGCAGAACATTAAAAGATGCTGATAACTTTGAGATGATAGGAATATATTAACTTTGAAGTTTTCCTCATAATTTTGAGAAGATTTAGACATTTCATTGAATTAATCCCAGGGTGACCCAGATTGGAATTGGTATATTTCCCCTCAAAATAAAAAATGAGATCTCATAAAAATGAGACCTCAATCTCCTGTTCATCCTCCCCCAATATTCCTCCATTTCCATTTGAGTCCTTGCTTCCTAATGCTCCCAACTCTAATCCATGAGTTACACTAGTGCCTTTCCCCTTTTCCATCATCTTCCCCACACTGCATTCACTACCCCATTCCCTATCCCCTTCTTCCCATTGTTTCTGTATCTCTTCCCACTTTTCTCTCCTTGTCTCTATATTTTCTCTATTTTATATGCTATTTGCTTTCCCATCCTTTGTGGTTATTAGAGTATGATTGCCACCTATTTCCCATTGTCAGTCATAATCTTTTCTCCAGAATATCCAAAGAATCTGACATGTCTGCCCCTATTTCATTATTTTATAACTTCACAAATTAATTATTAATTCAAATATTTGGGTGTAGGTAAGACTTTTCTTTCAGTTTAACTTTCATGGGCCTACATGCCTAATAGTAGTATCTGTATCAGAGATCAGATCAGAGGTTTTAGATGTTTTATGGACTAGTAAATTTTAAAAGTCCTCATATTTATATAGCATTTTAAGATGTATAAAGTTTTCTTACAACACAGTAGTGAAGGAGATGATATTATTACTCCCTTTTATAGATGAGTAAATGAAGGCATAAGGAGGTTATGTGAGCTCAATATATCCAGGTCTCTGCTGACATCAAATCCAACATTCTTCCTTCCTTCCCTCCTTTTTTCCTTTTCCTCTTTTTTTATCCTTTTCCCCTTTCTTACCGTTTCTCATTTATCTATTGGGAAATGCCTCTTGATTTTATAAAATTGCATTATTCCTTGACCAACATGCTTTCCAAAATCCTTTTTGCAACGGTTCTCAATCCTGTTCTATTCTTTCCTGACTTTATAGATTTATACAGAATATCTTTTATACTTTTAAGGACTCCTTGAACATTTTATATGTTGAAATTCTTTCTTTATGGGAAGTACAAGGCTAGGAAAAAATCTTTTCAGCCAGTGTTTCTGATAAAGGTCTCATTTCTAAAATATATAAAGAACTATATCAAATTTATAAGAACACAAGTCATTCCCCAATTGATAAATGGTTAAAGGATATGAACAGACAATTTTTCAGATGATAAAATTAAAGCTGTCTATAGTCATATAAAAATGCTTTAAATCACTATTGATTAGAGAAATGCAAATTAAAACAACTGAGGTACACCTCACACCTCTCAGATGGGCTAAGGGAAAACTTGGACACTAATGCTTTGTTGGTGGAGTTGTGAAATGATCCAACCATTCTGGAGAGCAATTTGGAACTATGCCAAAAGGCCTATAAAACTATGCATATTCTTTGACTTAGCAGTATCTCTATTGGGTCTGTATCCCAAGGAAATCATAAAGAAAGGGAAAGGACTCAACTTGTGCAAAAATGTTTGTAGCAAGGTTTTTGTGTGTGTGTGTGGTAGCAAAGAATTGGAAAATGAGTAGATGCTCATCAATTGGGGAATGGCTGAACAAGGTATAATATATGAAGATAATGGAATATTATTGTTCTATAAAAAAAGATGAACAAGCTGATTTTAGAAAGGCCTGGAAAGATTTACATGAACTGATGCTAAGCAAAACAAGCAAAACCAGGAATACATTGTACACAGTAACATCAAGAATGTGGCATGATCAACTATGAAAGAAATTGTTCTTCTCAGTGGTTCAGGGATTCAAAGCAATTCCAATAGACTTTGGACAGAAAATGTCATCTGCATTTAAAAAAAGAACTATAAAGATTAAATGTAAATTAACGTATACTATGTTTACTTTTTCCTGTTTTTTTAAATGTTTCCCATGATTTTTCCCTTTTGCTCTGATTTTTCTCTCCCAATATGATTCATAACAATATGTGTTAAAAATAAACAAATTAAAACAAATTTAAAAAAAAGAAAGTCTATCTTTATTCAAAACCAAGATCAAGTGCTTTTCCTGATCTACTCAACAGAAAATATTATCTTGTTCCTTGAATTTTCTTCTAGAACTTTATCTGAACCACTTATTTTTTCTTAGAGGAATATATTTTGCATATTTATATACTTCTTTGTCCAAGTCCCCTTGCCCTCAATAGTTAATATTGATAATAACTAATATCTATATTGGACTTTAAGATTTACTAAGAATTTTATGAATGTCTCATTTTTATCCACATAACAATCTTGGGAGACAGATGCTATTATTATTATTATTATTATAGTTTTTTATTTACAAGATATATGGATAGATAATTTTTCAGCACTGACAATTGCAAAACCTTTTGTTCCAATTTTCCCTCTCCTTCCCTCCAACCCCTCCCCCAACCCCAACATTGGCAGGTTGGCCAATACATGTTAAATATGTTAAAGTATAAGTTAAATACAATATATGTATACATGTCCAAACAGTTATTTGCTGTATAAAAAGAATCAAACTTTGAAATAGTGTACAATTAACCTGTGAAGGAAATCAAAAATGCAGGCGGACAAAAATAGAGGGATTGGGAATTTTATGTAGTGGTTCATAGTCATCTCCAGAATTCTTTCGCTGGGTGTAACTGGTTCAATTTATTACTGCTCTATTGGAGCTGATTTGGTTCATCTCATCACCAAAGAAGGCCATCAGAATTGATCATCATATAGTATTGTTGTTGAAGTATATATTGATCTTCTGGTCCTGCTCATTTCACTCAGCATCAGTTCACGTAAGTCTCTCCAGGACTTTCTGAAATCATCCTGCTGGTCATTTCTTACAGAACAATAATATTCCATAACATTCATATACCACAATTTATTCAGTCATTCTCCAATTGATGGGCATCCACTCAGTTTCCAGTTTCTAGCCACTACGAAAGGGCTGCCACAAACATTCTTGCACATATAGGCCCCTTTCCCTTCTTTAAGGTCTCTTTGAGGTATAAGCCCAGTAATAACACTGCTAGATCAAAGGGTATGCACAGTTTGATAACTTTTGGAGCATAGTTCCAAATTGCTCTCCAGAATGGCTGGATGTATTCACAATTCCACCAATAATGTATCAGTGTCCCTATTTTTCCACATCCCCTCCAACATTGCACATTATCTTTCCCTGTCATTCTAGCCAATCTGACAGGTGTGTAGTGGTATCTCAGAGTTGTCTTAATTTGCATTTCTCTGATTAATAATGACTTGGAGCATCTTTTCATATGGCTAGAAATAGTTTAAATTTCCTCCTCTGAGAATTTAGACGCTATTATCTTCACTTTTAAGAATGAGGCAAATAGAGTTGTCACTTAAGTGACTTGCCTAGGGTCATATAGTTACCAAGAGCCTGAAGCTGGATTTGAACTCAGAGTTCTGGAACAGTGCTCTATCCACTGAGCTATCTAGCTAGAAATTATAAACTTCTTGAAGGTAGGAGCTATGTAATTTTTCATTTAGGTCTCTTCAGCATAGTGACTTGCATATAATAGGTATTTAGAAAATATTTATTTAATTGAATAGAAGCAAATTGATGATGTCTTTCTTTTCCTTTCCTGCTTCATAGATCATGAGGCTATGACATAATGGGGAACTTTTTCAGAGAACATGGGATGCCCCCATTCTTATGTAAGCCAATGAAGGGCTTCCCTCTGAGAGTCTCACAGCTGAATCACCAAAGGTCAAATTGTCAAACCAAATAGTATTTCCATTTCAGAGATGATTTAGATGATAAACAACACAAGCACTTCGCTAATAAAATATTTTATTTGCCAATGAGATATGTTTTTGGAAGCACTGGAATTGGTCCAGTGTGCAATTTTTATCCTAAGCATTTCCATGCCCTAGAACTATTTCTGAGGATTCATAAGATTGCCAATATTAAAGTTGTCATATAATTTGGGACTGTGATGACTATTCATGGGTTTCTAAATTGCTTTCTGCTACCATATGTCTAGATCTAGATGAGTTACATTTGCCACCTAACTTCACTGAAAAAGCTGACTTGGGAAGTGGATCTTCTATTCTACATTTGGATCTACTATATGTTTTTGGAAACAAGAGACTGCTAATTGAAGAAAAATGAGTAAGAGGGAAAAGAGAATAAGAAACTGAGTGAGAGGTTTTGTTCTTTTTTGTTCTTGTATAAATTCAAGGGAGAAAGTGGAGTCAAAGTAAAATATATAATCAATTTCCAAATAATAGCTCATATTTTAAAGCACTTAAAAGATTTACAAAGCACCTTCTTCTCAGCACTCTTGTGAAGTAAGTAGTGAAAATGTTATCATTCTCATTTTCTAGATGAAAAAACCCAGGAGCAGAGAAATTAAGTCACACAACTAGCAGGTATTGAAGTGTGTATCTGATTTCAAATCTCTTCATTCCAGAATTAATTCTCTTTTCCACTAGACATACTTCATCTCTTGTGCATAGATCCTCCACAATGCAGTTTGCCTGTCTAAAACCTAATTTCCCACATTGCTTCCCACATTGTTGAATTGCCTCCTGTTGAAATCAGCCCTGTTATTACATTATACAGTCTTATCCCAAATGTAGTTTGGAGTCCAGGATTAGCTGAAATGAGCTCTCACATACAGCAAATAAAGAATCCTTTAAAGCTAACCCCCTCATTCTCTTGTCCAATCTCAGATCACATAGAAATCAACACAGGGGTGAGCTGAGAAATAGATAGACAAAGATAGGTAGAGATAGACTTAAAAAGGGAAACAGAGACATAGACACAAAAACACACATAGTCACATACACACAGAGAATTGTTCTGTTCAGGCTACTTCATTACATCTATCTAAGAGATGATAACAAGGAAGAAGGACAACTAGAAGAGAGATGGGAAAGCTTCATGGAATCAAGTCCTCATAGAGTTGTTTGGCTATTTGATTTTAGGTATCATGAATTTTCTTTAAGAAAAAAAACTATTGAAAAATTATTATATCCAGGGTATCTAGGTGGCACAGTGGATAGAACACCAGCCCTGAAGTCTGGAGGACCTGAGTTCAAATTTGACTCAGACACTTAACACTTCCTAGCTGTGTGACCCTGGGCAAGTCACTTAACCCCAATTGCCTCGGGGGAAGGAGGAACGATTCTATTCAAAGTTTTCTCTCTCTTTTTTTAAAATAACTTTTTATTGATAGAACCCATGACAGGATAATTTTTTTTACAGCATTATCCCTTGCATTCACTTCTGTTCCGATTTTTCCCCTCCCTCCCTCCACCCCCTCCCCTAGATGGCAAGCAGTCCTTTATATGTTGAATAGATTATAGTATATCCTAGATACAATATATGTGTGCAGAACTGAACAGTTTTCTTGTTGCACAGGGAGAATTGAATTCAGAAGATAGAAATAACCCAGGAAGAAAAACAAAAATGCAAGCAGTTTATATTCATTTCCCAGTGTTTTTTCTTTGGGTGTAGCTGCTCCTGTCCATCTTTGATCAATTGAAACTGAATTAGCTCTCTTTATCGAAGAGATCCACTTCCATCAGAATACATCCTCAAACAGTATCGTTGTTGAGGTATAGAATGATCTTCTGATTCTGCTCATTTCACTTAGCATCAGTTCATGTAAGTCTCGCCAGTCCTCTCTGTATTCATCCTGCTGGTCATTTCTTACAGAACAATAATATTCCATAACATTCATATACCACAATTTACTCAACTATTCTCCAATTGATGGGCATCCATTCATTTTCCAGCTTCTAGCCACTACAAACAGGGCTGCCACAAACATTTTGGCACATACAGGTCCCTTTCCCTTCTTTAGTATCTCTTTGGGGTATAAGCTCAGTAGAAACACTGCTGGATCAAAGAGTATGCACAATTTGATAACTTTTTGAGCATAGTTCCAAGTGGCTCTCCAGAATGGCTGGATGTGTTCACAATTCCACCAACAATGTATCAGTGTCCCTGTTTCCCTACATCCCCTCCAACATTCCGCATTATCTTTCCCTGTCATTCTAGCCAATCTGACAGGTGTGTAGTGGTATCTCAGAGTTGTCTTAATTTGCATTTCTCTGATTAATAATGATTTGGAGCATATTTTCATATGCCTATAAATAGTTTCAATTTCTTCATCTGAGAATTGTCTGTTCATATCCTTTGACCATTTATCAATTGGAGAATGGCTTGATTTCTTATAAATTAGAGTCAATTCTCTATATATTTTGGAAATGAAGCCTTTATCAGAACCTTTGACTGTAAAAATGTTTTCCCAGTTTA
Source organism: Antechinus flavipes (assembly GCF_016432865.1). Taxonomy (NCBI): domain Eukaryota; kingdom Metazoa; phylum Chordata; class Mammalia; order Dasyuromorphia; family Dasyuridae; genus Antechinus; species Antechinus flavipes. The sequence goes on along the minus strand of NC_067401.1, from coordinate 137,294,899 downwards.
TTGTTTCCCTTCTAATCTTCTCTGCATTAGTTTTGTTTGTACAAAAACTTTTCAATTTGATATAATCAAAATTTTCTATTTTGTGGTCAATAGTGATCTCTAGTTCTTCTTTGGTCATAAATTCCTCCCTCTTCCACAGGTCTGCGAGGTAAACTATCCTATGCTCTTCCAATTTATTTATAATCGCATTCTTTATGCCTAGGTCATGAACCCATTTTGATCTTATCTTGGTGTACTGTGTTAAGTGTGGGTCAATGCCTAGTTTCTGCCATACTAATTTCCAATTTTCCCAGCAATTTTTGTCAAATAATGCATTCTTATCCCAGAAACTGGTGTCTTTGGGTTTGTCAAACACTATATTATTAAAGTTATTGGCTGTTTTGTCCTTTGAACCTAACCTATTCCATTGATCAACTAGTCTATTTCTTAGCTAATACCAGATGGTTTTAGTAACTGCTGCTTTATAATATAATTTTAGATCTGGTACAGCTAGGCCATCTTCATTTGATTTTTTTTTTATTAATTCCCTTGAAATTCTTGACCTTTTGTTTTTCCATATGAACTTTGTTGTTATTTTTTCTAGTTTATCAAACTAGTTTTTGGGGAGTCTGATTGGTATAGTGCTAAATAAATAGATTAATTTAGATAGTATTGTCATCTTTATTATATTTGCTCGCCCAATCCAAGAACATTTAATATTTTTCCAGTTGGTTAGATCAGACTTAATTTGTGTGGAAAGTGTTTTGTAGTTTTGCTCATAAAGTTTCTGATTTTCCCTTGGCAGATAGATTCCTAAATATTTTATACAATCAGTAGTTACTTTAAATGGAATTTCTTTTTGTAACTCTAACTGTTGGGTTTTGTTAGTGATATATAAGAATGGTGATAACTTATGTGGGTTTATTTTATATCCTGCAACTTTGCTGAAGGTGTGGATTGTTTCTAATAACTTTTTGGTAGAGTCTCTGGGGTTCTTTAAGTATACCATTGTATCATCAGCAAAGAGTGATAATTTGGTTTCCTCATTGCCTATTCTTATTCCTTTAATCTCTTTCTCAACTCTTATTGCCAAAGCTAGCATTTCTAATACAATATTAAATAGTAACAGTGATAGTGGGCAACCTTGTTTCACTCCTGATCTTATTGGGAATGGTTGTAGTTTGTCCCCGTTACATATGATGCTTACTGTTGGTTTTAAATAGATGCTACTGATTATTTTAAGGAAAAGTCCATTTATTCCTATACTCTCAAGAGTTTTTAATAGGAATGGATGTTGGATTTTATCAAATGCTTTTTCTGCATCTATTGAGATGATCATATGGTTTTTGTTAATTTGATTATTAATGTGGCCAATTATACTGATAGTTTTCCTAATATTGAACTAGCCCTGCATTCCTGGTATAAATTCTACTTGATCATGGTGTATTATCCTGGGGATGATTTTCAATCAATCCCTTTCTAACAGAACTTTCAACTGAAGAAGTATTGACTACCATTAAGCTCTTCTCTGTGGCAAAGCACATGGTGCTGATTTCATTTCAACACAGATTACAAGGCGAGGTGGGCAGAAGGGAGCCACTGCTCATACACAAGTTGATTGAAATCTTCTAGGTTATATGGCAAAAAGGAGGTTAACTCCCAGGAAATCAAGGATGTCTCTCATTGCCCACCTCTATAGAGAAATAGGAAACAAGCTGTCCTGTGACAATCACAGAGGAATCTGTCTCTTAAGCATTGCTGTCAAGATTCTTTCCAGTCATCCTCAACTGGCTGATCCTTCATGTGGAAGATGGTTATCTACCTTAGAGCCAGTGTGGCCAAGATAGGGTCAAGAAACAGTCAACATGGTATTTGCTGCCTGACAACTCTGGAGAAATGTAAGGAACAAGCATATGTCTTTACACAATATTTGTTAACCTGATCAAAGCCTTTGATATAATCAGTTGTGAAGATTTATTGAAGAATATGGCAAATTTTGATTGGCTGGAAAAGTTCATTAGTATTGTATGCTAGTTTCAAGATGGCTTTCTTGCATAGGTTCTGATTAAAGGATTATGTTTCTCCAGTCATCAGAGGGGTGAAACAGTACTGTGTGCTTGCTCCCATGCTTTTTAGCATGATGTTTTTCATGATATTGTCAGACACCTTCAATGAGGTTGAAAACAGCATCAAGGTCAACTACCACATTGATGGCAAACTATTTAACTTGAAAAGGCTACAAGCCAACACTAATGTGGAAGGAGAGTGGGTGCACAATTTTTTTGTTTGCAGATGATTGTTCACTTACTGCAGCCACTGAGGCTGAGACACAACAAAGTATAGATTGATTCTCTGATTCTGTGCTAATTTTGATCTGACAATACCAAGAAAGCAAGTTCTTTACAAGATAGTACCACATCATCCATACGTGAATGTTACATTGGTTACAAAAAATGTAGAAATTTTGAATGCTGTGGATAAGTTTGCTTACCTTGGCAATATACATTCCAGACACGTCTACATAGATGATGAGGTTGATGTAAGAATTGCCAGAGCTAGTTCAGCATTTGGAAGACTCTGAAAAAAATGTAGTAGAGAAATATTAGGCTATATACCAGACTGAAGGGTTACAGAGTCACTATACTGACATATTGTATGCCTGTGAGAACTGGATAATCTAACAGTGCCAAGTCAGAAAATTGAATTGCTTCCACTTAAAATGTTTTAGGAAGATTCTGATGAACACCTGGCAAGATAAGGTATGGACACTGAGGTCCTCTTTCAAGTTGAACCTCCAAGCATCCAAACACTATGTAAAGAATGCAACTTCAATGCATTGGCCACACAGTCTGAATGCCAAATGCACATTCACTTAAAAGACTATTTTACAGAGAATTCATACAAGGTAAACACTCACAAAGAGGTCAGAAGAAGTAAGATAAGAACATTCTCAGTAGAACAGTAAGAACACTAATAGCAACATTGTAATGATGATCAACTGTGAAAGACTTAGCTGCTTTAATCAATACAAAGTTACAAGACAATATTCAAAGGACTCATGAAGAAAAAATGATTGTCTACCTCTAGAGAGGGAACTGATGAACTTTGATGAACTACAAGTTGAAGTATGATTTTCTCACTTTATTTTTCTTGCTCTTTTGGGAAGAGAGTAAATATAACTGATAAATATGTTTTGCATGATTTCATCTGTATAATTGATATTGTACTGTCTTCTCAGTGAGTAGGAAGCAGGAAGAAAATTTGGAATTCAATTTTTAAAATACTAAAATTAGATAAATTCAATTAAAAAAGAATTTGTAACTTGTATAAAAAAGGTATTCCATGCAAATTTGCCCCAAATTAACCACTTCTCTTTTTAAAAAAAAATTGATATTCAAAAAAGAAAAGAGAACATTTTCAATATCTCTCTGAAAAATGTTAGTATCAGTTTTGGAACACAAGAGAAATTAGCAAAGAACCACTCAGTATGGTTGCCTGCATCAAAGAAGGCACTGGGTTCTTCGAGAACACCACAGTGCAAAGGAAACATGAGATGTGCAAATTTAGAAACATATCCATATGAAATGTTCACTGGACTATTTGTGCCCAGCCTGTGCTAAAGGCTTTTTTAGCTCATATTGACTATTAGGCACAGTTGAACATATTGTACCTTGACCCCAACATTATGAAGTCATTTGGTCCTCTTTGAGTATGAAGGACAAAAACAATATTAGAATGTAAGCTCCTTCTGTGAACTGGTCTAACTATTCTGGAGTAGAACACTGAAACCATGCCCAAGGAAGTATCTCTGGAACTGCATGCCTTTGATCCAGTAATTCTACCAATTAAATATTTATTCCAAAGAGATCAAAGGAAAAAAGGACTGATATAATAAAAATATTTATAATAGTTCTTTTTGTGATGAGAAAGAAGTGGAAATTGAGGGGATGCCTATTCATTGAGGAATGACTGAACAAATGGTGGTATATTGTGATGGAACACTATTTTGTAGAAGAAATAATCATGGGAATTGTTTTAGAGAAACATAGGAACTCTTGTATGAGCTGATGCAAAATGAAGTGAATAGAATTAGGAGGACATTATACACAGCAGCATTAATATTGTAATGGTGATCAACTGCAAATAACAGCTATTTCGAACAAAATAAATGATTCATAACAATTTCAAAGGACTCATGATGAAAAAAAAAATTATCTTTTTCCCGCTATGGATCTGATGGACTCAGAATGCAGATTGTTGTATATTTTTTCCACTTTATTTTCTTGTCTTTTTTTTTTTTTCAACATGGTTAAGGTGGAAATGTTTTGCATGACTTCATAAGTATAATGGGCATTGTACTTCTTGCCTTCTTAGTGGGTGGAGGAGGAAGTAGAGAGAGGGAAAGACTTTGGAACTGAAAAAAATATTTTTAAAATAAAAGTTAAAAAAAAAAAAAGGATGTACCTTCTTGAAAGAAAAGACCATTTTGTGTTTATTTTATTCCTCCTTTTCCCAAGTTGGCCTTATGCCTAACATATAGCAAGTGCTTAATAAATACTCCACATGTCTACTTAGTTATCCATCTTCCTATCTATTGGGGAAAAACAAAACAAAACATGTTCCATTGAATTCATATACCAATTTGTTCAGTTGTATCTAGTCACCAGGCATTAATTGTTCTTTAAGTATTTGGTAGAATTCACTTGTAAACCCAGCTGGTTCTGGGGATTTTTTTTAGGGAGCTCACTTATGGCTTGCTCCATTTCTTTTTCTAACACAGGATTATTTAAGTATTCTATTTCCTCTTTTGTTAATCTGTGCAATTTATAGTTTTGTAAACATTCATTTCACTTAGATTGTCAAGTTTATTGGCATATAATTGGTAAAATAATTCCTAATGAATACTTTAATTTCATCTTCATGGGTCATTCATTTCCCCTTTTCATTTTTGATAGTGATAATTCGATTCTCCTCTTTCCTTTTTTTAAAAAAATCAATTTAATAAATGGTCTGTCTATTTTATTGGAGGTTCCCCCCCCCCTCAAGAAAACCAGCTCCTGGTTCTATTTGGTTCTATTTTGGTATTTAATTTTTTTTAAATATTGTTTTTTAGTTTCTTAAATTGTAAATCCAATTCATTAACCTTTTCTTTCTCTTTCTTCCTCCAATTAACATAAACTCTTAAGAGATATAAATTTATCCTTTAGGTACTGCATATTGGTGGCATCCCACAAAATTTGTATATTTTTTGAAAATAAAAAGGTATTATTTTTAAAGAGTGTATTTCCCTTTGTCCCATCTTCTTTTGTTTATATTTCTCTCTTTCCTTTTACCTCATTTCTCTTCAAAAGTCTGGTTTGCTTCTGACTACTATCTCCCTTTCTCCCCCCTTTTTCTTTTTTCTTTCCATTACTGCTTCCCTATTGGGAAAGATAGTTTTCCATGCCCAACTGAGTGTGTATATGTATATACATGTGTGTATTTCCATCTTTGAACTAATTTTGATTATAGTGAGATTCCTTGTACATCTTTTATGTGAAATAATTTCCCCTATTTTTTCTTTCCCTTCTTCCTCCCAGTGCATCCCTCTTTCTTACTCCTTCTTTCTTTTTAGATCATCCCAACATACCATGTTTCCCTGATAATAAGACCTATCCTGAAAATAAGCCCTCCCCTTACTGTGTAAGATTCCTCTAAAATAAGCCCTCCCCCGAAAATAAGCCCTATTGAGATTGCTACTGTAGTGAAGGTGATCCCCTGCGCTGCACGTTACATTACGGTACCCTCTGTATTCACCGTCTTGATTTTGCATTGCAATAAACAAGCCATTCAAGGACCATTTGCGCATGGAAATCAATGACTACATTGAAAATAAAATGGAAAGAATACTTAATCTGGATTACCTCACTAAAAAAAAAATGGCATCCTTGAAAGCAGAAAGTATCTTAAATATTTTGTTATTTTCTTTTTTTTTATTTTAATAACTTTTTATTGACAGATAATTTTTACAACATGCCAGGGTAATTTTTTACAGCATTATCCCTTGCACTCACTTCTGTTCTGATTTTTCCTCCCCCTCCCCTCACCCCCTCCCCCAGATGGCAAGCAGTCCTTTACATGTTAAATAGGTTACAGTATATCCTATATATGCTTTGTGAAACTTTGTGAAGCCCTGTCTGCAAGAAGTCGTGACTTGGATGAAGAAGTCATGGGATAAGATTACTGACAGCTGTGTTGCCAAGGCACTACGAGCAGGTTACCTGGACAAGACATGTTCATTTAAAGAGAGCTATATTGCTGGACATGACAGATTGGGTCCACTTCTTCTGAAGGAAATAGAGGTGCAAGACATCCAGGACGGAATTCAGGGTATGGACACTTATGACGATGTTGTTGAAGAAGATGACATGATCATTATTGAATAAAGGTACTTTTTTTTGTTCACATTTACCTGTTTATTAAAATTGCTGTCAATGTTCATTAAAATAAGCCCTCCCCTGAAAATAAGCCCTCTGGTATTTGTCTGTCCAAAAAAATTAATAAGACAGTGTCTTATTATCTGGGAAACACGGTAATTGACTCACACTCATGACTTCTATCTATGTAGACTCCTTTTAACTTCCCTAATAATGATAAAATTATTAGGAGTTACATGAAAGTCAAGAATCTTTAAGACTTCTCTTTCATGTTTACCTTTTTGTGCTTCACTTGAGTCTTGTGTTTGCATGTCAAATTTTCTATTCAGAACTGAATAGTTTTCATCAGGAATACTTGAAAGTCCTCATTTTATTAAATTTCCATTTCCCCCTTGAAGGATTACACTCAGTCTGGGTAAGTTATTCTTGGTTATAATCTCAACACCTTTGCCTTCTAAAATATCATATTCGAAGTCCTCTGATGCTTTAACAAGAAGCTGCTAAATCTTGAGTGATTCCATGATATTCAATGGTTTATCTCACAGCCTTATTTTCTCCTTGACCTGGGAGCTCTAGAATTTGGCTATGATATTCCCAGAAGTTTTCATTTTGGGATCTGTTTTAAGAGGTAATTTGTATTTTTTTATTCAATTTCAATTTTAACCTCAGGTTCTAAAACATTAAGGCAGTTTTCTTTTATAATTTTTAAAAATATTACATCTATGCTCTTGTTTTTATCATGACTTAAATAGTCTATTGACTTCTAAGTTATCTCTCCTCAATTTACTTTCCATTTGCATTGCTGCTGCTATGTGCTTTCCAAGTCAGCTCACATCTGGTGTCACAGATTTCTCCTGTTACCTCCCAAATTGGCCTAGGCTGAACAAATGTCTCATTCTGATCTATGATGGCTATGTCGATCTAGAATTTGGTTTGATACATTTTTTTAAAGTTGTTTGAAGGGGAATGTTGGAAGAGTTTGACTGTCTCTACTCTGCCATCTTGGAGGCAGATTATTTCTTGTTCTCCAAAATTGTTTTTATCTCACCATACTCTTTTATCCTTCAGTGTTTCCCTATTCCTTATGGTCTCTAACCCCATCCACATAGGGATCTCTATCTTTGAGTTCTTTCTTAAGCCTTTATCCCTCCTCTATTTTTCCCTAACCTTTCTTTCCTCCTTGTCCTATTTCTAATTAAGCTGTGTCAAATCTCAGCCCTGAGTTATTCCCAACATTTTTTTTCTTTTCTCCTGTTCACAGCTAATTGAATAGATTCTGAAGAAAATTATGAAACTTTATTGATTAGGTCCACTAAATTTATGGCACTTAATGTCAATGGGGCTCTCATCGTATGGAAGTAATCTTTTCATATCTACCTATATTAGTTCAATATCGCAGCAGCTATTCTAAATCTTTTTTTTTAATGACTCCTTAAGTCTCTCATTGTTCTCCTTCCTCCAAACCTCTATTCTAAAGATGTAGTCTTACAATTCACTGAACAAAACTGAAGCTATTCATGAGAGCTCTCTCCTTTCCTCTTCTCCTCACTTCACACAATTCAGTAATATTCTCTCATCATTTCCTCTTTCTATTCCTTGTTAAAGCAAATCAAGAACCCTTGATCTCATCTTCTTCTGTCTTCTCCCCAATATCACCCATATTCTCTAATTTTTATTCTCTTTATGTCAACTAGTTCCCTGTTATTTATAAACAAGTTTATATCTCTCCCTCTTTTGAAAACTCTTATCAATTTGACTACCTCCACTGACTATCACATATCTTTTCACCTTCTCAAACAAACTGAATGAGAAATTGACAATGTTGCATCTGCTTTCTCTTCTCTCACTCAGTTCTACAGCTGCAATCTTTCATTTGGAGACAAAGTTGTCAATGACCTCATAATTGTTCAATCTAATTGCTTTTGCTCAATCTTTATCCTTTTCCTTTATCTTTTATCTCATCTCTTCAATCTTTGACACAATTGATTATGATCATCTACTGGATACAAGGTTCTATAGAGTTTAATGACACTCTCCTGATTTTCCTACATGTCCAATTGCTCCTTTTCAGTCTCCTTTGTGAGATATTCAATTATATACACTCCCTAAATGTAGTCATCCTATAGACTGTCTTTATTTCTTCCTCTATAATATCTTGATTAGTGATCTTACCAGTGCCCACAGGTTTGATTATTATTTCTATGAAGATGATCACTTAGCTCTATACCTCTAGCTCTAATTTCTCTCCTGAGCTCCTGTGTTGAATCATTATCAGACTGGTTGTCTTATCTCAAACTCAGCATGTTCAAAAGAAAACTCATCTTTTCCCCAAGAGCTCAGGCATCTTGAATTATATCTAGATAGATCTCAGTCTCAATTCCTCACTCTCACTCATCCTAAATATTAAATCTCCTGTCTAAACTTCTTATTTTTACCTTAACAGTGTCTCTCCTATATATCCTTTTATCTCAACTCACACAACCACTGCTCTGGTATTTTTTAAAAATTTTGAAATAGTATTTTAATTTCCAATTACATGTAAAGGTAGTTTTCAATATTCATTTTTGTAAGATTTTGAGTTCCAAATTTTTTTTTCCCTCCTTCCTTTATCTTTTCCATCCCCAAGATAGCAAGCAATCTGATAGATTATACATGTACAATCATTTAAAATGTATTTCCTTGTTAGCCAAGTTATGAAAGAAAAATCAGAACAAAAGGGGAAAAAAAAAACAAAGGAAAGAAAAATCAAATAAACCAAAAATGTGAAAACACTTTCAATTTGCATTCAGTCTTCATAGTTCTCTGTCTTCTCTCCCTCCCTTCCTCCTTCCTCTCTCTCTCTCTCTCTCTCTCTCTCTCTCCTCTCTCTCTCTCTCTCTCTCTCTCTCTCTCTCTGTCTCTCTCTCTCAATGTGGATAGCATTTTCCAACTGATTTTATTGGAATGTCTTGGATTACTGCATTGCTGAGAAGAGCTAAATTTATAATAGTTGATCATCACAAAATCTTGCTGTTACCCTTCCCTTGGACTATTGCAATATAAAGATATTATAAAATGTATTTCAAATCTCTCAACCCCAATTTATTCTCCACTCAGTGGCTAAAAGAATTTTCCTAAATGTAAGTCTGACTGGGAATCCCCTACTCAATATGATCCAATAACTTCTCCAAATGCAAGATCTCCTAGGATCACATATAAAGTCCAGTTTGGCATATAAAACTCTTAATACCTTGGCCCCTTTCTACATTTTGTCTTCTTATACTTGACTTCCTTCCTTGAACTTTAATATCCACCTATCTTGAATTTACTCAGACACAATACAATACTCAATCTATTTGCTTTGTGCCTTTGTACAAATTGTTCCTCATAACTGCAATGCCCTCCTTCTTACCTCAGCCTTTTAACTTCCTTGGTTCAAGACTCAGCTCAAAAATTCATCTTCTGTAGGAAGCTCTTTCCAATTCTCCTCAATGCTAGTGTCTTGTCATTGATGGAATATTAGATACCTTTTACTGTTGCCAAATTTTTCATTACCTTATTATTTGATGCCTTATTGGGTTGTGACCCACAGTTTATGAAGCTTTGGTATAGACAATTTATCTCAATTCTGTTTGGTCCTAAATTTCCATTTTCCTTTTAAGATCTGAGGTCCTGGGGTGAGGGTTTTGGTATATCTGAATTATTCAACTTCTTCAGTATCTCTTATATCTTTACTTCACCGGATCCAGACTTTTATCACCTTTTAACTATTAACTTGATAATCTTATTACTCTCTTAACTATTACATGACAATAGCTTTCCAATTGATCCCCTTGTCTCTAATCTCTCACCTCACCAATTCAATCTTCACAAAGCCCTAACCAAAGCACAGGTCTCACTATGTCACTTATTTGTTCAGAAATTTTCAGTAGCTACTCAGCTTATTAAAGGCTCTCTGCAATCTCATTCCTCTCTTTCTAGTCTCCTATTTCCCTACTTCCGTTCATGTCCATGTTCTAGCTGTTTTTGGAAAGCAACAAGTCACCTTATCTCTCTGTATCCACACGACCTATCCCCCCATTCTTTTATTCCTGGGTTGAATTTATTTCCTTCTCATTTCTACCTTTCAGAGTCACTTAACCTTGATTGACTCCCCAAAAAAAGTAGAGAGTAGAGGCAGCATTTCTTTCTGCACAATAATAATCCACTAAATCCCCATTCACAGTTTGTTCAACCATTCCCCTCTAAATAATGAATATTTATGATCGATTCTTTGGTATTACACATACAAAAATATTGCTGTGGATATTTTGGCATATGTAAGAGATCAGTCCTAGAAAAGCCAGACTATATCTCAGAAGAAAGTCTAGTAATAAGGTGATAAAAGATGCTGCCTTCTCCAAGCAATCTTTTTATGCGGATCCATGGATAAATAAGAAATTAAGCCATGTGTGACAAGAAGAGTGATAAATAAACTAAGCCTCTGAGTGACCTTTATTTTTTTTTTATTAAAGCTTTTTATTTTTCAAAACATACACATGGATAATTCTTCAACATTAAAAAAACCCTTGCAAAACCTTGTGTTCTAATTTTTCCCTCGTTCCCCCATCCCCTTCCCCAGATGGCAAGTAGTCCAAAATATGTTAAACCTGGTAGAAATGTATGTTAAATCTAATATATGCATACATATTCATACAATCATCTTGCTACACAAGAAAAATCAAATCAAACTGGAAAAATGAGAAAAAATAAAATGCAAACAAACAACAACAAAAAGAGTGAAAATGCTATGTTATGAATCACACTGTTCCCACAGTGTTGTCTCTGGGTGTAGATGGCTCTTTTCATCACAAAATCATTGGAACTGGTCTGAATCATCTCTGAGTGACCTTTAAAAATAAATTAATTCAATCTAGGAAAGAGAAGAATCCAGCTCCTGACTTGACCAGTAAAAGGTACATGGAGATGGAGAATGAATAGGAAGCTGCACATGGAGCTGGAATAGTGGGAGCAACAGCAGAAGCCATAGCTATAAAGAAAGGGACCTGGATTCTGGGGTTAGGTATTAATTGTATTAGGACAGAAGCTTCTTAATGAAAACTTCTTAAACTGCAGGATCATATTAACTGAATGTGGGGATGGCAAAAATTTTGGCAATAATAAAAGGTAGCAAATATTCCATCAAGATTTAATTCTTTGTGTAAAAATAAACAAGCATATCCATTTTATTAATATGCAAATTTGCTTTCCATTTTTAATAAAAATTATATATATACCAAAATTGTTTTAAAATAAATTTATGATTTATTATCAGTAAATATCTGATTTGTATACTTATTTTATATATCTATATTCTTGGGATTGTATAAAAATTTCTCAGATGAAAAGAGATCTAGAATGGAAAAAGTTTAAGAAGTCCAGACCTAAATCACTCTGGATTACTGACCCTAGGTAAATCTGTATATCCACTGTCCTTTACATCTTGTTCTGGAGAGCCTGAACACTTTCCTCTGAGCATTGGGAAAGTCTGTTTACCTTTCTTTCTTTTAAATATTTACTTTCTTTTTATAAACAATGTTAACCAGTAATGTGTTCTAGTCCTTGGGGGAAATTCAATGAGGCACAAGCAGGTATTTGGAAACAATGCTATCTTTGGGAGGGCTTGACTATAATGGTAAATTATCCACATATTTTGATCCTACTCTTTCAAGAAAGATAAAAAGGATAACTGTTGTTCTTGAATAAGTATGTTCAGTGAATGGAGGCCAAATGTATTCACATGAATTGAGGGCTGTCTTCATTAAGTCTATAAGAAAATGGTCAATCAAGAACCAAGCCAAGTGTCAAGTTGTGCTAGGTGCTAGAAATACCAAGACAAAAAATGAAATAATTCCTATCCTCAAGAAATTTGCTATTGGGGAATTTTAAAATGAATAAATATAAGTTTACACAAAAAAATATTCAAAGATCCTGTGTATCTGATGCTGAGGGTGCTCACTTAAGGAGAAGGAATCTGAACTACTGTGGTGTGAATGGCCATAATACAGGCATTTAGAGCCTAGCAACTGACAGCTGAACTAAAGATGAAGAGGATGGAAGATTTTGTTGGTTTGTTTTAATATTTCACTCTTTCCTAATTACAGATAAATAATTTTAATATTCTTTTTCCCCTTCAAATTCTGAGCTCCAAATTCTCTCTCCAAATTCTTCTGTTCCCACCTTGAGAAGGCAAACAATTGACATAGATTATACATGTATAGTCATGCAAAACACATTTCCATATAAGTCATGCTATGAAAAAAAAAAACCACACACACAAAGAAAAAAAAAACAAGAAAAAATAAAGTTTAAGAAGATGTAACTTTGATCAGTGTTCAGTCTCCACCAGTTCCTTTTCTGGTGATGGATAGCATTTTTTTCATCATGGTTCTTCAGAATTGTTTTAGATTTCTGTATTGCTGAGAATAGCCAAGTTATTCACAGTAGATTATGATGGCAAATTTGAACAAGAAAATGACCAGCATTGATCACCAGAAGTATATAAATCCTTCCATACAAGGATGAAAAATTCCAGGCATGAATATTTGTGAACTGGACCCAGGTATTTTCCAAGAACATGGAATTAAGAAAGATATTATTTTGCTAAGGAATGAAGGCATATACTTTGCAGTTACATTCACACATAATATGGGGACTTTAAGAATTTAATTAAGTTGTGGGAACAGCTGACAAAGCAATATCCTCTACAGTACAGATTATTTAGGTCTCTGTTTCCAAAATACAGGCTTTATAGATGCTTTCTTCTTCATACCCGATTCTTGACTTGATCGTAGGTTTCACATCTCATAGACATCTTAAAACCTTCAACGAGTCCTAAAATGAACTAATTATCTTCCTCTCCAAACACTCTCCTTTTCCAACTTTGCCCAGAATATTATCATTTTTTCAGTATCCAGAGTCTAATCCTGAAGTTCCCTCTAATTCTGCTCTTCACCTTGATACAGGCAATCTGTTGCCAAATCCCATTGATTCTACTTGCATAATATTTCTCATGTATACTCCCTTCTCTCCTGAAACAGTCCCCCCATCCTGGTGTGGTGTCATCATCTGACACCAGGACTATTGCAATAAACTTTTGGTCTGCATCTTTTCCCCAAGTCTGTCCCCACTCTAATCTTTCCTTTACCCAAATATCAAAGTAATCTTTCTAAAGTACAGATATGACTGTGTTTATCCCCTATTCAATATATATTCCACTGATTCTCTACTATTTCCAGGGTCAAATATAAAATCCTCTGTTTAGCTTTTAAAGTCCTTCATAATGCTAATGTGCTATAAGAAATGACAAGCAGGCAGATTTCAGAAAAACCTACAAAGATTTACATGAACTGTGACAAAGTGAAGAAAACAGAACCAGAACATTGTACTCAGTAACAGCAGTACTATATGATGATCAACTGTAATGATTTAGCTATTTTCAGCAATACAGAGATCTGAGACAATCTCAAAGGACTCATGATGACAAATAATATCCATATCCAGAGAAAGAACTGTTGCATCCTGGTTGCACATCAAAGCATATTATTTTTTACTTTTTCATATTTTTTCCCTTTTGGTCTATTTTTCTCTCACAAAATGGAAATATGTTTTACATAATTGCACATATATAACCTATATCAAATTGCTTACCATAGTAGAGAAGAGAAAAGGAAGGAGGAGAAAATTTGAAACTCAAAATTTTTAAAAATATTAAAAGCTGTCTTTACAAGTAATCAGGGGAAATACATATTAAAATAAGCTTTTCTTTCTTAACCTTAGTGCTTTATCTCTTAACATTACCCCCAAATTATCCAAGTTTGCATGTTATTACCCCCATTAGATGAGCTCTTTGAGAGTAGGAACTGAACTTTCTTTCCTTCTTCCCTTTCCTCTTTCCCTCCTTTCCTCTCTTCCTTCCTTCCCTTCCACTCTCTCCCCTTTCTTTCCTTCTTCCCTTCCTTCCTGTCTGCCTGCCTTCCTGCCTTTCTTTGTATTTCTAATGCTTAGGAATTCCTGGCACAAAGTGGATGCTTTAATAAATACTTTTTGACTTGACTTATTTTCTACTTCATATCATAACTAAAGACAAAACAATTTATCTGGATGGGAGAAAGTATAGTGATATTGAGAAACATTATTCTACAGATAATAAAGCATATAACCATAATTTTTATTTGTAATTTGATGGGAAGACATGTCTGGCACAAGTGCAGGATTATGACTATGTAATAACTAGTCTAAACCTTTCACTTTACAGATGATGAGGTTGAAAGTTATACAGTCAGTGGAAAAGCAAGATCCAAGATGCTTGTCTTCTAGTCCAATGCTCTTCCTTCCTTCCTTCCTTCCTTCCTTCCTTCCTTCCTTCCTTCCTTCCTTCCTTCCTTCCTTCCTTTTTTCTTTCTTTCTTTCTTTGAAGCAATTGGGGTTAAGTGACTTGCCCAGGATCACATAGCTAGTAAGTGTTAAATGTCTTAGGCCAGATTTGAACTCAGCTGGCACTCCATGAACTGTACCATATAGCTACCTCCCAATGGTTTTTCTACCACACCTCTAGGACATCCCTATTATAGGTATCTCTTTCTTTTAAACTTTTTCTTTAACAGTTTAAACTCTTTTTAAGAAAAGTTTTGAACTTTTAAACTCTTTCTTTTAAAAATATTTAAATGTATATCTTTTGTTTTTATGTCTTCATTTTCATGTATTCCTTTCCCCTAACTTTCTGTGATTATATAAACAGAAATAAAAGTATGGTATAGTAGATAGAGACTTGAACTCAGAACCAGGAAGAACTGAACTTAAATTCTGACTCTTCCATAAAATGATTTCATGATCCTGGGTATATCATTTCATCTCTCATTGCTCTAAGCAACTTTCTAAGACTACCTTTATTGGTAAAAGAAGTTTCTTCACTCAGAAATTCCCTATATCAATGAAAGTACAGATCTATTTCCTAGCTCTATAAACTGAAATCAAACTAATCATTGATACTTTAGTGTGAATGTCAATTATAAATACACATTGAAATTGTACTGGAATTTGGAAGCCTTATTTGAAAATTCTGAATAAAAGGTTACTTTGTTGTTTAAAGACAGAGACAGCAGCCTTTAAGAGGGGGAGATCTAGGAAAGGATTAAATTCCAGTTTTCACCTCTGGAGCCTAACTTTCAAGGTTAGCTTGGTAGATAATTAAGTATATGTTTGCAACACAACAAAAGGAAATGGGAAGGAGATCAAAAAGGCAATTTTCAGAAGCCACTCGAACATCAGGGAGAGTGAGAAATTGTTTGCAATGAATTGAGCTCTCTCTTGGTTAGAGCAAACATTTCACATATGCAGGATCTGTGATTTCATCAAGATGGATACCCCATCCACCAAGGCAGATAGCTTAATGCCTCCATTACTTAGTAGATAAGTCTTAGCAAGTTTCCTGGGACATCTAGGTGGTGCAGTGGATAAAGCACTAACTGTAGAGTCAGGAGGACCAGAGTTCAAATCCAGTCTTACATATCAGACTAGATGTGTGACAGTGGTTAAGTTTATTAGCCCCAAATGCCTCATAAAACAAAAACAACAATGAAAAGGAAGAACAAGAAATAAAAACAAGAGACCTTCCTAGAACTCATAAGAATTTTTGTAGGGGTAGCTAGGTGGTGCAGTGAATAGAGCACCAGCCCTGAAGTCAGGAGGACTTGAATTCAAATTTGGTCTCAGACACTTAACCATCCTAGCTGTATGACCCTGGGCAAGTCACTTAATCCCAATTGTCTTAGGGGAAAAAAAGTACTTATTGTCCATAATCAAGGGCAACAAAGTAGAGACTTGTCCATAATCATGTATCAAGCATTTGGTACATGAAACCATATTGCCTCTTTAGGATCTGGTCCCAGGATCATGGGATTAAATGTTTGTCAAAGGGAAAGGTTATTAAAAAATAGATTAACTTGGTCTATATAGTCTATGTGTGGGTAGGAGATAGTCTTTCAAATGTTTATTTTTTTCTTCGTTTCTGTCAAATTTGTTTTGAAATTTCCTTTATACATATTCACTTATGTATTCACAAATTAAAACCTAAATTGTTTTTTTTAAAAAAAATAAAACCTATAATTCTGATGGATGTGGCCTCTTTTCAATAGTGAGGTGATTCAGTTCCAGTGATCTTGTGATGGAGAGTGTCATCTGCCCCCAGAGTGAGGACTTAGGGATTGAGTGTGGATCACAACATAGTGTTTTCATCTTTTTAAATTGTTTTTTGTTTGAATTTTGTTTTCTCATTTTTCCTCATTTTGATCTGACTTTTCTCGTGCAGCATGATAATTGTGAAAATATATATAGAAGAATTGCCCATGTTTAACATATATTGGATTATTTGCTGTCTAGTGGAAGGGGTGGGGGAATGGGAGGGAGAAAAAATGTTTGGGACACAAAGTTTTGCAAGAGTGAATGTTGAAAGCTATCTGTGCATATGTTTTGAAAATAAAAATCTAAAAGATTTATTTTTTAAAAATAAAAGGATCTAATTCAACCTCTTCATTTTCCCAAAGATGAAAATTAAGACTCAGATGGCAAACAACTTTGGCCACACATATATGACTACACACATATATAGCCACACAATGACAAGGTCTGTTTTCTAATTTGCAGTTTAGGATTTGGACTCCTCTTAGATCTCCCTTTTAATAGTCACAATTATCTTGATAATTTGGCTTCCACTCCAAAAAAGAAAATACAAGGAAGAAAAATGAAAAATATCTGAAATATTGAAATAAAAACATGCTTGATAATGATATGGGTGTGTGTGAGGGTCATGTTTCTAAATATTCCAGAGAACTATAAAAAAAATCTCTGCAAAGATGTGACCTCCAATTACATCATATATATAAATCTACCTTCTGTACTTTCCTCCTAATATCCAAATGGAGTTTATGTTTCTTCATCCATCAGCAAATGAAACCCCATCCATTTTAGTTCTTTGTTGCCTTGAGAGTGATGAGGAAAAAAAAGCTCATCATTTTTTATTAGCTGAATTTTATTGACCATCCAATCCTATCTGAAGTTTATGTCCAGCAAACAAGAGTGGGGCTCAAGGATGGTGGACTTTGTACTTTATTTCCTCCTTCTCTTCCTGTTGTTCTTCCTCCTCCTCCTCCATCTCTCCTGTCTTTCTCTTTCCTACTCTTTTCCCCATATTTTTCTCCTCTCTTTCTTATCCTACTTCCTAGTCCTCTTTCTTTTTTTCACTTTCCTCTTTCTCTACCTTCTCTTCTCCTCTCCTTTTCTTCTTCCCCACTTTCTTTCCCTCTTTTTTCTCTTTCTTTCCTTCTTCTCATCATATTTATCTTTCTTCTTCTGCAGTGTGCTACACTAAAATGTTAACTGGTTTCAGAGTAAGAAGACCGGAGTCTAAATCCTCTCTTTAATGTTTACTGTCTTGTAAATCCACTCAAACTCTCTGAGCCTCAGATTTCTTTCTTGTAAAATGAAGGATTTAGAGTATATGACTTCTGAAACTCCTTACAATCCTAGATCCATGTTCCTTCTCCCCTTCTCTTCCATTTTCTCCCCCATCCCAGCTCCCATCTTCTTCCTCTCCTTTCCCTCTCCTTATCATCCCTCCTTTCCTCCTTGCTCCATCCTCTCCTTCTCTCTCCCCATGTCTTCAACTGCTACTTCTCTTCTCCCTTTCACTCTATTTTTCCCTGCTCTCCTTTTATTCCCCTAACTTTCCTCCTTATTCTGCCATCCACTGCTCCCCCTCCTCCTCCTCTTCTCATCATTCTCCCTCATTCCTTCTCTCTTCACCCTTCCTTCCTTTTCCCCTTCATCTTGGAAAAAGCCTAGGCATTGAGAAGGGAGGAGGTTAGGATTTTTAGTCTCTGTGTGTAGACTGATAAAAATCATGGAATGTCTTAACAGGTCCCTTGGTGATATGGGACCAACAATGCTTTTTTATCTTTATCCAGGGGAGTCTGAAGATAATTCAACCCTAGCAAGATTGGCTGGTAGGGGAGGGTTGGTAGGAGGAAAAAGGGGTCCTGATTGCTCTCTCCATGATTCTATTTAGTTCTGCCTTGTGCTAGAAGACTTTTCTTCAGGAATTGTATAAGACAATGATGAGCAGACCAAACTAGAGACTGATTATTATCTACCCAGAGAAACTCTAGTCTAGGTCATAGGATTTAGAGATCAGAGGGACTATAATATCCACATGATTTTACGAAGAAGGGAATTGAGTTCCAAACTATGCTATAAAGTTAAACAGGCACCCCACTAAGCCAAGATATCTGTATGTATATCTTGGAAAGGTTCAGTAGACAGATAATGTATTAAGTCCAAAACTGAATAGAATAAAATCACATTATATTGTATTTGGGGAATTGTGAAGCTTTCCCCCTGTAGCTTCTCTTTGAAACAAAGGTCTGTATTTTTTAATATCGATATTCTTTCAGTGAAAAAAAGTTTATAGCTCTTCAATGAGAAGCAATATAACATAACAGATAAAAAACTAGCTTTTCCCCTCCCCCTCCCCCCAAGAAAGAACTGGGCTTAAGGTCTGTCTCTGACACATCTGTTTCCTGGGCAAAGCCATTAGGCATCTCTATAAGACCCTAAGTTGCAGAAAAGATAGGAGTCAACTTGCATGGGTAGAAAGAATGACCATACCCAGGAGTTTCCTATATCAATGAAATCAAGCATCTAGTTCCTTCTATTAACAGCCCTATTGCCATTAGCCATATTGACCCAGTCTTTGAAGAATGCAAGTTACAAGACATCCAAAAAACAGAGATACATCATGAAAGACAATATCCTACAGCATGTTAGCAATGAAAAACTACACAGGAAGAGCAGCAAGGTGCAATGATAAGGGAATTGGATTGAGAATCAAAAGTTCTAGGTTTAAATATCAGTTCTTCTACTTGCTATTTGTTGACAATGAAAGGAACACAAGTTCTTTTCATTTCAGCATCCTGCCACCATTCCACCTTAGGGGAATGTGTACCACAAGTGGAAACATCCTCAGACAGAAGGGCAAAAGAGAACATTTTGTTCCAGTGGCCATGAAAGCCACTAAAGCAGGCCATCTAATGTTCTATGAATATTCAAAGCTTGGTCAGACATCAAAGATACCAATATCATCCAATGTATTCCAGGCTATCACTGGTCCTCTTGACTTTTGTCCTGCCCCTGGACCTTGATGACTGTGGAAGAGAGAGTAAGACTGAGGACTTATTTTAATCAAAATATGGTTAACAACCTTTTTAAAGTTCACAAACCATAGGATATCCTCTTGATTATCAATGTCTTTTGATAATGTATGACCCCCCCCCAAATTAACATAAATTTAAAATCTCTTCTGAGTAGCATACAATACACTGATACAATCAGCTCCACTAATCTTGATATTATCTCTCTTAATAGTATTTTATTTTTCCAAATACATGCTAAGATAATTTTCAGCATTCACCTGTGCAAAACCTTGTGTTCCAAATTTTTCTTCCTCTCTCCCTCCCTTCCCCCTCCCCAATTCAGCAAGCAATCTAATATAGGTAAGCATATGAAATTCCCAGGGGCAGCTGTATAGTAAAGTAAATAGAACACTGGCCCTGAAGTCAGGAGGACCTGAATTTAAATCCTACCTCAGATACTTAATACTTCCTAACGGTGTGACCCTGGCAAGTCATTCATCCCCCAATTGCCTACAAAAATACAACCCTCCCCAAATCTTGTGCAATTGTTTTAAACATACTTCCGTATTTGTCATGCTGTGCAAGGAAAAATCAGGTGTGGGAGGGAACACAAGAAAAAAATAAATAATGACAAGCAAACCACACAGAAAAGAAGAAAATACTACATTTTGATCCATATTTCGTCTCCATAGTTCTCTTTTTTTATTTTTTTATTTTTAAATAACTTTTTATTGACAGAACCCATGCCAGGGTAATTTTTTACACATAGTTCTCTTTCTGCATGTGATTGGCATTTTTCATCACAAGACTATGAGAATCGCCTTGTATCACCTCATTGTTGAAAAGAGAGGTTGAGGACTTTTTTGCAGCTCTGTTTCACTTAAATCTAATTTGAGTGCAAGTCAAAACATTCCATAATGACATTAGTCCCCTTTGAAACAAAGAACAAACAACACCATCCCACTTACAAGCCAAATACATGTCATGCTTCCTATGCTCCAACTTCCAACTCCATCAAGAACTTAGGCTCCCATACCTAGAACACTGAACTCTAATTGATGAACATACATTAAATATTCCTGGATCCTATCCTACTATGACTCTTCTTGGCCATTTGCATGGCCATGATATGGAAAACACCCCTCCCTGAAACTTTCTGATGTTAACTCTGATAATTCAGTATTAAATCAACACTATCATTTTCCAAAAGAATATTTTAATTGCTTTATATCTCCAGTCACCATTTCCTCTGAATTCTCTGTGCAAAACCTTCCTTACTGCTCAACATTTCTTTATAGGTTTTATCTTTCCATGATAGAATGAAAGTTCATTGTGGGAAAATTCTGTCTTGTGTATTTTTGTTTCCAGAATTTAGCAATGTCTAATACATGAAGGAAAACTAGGTGGTGCAATGGATAAAGTAATGGACCTAGAGTCAGAAAGACTCATCTTCCTTAATTCAAATCTTGCTTTAAACTCTTACTAGCTGGTGGAGAGAATTGGCCAATGATGAAAGATTCATGATGGCAGAATCAACAGATCTTACCAACTGATTGGACATATGGTAAGAGGAAAAAGAAAAGAGTCTAAGATGATATGGAAATTTTGAACCTGTGTGACTAGAAGGAGGCAGAAAAAGGTGAATAATGTTGCCCTCATTAGAAATGTTTAGAAGAAGTAAGTTCTGAATAGGGGTAGAATTTTTTAGCAATATATATACATATATATTGCTAAAATTATATATATATATATATATATATATATAATTTATACATATATATATATATATATATAATTTATTAAGAACTTAGTATGTGCCAGGCACTGTGTTAATTCTGCAGACAAAAATAAAGGCAAGTAAGACAGTCATTGCACTCAAAGAAATTATGTTCTTTTTTCTTTTAATATAATTCTATTTAATTTTACTTTTTTCCCCTTGTAATTAACCAGAATATGTTTTCTTTTTCTCCTATCTTAAAAATTCTAGGGGAAAATCCTCCCATGATATAAAAAATCCTTTCTGACAAATAATAAATATGGATATCTAAACAAATTCCATTTTTACTTCAGCAACCTGAGTCACCTTTAAGTAAGGATATTTACACAGTGTCAATCATGATCATCTTTCTATCAGGATGGTATCATCATGGTAGCATGGTATCATCAATTTATAAATGTATGTATATAGACACACATACATATACATGTCTATACATATATATAGTTCTAAAAAAATTCTACCCCTATTCAAAACTTACATCTTCTAAACATTTCTAATGAAGGCAATAATATCCACTTCCCTCTACTTCCTTCCAATCACACAGGTTCAAAATTTCCATATCATCTTGGACTTTCTTTTTCTTCTTACCACATGTCCAATTCATCATCATGGATTATCATTGCATTGGTCAGAATTTTTAAGAATAATCTAGATACATACCCCTAGTTTAGAGATATTTTAAGAATGATACTTAAGTATGTCTAGTCCAATACCCTTTTTGGAGACTGGAGGAGAAATCTCCTATCCTTGAAAATATAGGATGAATTGTACATGTCTATTCTCTTGGCTAGGTTGATGGTGTTTCTGGCTTGGTCCTTGTCCTTCATATGAATATATATATGTAAATTTATATGTATGTATATACATATATACTTTATGAAACATATATTATACATATAGATAGATGGCCTATACACATATGGTATATATCTTATATAGAAATGAAGAACCTAAGACCCATGGAAGTTGTAACTTGTCCAGGGCCAGAAAGGAAAAAGTAAACATCAGGAGAACTTGAAACCAGATCCTCTGATCCCAGAGACAATGCTCATTCCATTGCACTATGAGTTAGGAGGAAGGAATATGGAGCTCAGGGAAAAGAGATGAAAGGGGAGAAAAAGAAGGAAGAAAAAGGAGATCTGGAAAGGTAGAATAAAATTAGAGAAGAAATAATAGAAAATAATGGAAAAGAAAAGAAGACCTTTGGTAACTTTGGAGAAAATGCTTATAATAGGATAGTAGGGTCAGAATTTGTAATCTATTACAATGGAATAAAAAGTCAGTGTTGAAGAATTAAAGAGAGAGGGTAGAGTGAAAGTGTCAAATCCTCTTGAGTGCTGCCTGAATTAAAATGTAATTGGGAAATATTTTTTAAAATGTAATTAAAATACAATAAAACATAGATAATTTTAATACATGGTTCTTTTTTTCTGAATAGTATTTGATTTTTCCAAATACACATATAGTTTCCAACATTCCCTTTTTTAAGATTTTATGATCCAAATTTTTCTCTCTTCCCCCCCTTATCTCCTGCATCCCCAAGATACCAAGAAATTTGATATGGATTAAACATGTACAATCCTTTTAAACATATTTCCATATTTATCATGTTGTACAAGAAGAATCAGACCAAAAGAGAAAAAGAAAACTACAAGAAAAGAAAGGAAGCAAACAAAAAATGTAAAAATACAATACTTCGATCGATTCACATTCAGTCTCCATATTTCTCTCTCTGAATGCCGATGGCATTTTCCAACCCAGGTCTATTGGAATTTTCTTGAATCACTATATTGCTAAAAAGAGTCCATCACAGTTGATCATCACATAATATGTGGTTCTTAAGGTCCATATGCCCCTACAGAGATCCATATGTATGTTTTAATGGTGTCTGTTTCTATTTGAGTTTAACATCACCGATGTATATGATCTTTTCTACTAATTCAGCAGTAAAAGTGAAGAAACATGGAGTTTCAGATATATATATATATATATATATATATATATATATATATATATATATATATATAATAGTTGAACTTATTGGAGAGGATGAGATTGTCATCTCTCTTTGCAGTGGTCCTTCCTTCTTAGTTCTCCCATTTTTCTCACTTCTAGTTTTTACGGATAGTCAATCAGTAAACACTTATTAATTACTTATTATTTGCCAGGCATTATACTAAGTGCTAGGAATAATAATGTGCCCTCAAAGAGCTCATAATCTAATTGGGATCGGAGTGGGGGGGGGAGAGGGGGCGGGGAGGAAGAAAGCAAGTAAAGATGTAAAAACAAGACATATATAGGATAAACAGGAAATAAAGGAAGATACTAGAATTAAGAAAGGTTTCCTCCAGAAAATGGGATATTATGCCATTTGCATCTAGAGAGAAAACCATGGTTCTCTATAGAGACTGAATGTGGATTAAAGCATATGATTTTCACCTTTTTTTATTTGTTTGCTTTTTCTTTCTTGTGATTTTTATCTTTTGTTCTAGCTTTTCTTTCACAACATGACTAATATGGAAATGTGTTTAAAATGATTGTCCATGTATAACCTATATTGGATTGCTTGCTGTCTTAAGAAATGAGTAAAGGGAAGGAGGGGAAAAGAATATTTGGAACTCAAATTTTTTTTAAAAGTGAATGTTGAGAACTATCTTTCTATGTAATTGGAAAAACAAAATACAATTTAATATAAAAAAATTGGATTTTAGTTGGAACTTGAAATAAACCAGGGAATCCAGGAGGCAGAGATGAGAAAGGAGAGCCTGCCAGGTAAGGAGGACAGACAAGAGGAAATTCACAGACCTCGGTGAAGGAGTATGATATTCAAAGAGCATGGAACCCAGAGTCACTGAACTGCAGAGTTAAGTGAAAGGCAATCAGGTTTGGGATGGATACTTATTTTCTTTTGGTCCTGCTACAGTTTCCCTCACACTACTACAAATATCAACCATATTTGTGGAAAGGTTGAAAGATGTCTTTGGGAAAGAATGTAGTTTGAGTTACAGTGGTCCTGCTTAGACAGTAAAAAAATTCTACTTCTGATATCAGTCTTTATCAGTGAAATCCCCTCTTTTTCAACTCTTCCCATAGATTTATGAATGCGAATTGGCCAGGTACCTTTCTTAGCAATTGTCTAGCCTATGTTACTGAGAATAATAATTAATATTTCTATTAAAGTTAGTTTTACATTTCTGAAAAGTTCATTACCTATATTGAGCACCATTCATATGAGCACCACAGTGACCCTATAAAGTAGGTATCACAGGTATTGCTATCTCCATTTTACAGATGAGCAAATTGTAGTTCAAAACGGCTAAAGGATTTGCCCAGAGTCACAAGCTAGTAAATTTGAGTCCTAATTTTAAAATAAAATTTAATAGTGACTTTTTGTTTTATATCATCATAATTTCTCAATATACTCAGTGGTGTGCTACAGTCAGTTCATACCTGCTCTTAAAAGCCAGTTACTGAATACTTAGCAGATCAGTTACCTCAGAAATTGTCTGAGGCTACAAATCAGGACTTGATTTGTTTTGTTGTCTCCATTTAAGAAAGGGATGGAGAAAATGTTAATAATGTAGATTAAACTTATAAGTGTATCATGATAAGGGCAGCTAGGTGATATAGGGGATAGATCACTTGATCTACAGTCAGAAAGATCTGAATTTAACCTTGGGCTACTCACTTAATGCTGACTGCCTCAAAACAAATCAACCAAGTGTGTCATGAGTACATTTTTTCCAAAATGCTGATTGTTAAACATTTACTGATAGACTCCTGAAATACCTCATTATTTTTCTATCAAATGAAAGCATCTGGTAGTGTGGACAGCATTCAGTACCCATAGTCTCCCATCTCTGCTGAAAAGAGGGAATTACTGACCATTTGGTCAAAGGATATGAACAGACAATTCTCAGACTAAGAAATTGAAACTATTTCTAGCCATATGAAAAGATGCTCTAAGTCATTATTAATCAGGGAAATGCAAACTAAGACAACTCTGAGATATCACTACACACCTGTCAGATTGGCTAGAATGACAGGGAAAGAAAATGCAGAATGTTGGAGGGATGTGGGAAAACTGGGACCCTAAGACATTGTTGGTGGAATTGTGAACACATCCAGCCATTATGGAGAGCAATTTGGAACTAAGCTCAAAAAGCTATCAAACTGTGCATACCCTTTGACCCAGCAGTGTCGCTACTGGGCCTATATCCCAAAGAGATCTTAAAGAAGGGAAAGGGACCTGTATGTGCAAGAATGTTTGTGGCAGCCCTCTGTGTAGTAGCCAGAAACTGGAAACTGAGTGGATTCCTATCAACTGGAGAATGGCTGAATAAATTATGGTATATGAATATTATGGAATATTATTGTTCCATAAGAAATGACCAGCAGAATGATTTCAAAAAGGCCTGGAGAGATTTACATGAACTGATGCTGAGTGAAATGAGCAGGACCAGGAAATTATTATATACTTCAACAACGTAAGATGGCGGAGAGGAGGCTCACAGTTGCATAAGCTCTGCGCTTTCTCTCACTATCCATTTCATTACAAGCCTCTGAATCAATGCTTGACTGAAAAAAACCCACAAATAGTTACCAAGAGAAGCCATCCTTGAGATCCGCCAAGAAAGGTCTGTCTTTACTGGAGGGCTGGGGCGGTTTTAGATCGGGCGCAGGCTGAGGGCAGCGGCAGTGAGAGCACGGGAGCAGAGCTGAGAGGGGGTGGGGAGTGATCGTAGCCGTCTCTGCGGGGAGAGCTTCGCTACAGGTTTGGAACCTGCAGCAAGTCAACAGCCCAGCAGAGAAGCTAAAAACACCGGGGCTGAAGAACACAACCCCAAACAGCTGGAGTCTCTCAGGACCTGGCCGCCCCCCCCCCCTTACCCCCCTCAGTGACTCAGCACGCTTTGGGATCTCAGAGCGCAGGCGCAGCACAGTCCTGCTAGTGCCTCACTGCTGCCCCCTGCAGTCTGTAGAGGAAGCTCGATAACACACCCAGCCCCCCCCCCCCCAAAGAAAGACTCCAGTTTTTTCTGTTTTTCTTTGGTAGTTTGTCTCTGATTAATAGACAGAATGAGCAAGAAGCTGAAGAGGACTTTAACCCTTGACAGCTTCTATACAGATAGAGAGCAGACTCTAAATCCTGAGGAGACTAAAAACAGGCAGTCCCCAGGTGATTCCCCAAAGGAGGAGATCGTCTGTTCCTCAGCACAGATGAACCTCATAGAAGTAATTAAAAAGGCTCTCACAAGGGAGCTAGAAGAAAAATGGGGAAAGCAGAGTGAGGCTTGGGAAAAGGAGAGGGAGGCTTGGCAAAAGAGCCTGGAGAAGTCAGTTAAAGAGAGAGTGGATAAAGAAGTAAAATCCTTGAAAAATAGGATTAGTGAACTGGAAACAGAAAACAGCTCTCTAAAAAACAAAATTGGCGAAATGGAAAAAAATTCCACAGAACAAAAGAACTCAATTGGACAATTAGAAAAAGATTTTAAAAAAGTGAGTGAAGAGAATACTTCACTGAAAATCAGAATTGAACAAGTGGAATTGAATGACTCGAGGAGACAAGAAGAATCAGTCAAGCAAATCCAAAAAAATCAAACAATGGAGAAAAATGTGAAATACCTTCTGGGGAAGACAACAGACCTGGAAAACAGATCCAGGAGAGACAATCTGAGAATCATTGGACTCCCAGAAAAACATGATGAAAAAAAGAGCCTGGACACTGTCTTCCAGGAAATTATCAAAGAGAACTGCCCAGAAGTCATAGGAACAGAGGAAAAAATAAACATTGAAAGGATTCATCGATCACCCACTGAAAGGGATCCTAAAATCAAAACACCAAGGAATATAGTGGCCAAATGCCAGAACCCTCAGGTGAAAGAAAAAATATTGCAAGCGGCTAGAAAAACCCAACTCAAGTATCAAGGAGCCACAATAAGGATCACCCAGGATCTGGCAGCATCCACATTAAAAGATCGAAGGGCCTGGAATATGATATTCCGAAAGGCTAAGGAACTTGGTATGCAACCAAAAATAACTTACCCAGCGAGAATGAGCATCTTTTTCCAGGGAAGAAGATGGACATTCAACGAAGTAAGCGAATTTCATCTATTTCTGATGAAAAAACCAGAACTTAACAAAAAGTTTGATCTACAAATATAGAACTCAAGAGAAATCTAAAAAGGTAAAGATTAATCTTGGGAACTATATTTTGACTATATAGATG
Organism: Antechinus flavipes; assembly: GCF_016432865.1. Taxonomy (NCBI): domain Eukaryota; kingdom Metazoa; phylum Chordata; class Mammalia; order Dasyuromorphia; family Dasyuridae; genus Antechinus; species Antechinus flavipes. The sequence goes on along the minus strand of NC_067401.1, from coordinate 137,267,290 downwards.
TATAAAGAATACATGTATACCTTGTTCTAGAAATTGATGTGGAAAGGACATTGTACCAGAAAAAGGGTAAAGTGGGGGTAGTACATCTCATGAAGAGGCATAGGAAACCTATTATATCTGAGAGAAAAAATGGAGGGGGATGAATATAGTGGGTATCTTACTGCCTTCAGAATTGGCTTTAAGTGAAAAATCTTAAGACATATTCAATCTATGGTGAAACTTCTCCCATCTCATTGAAAAGTGAGAAGGGAAAAGTGGAAAGGGAAGGAATAAGCTAAGCGGAAGGGAATACGGGAACTGGGAGGGAAAGGGGTAAGATAGGGGGAGGAACTCTAAGGCGGGGGGAGGGACACTAAAAAGGGAGGGCTGTGAGAAGCAAGGGGTGCTCACAAGCTTAATACTTGGAAGGGGGGGAAAGGGGAAAGAAGGGAGGAAAGCATAAACCGGGGTTAATAAGATGGCAAGTAATACAGAATTGGTCATTCTAACCATAAACGTGAACGGGGTAAACTCCCCCATAAAGAGGAAGCGGTTAGCAGAATGGATTAAAAGCCAGAATCCTACAATATGTTGTTTACAGGAAACACACCTGAAGCGGGGAGATACATGCAGGTTAAAGGTAAAAGGTTGGAGCAAAATCTACTATGCTTCAGGTGAAGTCAAAAAAGCAGGGGTAGCCATCCTGATCTCAGATCAAGCTAAAGCAAAAATTGACCTAATTAAAAGAGATAAGGAAGGACACTATATCTTGCTAAAGGGTAGCATGGATAATGAAGCACTATCTATATTAAACATATATGCACCAAGTGGGGTAGCATCTAAATTCTTAAAAGAGAAACTAAGAGAGCTGCAAGAAGAAATAGACAGTAAAACTATAATAGTGGGAGATCTTAACCTTGCACTCTCAGAATTAGATAAATCAAACCAGAAAATAAATAAGAAAGAAGTCAAAGAGGTAAACAGAATACTAGAAAAGCTAGATATGATAGATCTCTGGAGAAAATGTAATGGAGACAGAAAGGAATACACTTTCTTTTCAGCAGTTCATGGAACCTATACAAAAATTGACCATATATTAGGACATAAAAACCTCAAACTCAAATGTAGTAAGGCAGAAATAGTAAATGCATCCTTTTCAGACCACGATGCAATGAAAATTACATTCAACAAAAAAGCAGGGGAAGTAGACCAAAAAATAATTGGAAACTAAATAATCTCATACTAAAGAATGATTGGGTAAAACAGCAAATCATAGACATAATTAATAACTTCACCCAAGAAAACGATAATAATGAGACATCATACCAAAATGTATGGGATGCAGCCAAAGCGGTAATAAGGGGAAATTTCATATCTCTAGAGGCCTATTTGTATAAAATAGAGAAAGAGAAGGTCAATGAATTGGGTTTGCAATTAAAAATGCTAGAAAAGGAACAAATTAAAAACCCCCAGTCAAACACTAAACTTGAAATTCTAAAAGTAAAAGGTGCGATCAATAAAATTGAAAGTAAAAAAACTATTGAATTGATTAATAAAACTAAGAGTTGGTTCTATGAAAAAACCAACAAAATAGACAAACCCTTAGTAAATCTGATTAAAAAAAGGAAAGAGGAAAATCAAATTGTTAGTCTTAAAAATGAAAAGGGAGAACTCACCACTAACGAAGAGGAAATTAGAGCAATAATTAGAAGTTACTTTGCCCAACTTTATGCCAATAAATTCGACAACTTAAATGAAATAGAAAAATACCTCCAAAAATACAGCTTGCCCAAACTAACAGAGGAAGAAGTAAATATCCTAAACAGTCCCATCTCAGAAAAAGAAATAGAACAAACTATCAATCAACTCCCTAAGAAAAAATCCCCAGGACCAGATGGATTTACATGTGAATTCTACCAAACATTTAAAGAACAATTAACTCCAATGTTATATAAACTATTTGAAAAATAGGGATTGAAGGAGTCCTACCAAACTCCTTTTATGACACAGATATGGTACTGATACCTAAACCAGGTAGGCTGAAAACAGAGAAAGAAAATTATAGACCAATTTCCCTAATGAATATTGATGCTAAAATCTTAAATAAAATATTAGCAAAAAGATTACAGAAAATTTTCACCAGGATAATACACTATGACCAAGTAGGATTTATACCAGGAATGCAGGGCTGGTTCAATATTAGGAAAACTATTAGCATAATTGACTATATCAATAACCAAACAAACAAAAACCACATGATCATCTCAATAGATGCAGAAAAAGCATTTGATAAAATCCAACATCCATTCCTAATAAAAACACTTGAGAGCATAGGAATAAATGGACTTTTCCTTAAAATAGTCAGGAGCATATATTTAAAACCATCAGTAAGCATCATATGCAATGGGGAAAAACTGGAACCTTTCCCAGTAAGATCTGGAGTGAAGCAAGGTTGCCCACTATCACCATTATTATTTAATATCGTATTAGAAACACTAGCCTCGGCAATAAGAGTCGAGAAAGATATAAAAGGAATTAGAGTAGGCAATGAGGAAACCAAACTATCACTCTTTGCAGATGATATGATGGTATACCTAGAGAACCCCAGAGATTCTACCAAAAAGCTATTGGAAATAATTCATAATTTTAGCAAAGTAGCTGGCTACAAAATAAATCCCCATAAATCCTCAGCATTTTTATACATCACCAACAAAACCCAACAGCAAGAGATACAAAGAGAAATTCCATTCAGAATAACTGTTGATACCATAAAATATTTGGGAATCTATCTACCAAAGGAAAGTCAGGAATTATATGAGCAAAATTATAAAAAAGTCTCCACACAAATAAAGTCAGACTTAAATAATTGGAAAAATATTAAGTGCTCTTGGATCGGCCGAGCGAACATAATAAAGATGACAATACTCCCTAAACTAATCTATTTATTTAGTGCTATACCAATCAGACTTCCAAGAAAATATTTTATTGATCTAGAAAAAATAACAACAAAATTCATATGGAACAATAAAAAGTCGAGAATCTCAAGGGAATTAATGAAAAAAAAATCAAATGAAGGTGGCCTAGCTGTACCTGATCTAAAATTATATTATAAAGCAGCAGTCACCAAAACCATTTGGTATTGGCTAAGAAATAGATTAGTGGATCAGTGGAAAAGGCTAGGCTCACAAGACAGAATAGTCAACTATAGCAATCTAGTGTTTGACAAACCCAAAGCCCCTAACTTCTGGGAAAAGAATTCATTATTTGATAAAAACTGCTGGGATAATTGGAAATTAGTATGGCAGAAATTAGGCATGGACCCACACTTAACACCATATACCAAGATAAGATCAAAATGGGTCTATGACCTAGGCATAAAGAACGAGATTATAAATAAATTAGAGGAACATAGAATAGTTTATCTCTCAGACTTGTGGAGGAGAAAGAAATTTGTGACCAAAGATGAACTAGAGACCATTACTGATCACAGAATAGAAAATTTCGATTACATCAAATTAAAAAGCCTTTGTACAAATAAAACTAATGCAAACAAGATTAGAAGGGAAGCAACAAACTGGGAAAACATTTTCACAGTTAAAGGTTCTGATAAAGGCCTCATTTCCAAAATATATAGAGAACTGACTCAAATTTATAAGAAATCAAGCCATTCTCCAATTGATAAATGGTCAAAGGATATGAACAGACAATTTTCAGAGGATGAGATTGAAACTATTACCACTCATATGAAAGAGTGTTCCAAATCATTATTGATCAGAGAAATGCAAATTAAGACAACTCTGAGATACCACTACATACCTGTCAGATTGGCTAAGATGACAGGAAAAAATAATGATGAATGTTGGAGGGGATGCGGGAAAACTGGGACACTAATGCATTGTTGGTGGAGTTGTGAACGAATCCAACCATTCTGGAGAGCAATCTGGAATTATGCCCAAAAAATTATCAAAATGTGCATATCCTTTGATCCAGCAGTGTTTCTTTTGGGCTTATATCCCAAAGAAATACTAAAGAAGGGAAAGGGACCTGTATGTGCCAAAATGTTTGTAGCAGCCCTGTTTGTAGTGGCTAGAAACTGGAAAATGAATGGATGCCCATCAATTGGAGAATGGCTGGGTAAATTGTGGTATATGAATGTTATGGAATATTATTGTTCTGTAAGAAATGACCAGCAGGATGAATACAGAGAGGCTTGGAGAGACCTACATGAACTGATGCTAAGTGAAATGAGCAGAACCAGGAGATCATTATACACTTCGACAACGATATTGTATGAGGACATATTTTGATGGAAGTGGATTTCTTTGACAAAGAGACCTGAGTTTCAATTGATAAATGACGGACAAAAGCAGCTACACCCAAAGAAAGAACACTGGGAAACGAATGTGAACTATCTGCATTTTTGTTTTTCTTCCCGGATTATTTATACCTTCTGAATCCAATTCTCCCTACGCAACAAGAGAACTGTTCGGTTCTGCAAACATATATTGTATCTAGGATATACTGCAACATATCCAACATATAAAGGACTGCTTGCCATCTAGGGGAGGGGGTGGAGGGAGGGAGGGGAAAAAAAAATCGGAACAGAAATGAGTGTAAATATAATGTAATTATTAAATAAAAAAATTTAATAAAAAAAATAGATCTACAAGAGGTAAGTTGAGGTTTCCCACTAATAAAGTTTTGCTGTAATTTATTCATAAAAAAAATATATATACTTCAACAACAATACTATATGATGATCAATTCTGATGGACGTGACCCTCTTCAACAATGAGATGAACCAAATCAGTTCCAGTAGAGCAGTAATGAACTGAACCATCTATACCCAGGGAAAGAACTCTTGGAGATGACTATGAATCACTACATAGAATTCCCAATCCCTCTATTTTTGTCCGCCTGACTCTTTTTATACAGCAAATAACTGTATGGACATATATACATATATTGTATTTAACTTATACTTTAACATATTTAACATGTATTGATTAACCTGCCATCTGGGGAAGGGATGGGGGGAGGAGGGAAAAAATTGGAACAAAAGGATTTGCAACTGTCAATCCTGAAAAATTACCTATGCATATATCTTGTAAATAAAAAGCTATAATAAAAAAAGAGGGAATTGCTCCATTATTTCTTTTCTGATCTCAAATTAGTTTTTATAATTATCCAGCTTCTTTTTAGTAACCTTTGAATTTCATAAGTGTAGTCATTGTGCATATTTTTTGCTATGTTGCAATTAGTTCTATCAGTATTCATTTATATGTCTTTGAAGCCATACATCTCTGAATTGCTTATAATTGCTTCTTTGCTATAAAAGAGGGCAATAGGTACCAACAGATTTTATAATCTCCATTTTTCAGATGAGAAAATTCTATTCAAAGTACATTCTTAGGTACTGAGAATACAAAAACCCAGGAAAGTTGGGACAACCCCTCTTTCCCATTGCACTAAGAAGTCCTCTTCATTTTAGACTCAAGAACCAAAACAAGGGTTGTCCTAATCTCCAAAGAGAGGGGTAAGACTTTTTTGCCTTATTGTCTCCAGCTCTTTAAGTCTCTACCCTAATGCTCTAAGGAAAATTACTTAAAATGTAAGTTCAGTTCTAGGATCTCCCTGAAATGATGGAACTGTGTGGTTCAAATACAGACTAACTTTATTTTCTGTTCACAAGAGATTAACAAAAACAAATTGACAGAACAAATAGCAGTAGTAACATAATTATATTATTATATTCTCCCAGAAGATTATAATTTATAATATCCATAGCAAGTTATAAAGGTTATTATATTTGTAAGTAATCCCTCAACTTTTTGCTTGATTCATACTCATATTTAACCTTATTATCCTGAGCTCTAAGGTAAGTCAGGAGTGCATTTAGATGTTTTCTTATTAATTTAAAAAATTGTCACCTCTTTCTCATTAGTTAACCAGTTAAATTGAGCTCAGTTCCTTAAATATTATTTTCTGGCCAAATCCAAACCTGCTCTCTGGCTTCCTTTTCAAGCATCCTCCCACCAAGACTTATCCCTAGGAGGACCTTGAGCTCTTATTGGTGACATTTCATCTTATTGCATCCAGTCTTGGGTGAAGCACACCACTTCTTGGTCACCTCCAAGCCACTTTACCATGTATATACTGTCTGCTACATACACATCACCATTATCCAGCTCTCACTCCTTTACATGTATTGCCTTCTCCTTTAGAATATAAGATTTTGTAGGGCAAGGACTATTTTGTTTGTTTGTATTTGTATCTCCAGTGCTCAATACAATGCCTGATATATAGCAGGCATTTAATAAATGTTTTTCATTCATTCATTCAATAAACTAGTAAAAACTTTGTTCCTAAAAAAATAATATTTCTATGGAAAATACTTTATTTTGTTAAAAATTTAAAAGTATTAATAGCACCAAATATACAATTTTAGTAATCAAATAGACATCAAAAATAAAATACATAAATAATTAGCTATGGTATTTTAGCTGAGAGAAAAAAATCATAACCAGAATAAACCTACTTACCCATTTTGGTGGCAAGTGACTTCTCTTCACTTCTGAAAACACAATTCCATTATTGATTCACTCAAGACACCAATTAAAGTTGTTTACCAGGTGGTTCTGTAGTGAAATTACTAGTCAAATAAATGTTTTAATCAGTCTCTTTGGTATGTATGTGCATAGTCTTTCACACAGCCAGGTGCTGGGGTAAATTAAAATCCACTATCCAGCGTCTGAATTTAGACTAGAAAGATGATTAAAATATTTTTTATAATTATTTGTAAAAATAGAAAAATCTGTGGCTCCACCACTATTTTGCTGGGCTTTGTTTTTCACTCTGAATAATTCCTCCCTCCAGATTTGCAGAATGCAGGCAATCAATAAGTTACAGCTATGTAGTTTATTTTTTATTACACCAAAAATGTAAAAATGTTGTCACCATTCCAACATGAATTCTCCATTTCCAACCATATCCCCAAACCTCCTGGTTGCCATTTCAGCTTTTCTTTCTGGAATGCTAGAGACAGTTCTGAAGTGCTCCTCTTTTTTCTCCCACCCCAGACATCATGGAAAAAATCCAAGGGAAAGATTCCATCTTAGAACATCCCCACCATTACCTTAATAGTGATTGGAAAACAAGGGGAATGCAGGAAGGTGTGGTTTTTTTTTTCTTTTTTTACAAATATATACTAATAGCTTTTTATTTTTCAAAATACATCAAAGATAGTTTTCAACATTCACTCTTTTTATTATAACTTTTTATTTACAAGATATATGCATGGGTAATTTTTCACCATTAGCCCTTGCAAAACCTTCTGTTCTAACTTTCCCCTTCTTCCCCCCATCCCCTCCCCTAAATGGCAGGTAGATCCATGCATGTTAAATATGTTAAAGTATATTCAACATTCACTCTTGCAAAAACCTTGTGTTTCAAATTTTTCTCCCTCCCTCCCACCTCTCCTAGACAACAAGTAATCCAATATGGGTTACACATGTGCAATTTTTAAAAACATATTTCCACATTTATCATGCTACACAAGAAGAATCAGATCAAAAGGGGAAAAAATGAGAAAGAAAAAACCAAACAAGCAAACAACAACAAAAAGGCAAAAAATACTATGTTGTCATCTATATTCAGACCCTGAAAGAATTCTCTTTCTGGGTGCAGATGGCTCTTTCCATCACAAGTCCTTTGGAACTGGCCTGAATCACCTCATTATTGAAAGAAGCCACATTCATCAGAATTGATCATCACATAATCTTCTTGTTGCTGTGTACAATGTTCTCTTCACATAGCCTCAATTAATGTAAATTTCTCAAGGCTTTTCTGAAATCATCCTGCTGATCGTTTCTTATAAAACAATAATATTGCATTATATTCATAAATCATAACTTATTCAGCCATTCTCCAACTAGTGGACATCCACTCAGTTTCCAGTTCCTTGCCATTGCAGAAAAGGCTGCCTCAAACATTTTTGCACATGTGGGTTCCTTTCCCATTTTTAAAATCTCTGTGGGTTATAAACACTACTGGATCAAAGGGTATGCAGTTTTATAGCCCTTCGGGCATAGTTCCAAATTGCTCTCCAGAATGGTTGGATCAGCTCACAACTCAGGAAGGTGACTTTTTACTTGCCTGTCAGGAGTCATAATAGCTGGCAGTATCCAACATTCTGTGTCATCAGCTACTTGATTTTCTGGTTTTTCAAGAGGGATCATTTCAAGATCTGATCATTCAAGAGTGGTAAGATGATATATCATGAACAGAAGGCATGGCAACAGCAAGACATTTGATAAAAGGACATTTGATAAAGAAGCTTGAGTATTTCCCGAGGAGGGCAGCCAAGTTAATGAAGGACCTTGAGTTTATGCAAGGACTTTGGACAATTTGGACAATTAGTATCCCTTCAGGTCTCAAGGACTCTCTCCATGTGCTCTCTCTCTGTCGTCCACTAAATCATTCATTCAGTCAACAAGCATTTATTAAGTCTTTAGTAAGTGCCAGATATTACTGCTATGTGGTAGAAATACAAAAAAAGGCAAAAATACAGTATCTCCCCTCATGGAATTCACAGTCTATTGGGGGAAATAGCATGCAGATAACTATGTAAATGCAAGCTATAGATGGTATAAATTGAACTCACATATGTGGTGACCAGGTGACCAGTTAGAGCATCTAACTAGATTAGATATGGTATCTAATGAAAAGGTTTAGGCTCCTTTTCTCATATTCTTTGATTCTCTAGATCTCTAATTCAGAGATTGAGGAAGAAAATTACTTAAAGTATAGATTTGATTCATGTTCTCTCAAAAGAGTGAATAGAATGGTTCTCATTGTAATATGTAAACTAGATTATGAAACAACTATTTATTCTTCCAAGAAATTCTAATCAGAAAGACTCACAAAGATTCATTGACCAAGAACTAAAACTGTTCCTATATTCTCCTGGGAGGATGAAATTTAAAACCATGAAGCTATGAAGAAGCTTGTGGGGCAATTACACCAACTGCACTGTCCAAACAATTCCTTTCAGGTCTATATCTTCTGGGAAATCACAGCAGGAGTTGGGTTTCTTTCTATAAGTCATTTTTTTTTCCTTCTGAAAATGATTTAGTGTATATAAAGATTGTTCTTCTCCCCCTAACTGATTATCCAGGATCTTTCCAACTCACAAGATTGAGCCAGATTCATCCATGTTGAGATCAATGCTCAGTCACCTACAACCAGGCAAATAAATTGAACATAATCCTTTACCACTAAGTCAGCACAAAAGGTGGGCTAGAAGCTCTACACATGCTCCAAGGCATGCAACCCTTCTTACTTTATCACTTTAAAGAACTGGAGATATTTAGTCTAAAGAAGAGAACACTTTAGTGAAGGAAACCTTAGTGATGAGACCAATTATTATTTTTATTATATTTATCAAGATCCATACCCTATAGAAGACCGGTCAGTGTCTGAAGGATATGGTTGATTGATGAGATGTCCCTAATCTCCTGGAACATGATTCTGGACTTTGGACTAGATCCCATCCATCTAGGAGATCTTATTTCTGTTTAAAGTATACATAGAAAAAAAAAGAATCAAGTCTAGGTGAGTGCTTGCCCCCAGGAAGTAAGCCCTTTTCTTGTAACCCTTTATTAGAATTTAGGGTGACCCAGCTCATAAAAGAGAAAACTAAGTAGAATGGGCTGAGTGGAGATTGCCGAATGGCTCTTCAGATAGTTGGAGACAGCTAAATCTCAAGATCAAGTCACATTTTCTCAGCAAGAAGAATTGAAGACTTCTGGATCACCAGCTCATTAAATGTCCATCAATCAAGGTTGATTTTCTCTTGTCAGAGGCATCCCCTTTTACAAAGATATTTTAAATATTCAGTGTCTCCATTGGAAGTCTGGTTTTCTGAGAGAAACTATTGATTATCAATTTATTATGAACTCTTCTAATTAATAAATTGATTATTAATCACCCAGAATTTCTGTTTATTGGATTTTTCATTCATCACAGTGAACTGCTAAATCAGTATAGATTAATAGAAGAAAAAAGAGAATAATCCCCAGTCTCTCTCTGACACAAGAAAAACTACACAGTGTGAAATGATGTTCTATAAAGCAGGAAAGAATGCTTTGACTTGCCAGGCTCTCTCCAGAAGAGAGGATATATATGAATGTGACTCCCAACCACAAGTAAAAAGGCACCTTCCTGTATTCCTCTAGACTTAATATGGGAATGGGACTAAATCTTATGCTTCTATAGTCGTAGTGTTTGGAGTATTGGCTTGAAGATTCAGGCTCATCTGAACCCAGAGAGAGGACAGTGGGAAATGAATGTGGACCACAACATAATATTTTCACTCTTTTTTAAACTGCTTGCATTTTGTTTTCTTTTGGATCTGATTTTTCTTGTGCAGCATGATATTTGTGGAAATATGTATATATAGAAGAATTGCACATGTTTAATATATATTAGATTACATGCCGACTGGGGGAAGGGAAGGGGAAAAATTAGAACACAGAATTTTGTAGGAGTGAATATCGAAAATTATCCATGTATATATTTTGAAAATAAAAAACAATAATTAAAAAAGAAATTTTTTTAAAGTTCAGGCTCTTAAAGTTTGTTTGTTTTTTTCTTTTTTGTTTTTTTGCTCTGGTGAGCTCAGGAAGAAATGGAGATTTTATGTCAATGAGGCACATTATAAATATATCCTCTCTCCACGGTCAGGTGAGACATGCCCAGGGCCAACGTAAGAGTCAAGTCTAATTATACTGCACTCCCCCAGACGTAACTTCTATACATTTCAAGAGAACTCATAGATTCTATCTTCCTTTCTTTCTTCCTCAAGAGAATATATGTTGGGCGCAGTGGATAGAGCACCACCATTAAAGTCAAATAGGATCTGAGTTCATATGTGAACACGGACACTTAACACTGCTTAGCTGTGTGACCCTGGGCAAGTCACTTAAACCCAACTGCCTCAGCAAAAGAGAGAGAGAGAGAGAGAGAGAGAGAGAGAGAGAGAGAGAGAGAGAGAGAGAGAGAGAGAGAGAAAGAGAGAGAGAGAAAGAGAGAGAGAGAGTATATGTAATTCCAAAGCTTATTTCTTTTTCTTAAAGTTGTTTACTTTCTATATAGTTGGTGCTAATGAAAGCAAGAAGAAAAGAATCAAACAGTTAAGTATGCATATACTACAAATATTTGCTAAGTGCTTCACAAATATCAGCCAATTTGATCTTCATAACTCTAAGAGGTTGATGCTATTATTACTCCCATTTTACAAAAACAAAACAAAATCTTACCCATTTCTTTGCAAGTTAGGAAAGGGAAATCATGGAGTATCACACAAATGTTTTCAGTATGTTGATTAATTTTGCTGAATTGTTTCCCTCCTTTTATTATTGTTTATTATAAGGAATGACTCTCTTGAAAGGATACATTGGTAAATTTTGATGATCCAAAAACACTATTAATAACATTTTATCTCAAACAATTATTATTGTAGGTCATCTGCACTACTTTCTGTGTAAAGAATGATTGACTTTAGTGGTGTTGGATACTACAGAGAGTACATGGGATTGACAAGAGGGTGATCTCCCAGTAATGTGCTCACAAGTATAGTATTCTTGATGACACTTGCAATAACTACCAGGCCAAAGACGAGCTGTATGACAGGTTTAACCAATATGATTCAAGCAATAAATTCTAAAATGCTGTCATACTAAAAGTGTTCCCTCTGGAAAATTGGTACCCTTTTTTGGAGAGGGAAGATGAGGACCAAAATGAATGCAAATGGTCTTATCAACTGATGTATAATACAAGAGAAATCTTGGATGATTACATCTGAAATATTTTTTAAAATTATAATTCTCTTCTCCCTATGCAACAAGAGAACTGTTCGGTTCTGCAAACATATATTGTATCTAGGATATACTGAAACATATCTAACATATAAAGGACTGCTTGCCATCTAGGGGAGGGGGTGGAGGGAGGGAGGGGGAAAAAATCGGAACAGAAACGAGTGCAAGGGATAATGTTGTAAAAAAAATTACCCTGGCATGGATTCTGTCAATATAAAGTAATTATTAAATAAAAATAAATAAATAAATAAAATTATAATTCTCAACCCAATAAGCCACATCTCTTCTATAACTGGGAAGCAGAGGAAAGAATGTTAGCAATGATAAAATAGAAGAGTGGATTGTGCAGAATTCAAGAGGTGAAACAGCCTGAAACAGGTTGACTAAGGATTGTAACAAGCATTTTAATAGATGGACAAAGCAGTAAATATCATTTTGCCATTGAAGAGTGCTATCCATTTGAGATAGTTTGAGTTAAATGATATGTAGCACTGTTGTATTGCACTTAACCAGCTATTTCTGATTGGCTTCCTTCACACTGCAACACTCTCTACCAGGTTTGTAAGTATTTAGCTAGATGGATTGATTAGTTCCTTTGATAGATGGAAGCATACAACTTACCCCCCACCCAAACTGTTTTAAAAATGGAATGATTTTCTTATTTATAATAAACTGCTTTGGAAAAGTAGGGAAGAAAATCCAATTCTATCACACCTTCTTGACAACTCCCTCCAACTTGGTACTCACACTTAGAGATTAGGGCTAGAGAAGGCTAATGTTATTTTGAAGTCTAAGGATCCCAGGTATACTGTGGATTCCCACTCATACTATAAATAGTATATATGTGTGTGTGTGTGTGCGTGTGTGTATGTCATACAAAACAACAATACATAACATTGATTTTTTAAAAATAGCTTTTTATTTACAAGTTATATATATATATATAATATATGAGTAATTTTACAGCATTAACAATTGCCAAACCTTTTGTTCCAATTTTTCCCCTCCTTTCCCCGACCCCCTCTCCTAGATGGCAAGATGACCAATACATGTTAAATATATTAAAATATAAATTAAATACACAATAAGTATACATGTCCAAACCGTTATTTTGCTGTACAAAAAGAATCGGACTCTGAAATAGTGTACAATTAGCCTGTGAAGGAAATCAAAAATGCAGACAGGCAAAAATAGAGGGATTGGGAATTCTATGTAGTGGTTCATACTCATCTCCCAGAGTTCTTTTTCTGGGTGTAGCTGGTTCAGTTCATTACTGCTCCATTGGAACTGATTTGGTTCATCTCATTGCTGAAGAGGGTCACGTCCATCAGAATTGATCCTCATATAGTATTGTTGCTGAAGTATATAATAATTTCCTGGTCCTGCTCATTTCACTCAGCATCAGTTCATGTAAGTCTCTCTAGGCTTTTCTGAAATCATCCTGCATAACATTGATTTTTAAAGGAAAAAGAAAAATTCAGAAGGTTATGGGAGAAATCAATAAAACTTTTGGGAAACAAATACTTATTGGATTGAATAAAATTGCATTTGTAAGGCAGCTTAGTTTATTGAAAAACATTTGAATTTAGAAGAGACCTGGATTTTAATTACCTCTGATCTAATTTGAATTAGATCCCACCTCTGTCCCTTAGTTATATCAGCATCAGTAAATCACTTGAGTTCCAGTTTCCTCATCTGCAAAACTGGAATAATAATTATAGTAATTTCTACTTCACAGGAATAGGGCGAACCTCAAATTGCTGTCATGTATGAAGAGTATACTATTGTGCTATAAGAAACAGCAAACAGGATGATTCAGAAAGTCCTGGACTTACATGAACTGATGCAGAATGAAGTGAGCAGAAGCAGAACATTGTACACGTAACTGGAATATTGTATAACGATCAAGTATGAATGACCTAGCTATTCTCAGCAATATCGTGATCCCAGATAATCCCAAAGGACTCCTGATGAAACACGCTATCCACCTGCAGAGAAAAAACCTGATGGAGTGTGAATGCAAATTAAAGCACCTTATTTTTCACTTTTTCCCCCTTCATTCTTCTTTTATTCTAGACTTCTTGTACAATGTTACTAATATGGAAATGTTTTACATGATTGCGTATGGATGACATATCTCATTGCTTATCATCTCAGGGAGATCCCACTCCTGAGGAGGAACTCAAAATTAAAAAAAAAAATTTTAAATCGTTTTAACATGTAAAAAAAGATTAAAAATTGTGTTAACGTCCTTGTATGTCTGTAAGGGGCTTTGCGATCCTGAAAGAGCTGTTCGCTTCAAATAGACTCAGTCACACATGTAAAAAGTGAATCCATTTTCACAAATAGCACCCACTTCCACGAACACACTTTCACATTCCCAGGTCCCCACAGGCGGCATCCCCAATCCGGGTCCGGAAGGCTTCACAAAGCGTCCCCGGCTCGGGCTTCTCGGCTGCAGCTAGACACTGACCCCTGCTGGATGCTTCAGAGACGGCATCCTGCCTGTTCCAGGTCCCTCCCGACTTCCGCCAACGATACGGAAAAGGAAGCTTTCTCCAATACTTATTAACTGGAAAAAAACTGTAAATAATGAGGGAAGGCGAGGGGTAGGAGATGAGCGTGAAAAAAGGACAAGAAACTAGCTTGTTTCAAAACGTTGCTCTGCGACTGGGGATCCTGGACTCCTGGGGTTGCGCGTCAGACCCTATTCCCGGGCCTTTCTTCCTCCTACCATATAAAGACTGGCTAGTGATGTCACGTGCTTATCAACCTCGGGAAAAGCTAGATCAAACCTCGTTTTATAGGCGATGTCAACCTTTGGCCAGGAGGGGGCGTTAATCAGCATGTTCTTACCTCCCCATTCTCATTTCTTTTTTATGTTAGCAATTATTTTTTTCTCTCCCTTACACATTTCTCCACCAATTGAAAAAGAGAAAAACAAAACCCTTGTAACAAATATACATTATCAAGCAAAACGAATTCTTTCCATAGTCACGTGACAAAAGTGCACGGGAGTCCAAGACCTCTCCGTCTGGAGAGGGGTGGTCTGCATCGTCCTCAGGCTTTTGCCTCTTCCACTCCCCTCCCTTTTCCGTTTCTCCTCTCCCTTTGCTTCCTTCCTTCCCCACCCCCAAGCTCCCAGCCCGGAGAGGGAAGGGGTGGAGGAGGGGCGGCACTATTCCCCAGGGCGGCAAGAGGCGCCACGCTGGGTAGTGAGGGCCCTAGAGTCCAGCCTTATGAGCCCGGAAGCTGGGCCGTCTAGTTAGAGATTAACTAGCTGGAAAGACATCTTTCCTCCCTCTCACCCCTCTCCCCTCCCCCAACCACTCCAGTCTTCTGGTCCTCCAAGCCCTACGTGTTCTTGAGGGGATCTGAGCTGAGAGTGAATCCCTAGAAAGGAAGAAGGAGGAGAAAAAAAAGGGCAGCCTGTGTTGCCCACGCCCTGGAGACCCTAATTGCTATAGTACCCAAGACAGCAACTCCTTTTCTGCCTCTTACAGTCTCTGTCCACATTTTATCTTCTGATCTCCTCCTCTGTTTCACTGCCCACTCCCTTCTGTGTTATGAGGAGGCTTCGGAAATCAAGATAATTGTCAGGGCAATTCCCCTGTGCTCCGAGTTTGGAGACAACTTCAAAAGGTGGAGGGATGGATTGCTGGCAGGTCACCCCCAATCCCGTCCAAATCAGCCCGGTGCTCTCCTTTCTTTACTCTGAACTGTAGAAACCGAGCAGTGAGTACCTCCTCCTGGATTTTTGAACGTTATCTGTGCTTTAGTTTTTCTCTCAGGAAAGTATGATTTAGATCTAGACAAATGGAGCCTTCAGGGCTTTTATTAAAATAGTTACAAGAAAAACTAATGAGGAAAGGAATATGATTGAGGAGGTAAGGAATATAATTGCTGGAAGCCTGCTAAAAACAGTTCAAGGAAATATCAAACACATTTGAGTTCCAGCAAGTACTCAACTGTCTCACAATATCTGGGTGGAAAGATGGAAAGATACAAGCTGGTTAATAATACAGTTAGATGGGTTTAGAATGGTTGACCACCTGGATCCAAAGATTGTGGATTAATTATATCTACATTAACCTTGAAAGATGTAATTAGAAGAATTACATGAATTTGGCCTATATCAGATTGCTAGCAGTCTAAGAGAGGGAAGAGATAAGGGAAGGAGGGAGAAAAATTTGAAACACAAAGTTTTACAAAAGTGAATGTTGAAAATTATCTTTGCATGTAATTGGAAAAATAAATACAATTCAAAAAAGATATCTTAAGGGGAATGTTACAGGGTCTTTGGGGGGGATTTTATTCAATATCTTAGATGAAGTCATGCTTATCATATGGTCAATTGACAGAAGGTTTGGAGGAACAGTTAATATGGTAGGAGATGAAAACTCAGTATCAGAAAGTTTCTCAATGGGTTAGTAATAAGATGAAATTTAAAATGGAGGAGGGACTATACCTCCCTCTTCTCCACAGAGAGAGTGAGGACTATGGAGTCAGAATATTGTGTGTACTGTCAGTTTTCTTGATGGTTCAGTTTTATTCTGTTTTTCTTTTCCTTTTATTTCTGTTTTTTTTTTTTTTTTTTTTGGCAAGGCAATTGGAGTTAAGTGGCTTGCCAATGATCACACAGGAAGTGTTAAGTGTCTGAGGCCCTATTTGAACTCAGATCCTCCTGATTTTAGAGCCAGTGCTCTAACCACTATTTTTTCTTTGTTATTAAAAGGATTCATGGGAGAATATTAAGAAATGATTCTATTATTTTAATGGGCATACCAAAAATTTAAACAGAAAATGAATATATGGAAAACATTCATCTTAGATTCAAATAATAAACTGTACAGCATGGTGGAGATGTAAATAGAAAGCAGTTTTAAAAAAAAGATGCAGAGGTTTTAGTGGAAGGCAAATGTGATATTAGTGTGTAATACCACTTGTGCAGTAGCTTATTTCAATAGTCAACTCATTTTAAGCACAAGGCTACTTAGAGCAACACGGTTCCCTTCTCTCCAGCTTTTGGGAGGTTTTATTAGACAAAGAAGTTAGTAGTGAAATAATCAGTCAAAACTCACACAGGAAAATTCCTAACATTTAAGAAAAGGTTTTGCTTAATTTATATTTAATTCTACCTCTAGTTAACACCTGGTTTCTTCGTGAGATAATGTGAAACATTTGAATAAAGAAAAAGTACAATATATTATTTTTTAAAAACTTTTCTTGGAACTTCCCTCAGTCTTTAAAAAGATGGGTAGAACTGGTGACATCAACCTGGTGATTATGTTCCCAGATACTAGGCATATCAATCTCCCTTCTCTATCATAGTTCAGTTCTACTTTCTCTTTCTTTTTTCTCAAGATGCCAGTTCTTTTAGGTCTAACTCTAGAGATCATTCCTTCTCTCTGCTTGCCTGATCCAAGAATATTTCTTTGGTTCTTAATTAGTTCCTGCTTTTTACACAAGTTTCTTAGGGTATGACCAAGTCCTTCAATTAAGAACAAGCTTTCTATTGCATATAGGTCTGGTTTGTTCAATTCCCATCTAATTACACTCATGTGGGGTGAGCCAATCAGCAATCAGCAGATACCCTACCTTTCTAAGAAGCTGCAGAAAAAGATAACTACCTTCTGACACATTAAGAAAAAAAATATTGTGTCCAGAACAGGGGAGGTTATGATTCCACTATATTTCCTCCTGTTATCTTATTTACTTCTGGGAACCATGTTTTAAAAAGATAATGACAATGACAAACTATATGATGTCTTTAGAAGGTTGACTACAAGAGTGGAATGAAAGGATTGAAGGAAGAATAATTTCTTTGGAGAACAGAAGACTTAAGGGAAAATATAATGTCTGTTTTTAAATACTTAGAGGGGCCCTCATATGAAGAAGGGCTTAGACTTAATCTGTTTATCTCCAAAGGACAAAACTGAGGTCAATAATTGGAAAGGAGGGGGGAATATTTGGACTGAAATAAGAAATGACTTGGAGAGTGAAATGAGCAGAACTGAGAGAACACTGCATACTGCAACTGCAATATTGTTCAAAAAATAAATGTGAATGACTAAGCTGTTCTGAGTAATATGAACATTCAAATCAACTATGAAGGTCTTTTATGTTTTTCTTTTTCCTTTTTAATGGTATTTTATTTTTCCAAATATATGCAAGGATAGTTTTCAACTACCTTTGCAAAATTTTGTACTATACATTTTTCTATCTCCCTCCTCCCAAAATAGCAAGCAATCCAAGATAGGTTAAACATGCAATTATGGAAGACTTTTAAGAGAAAATTCCATTTATCTCAAAAAAAGAACTTATATATGGAGATATGTATTGCATGGTTATATCTATATCTATATCTGTATAAAATTTTGGCTTTCTCTAATGTGGAATTGGGAGAAAAGGAGAGAACTCAAAACTCAAAATGTAGCAAAAATATAATATATAACGAGAGAGAAGATAAAATATAGAAGATATATAAGAAAGTATGTAAGATAAATATATACGATAAAAGATATATAAGATAAAAATAACTTTCTAATAATTAGACCTATCCAACAATTAAAAGAAATGACTCAGGAAGTATTCAATAAAAACCATATGACCACTTTTTAGGGACATTGAATAGATTCTTGAGTTCCCTGAGGGAACTCATTTTGACATTTCTCCTACTAAATCCAGCATTCTTTTTATCCTCTTGATGCCTTTAATTTGGGAAAGAAAATAGAATTGTGTTTTTATGACAAATTTCAAGAAGGGGAGTGAAGATTTCTAAGCTGGAGGTATTGAAAGAAGTCCCTTAAGCTTTCTGTGGGCTTTGCGCTCTCTAGTGGTTATCTCTGATAAAGCAAACTTTGGGCGAAAACGAAAGTCTATGAACCAGATATCCTCAGTTTGGTCTACATTACTAAGCAAGGAGACCTGTGTCGTTTCCACGAATAATTAGAGTTGAATTAAATTTTCTAATAGTTATGGCTTGTTACTATATTTTTATGGGATAATAGATTTTTATGAGATAATAGATTTTAGAGCTTAGACCCTTACAGATATTGTAGTCCCACTTCCTCTATTTTACACGAGAAAATTGAGGCAAAGATAGTTTATCCAAAGTCACACAGGAAGCAAATATAAGAGTTGGGATGCAAACAGAGGTATTATTGCTCCAGGATTCTCAGATTCCACGTCTCACATGCTTTCCCAGTGAGAGATGTCTCACATCAGGGACCTATTTACAAGCTATATCTTTTGGGCACTTAGAGTGGTTAGAGCATTCACCTTGGAGTCTGGAAGAACTGTGTTCAAATTTGACCTCAGATACGTGACATTTCTTCGCACTGTGACCCTGGGCAAGTAACTTAATCCCTATCGCCTAACAAAAAAAAAAATCTTTCACCCATTAAATCAATCACATCCAGGTTGTTGTTATCCAGTTGTTTCAGTCACATTCCCCTTGGGGTTTTCTTGTCAGAAATACTGGAGTGGTTTTTTGCCATTTTCTTCTCCATTTCATTTTTTACAAATGAGGAAACTGAGACAAAAGGGTCATACAGCTGGTAAATGCCTGAAGCCAGATTTAAACTCAAAGTTTTCTTGACTCCAGATCTTCAGCTCCATCCTTTGTGTCACCTACCTGCTTCGAAGAAGACATTTCTACATCCTTCTCCCTCTCCTTGCCAATTTCTATTTTTAGTGACAATCTTCAAACCTAGAAGGAACTACAGAAATAATCTTATTCAAAGATTCCTAAAACTGGAATTCAGAAACTTGTGGGTTTTTTTTTTAATACTCCTGTAACTGCGTTTCAATATAGCTGGGTTCTTTTGTTATTCTAAGTATTTTAATTTATAAAGTGACAAATATTGTTCTTTTCCAAAGTGATGATAAGTATCTGCTTTCTCTACTACCTAGGGAAGCTAGGGCTGATGGATCACCTGAAGAAGAAGAAGACATGATTGAGAAGAGTTCCATAAGCTTTCATATTGATAAAAGGGATATACGACATAGAAATGCTTAAGAAGTGATTTAGTGTAATCCTTTATTTCTTACAAAAGAGGAAATCGGAACTTAGAAATCAAGTTACTTTCTCAAGGTCACCTGGCTAGCAAGCAGTAGGATAAAATTTGAAAACTACAGACCTTTTAAAAATATTTTTGTTTACATTTTTGATAGCTTTCCTTCTCTTCTGAATGTATACTTTCCTTTCCCTTTGAATAATATTGATAATAAAAATTTTAAAGAGAAAGAAAAAAGTAGTCAGTGATGTCTATTAATATATCAATTATGTCTGATATTGTATGTAATATTCCATATCCATGGTCTTACAATTCTGCAGAGAAAGGAAGACAGTGACTGTTTTCAATTTTTCTCTCAAGCCAAGTTTATCATTATAATTTCAATGTTTAATTCCAATTTTTTCATTCCATTTCTATTGCTGTATTGTAGAATTTGGAGCAATCTTTCATATAGTAGTTTTTGGTTTGCAATTCTTGTGGGAATTATTTGTTCATGTTCTCTGACCACTTTATCCATTAGGGAATAGCTCTTTTTCTTGTGTTTGTTCCTTGTATAGCTTGGATATCAGATCCTTATTAGAGATATTTGATGCAAAGATTTTGTTCAGTGTGCATCTCTCTTTATACTGATTGCACTGATTTTATTTTAGAAAAAGCTTTTCAATCTCACATAAAGAGATTGCCCCATATTAGAGATAACTAATGACACAGTTAGATAAGAGTGTTGACCCTGGAATCAGGAAGAGTTCAATTCAAGTCCAGCTTCAGACACTAACTAATTGTATGACCCTGGATGTTTCACTTAACCTCAGTGAATAGAATCTACCTTTCAGAAAGCACATGATAAACATTGTAAAAATGTTTATTCCCTTCAGATAATTGATATTGCTTCTTTGGTTAAGAACTCACCCTCCTCTCAGTTGGGGAATGGCTAAACAAGTGAAAGATAATTTTGATGGAATACTATTGTGTGTGCGGAATGATGAGCAGAATGGTATTAGGAAAATCTGGAAAGTCTTACATATACTGATGTAAAATGAAGTGAGCAGAACCAAAAGAACATTGTGTACAATAACAGCAAATTATAGTGATGATCAACTGTGAAAGACTTAATCTAATCAAGATAATGATACAAGACAATTTCAAAGGACTCATCCATTGCTAATAAGAGAATTCATGAATTTTGAGTGCAGATTGAAACTTTTTTTCACTTCATTTTTCATGCGTGTGTTTGTGTATGTATGTGTATGTGTATTTTCTTTTGCAACATAGCTAATATGGGAATATATTTTGGATTCCTCACATATGTAATCATATTGTTTGCTTTTTTAAGAAATAAGGGAGAAGCAGGAGGGAGGGAGAGAATTTAGAATTCAAACTTTTAAAAAATAAATGAGAAATTGTAAATATATTTGGGAAGTATTTAATGAAATAAATAAATAGTTTAAGAAGAATTTATGCCCTAACATAAACACAGCTTTAATTATGACACAACATTTGATCTTATTTTCTTCAAGTTATATGTGCCTTTGAGCTTGTGGTAGGCATGTAGTAGGAAAAGTATTTATATGTTTATATCTGTGCTAAGTGCTTTACAAATATTGCCTCATGGTATAAGATGTTGATCTAAACCTTTTATTTTATTTTATGTATCTGACACTTATGGTATTTGGGCTGTGCTAGACACTACTGAGTTATGTTTATGCTAGAGTTCCTGAGTTACTGCAATTAGCTTTGTAATGGATGCTTCCAACCTCTTTTCTTTCCCCTTTACATCTAACAATCACATTGTTTTCATATTAATAACTTTTCTTAAACCTAGATTTGGAATGTCACGATTCTATTCAAAACTATTTTAGAAATTCTGAATCAAATTTAAACTCCTTTGCCTGGCATTCAAGTCCTTTTGCAATTAAGCACCACTTTTCTTTTCTCTTATCACAAATCATTTTACTCCACACTCAGAATGTTTCAGCCAGATTGTGAGATTTTCTCTTTTCCCAAGGCAATCATATTATCCCACCTCTGTGCCTTTCCTTCCTTAATTTCCTATGCCAAAAATCTCCTCCTTCCCCTAAAACATAATAAAATATCATTTCTTCTAGGTAGTCTTACCCAGTTCTCCCAGTTGTCAACAATCTTTTTCCCCAAGAACTCAGATAGAACTTAGTCTGTACTTTTATAATATATTAATTATAATGTTGTCTATTTTCTACCTATTATATATGTATCTATGCTTGTATCTCATCTTCTCAGTAGACTATATTCCACGAGGAGAGAAATTATATCTCTTCATCTCCTCTAGCACCAAGTACAGGGTTTTGTAAATAAAAGGTAGTTAATAAGTGGTCATTAAAATGAACTGATTGTATATTCATTAAGCTATACCTAACATGCCAGATTCTAAATTTTTTATTTTCACTCAGATTCAGTATCACTTGTGAGCTGACCTGTAAAAGGTTTTGTTTTGGAGTTTCATTAATTAATAACCAATTAATCAACAAATATTTATTAAGCACCTACTATATTCTAGATGCTGTATTAAGCAATGAACGATTTTTTTTTGGGGGGGGGGTGGAGCGGGTTTTGACCAGTGATATCATTGGTATAGGGAACTTTGCATAAAGCCACTCCTTCTGGCAATTAGAGTATTACCTTATAGTTTCCTGGGGGCACTTTGAAATCAGTGACCTGTTCAGAATCACAGGCTAGCATGTTCCAGAGGGTGTACTAGAAACCAACACTGCAGACTCTTTATCCACAAGATCTTGGGAATAGAAAGACAAAACTAAAATAGCCTCTGCCCTAAGGGTGCTTATGTTCTATGAAGCCAATAAGTGTCTTATCTAGGTTCCTGTGCAAAGAGTATTTGAGGTTTTGTTATAACAGGCTAATAAGTTAACACCACTTATTAATTATTATTCTCTGTATCAGGTACTGGACTAAGGGCTGGGAATATAATATAAGCAAAAAGAAAGACAGCCACTAGCTTTCTAATGAGTGGAAGGCAAAGGAGCTGAAAAGAGATGGGGTGGGTAGGGGGAGAAAATACTCAGGGACAGGTAAAAAAGCCCAATGTCAGAATAACAGCCAGGAGAGGAGTGAAGGAGTGAATATGGTTGATCTAAGTGCTTGCTCAAAATGGAGGTTCATGGAATATATGAATCAGTCATGGCCTATAAATATAATGTGATACGATTGTTTTGATTCATATTGTTCTGAGTGCTTATAAAATAACCAACCAGGAATCCAGAGACTGATGAGCAAACAAACTTTTATCTCTAGATGGAAAGAAGGACTCAGAATGAAAAATGGAACCAATATTTTTTGATCATGGCTAGTGTGGAAAGTTATTTTTATTGATTATAAATATTTACAATGAGATTTTTTTTTTTTTTGCATTTCCAATGGGGAAGGGTAGTGAGGGTGCAAAGGTGAGGAGGATCTTAGCTGGTGTGTGTGTGTGTGTGTATATGTGTGTGTGTGTGTGGGTGTGTTTTGGGAACCCGGATCAACACAATGCCCAATGACAATTCCTGAGTACTCATGATGAAGCATGGTGGCTATGCCATGGACTCAGAATGCAGATTGAGACATTTTAAAAACACAGCCAAGGAGAAATTTTGTTTTGTTTGGCTATATGTATTTGTAATAGCAGGTTTTTCCCCTTGCTTTCCCAATTTGGAGTAGAGTGAAGAAACTGAGAAGAGAGGGAAAAAAAACTTAATTTTTGATCAAAAATTAAATTTAATTTAATTTTGTAAAATGGAGGTTTAGGGAAGTGTTGGAATCTTTACAAACTGCTAACTAATTAGAGTTGATCTAATCTTACAAGAAGATGTTTTGATCCAGAACCTGAAACAAGGTACTACGTAGAAATAATTAGTACAATGCTTGTGTTTACACCTTTACTCATCAGAGTTCACAAGTTTGCCAGATTCACAAAGTAAACCTTGTACCTTTGTGAATTCACACCTCCCATAGTGCTCTCTGGCCCTAAGAGCTTTAAGCTGGCCCCATGTTGGGCGCCAAAATGTTGGAGTTCAAATGTTGGAGTTCTTGTTCTTCTCAAAACACAGCCGGTTTAGCTTAGAGTCCTCCGAATGTCACCAAATCCAAAGGTTTTGTCCTTTAGCCTCTGCCTCTGCTTTCTTCAGCCTCCAACCAGCACAGAGAAGGAATGAATCTCTTGTCTCCTTCACTTGGGGCTCGGGTAGCTTTCTGGTGAGTCTTTCAGACCAGCTTGGTCTCAGTGGGGGAAGTGCAGGAGCCCAGCCACCAACTACAGTGGTGTGAGATGAAGATGAATCTGGTTGTCCACTGAATTCTCCACTCGTAGCTTTATCCTCTGAAAACTCTTCTTCTGCCACCAGCCAGCCAAATGGAAAATATTCTGCTTGCCTTGGAGAGAGGGCTTCTGGCATAATTCAGCTGAAATCTCCCAAAGTGCTCTGTGTCTGCACCAGAGTGCTCCTCTCCAATGCAGCTGAACTCTCTTCTGCGACCAGCCAGCCAAGTGCAATATATTCTGGAATAGCTCTCTCTTCACTGGCCTTATAGAGAAGAATCACTAGTGGGAGGACGAGGCTGTGAGGTGGAGGCATCTTCCATGATAAGAAGTTACTTGGAGCATAGAAAAATCTGGAGAGTCAGAGTAGAATTGGGAGAGATTAATTCATCTCCTCTGGGTTAAAGTAGAAGAGGGAAGGAAAAACACCTGCTTTCATCATATTCAAAATCTTTTTTTTTATTAATATCATTTTTCATAGAATCAACAACTGAAGTTTTTCAAATACAGTCCTTCATTATGCTATTCCCCAGCTACTTCACTAATTCCTATCCCCTTTCCAATGCCAGGTATTATGAATATTTATTTAAATGGGTGATGAATATCTGACTTTTCTACCTATAGTCAACCTTTTGAGATGACTCCTTTCTTCCATGAAACCCATCATGACAAATTCGAACAGAAAGTTTAGTTCTAAATTGTGTCCCTTCAGAATTTGGAGACTCATATTATGTATGCTCTATTCATGATGCTTTTCTGTTATTTTTTTGTCTTCCCTATCTCTCCTCCCTTTTTAATTTCATTCCCCTCCCTTCCAAAGGCAGGAATTGTTTCTTTCATCAAAATAAAGGCAGGATCTGTGTTGCCTCCATTCAGAAACAGAGTTCCTCTATTTTGCTACTTCTTCATTTTCCTTCCCAATACTTAAGGCCAAGCTGCATATATTAGATGCTCAACCGCTGTGGATGAGTACAGGTCTAACTTGCTGGCTCCTTTATTAAAAAAAAAAAAAACAACAACTAATTTTTTTTTTATCAGAATAGTTCCTAAACATTTATTCTAATCCTCCCCCTGCATTCTACTCTCCCCTACTGTAGTTGCAAATCAGTAGTGATAAAATAGAAAAATATAAATTTAGAGTATAAATTTAATATAATTAATGAGTATGATAATAAGAAAATCACTAAGCTGAGAATTTGGAAGCCCAGCTCCTCCACTTGTGTGATCTTTAAGCAAATTTATTAACTTTTCTAGTCCTCTTTTTATGATAGCAAGGAATTGGAAATTGAGAGGGTGCTCATCACTTGGAGAATGGCTAAATAAATATGAATATAATGAAATACTATTTGCTATAAGAAATTATTATCTGGTGCATGTCAGAAAAACCTCCACTTACATGAACTGATGCTGAGTGAAGTGAGCAGAACCAGGAAAACATTGTAAACAGGAAACAACAACATTGTGTGATGATCAGCTTTGACAGATTTAACTCTTCTCAGCAATAGAATGACCTAAGACAATTCCAAAAGATTCATGATGGAAAATGCTATCCACATGCAGAAAAAGAACTACGGAATCTGAATGCAGACTTTTTTCACTTTTTTCTTTCTTGTGGATTTCCCCTTTTGTTCTGATTCTTCTTTTATTTTTAAGATGATTGTACATTTATAACCTATATGAGTTTGCTTGATATCTTGAGGGAGGGGGAAGAATTGAGGAAGGGAGAAAAAAATCAGAATTCAAAATCTTATAAAAGTAAATGATGAAAACTATCTTTACATGTAACTGAAAGGAAATAAAATACTATTAAATGTGTGTGTGTTGTTAACCTTCTTTTTAATCCTAAATTCAAAAAGAATCATGTGTTTATAAAAGTCAGAAATTTAAATGCAGGATTTTTTTGTTTATTTAAGAGGATTGATTTAGTCCTCTTTATTTATTTTATGTGTGTGTGTGTGTGTGTGTGTGTGTGTGTGTGTGTGTATAGACACTTGATAATGAGGTTTTTACATCTTTAAATGACCTAGGATCAGTTTCTTCCACTTGGACCTTCCTTATCCCATCGGTCAAATGGGGACATTCCCAACTTTTTCCATTCCAGTGGCCAAACAGATAAAATATTACAGAATCATGAATGGAATCTAGTGATCCTCTAGTCTAGTAGCTCTCAAAATGCAGTCTGGAGACTCCCAGCAGTCACTGAAATCATTTCAGAGAGCCTGTAAGGTCAAATTATTTTTATATTGCCAAGAAGTTTTAATTTTAAATGTTGTAAATGTAGATAACATTACATTAACAAAAGTTGTTTGGGGAAGACCTGAATAATTTTTCAGAGTAGTCCTGAAATGAAAAAATTTGAGAACTGCTAATCCAGTTTCCTCATTTTGTAGATGAAGAAACTGAAGCCCAGAGAGAAGTAACTTGCTTAAAGTTACACAGCTGGGAAATAACAGAGTTGTATTATTGGGGGGAGGGGGATACATTACTCTGTCTGCTAACTCCAAATTGGAGGGAGGGGTTTCCTTTCATATAACTCTGCTTCCAATTGTCAGGTATTTTTTAAGTCATTAAAAGGAAGTGAAATGAAAGGTTCAGAGGCCCAGAACCTAGTACTGAGGAGACCAATGAATGGGCAAGGACTGAGGTACAACTGTTTTTGTTGCTCTGATCATGACAAAATAGGGTAGAGGGAAGGGAAATCTGAAACTTAAAGAAAAGTAGGGTCAAGCAGTTCCATTTCTCCCAGAATTTCCTAGTCACCTTTTCCTGTCTCTTCTGTATGCCCTCACTGTGCTGTCTGGGATCTGTGGTCTTTCACAAATATATTCCAACTTCAGCTTTAGGTCTTTTCACAAAGTTTTTCATCCTTACTTCTTAACATTTCCTCCTTTCTGTCTCTGTGTCAGTGCCTGTCTCTCTCTCTTCTCCCTTTCTCCCTTCCTCCCTCCCTCTTCCTTCCTTCCTTCCTTCCTTCCTTCCTTCCTTCCTTCCTTCCTTCCTTCCTTCCTTCCTTCCTTCCTTCCTTCCTTCCTTCCTTCTCTCTCTCTCTCTCTCTCTCTCTCTCTCTCTCTCTCTCTCTCTCTCTCTCTCTTCCCCCCCCCCCACTTCTTCTTTTTCTGTATCTTTGTTTCTAGGAATAATCTAAGGGATAGATATCCATCTCTTTTCTTCTCTCTGTCTCTTTCTGTTTCTGTCTTCTTTCTTTGGCTCTGTCTCTCTTACTGTCTGTCTCTGTCTCTTTGTTTCTGTTTCCCCCATCCCCCATCCCCATCGGTATAGGTGTTTATCTGCTTGCTTGTTGCTGCTCTCTTTTCTCTTTCTTTCTCACCCTTCTCACCTCCCTCTCTCAGTCTCTGTCTCTCTCTCTGCCTCTGTCTCTTTCTCTGTCTCCCTGTCTCTCTCTGTCTCTGTCTCTCTCTTTGTCTCTGTCTCCCTGTCTCTCTCTCCCTCTGTCTCTCTGTCTCTCTCTGTGTCTGTGTGTCTGTCTCTGTCTCTCATACACACACCAAACCACTCCCTTTCTCCACTCTCTCTACTCTCTTTAGGGCTTGAGGAGCTGCCTTTACGCCTTTCCCCAAACACATTAGTAAGATGATACATGAGAATCGCTGAGCTTTAGGGTAGAAAGATCTCAGTTTCATAAAAACCCTTCAGCCAGAGCTTACAGAAGGGTCTGTCTGGAAGCTGAGCTCTCTCAACTCAACTGACTCTAAGTCTACCTGACCCTCGACCTCGACCGGGGAAAGGGGAAATGGAGGGGGTGGTAAGGTGAAGCCCCTTCAGCCAGAGACGAAAGCCGCCAAAGGCGGGGAAGGGGGCCTAGGGAGAGAGCTGGGACCTACCCGGGCCCTGCTTTCAACCCCTCCCCTTCCCCTACTAGCCTGCCAGATGAGCTGTCCAACTAGTTGGGCCCCTTTCTGTCCATCCCGCCGGCGGCAGCGTCGCTTCAGACATTGACACTGCGCAGAATGGAGCCATAAAGGGGAGGGGGAGGAAACCAGGGAACGGTGACCCTAGGCGGTGGGAGCCAGAGTCTCCTGACTATAGAGCCTCGGGCCATCATTCCACCTCCTCTACCTAATCTCAGCTTCCGGGGACCAGACTACGTGAGCCGGACACCTGGGTTCCCCTCCAGTGTTTAGACGATTGAAAGGCCAAACGAGTGCCGCAGGTAAGGGGTATTAGGGTGGATCTCTCGCGGATATTGACAGAGTTGGTAGACTAGGGGAGAGACCGGCGTTCTGCTCCGACCCCGCCCTCCTCTCCCCACCCCCCCACCCCCCAACTGGAAGACGTGGAATCGGCTGCCTCTGGACGAGTGGAACTGCAGGGACAGAGCAGAGGTGGGGTTCAAGGATGGATGGTGTGGAGGAAAGAGTGTGTGTATGGGGGCGGGGGGTGTCTCGGGTTGGCTTAAACCGCATCTGTAACCTTGAGCTCCAGGCCTAGTCCTCCGAGTTTTGGTTTTCAAGCACATCTCCGAGCCCTCTCCTTCTTCCCTAGTGCGCATGGGGTTGGGGATAGAGAAGAGAAGGGAACTGGGTACCAGTGACATTGCCCCCACCTCAATCCCTGACTAAGGCGTGGTGTTCTGCTTCCTTAAGAAAACTGAGCCGTCACCGCATCCCCCTGTCTAAATTTACTACAGAAGGAAAAATGAAGAGGCATCTTCCTAAGTGAATTTCATCCCCACATCCCCGCCGCCCAGTCCCGATTGGGCTTCAAACTGGCTTATTTATTTATTTTTTTATTTTATTTTTATTTTTTATCCTCATTCTTCCCAGTTGCAATCTCCAGTTTAAAGCGGATTCTGGGTAACATAGAACTCGTTTCCTCGGTCATTCGAGAAGATCAAATATTGGGGGTATAGCAGATGCAGGAAAAAGGATATTTGTTTTGTTTTTTATTTGTTTAATTGGTTTTGCCAGTAAATCTTGTGGAAATCCCTGTGTTTATTTTCCAGCTTCTGGGCCTTCCTCCATGTTATTCACGGGGCGGTGTTAACGGTTTTTTCGATCCCGAAAATCTTCCTCAGACCCGGGTGGAAAGTAGGCCCAGGCCTCTCCCGTACTAGGATAGTGAGAAGGAAGAAATCTATTGAGTGGGTGGGGGTGGAAGAGATAGCTGGCACTGAAGGAGCATTCCTGAGTCTGTTTGGGGGTGGAATGGAGCCCCGACATAGCCATTTAAGCTGAGGGTCTCGGCAAGAACCATGGAGCGGACTCCATACATTACGGGTGTGCCAGCTTTGGCTTGGGAGAATGCAGAGAGGGTTTGCGAGCCTATTCCTACTTTAGATGCATATATATTTGTTTAGCTGTTGAAAAAAGATGGTTATATGGCTAAATATTAACATAATGATATTTTATATATATATACATACATACATACATACATACATATATATGTATATATCCTTGTGGAATTCAGGTGGGGCATATATTTAGTGCAGCTGCTGTTTAAAGCATCTTATGTGATTGAATTTGAATCGATAGCTTTGTGTTTGGACCTCTCAGGCCTCAAGGCCTAGTGTGCGCCAATAATATGATGTTAATATATTAAATATACATGTGTATATATTCATTTGTACATTGTCAGATACAGAAACATGTCTGTCGGTAGAATATCTGACTTAGTCTATGGATTTCAAAAGTCAAATTTGTCAGAACTTTTGCTGTGGTATCCTTCCAGTCTAAAGCGATCTAGGAAGGTTGAGAACTTGAGAATGTTGACATCCAAAGCAAAACTAGAAAAGTTTTCAACCTGCTCTGAAAGATGAACAATGGTTTTTCAAAAGCCTTTTGGTTCTTCTGACCCATGCCCCCATTCCCCAGTCTTGAAAAGCAAAAAAACAAAACAACAACAACAACAAAAAAAAACTATTGATTTTTCAAAAATTAATTGTCCTTATCTAAATCTACTTTGGGAAATATTTCTGGAAGATGAAAGTTTGCTGTAGAAACCTCTGTCCTACTCCTTCATTATCCAGAAGGTCAGAAAACTGGGGGATCTGGTCCACTTCTCTTTCCCTTCAGCCTATTCTAAATTTATTCTATAATCTATTATCCTGCTGTCTCCTTCTCCACTTGGAAACCAGCTGCATACCTGATTTTACTCTGTTCCAGTCAAGTGCCAATCCCTTGAATGAAAACCAACTTCAAAACCCCGAAACTCTCCTTTCTCCTACATCGGTAAAAAGGGAATACTGAAAGAGTTCTGGTAGCTTTCTTTTCCCCTAAAACCTGAGTCTGAAAGCCTTTTCGAAGGAGCTTTTCTGCTCCTATTTGAATTCCCTTAACTAGTTTTCTCTGTTTTCCAGATCCAGCATACTTGAGGATTTACATTTTTATTTACAATTCACAAATGTTTTACAATAATTTACAATCCGAATTAATTCAGAATCCTGAGCAAAGAGGGAAAAAGTCTACACATCATTTTTTCCAACAGAAGCTTTCTTGATGAGGAAGGGGCTTCATTTGGGTCCCTTCTCTCCACAAACTGAGAATTTATTTTTCCTAAAGATCAATTGCTTTCCCCCTCTCTTCTTCTACCCCCAACTGAAAGGGAGCTTAGAGAAGACTAGATCTTGTATTTACAGGGGAGGGAGGAAGCCCTACTTTTATTCCAGCCGCTTCTTTCTCCCTCCAAGAGCTGTTTCCTTTCCTATTTTTATTCGATAAAGCATGGGAGTGGGGTGGAGGGAGACGCAGGGGGTTAGAGAGAAAAGGTGGAGATGCTGTGACTTATCCACCTTAGTGCCACTAAACCTCAATAATTTTGTTCATGTTGTCATATTGCCGGGGATTCTACCTGCGGTGCTTCCTGAATTAAGGTAGTGGCTTTTTGGAATGTTTGTTTGTTTTTAGCAAAATTATCTGTTTCCACTCTCAGCTCCAGAAGGAAGGGGAGAAATGGGACTTGAAGCCCAGTAATTTGGACAGAAACAGCATTCTGCTACCGCCACCCTCCTACTTGAGCCTCGATTATTTTAAACTCAAAAAATTTGCCAGGGTGTGCTTTTGATCGATCTAAATGGCCCTGTTCTGAGTGGCTGTTTCGATTGATGCCTTTATTTTACACTTGGTTCGGAATTTTGGTCTTCGGGCAACCCTAAGAGAAATAGTTAAAGAGGAACACTGTAGACTCGGGAGAGGGGAACTTTCCTAGCAAGACAGGGAGTCTTTGGAACTGAGAGAACAGGGTGTCCAGAGTTAGCACTGGCGTCTTTCCTGTGTATGTTTGTTCCTCTCTCCCAGTTCCTACCTTGTACGAATCTGGTACAGAGATAAGATTTAGAACTGGAAGGAAACTTGGAAATAGCCTAACCCAAACTTGGCTTTGGGACCCTAGGGGGAGTGAATTGATAGTGACAGCGGAGGTGGGTGCGAAGAGTGGAGGGGAGGGGTGTGTGAATTGCTTAGAAGGCACTAAAAGGACTTCATGAAAATCTAAGGAATATTCTTGGAAACTTGGATGTAGAGCCTGAGGATGATTGCTTTCCCTTTTCCTATTTACTTTGGATGCTTTGACGGTGTAGACAAACAGTGAGTTTGCAGGTTTGGGGATTAAATCTGGCTGCTTGACTCCATTTAGTGAGTCATAGTAGCGGAGCAGATTAGCAGTTCTGTTTTCTTCTTTAGGATTTGACTAGGAATTTGAACTAGGCCTTTCCTTCAATCACAAAGGTTCCAGTTACTTAAAACAAAGAAAGGCAGTTTCACTTTCTTGGCCTCCAGCACTGCTCAACGCCTTTCACTTTTTGAGGAGGTAGGGCTATGTATCACTGAAACAGCATAAAGAAATGTTCGGATCCGTCCGAAGTAAATCGGGTCCGGGAATGGAGGCGGGGAATCTAATAGATATCGGGCTTTGGATCTTATCTATTCATTTTTTCTTTACATATAGATATTAGGATCTTGATCTTACCTGCCTTTCACACTTACACTGGGTCTTTATGGCCCCTGTGATCCGGAAAATTCGATCAGGCTGAAGTGAGACTTATCCTGCGGCTCTGAGATCTGAACCAAGGAGCCTCTCGGTTTTAGAGACATTGTGGACTTCTTGACTATCCCTAATCAGAGTTTGTGGAAGGGACCGCAGCGCTCAGTTCTCCTTTCTGTTGGAGGAGTATGGGGAGGATTTGTAGAGGAAGCCCTAACTGGAGCTGCTCGGATATTGAAGAATAAAGAATTTTCAACCCCCTAAAAGCCTGTCAAATTTTCCATCAAGACTGACACAAGGGGACTGGCTGAATCGGAAAAGTCAGGCAGTGATTGGTCAGAGCGCCGGAAGCTGCTCTTACTTTTTTTCTGAGAAACAAATCAATTCTTCCAGATCTAGTCCATTTAATAAAAGAAGAAAAGGAAGAAAGAAAGAAAGGAGAAAAGAAAAATTGTAGTAAACCCTGGCTCTCCAAATCTCCTTCTAATGTCTTTGTTTATCTGAGCTTTCCTTGCAGGAACTCGGACATTAGGGTTCTCCAG
This sequence comes from Antechinus flavipes, assembly GCF_016432865.1. Taxonomy (NCBI): domain Eukaryota; kingdom Metazoa; phylum Chordata; class Mammalia; order Dasyuromorphia; family Dasyuridae; genus Antechinus; species Antechinus flavipes. The sequence goes on along the minus strand of NC_067401.1, from coordinate 137,234,646 downwards.
CTTTAATTTCTAGAGAGCAAAGGAATTCCTTTCTCTCCTTCAACTTGAGCCTTCTTTTACTTCACAAATTCTTCTCCCTCCCCATTTTCTCCTCATCCTCCCGCTCCACTTCAGGAGCAAATGATCAGTCAAACTGCAATGCCGGTTTGTTTCCTCATCTCCTTTGCACTAGGAGGTAAGGCAGGAGAAGGGCAAACAGTTTCTCCTGTACACAGCTAGGGAAGAACCGGGACTTGCATTGTAGGTTTTTTGGGAGAAATGAGATCTCTCCAAGCTCGCGGTCGACAGTAATTTGGTCAGGTCCGCGCTTCCCTCTCGGGGGCTGAAATCACCTGGGCGGCCTGCGAACCCCCGACTACACGGGCCTAGCTGATCAGCGGACAAAAGGGAGTGGTCGCGCTGGCCAAGGGTTGAGAAGTAGGGCATTGATCCTCAAACACACTCCAGTCCAGATCTCCAACTGTTGCCTAGCCAAGTGCAGAAAGGAATAAAAACCACCCCCAGAGATCGGGAGAGGCCTCAGCGAGATATGGAGGCTGCAAAATCGGAGATGCAAAGGAAGCCAAAGGTGGGTATTATTAGCTAGGGAAACATTCCCACAGCCACTCCCCAACCCTGATTCCCTCTACTGCATTGGGGAGTCGCTTGCGAGACGGAATTGGTGAGATTTAGGCAGAAACCGTTAGTTCGACTCTCCTGAAGGCAGAATTTTCTCAGTAAAACCCAAATGTTTCTTTTTAAATGGAAAAGAAGAATATTATGACCTTGCTCATAGAGAAGAATGAGATGGAAATTGGGGAAATTTTATTAGTACTCATCTTCGGAGGAAGCTTAGTGGAGTTGGGAAAAAGTGGATTAAGACCTAATGAGAGTTTGCCGGGGTGGGTGAGGTGGGGGACTCAACTTTCCTCTAGTGTCCACTACCAAAGTTCCGATTGGAATCGCTGGATGACCCAAAAACTATACAGTGTGGCGAAAGGGAAGGAGGGACGGGAAAAGCCTCTCACTCCAGCCGCCGAAAGAATGAGGGATAGGGAAGTTCGGTGGGCGGGGGATTCCCCTCTGCGGACACCCGGGAAAGGACGTTAGAGACCAATGGTTGGGAGGTCGACAGACTGACACCTGTATGCAGACTTTCTTTCCCCCTTCCCTCCTTCCCTGGGTCCCCAGATGGGCGGGTATGTTTCTTTTTCGATGCCGTAGGCTGAAAGTCAAGAGTTAGTTCGGTCACCTTCTCGACGATCACAAAGTAAAAGCCACCTGGTAGCGGTTAACAAAAGCAAAGAATTTCAGCAAGTCGAGGGCAGCCAGTGTTCCCTGTTCCTCGTCTGACTCTTCGTTATCTCTTCTCTGGACGAATTTCAATCGGTTAGGATGAGAGATAAATAAATAAACATACTTAAAAAAATGTTCATTGTCCCTGCCGTCCTGGCCACTTCATCCACCCTAAACTGGACTATTAATCAGATGCCATTAAGGAGCCGGAGAAGCTTTAATTGGCCCGTTCGGATGAAAGAGGGGGGCCCTGAGGAGGCTATTAAAATAATAATAATGATGGGGAAATGCAACCACAACCCGGCCTAGCCCTTCCCGCGTGTCCCAGGCTCCCGCTGGGTCCAGCCGCCTACTTAGTTCAGGATTTTTCTCCTCTAGCTGTCGAAAGGGCCTTTTCTTTTGCTCTCTCAACTTGTTTCCTCATCTCTCCTTTTACCTCTCTCCCTTTGATCCTCCTTCCTCTCTCTCATTTCTGTTAATTTCTATTTCTACAGAAGGGTTTCTCCTCTCTCTTTCCCCCCTTTTTCTCTTAGTTTCCAACCCTGGAAACCTTTAAGGTCAAGGAGAAAATTAACATGTCACTATCTAGACTCCTGACTACCCGAAGGCCTAAACCACCAGCCAGCCTAGTTGCCATGTGGACCGGACATTATAATTTGGAGGAAAAAACTTATGAGGAAGAATGATGAGGACTTATGTGCCCACATATGGACAAACAGAGAGGTGCCAGGTACAACAGAGGTTAGAAAAAATGGAAATTTATTCCATTTCTAATTCAGGAGATTCTCTAAAAAACTGGGGAAAAAATAGAATTCATAAGGCTTTGTCTTGTCTATGTCTAGACCCAAGAAGAATAGTGTGCTTTTTAAGTGTATCCTGGTTCTGAAATTTCTGTGAAAATCCCAAAGTGTAGCAGTACCTGCAAGTGTATATAACTATATTTTATTCATTATTAACAGTTCACTATGAATGAATTTCTATAAGAACTTTGGGATACTTACTCATAAGTCAAATACAGCTAAAAGACACATATAAAAACATAGATTCTTTATATATATATATATATATATATGTGTGTGTGTGTGTGTGTGTGTGTATACTACAAAGTAGGCATACATACTTTTTTCCCAAACCTATTTCATTAGTTTACTTTTTATCTACCAGTAGAGGAAATGTCTCCACTGATACTCTTTCATAATCTGATTGTAATTAAAATTTTTATAGAGTTGCCTGGGGACACTAAGAAATTAAGTCATTTGAAGGTCAATGTCAGAGATTAGGACAGTCCTACTGATAATGTCAGGATTAGAACTCAGGTCTTCCTAACTCCATGATCTTTCTCATCAAACCATCCTCCCTATCACATGTATGTGCATATATGTGTATATATATGCACACATATGTACTGTTATATATACACATACACATATGCCTCTGTATACATTCATCTTTTCCCATTTGCAGGCATCCCTTCCATGATTTAGGGGACATTTCTGTGACAAAATAAAAATGTTCCATTTTCTGGTACTGAGCCTCCCTGAACTTAGTTAGGTCAAGCATCAGAAGCAATGCATAGGCCTCACTAACACAAAGCATTTCCAATTTAGTAGAAACTAAAAGAACTTGAGATCCTGCTAGCAAAGACTTGGTGAGCTCAGGGTCACTGCTGTTTCTGATTCATTGAATAGGACTTTAGTGAAAGTTATACTATATGTTAGTATGATAAGTTATACACACATACACACACACACACACACATTTACATAGCTTACTGTTGCTTAGTATTACACGAATTGTCAAAAGTCTTTCTTAAACTAAAGGGGAAAGTGGAAATGCTTCCATATCCTAAGCGTTCATTTTCACTTTCACCTTCTCTGTTATTATTATTATCAGATGGTAACCACCTAGAATCACGGCAGCCTAACAAAAATACATACACAATTCACACATACATAAACACAGGATAAATGTGAGCATACACAATATAGATATAATATATAACATAAAGAGGCCTTTATTTGCCTCTTCGCCGTATCTGCTGTGTTTCCGTGCGATATTTTAATTCAGGAAGTGCCTGAAGCTTTTAAAAATGAATATGTCTTTAAAATAAGATCTACAGGCATTCTTTTTTTCGTCTTAGAGACTCAGAGCATTAGCTCAGCCCCCAGCCCATCCTACCAGTGCCTGGAAAAGACCAGGAGATTTGCAAAAGGAAAACTGAGTCTGACTTTCAGGTTTGAAAAAGTTGGCAAAAAGATCCGTGGAGATGAAGCCTTTACCTCTGCCGCGGGCGACCTGAGGTCCAAGCGTGTTTTTCCCTTTTCCTCCCTCAGAATTCCATACCGTTTCTTCTTAAGCGGTCACTCCTCGGTAAGATACCAGAGGATCTTATTCTGATCAGGAAGCTTGCTGCTTTATGATCTTGGAATGTAATGTTTTGTGTTCCTCAATTCCCTCAACTCTAAGATTACTTTCCTTTTGTGGGTCTTTGGTTCTACTCGGCTCTGTTAAAAGGCCTCCGCCTGCCAGTAAGATTATCGCTTTGACTTAAACCAAACTGATGGTTAAAATTTAGTCTCCAAAGAATTTGATCCGGGACTTGTGGCATCAGATTGGCTATCTGCATTAACTCATCTGACTTACTCGTTTTCTTAGCTTTCTGACACTGGACCGGCCAGAACTGTCTACTGGACGCCAATGCCACCTGTTGAAAAAAAAAAGATTCCTTCGATTCCCTGATGTTCAACAGTAGCTTTAATGGATTTTGGTCCCCCAAATCACATTTTGACTGTCTGATTGACTGAATTTGTCCAATGACCTGCCTGTTTAGGATTCTTGGAGAATATAAAGTTTTTTTGTTTATTTGTTTTCTGGAAGGAGATGGGGTTAAGGAAGAAAAGCTTATTTTCTACCTCCCCTCTCGACTTCCTCTCCGGATGCAAATAGGCTATGCAAATAAGTACTTCTCTTCATCTTCCTGGAAGTCTTAGCCGGCTCCCCCGCCTCCTCGCTCCATTTGTGAAATTGAAATGCGCGCATCTGGATCGCCTCAGCACCGAGACATAAAAACCAGACTCCTTGCAGCCATTATAAGTTCGGCTCCTCGGCGTCAGCTAGACTCGCTTCCTTTTCTAGGGCTTAGTCTAGACGGTGCCCGGAAAAAAAGGCAGTGATCCAGCGAGTTCAAGTTAATACTAGCAACTCCCCCTTTTCCCTAAGGAAAAAGCCTACCTGTGTGTATCAACCTGAATATTTTAAAAAGTGGTTTGGGGTATGCATATCTCCAATTGCCCCCTCATTTTCCCCTTTCTTTCAGTGTGTCAGTACTCAGTGTAGTGGCAGGTTTCGGGGGACCCATAGGCTAAGCAGGAGTCAGGACATCAAAGTCCCGAATCCAAATCCCCTCCCAGTTCTTAATTTGCTGTTTAAATGAACACCTTATTTCCGGGTTATCAGTTTTCTTATCTGAAAAAAAAAAAAAAGGATTGGAATAGTTCTACGATTTTTCTATATTCCTAAACTGGTTTTCTATAGTGCCAAGTAAAATGGATTGTGGTTGATTCAGCCCTTTCCCCCTACTTCTATTTTTAAAAAAAGAAAGAAAGAAAAGAAAAGAAAAGCTTCCAAATGCATGAACTGGTTTTCTTCGGCCTTGAACGCCTGACCTAAATGGTCTTTAATTAGAGCAGAAGAAAATACATCTCGCTTTCCTTTCCTCCCTCTAGTGCTCCATAACTTTCCTAATTAAAAAAAAAAAAATCCAACAACTAATTTCGTCTTTTGAGAACTTCCGACAGAGGATCTGCAGCCTCCAGCTATCTCTGTGACTGCCCCTCCTTTATTCCTCTAGTCTCCTGCCCCCAAAGGTTTGGGAGTCGCCAAGCTAAGGATCGGATCTCCGATATGGAGTTGGCCTCATTTTGGCAAACAAAGGAAGGGACTCCTTCCCCGTGTCCCGCCCCGCCCCCGCCAATCTGAGTTTCCCTCTCAGTTCCCCAGTGTAGGTCTTTGGACCTGAAGGCGACACACGTGTCATTCTCTGGGATTGGCCAGAAGTTCCAGCCACAGCAGGTTCGTCCCCCTTTCCGCATCACAGGAGGTGGGCTTCCGGCAGGGCAGAGACCCAGCTGTCTCCGAAATGAGAGTTAAGAGTCACGTCCCCTCCAAGGATAAGTTCGTCGTTGCTGCTTGTCTGAAATACACTGAAGAGAATCCTTCACTGTCCATTCCAGTGCTTTGCTGTTGAGTCACTAGGAAGGAGCCAGGATTTACTCCTATCATTTAAAATGGGTCTCTGCTGAAATTGGGCAGGAAATGAGTATTTTTTCCCTCCAGGCGTTCTTCAGAATCACCATTATGAAATCATTCATTCATTCTCTTTCCTCCCAAATAATTCCACACACGTATGAATTTGGGCTCACAGATACTTGCTTTCCATACACATACACACACGCTCTTTTTCTAAGAAGAGGGGCTGCCATGACTAATATGCCACTGAAATTGGGTGATTGAGGCGGTGGTCTAAAAAACTCCAGCGGAGAGAAAGAGAGAACACCCAAGCCTTTTTTCCTCTCTCCATCAAGGGGCATTTCAGTCTTAAGTAGGTTTGTTCCTGAATGAATGTTCGAAATAATTGCCTCAATTGTCCCATTCACTCTGTAGGTGTAGACATGGACCATTAATGTTTCCAGTGTCAGGGGCTTTGGGGAAAGACATTTTAAGCGAAATGGTCTTTGCTTCCTTGGGTGTGGGAGGACTTCGGACTTCTGATTTAATCATTATTTCTATTTAGACACAATGTCTCCTTAACTTAACGGTTTTAAGAGAATTGCCTGAAAGCACAAAGAGATTAACTGATTTGTTCTGGGACACAGCTAGTAAGTATGGTAGGTAGCACTTGAATTCAGGTCTTACTGATTCTAAGACAAATCTACTTTTCAAGGCTGCCTGCTATCAGGGGAGATTAGGAAAAGCATGAGGGGGTAGGGGTATATGAGGACCTTGCGTCCCATACATCTTCATAATTTTTTTTTTAATGTATACCCTGGTTCTTTCTCAGTCACCTCCATAGAGTGTTGATTGTGTTCCATGTTGGAGTAGGAATTTGGTGTGATTGGGGATTAGAAATTAAGAATATTAGGAATTGGGAAATAGAAAATCAAGTGTAAAGATTTTGTTGCTGTTGCTATTAGTTGTTTTCGATTCTTCTGTACTCCATTTGAGGTTTTTGTGGCAAAGATATTAAAGTATTTTGCTATTTCCTTCTCTTGCTCATTTCACAAGCAAAGAAACTCAGGCAAATAGGGTTAAGTGACTTGCCCAGAGTCACACAGCTAGTAAGTATCTAGGCTGAATTTGAACTCAGGCTCCAGGCCCTGCACTGTATCTAGCTGCCCTGAGTGATTTTAATTCCCACATAATTAAGAGAGTCCCTTATTGTGTGGGAAACTGCTACAATTAAACAGACTATTCACATTCTGAAACCAAATAGGTGAGAAAGAAAAAAAAAGTTTATATTGGATTGTCCTGAGATTTTACCACTTTCCCCTTCTTTTTGCATTCCTAATATTACATACTTTCCCCAACCTCCACCTATGTGGAAAGTTCTACATTGCTCTTAGGTGTGAAAATGAGGTATTTGAAGAATATCTCAAGAGCCAGAAGGGGTGCTGATGTTCATATTTGTACATCAGGGAAAGAAATTCTTCTTTTCTTTGATTAGAAAGCACTTCTGGATCTATTAAAAAAAAAAACAAAACACCTCAGAACAGAAAAAGCTGCAATCCTCCAAGTTCCTTACTCCTATAGGATTCTCATATCTGCTTTCATTTGCTTAGCTTCTTCAGCCATCCCACCTGATCCCCTCACCACAATCGTAATTTAATTATTTTTGCTTTGAGAGATCCCCTTCAACTTTTGCTTTATCCAACTGAAGTTGGATTCACTCTTCAAGATTTTCAAAGCTAGAGAGGGGTGGCCAGGCCTACTTGGTTTTCTCCCTTACTCTACCTGGATCCTGGGATTAAGCCTCAGAGATTCTCAGGAATAGGCTACAAGAGGGGATAGATCCTTCCCTAACTTTTACTGACTTTTAAGTCAAATGCTTATATATTTTACTGCTGCTTGTGTCTGTAAGGGAAACCTGGAGCATAAAATATTTACCCTCTCCTTCACCCCAGAATCATATTTATTCTAACAGCTTAGAGTTTCTGTACTTCAAAGGGATGGAAGAGAATAGGTGCTCACCCTTCTCAACACTTCTTGGATCTGGAGCCTGTGCTATTAGGACCTTTCTTCCCACTGATCAACACTTCCTCTATTCCTTTAATATTCCCCCAGGGGCTTCTTCCAGAAACTCTCTCCCTGGCTTAGTTCTCAGTTCCAGTTGGAGTCTTCCCTTTTTCTGATAGGATGAATCCTATGGAAGGGAGGAGAATAGTTTCCTATTTTCCTTTTTTCCCCTTCTCAACCTTCCCTCCAAATCCCACCCCACCCCCACCCCCCACTGAACTCCATGTCCAGAAGATGTCTTTTAAGGATTTCATAAAAATTCCTAGCATTTTCCACATAGAGAAAAAAAAATGAAAGCAACATTTCTGAGAACACAGGTTCTCTTTAAGGGGAAGGCTACATTTATTCTTCTGTTTGGAGGTGGATTGTGAAATGGTGGTAATGATCTATTTTTCTGCCCCAAAGTCTAAATCTAGAGTCTTTGATTTTCTTATGGCTTTCGATAAGCTATTCATTCTTCGAACCTTCTCTTTCTTTGTAAAAAGATGGAGTATCAAGAGTAATAGTCTTATCCTTTGAGGGTATCTGGTGTCAAAAGACTCAAAATTGAGTCCTAATTCTATTATGAGGATTCTCAGAATTTAGAGCTGGAGAAGGGACCTTGCAAATCACCACCCCAAATCCCTAATTTTGGAGGAATTGAGGAAACCAGTCCAGAGTGGGAAGGTGGCTTGCCCCAGGTCACACAGGAATTCCATCTAACCTAAGTACTTTCACTTCAAGTACAATGTTCTTGCCACTATCCATATCTGTCGAATAAGCCAGTTTACCTTTCTGGACCTCGGTGTCTTCATCTGTAAAATGAGAAGGTTTGACTATAAGGTTTGGGGCGGGGGGTAAGGGGGGAAATTCTTCCTAGCACTGACATTCTAAGAATCTGACTGTTTCCTTCTCTCTCCCAGTCCTCCTCTTCTATCCCCAAGTCGCTTAACTATGTTTGTCTTGCTTGGCAGAGGGCACCAAAGGCGATGTCCCAGGGGGCAACCGGCTAAGCGCCAGTTTAGGGCGGCCAGAGAAAGTGGAGCCCCTGCAACAAACGCCAGATCTTGGAACTGGAGAAAAAGAATTCCGTTTTAGTATGTATCTGACTCGTGAGCGCCGCCTAGAGATCAGCTGCAGCGTCAACCTGGCTGATAAAAGACAAATGAAAATTTGGTTCCAGAACCGTAGAAAGAAAATTAAACAAAACAAAACAAAACAAAAAACCGAGCCCCTACCACCAGGGAGTATCACCCTGGCAGCGCTGTTCTCCCTATGACAGGGACCTGGCCAACTCCCATGGGCGTGTTTACGTAAGTAGACAGGTCCGGGATTTGGGTGGGAAGGTGGAGAAGAGAGAGGAGCTGTATGTACTGTTGGGAGTGTTAGAAGCGATCTCTTTTGGGGATTACGGGGCAGAGGGAGCGGTAGCATTATTCTTCTGGTCCATTTCTACACTCGTAGTCACCATTTAATCTGAATCATATATCTTTCTCCTCCACCCAGACAATAATATTAATTTCAAGAACAATCGCTTCTATTTCCATAGCGCTTTGTAGTTAGAAAGCACTTTCCGTACCCCCTTCAACAATCCCTTGGCATAGATTTATTAGGGATTATCCCCTTTTTCGATCAAGAAAATAATCTCAGAGAGTTGAAGTCTATTCCCTTCTCTGATTGCTATTTTCCTCTAGGGGGGGGGGGAAGGAGGTATTTGGACTAGACAATTTCTAAATTCTTTTCCCCTAGAATCCTGCTTTGGGTCGATCTGTTTGCCATTCAGTTAATGAAGGAGAATGGGTTAAAGTTAAAGAAAAATGTTGCCCTGAATTATGTTAGTTCGACTCTTTAAATACATACCGATTTTTCCTGCTGATTTCCTAGATTAGAAAGTCAGTATTTTGGGGGGACGAAATACTCGAGACTTTAAAAAATGAAACATTGTCTACATGGCCCTAATTCACTACATGGTGTATATGGGCTTTCTAGCTGTTGCTAAACATCTTTGTATCTACACCTTTTTTTGTGGTTTTGATAGGAGAAGTTGATCTGTCTGGTTTTTGACATAATGAGGAATGAAGTGATGACATGGTTTGCACTATCACAAAGTTATATTAGGGCTTCTCAGAGTTCTCTTACATTCTTTGGGGAATTTGAAGAAGCTGCATATAATGGCTGGGTAATCTTGGTCTCTAGTCTTGGATGCCAACCATTTCCAGAGGCAGTACTGGTAAATGGGAAGGCTACTAAGAAGGTATCATAACAATATTTTAAATAAAAATATATTGCATTACAAAGAGATAAACTACTGAGACAACTGTAATGTGTAGGGGGAGGAGAAGGATATATAACTCAGAGCTGTTTGTATATCCTGTAACATTCATATTTATGTGGATAGAAACAGCTTCCTGTTTGAAAGCTATTCATGAATGCTCTCTCTCTCTCTCTCTCTCTCTCTCTCTCTCTCTCTCTCTCTCTCTCTCTCTCTCTCTCTCTCTCTCTGTGTGTGTGTGTGTGTGTGTGTGCACGCTTGTGTGTCTCTGTCTGTCTCTGTCTGTCTCTGTCTCTCTCGCTCCCCCTCCCTTCCTCTCTCCCTCTCTCCCTCACACAAGCACAATCTATCTGATTGATACCCTTGCCTCCACTCTTTCCCCAGTGTATATTCCATTTTTTTCTGCTTTCTCCATCCCCTTTCTTTTTCCCTCTCTAAAGAGAGAATAAAACTGTCCTTTCAGCATCCTTCCCCACTTTCTATCTTTCGGATATCATGGAGAATTAACCATCAAGAAGTCAGCCCAGAAAGAATAGTCCAATAATATGAATTTTTCTTGTTCAAAGGCTTTCCTCCTTTTTTTAAAAAGAGAAATAAAAAATCATCTGACTCTTCACAGCCTTTACTAAACAAGCAATAAAAGCCACTTTAGCCACAATTACCCAGAAAATTGAGGCTCCAGTGATGGATTCACAGGTCCCAGTGTTTTCTCTGTGTACATGGACAAGAAAGTAAGAGGAAAGGGTCTTTGAAAGCTGGTTATTACGATGCAGCTTGTATTGCAGTAACCTTCTGAGTTTAGGATCCTACATGTAGAAACATATCCTGAGAAACTGTCACTCAGGGAGGCTAACTAAATAATTGGGGCTCAACTTCATCTTTTTCCCCGGGAAATATTTTCATCCTGTAGGCAAGATAAGAGGTGGCTGAAATGATCCGAATAAAGGAGTGAATTTCTTTGCTTTGCTGAGGCAGATTTAGCTTCGATTTAGTTCCTCCTACTTAGTCAAAGTCATCAGAAGAACAGAACAGAAGAGGCTCAGTGGAAAAGGGGTGGGAGTTGGTTTGTAAAGTTAGTTCTCCTTTGCTGGCTATACTTACTTGGACTATCCCAAAAGCAAGGATGAAGAAGAAAAGAAAATCAACTATTTCCCCTTCGTCAACCCCGCCACCCCATACCCTAACAACGAAAACAAAGCCTAATCAATACAAATTACTGTGGAGGCAGCAGGTTTTTTGGATATGAGGCGTCCTAATTAGTCAGAATTAGGCCATGGCTGTAGTCACTCGTTCTGTCTCTTTCCTTTTGCTTTTTGGTACCCGGACCTACTCCCATATCCTTTCTCTTTAGGAGAAGCCCGCCCTCCCGACCCGTCCTTTATCCCACCCCACCCCCACCAGCTCCACTCTGCAAATAAATGCCCAAAGCAATGAATCAAGGCAAGGATTTCAATTATTTCTTCCTCATTCACTAAAATAAATTGAAAAAAATATTTTCCATCAAAATATTCAAATAACTGAAAGATAAAAATTGGTGAGGATGAAAGGATTCTTGCCCGGAAACAACTTCACTGGTAGATTGGAAGGAAGCCTGAGATGTGTAGTTTCCAACTGAAAAGAATCAAGGACAAAGCTCTTCGAACCCTAATTGGTCTCCGGCTGGAGTTTGACTCAAGAGTTTGGCCCGGAATTGCCGGTTTTCTCCTGTTTTCCCCATTATTTCACTAACCAAAGATCTGGCCCTAAAGTTCCATCGATCTGTCTCCTGTTTCTTCCTCCTCTCATTCCCTGCATCTCTGGTCAGGACTGAGTCAAACCTCTTTTGGAAACATTTAGCAGAGCCAAAAAGGTGGGGGTGGTGGGGGACGTAAAGTCAATATTCTAAATGGGGCCAGAGCTGGTTTTTCTCTCCCAGTACAAAGTACTATCTTCAGAGAAGAAAGGGACCTAGGCTGGTCCTTCTATTTCCCGCTCGTAAATTTGTTTCCCCTTCTTTTTAGCTTGCCCTACCCCCCAACTCCCAACCCCCAGTTGCTTTTCTTTTCTCCGCTCGAGGGGATGTAAACTGTTGGAAGTTCATCAACACGGTGAACTTTTATTGTATTTCCGGTACCTTAGATTTATACTTCGGCCCCACCCGGGCAGGGGGAGTTGAGGGGGAAGATTGAGACGTTAAGTTAGGCCCGACTATGTCTCCCTGTGGACTTCCTTGACTAGGCATTGCCCTTCACTCCCTTAGAGTGCTACCCTTTCTCAAAAACTTGAGTTTGGAGGTGGAGAACATGGAGGTGGATTTAATTCCTATATTCTTAGTCACTTTTTAAATAACTCGAACCCTCCTCTCCCCAACTCTCCACCAACGAATCAGCTTCTCAGGTAAGTAGAGTACTTTCTTGATCAGAGTTTAGCTACCCAATTTTTGTTGCGTTCGGGTGGGGGAGGGAAGATAGTCTATGTGAGAATGCATTGTGAGTTTGGAGAGAGGATCAATTGGAGAACAGTTTCTAAAAATTGAGATTAGGAAGCAAATGGAAGTTATTTTCGATGTCCCATTTTCCAAAGTCCAAAGCTCCTGTTGGAAATGTTGCTTTTAATATTTGACCCCAGTTGTCCTTCCTCCTTTAAAAGAAACTGCTATCTCATCCCATCCCTAATCCAAGCTAGCTCACTAAACTTCATGCCTTTACATGTTTTTTAATCCGCCCTCTATCTCTCCTTGTGAATCTTCTCTCTGTACCTTCTCTCGGTCTTTGACTTAACCTAATTGATCTTATTGGAGAAGATGGGCTGAAGATTTGGGGGGTTGGGCTGTCCTCCACATGGATTTTCATCATTTGAAACGGATTGTCCTTTGAATAGTTCAGAAACTTGGGGCAAAAGTTAAGCCAGATGGCAAGTGCAGACACCTTCTCTCGCGTTCACCTAGATTTTTTTTTTTTTTTTTAACGTCCTTTAATCTGTTGAGATCAAAAGCCGCTAGTTGGGAAGAGTGGATGCGAAGACAAGGTGGGGAACCATCATACTGAAGGGAAAATAAGGGATCGCTCTGTCTGCCAAGTTGCTTCTGCTTGTTTCACTTCAATCTAGCTGAGAATCTTTGAGGGAAAGAAGGGCGGAGGGTGATGCCCCCGGCAAATATGAAATCATTTCGCTTCTGATTTCCTGTCTCAAAATCGATTCTTTTGTTGCTTTTGTTTCCTAGCAACTGTTTTCTATTAAGAAAGAGGACTGAGGGGGAAAAGTTTTAACTCGCAACTGATGTCAGACAAAATGGCCCCGCAGGCCTCGCCTTGGATCAGTCAAGTCCCTGACGCAGAGCGCGGATGAGACTGCTCAGTGGGTTAGGTAGTTTCCTGTTGTTGGGCCTAGATTTCTAAACACAAGAACATTAAACCACCTGATTCACTGCAGTTACTGCTCCTCGGTCAGCCTGGCAGGGTCTGGGAGCCGGCAGGCACAAGGCGAAAGAGGGAAAGAACAGAGAACTCTGGAACCAGCCAAAGTTGGGGGAAGAACATGCTGGAAGAGAGCAGAATTAAGCACAAACTCCCTCCTGTTTCTCTCTCTCTCTCTCTCTCTCTCTCTCTCTCTCTCTCTCTCTCTCTCTCTCTCTCCCTTTCTCTCTCTCTCTCTCTCCCTTTCTCTCTCTCTCTTACTCTCTCTCTCTCTCTCTCTCTCTCTCTCTCTCCTCTCTCTCTCTCTCTCTCTCCCTCCCCTTTCTCTCTCTCTCTTTTACTCTCTCTTTTACTCTCTCTCTCTCTCACCCCCCCCCAAGTGAAGCTGAAGGTGGTGTCAAGAAAGAACAGTGGTGGCTCTTGGACTTGTCAAGCCCCAATAATGAAATTCTTAACGGGATTCGGACTCACCAAACTATATTGCTATGTTGCTGGAGATGATGTCGATGTATCTCGACCCTCAGGGAGTTGGCGACTGAAGAACTCGTTTGGGACATCAGTGTGAAAGTTCTTGTTCACTCTTAGTCTTCCAAAAACTACATAAGCCCCAAATCTCCAACTTTCAGGGTCAAGTATGCTGAAGAAATTGATTCCCCCAATTTTCAAATCCAACATTGATCCTCCTGAAGAAGCCCCAAATACTTTAGGCCGATAGGCTGGACTCAGAGTCCAGAAGGTGTTTTTTCCCCTTCCTAGGGGGTTACTTTATGCTACACTCGTAGCTAGTCAATCTAGTTGTTCTGTTTCTTTGGCAAGTAGGGAACCCATGTCTCTACTTCTGCAAATGGGGGAAGGGGAGAGAAGAGAGTTTTCAGAGCTATCCCAAGGTGAAGCAGGATGAGTGGGATTCTGCAAATTCTAGTATTGTGAGATATGCTGAGATTCCCAATAGGGGAGAAATGTGGAAGGCTTCTGACTTTTCCTTTCCTAGGGAGCAACCCACATTTTCTGAGTAATCCCTTGCTATGGACAGTGGGATACAAAAATAACCTTTCGAACTGGTCAACTATTGCAGGAGTTCATCAGCCCTCATTTTCATAAGTTATATAGAAAACTTGGTCACAAAATGTATCTCAGAGAAGGGAAACTACTAAGAGAGACGGATAGTTTCTTGAAAGAGTGTTGCATGGGGCTAAGCCCACTTCTGGATGAGAGACTTCAGATGGCAAGGCAGAGATTGGCGCTTAAATTTGTAAGGCACTCATAAATTTTAGGGTTTTTCAAGTTACTGTAGCTCTCTGCCTATGGGGTTGTTAAATTGTAAGGTGCTGAACTAATGGGGATAGGAGAAGATATAGAGGAAGTAAGAAAGCATAAGGGACTTTTGTTTCCAGCACTTAGTCTTCAACTGCCCCAGGCGGGGAGATCCTGCTAAGAGAGTAGGCAGTTCGTACAAAACAAGTAATGGAGAGCTCCACCCCAGAGTGCTACATGTGGGAATTTCTGGTCTCTGGTTAAAGAACCCCAACAATTTTTAAAAATCAAACCCGCCCTTTTCAGAGAGTACCAGATAAATCTTCCCCTAGATTTTTCCAAAGACCAATTCTCTTCCAGATCTGAGACTCAAGGATTGTGGAAAGTGGTCAGAGTTTTTCATTTTCTTAAACCTTATCTGACTTTTCTTTTGGACCATTTCAGCTCCTGTAAAGTTTTAGTTTGGCTCAGTGATTGCCGTCCACCCTCAACGGCCTTTACCCCCCCACCCCCACACCAATCCCTCCTGGAAAAGCATTGAAAAGAAAAAAAAAGGGGTGGGGAGGGAGAGAAATAAAGAATCTTTGGAAAGCAGAGAGGTTTACGACAACCACAGGTTTTATGGAAGTCATTCTGTAACAACCTTTTACCTGGAGCGGATCCTTCTCCGCCCAGTCTCTCGTCTTCCCTCCCCAGTCTCCCTTTGGTTCCTCTAATCCCTCACCCAAATTCACCTTTCATCTTCTCACTCAGATGCTGGTTGAGGCACAAAGTTGGTAAAAGTATCTGGAAGTCTCTGCAGAGGGATTCTACACACATCGGGGTACATTCTCTGCTACATGCAAGTGTGCAACGGTCCAACTTTTGCATGTCCAACTTTTGGAACATATATCTCTTTGAGACCACAAAAAAATTTTGGTGTCTTTCTGTGCTTCTCCGGAGAAATATCTTCTCTGCTTTTTGGGTCCCCCAAGAATACTGGTACCAGAGCAGAGCCTAGACAGAAAAACCCGGACCAGCTGAAGAAGTATGTGCACGCTCGTAAGTGATACATCAGGAGCTTCTAGGTAGACCTACCTAAATAACTAGTATACACACACACACACACACACACACACACACACGTGTGTGTATCCATATGTATATATGTGATTGTTGATAAAAAAAAAAAAAGGACAATTAAGGTCCATTCCTGCCCATAGATTAAAATAAACACATTTCTCTACTCTTTGTGTGTGCAAGAGTTGTAAAGAAGAGAATTACAAAATCCCCAGTCTCATGAGCCCATTTGTGTGTATTTCATTTACTTACAAAGGAAGGTCTGTGGATCTGAATTCTATTAAGAGCTAAGACGGATATACATAGAAACACAGTACATATGTATGCAATACATATGTGTGTGTAATATCGATTTTAGAGGCTTGCAACCAAGTCCAGACTACTGAGACGGGTTTCTTATTTTTCTTTATATTCTGTAGGAATCCTCTCAGTACTTTATAATTAAACTGTAAACATAAATTCGCATCTCTTTTCATCAGGATATATTGTTTATACACGGGGAAGCTCAGAGGTTAGACACATTCAGCTACCCAGTACAGCTTTATTAAGCATCTTCTACAGAAAGGGTACAAACACATGCACATATAATTTTATGGCACATTTATAAAATAGAATATTGGAAGACACATATAAAAAGGTACAAGTTTCGTTGTTATACATACAAGTCACTATCTGTTCTATGGTTGTACTCTTTATTTGCATGCACGTATTTCATAGATGCATATCTATATACAAATATAGTCAGTCAGAATATCTATCATAAGCATACACACTTCTTATATTCTCATGCATTATATATAATGTATGTATTATAGTACCGTGCCTTACAGAAATAGGAGGCACTAGACAAATGCTTGTTGCTTATGTGACACATAAAATATATGATATGCTTGCATTTTTTGTTTCCTTTTTTCCTCCTTTCTTGTTTTACCCACCCTCCTTCCCTTTTTTCTTTTTTCTTTCCTTTCCTTTCCTTTTCTATTCTATTTCTTTTTGGTCATTCTGTCTCACTGTCTCTCTTTCTCTCTCTGGATGTTAACAAGGGAATCTTCTAGCACTCAGTCAAGAGATCCTAGTACGAACTCACCCGAGATCCTTTGCCCAGTATCTCGGACTCCATTCTTCTCAAGAATTCCAGTCCATGGGCCCTCAAAGGGATGGAGAGAGTCAAATGGGAAGATGTTCTGGTTTCATAAGGGGCTTTCTCCTCGCTTCCAATCCCAGCTGACTGTGTTCAACCATAGATTCTATGCAGAAAATAGCAAGAGGCTGAGAGAGAGAAGATGGGTGTTCTGCCTATAAAATAAAAGATATTTTGCTTTTTAGTATTCTTTTGCTGTTTTGAAGGGGGGAAGGAAAGGAAATGTTTGATCACTTTCTTAGGATAATACAAGACTCAAATTACTCTCTAGAAAAAGCCTTTCAGAGTCCAATTCTGGGCTTCTAAAGCCATATTTAACAGTAGCAAAAATAATTATGATTGATCTCATTGGAAGAGAAATAAGATTTCTGCTCTGCATCCCGGGCCCCTCAGTCTTAGAATCCCTTCTTGCATAGACATTTATAACAAATTTATAATGATTTATAGTTATATAATATACAATTATTTTAAAGGAGCTTTCTGGGTCTAGATTTCACTTTATTTTTATTTATTTATTTTTGGTCTGAACCCACTCCCCAATTTAAATAAAAATAGTGGAGGACTTTAGAACTCAAGAGTCCCTATTTGGAGAACTGGGGTTTCCATAAGACTTTGCCCTGGATTTCTCTCTCCCTTAAAAGCTCTGTGGGGTGAATTCAGTCCCAAACCTTCAGTGGGAGAAAATTTTACACACACATACACACACACACACACACACACACACACACACACACACACAAACACATATACAAACTGAAGTAGAAGCTCCTGATCCCCTCCAAAAGGGGGAAAGAGGTACATAAGTTGCAGTCCCCCAAATAATTGCCTCCCATTGTTAGGGCTCCCATGTAGAATTTCTCCAGTCCCCCTAACCCACGCTGATCACCCTAATTCAGACACCAAACTAGAAAAGAAACCTTTATCTCTCGGGACTTCTTCAGATTTGCCCCAATTTTTCTGGGAGTAAGAAACACAGAGGTCCTAACCCTTACAGTCCTCTTTCCTCTGCTTATTTTTGAGCACGTAAAAAAAAAATTTAATGAGGTTTGCCAGTCGAAATAGATTACCCGGCCTCTGAATCCTGAAAGCAGAACAGAGACTATCAACCGACTGAGACAGAAGGGCTAAGGAGCCTCAGGAGGAAATAGCCTAGCCGACCAGCTCGGATTCGCGTGTATATATCTGTATATGTGTGTGTATTATATGCATACATTTATATGTACATGTATATTTATACACATGCACACCTGGATATGACACACATATACATATTATATGTATATAGTATGTATTATATACTTATATCTTAGTCTACAGCCTCTACGTCCGTTTGTGTTCTAATTTATATACTACAGAAAATTATATACTCTGCTCTGCCATGGTTCATAACGCGGTTATTTATGGTAGGGGAGGAGAGCTTTTTTTTTCCTCGGGAATATATTACAGGTAAGCCGACAGAAGGCTCCATCCGTCTCGCAAATAGAGAACAGGTGTTTTAAGTTTAATATTGATTCAGGGCTGCTCTTTGCTCGCCTTCTCCCTCTCTCCCTCTCTCTCTGCTCCAGCCTTGCTTCTTCTTTTCCGGGCTCTGCCAAGCATCCCTGAGCCAGTTAGGGGCAAACCACACTATCCGAAGGCGTCTGGGGAAAAACCCCGTGGATCCTCGTGTTCTTGGGCCCTGGATCCATTGGACTGTCGCCCTCGGGAGCGCTAGGTTCGAGGAGGAGGGGATGGGGGTGGAGATGGTAGGGCAGTATTAGATGCCAGAATTGATCTTTAAAAAATCATTTTGGAATCGCCATCATGGAAAGAAATATGGCGCTTCGCCCTCGTATTTCACATGTAATGACACAAGATGGCTTCATTTGGAAAGAAAAAGGGGGAGGAAGGGAGGAGGAAGGGAAGAGTCGCTCCCCCCAAAGATGACCCGAAGGCAGAGAAAAATCGAAAAATCATAAGTTGGAATGACCCTCTATCCTTTTGTTAAGGGAGCCTGAGATAACAGGGCTGCTAGAGAGTTGGAACTGGAGACAGCTTGCTCTAATCCCCCCCCACCCCCCCCCCCCGGCCTCCTCAAAACTCTTCTTGCTGCAGAGGGATTAAGCTTTTCAAGACATTTGCTCAGGCCACTGAGACTTTCAACACCTCACTTTGAAAACACCCCACATCAGCAACCCCGAAAAAAAAAAACACCATCCTGATACAAAGTAATAATATTCCAATAAAGTTATCTCCCTTTGCTTCTCCTCCCTTTCTTCCACACCACACTTTCCTAGAGTGGATCCCAAACTTCTTGCGGCTCCCCAACTAAGGAGCAGACCACTGAGGGTTTTCCTAGAAGGAGGAGGAGGAGAGGAAGGTTGGTGAGATGGGAGACGAACCAAGGTGTTGGTCGGGCCTCTCAAGTGCCCGCGAAGTTTATCTCAGTTAAATGCGCGCTTCGGAAGCGCCGGCTAGGCTACTAGGGAGGTGGGAGGCCATTTCTTCAACCTTTTCTCGGCTGCCTCATGATTGCCTTCCGGAAGGAGATTGTGGTAACCTGCCTTAGAGAAGCTGATTCAGGAAGAAAAGAGAGGAGAGGACCTATACCTCCCTCATTCTCCATTGCAATCTCAAATTGTGGGACTGGGGGCCTCAAGGACAAGTGGAAAATTGTAAATTGCTACTTTTCCAATCCAAAGGTGCAGCACACATCGAGGGCCCATGTTACTAGCCCTTCCCTTCTCCAACTGAAGTGACACCCAAAATACTGACCAATAGCTCTTCCTATGACAGGATCCGATTAACTTTGTGGGCTTGGGGGGGGGGCACAGAGAGGTATAAACTGCAGGGAAGTTCTCTGCATTTTCGTCTAGACCACTCAGCCTCCATCCCTTCAGGACAAAATCAGAGGCATCTTGAGTTAAGTTTTTATTGAACACTACCCGGCGCAAGTTTCCCGTGTCCCGTTTACTGTATTTTACTAACCCATTAAACTCAGGATGAGCTCTGATTTCAAGCGGGGTAGCTGCTGGACTGGTCCCTCATTCTCTTCCGTTGTTGTTGTTTATTTATTTATTTATTTTTTGGTGGGGAGAGAATTTTTCTTCAGTTATTAAGGAAACAAGGGAGGCCGAGCTTTGGGTACTGTCAGTCCCGCTCCACCCAAAATAAGCGCAGTAAATATTTTAAAAGCCAGGTCACTCATTCCCCCCTCCCCAAATTCCTCACTTTGTGTCTCTGTGTATGTCTCTATCTCTTCTTTCATTAGCTCATTCCGTTTTTCTTCAATCTCAAACGACTCAGCTTTTAAACAAGAATAAATTCATATTTGAGTAGCTTGGGGAAAGGAAAGGAGGCCTTGACAGGGTGGGAGAGTGAGGAGTAGGAGTGTGAAGGAGCGGAAACCATCTATTTTTTAATTATTCCTTAGGATCTCTCCGGCTGCTCTCCAGGCTGGGGTCCTTTCCCTTTGCGACCCGCCAGGGGAGAGTGCTGAGCAGTCAGAGTCCCTCCAACGAAGCTCACAGCTCTCTCCGCCCGTTCCCCCACCCCCGCCCATGTTGAGAGTTTAAACCCCCCTTCCTCCAAACGGGGGGGACCCCGGGCGGCCGGCGGCTCGGGCTGAGGTTACGTGGTCGCTGGAGCCCTGACGTGTTGCCACATTGCATAAAACAATTCATCCTTGATATGGAATGCAGCGCGGATGACAGCGGGAGCGCAGCCCCCTCGCTCGATTGATTTACGTCGAAGCTGACGCTTTATCAGGCAGTCGGAAAAACTTTGACCAATCATTTTGCAAGAAGCGCCGAGCCCGGCTGCTCAACTGTACTTTGTTGGCTGAGAAGTTGAGCAGGGGGTGGGGGTGGGTGGGTGGGGGGTTGGGGGGTCGCGTCCAAACCCTCAGACCTGTCCTGTAGCCACCTCTCCCGATATAGGGCGCCTCCGCGCTAGCGCTTCCCTTCCCTGAAAACGCTCCCTGTATAATGTCTGAGAATGTCCATTTCTGGGACGCTTAGCAGTTATTATGTTGACTCGATCATAAGTCACGAGAGTGAAGACGCGCCTCCAGCCAAGTTTCCTTCCGGCCAATACACGAGTCCTCGCCAAGCCGGCCACGCGGAGCATCTCGAATTCCCCTCCTGTAGTTTCCAGCCCAAAGCTCCTGTCTTCAGCGCCTCGTGGACGCCTCTGAGCCCTCACTCGTCGGGGAGCCTCCCTTCTGTCTACCACCCGTATATCCAACACCAGAGCGTCCCGCCTTCGGAGAGCAGGTATCTCCGCACCTGGTTGGAGCCGGTGCCCAGGAGCGAGGGGGGGCCGGGGCAGCCCCTGGTGAAAGCCGAGCCGCTGCTGGGGGGCTCAGGGGAGCTCCTTAAGCAGGGCACCCCGGAGTACAATTTAGAAACTTCGTCCGGAAGGGAAGCTATCCTATCTAATCAAAGACCCGGCTACGGAGACAATAAACTTTGTGAA
The DNA here is from genome assembly GCF_016432865.1 of Antechinus flavipes. Lineage (NCBI taxonomy): Eukaryota > Metazoa > Chordata > Mammalia > Dasyuromorphia > Dasyuridae > Antechinus > Antechinus flavipes. The sequence goes on along the minus strand of NC_067401.1, from coordinate 137,213,525 downwards.
GGAAGCGAAGACAAAGAGAGGCCTGATCAAAGTAAGTTATAAAAAGTGAGGAAATGCCAAGGCAGCTAGAGAGCGAAGGGTGGGAGGGAAGAGGTGGGGAGTTGGGAGGGAGGTAATAAACCCCGGACAATGTAAAGTTACAACGGTGTCGGGCGGAGAGAGTGAGAAGGAAGGAGGGCGGGATACTCGGAAGTGGGGCAGGCCAACTACCCTGGGAGGCGGGAAAGGGGGTAGATGTGGCAGTCCCCTTAAAATTCTAGGAGGAGCTTTGTCCAGGCTATAAGCACAAGCTGGACCAGTTTTCCGAGTTTTCTTTTCCCTTTCTTTTTTCTTTCCTTTCTCTCCCGTGCTCGAAGGCGGGGAGCTGCTGGCTGGATTGGAGCGAAGTTGGAGGGGGAGAGGGCCACTGAACTGGCAAGGAGAGAGTCAGGGACCAGGGGGAGCAAAACAAGACGTAAGGGGAAACTGGGAAGCTTCGAAGAGATCCCTGGCCCCGAGACTTAAGCTGTTAAGTTCGCTCTGACCGTGAAAGTGTGTGAATGGGAGGTTCTAGGGACAACTAGAGCGCTCGTATTTCTTAAATTAAATTCACTGTCGGTGAAATTAATATTTCTGAGATGCGCGCAAACAGTAAAAACAAATAGCTAAGAGGGGAAGGACTGGAAGGAGGGTGGGGCGCCTCATTAGGGTTTTATTTGAGATGCAACAGCTTGGTGAATTGTTCGAACTGGATCACGCGCCGCTTCCGTCCCCTGTTTGCGGGAGGGAAGGAGGAAAAGATGAAGGAAAAGGATAAAAACACAAGCAATAATAGTCCCAAGACTTCCGCCCTCCTCCCGTTCCAGTCTTTCCACAGTCTTTTCAGCTCCGCCTCGCCAGCTCCCCCTCCGGGCTGGGAGTTAATGTAGGCACGGCCGCAGCAAGCCTGGAAAGCCAGAAAGGAAGCCTCGCGCCTCCTGGATGTCTTCCTGGTCGCTCTGCGCTTGAGCCAGTCCACATAGTCCGTGCTTCTTTTTCAGCGGAGCATGATTCACTTTACCCAGCCCTAAACTTTTCCCTCAGGGGTGCCCCGCCCAGTGCCTCTGTGGGTTGTAGCATTACGTTTTATTTAGAACGCTTTGACACCTCAGGGAGCTTTTCTAAACTTCCCGGGACCTATAGCTCCTGGTACACAGGTCAAAATCCCAAATTTAGATTAAAGAGCTGATGGAGTTGACTGCGTGTGAGGAGGCTCAAGGGCAGCTCAACTTTTCTGAATATAACTTGTCTTGCATTGCTCCCCTTTCTCCCCGCCCCCCCAAAAAACCCTCCAGGAATATTCCTTTCCGAATTCTACAGTCTTTCAGAAGTAGCAAGTCCCCTGGTATTGCCCGCCTGTCCCCATTTTTGAGATTGAATAGGGGAAGTAAGGTAGGAGATACTTGGGCAAAAACCAAGCCTCTAAACAATAAACAAAGCGGAGACAAGATGTGACAAGGTTCTCTCTCTCTCTCCTTCTCTCTCTCTCTCTCTCTCTCTCTCTCTCTCTCTCCTCTCTCTCTCTCTCTCTCTCTCTCTCTCTCTCTCTCTCTCTCTCTCTCTCTCTCCTCTCTCTCTCTCTTCTCTCTCTCTCTCTTCTCTCTCTCTCCTTCTCTCTCTCTCTCTCTCTCTCTCTCTCTCTCTCTCTCTCTCTCTCTCTCCCTCCCTCCCTCCCTCCCTTTTCTCTCTGCCTCTGTCTTTCCGTTGGGACTAAGTATACAATTTACAGTTCTGGCTCCCCTCTGTCTGATTCCCCATGGTTTTTCCACGCCACAGTGGTCTGGAGAGGGATGGCAATAAGGGGTGGGGGCTCAGGAGGTGGCTCAGCAGGGTTAGAGTTGGGGTCAACTCTGTTGGAAAAGACGACCCCCCTCAGCCCTCTCTACTGAACAAATGTCCCCCTCGAACTGGCGGGACTGAAAGGGAAATAGTTCGTATTTAGGACACCCACACTGCCTCCCCCAAAGCCTCAAACTCGGCCTCGAAATCCCATTAAAGAGAGGGAGCAGCTTCGCCAGCATCAATTATTAACAGCTTTCTTCCTCTTTAATATTTAATGTTGCTCCATGTCCCAGCCCAGTCAATCACATTAAGGAAATAGCGCAGCAAATTGGTGAGACACGGTACTTATAGCGTCAGATTAACCGGATTATTTTAAAATATTCAGGGGATTCCATTTCGGGAGAGGAAACCAACCCAGATCGGCTGTTGTTCCCCACTGGTTCATCTTTTGTTTTCAAGAATTCGAAAAGAATCATAGGGAGAAGGGGACAGAGAAGAGGGTTGTCTCTTAATTTTTGTTTTGTTTCTTTTCCTCCTGATTCTTCTCCCCCTCTCTCCCATCTTTGCGCACAGTATGGCATTGGACAAAGTAGGTGTTCATGGGGGATGGGATAGGGAGAGACTTGAGACTAGGGCTCTGGCTCCCCCGCCCCACCCCTCCTCAATTTCCCTGAATATTTTCTCTGAACCTTGGCTTAACCAAACTCTGAGGCCTAGAGAGGCCAAGGTGAGAATATTGCAATCATAAGTTATTTCAGAGCCACCGGCAAAGTCGCGTGGGATGGAGTTGACAAATGGTTGCAATTGGAATGTGTGTGTCTATGTACTCGTGTGCCCCTGTGCCTGTGAATTTGGGTGTTCCTGTGTATGTTTTGACACTAACACACAAGTCCCCTGAGACTTGGCAGGAGCTCAGGGCAATTTCCATAAGGTGGTATTGAAGAGAACTCAGTTTTGTTCTGACCCCAAATCTCCGGCTCCCTGTCAAGCATATTACCCCCTTTTCTCTCATCTTGCCATGTCCTTTTACAGTTTTCTAATCCTGAGCAATATAGAAGAGAACTTTTTAATTCTATCCGGTTTAGAAAAAAGCTGTAGTCTCTTGGGAAGTGTTTGAGATTTGGGTTGGAGGAGAAAGAGGTAAGAGCTCGTTACCAGTCAAGAAAATCTGAACCAGATAAGTGTCATAAAGCACTATATAATCGTTGGCCGTCATTATTTATTATTAATTTCTTAATGGTCCATTTTAGGTGAATTCCCACTTCTAGGTGATGACTTGGAGTGAGGCGGGGAGGACAGATGAACAAACTGGGTATTTATTGTCCCCTTGAACTACTAAGGCCCTGAATGGATGTGAAGTACTGATAGAAGTGGGACAGGCCAGGGGCCATATCCTGAAACTATAAAGGTTGGGGGAATTGAGTCTCTTCCTGGCCATCTTTCTCTTCCTCTCTTTTGATTCTATCGCTCCTTCTCTTTCAGCCAATCCCTCTGCCAACTGGTTGCATGCCCGCTCCTCCAGGAAAAAGCGATGCCCTTACACCAAATACCAGACGCTGGAATTAGAGAAGGAGTTTCTATTCAATATGTACCTCACGAGGGACCGTAGGCACGAGGTGGCCAGACTCCTCAACTTGAGTGAGAGACAAGTCAAAATCTGGTTTCAAAACCGACGGATGAAAATGAAGAAAATGAATAAGGAACAAGGCAAAGAATAGACAGCTCGAGCCTCTCTACCCCCTTCCCACGCCCTCAACTTAGCCCCTCACTTCCATCGAATCTTATTTATAAGAGATGGTTAGCAACACAATGTTACCAGAGTTTCAATCATGTAAGCGGGGAGGGGGTTTCTTTCTATTGCAGATTTTATCTGCGCCCCAAACCTTTTTTCCTCCCTTCTCCTCCCTCTTTGGATTCTCCAGTTTCCTAGCTGAAGATGCTTTTGGAAACTCCAAGATAGAGCAGTAAAATTGGAGATAAGGAGCATATTTGGTTTAGAAAGTAGATGTAACCAGCTCAGATATTTTTAGCAGAATGGGAAAATATGTCCCAAACAGTCTGGCCGCCTCCTTCCATCCCTGCATTGAGTTAGAACACCAATTTTGCTGGCCACACAGAAACCCGCTCTTGGAGAACCTTTAATACATAAGCCCGATAGATGCCTGTATGATACACGAGTGAACACGAATGAAACACCGATCACATAATTCGAATTGCGGACTGCTCACAAACACACACTGTTCATACATAAAATATATAATCTACATATACAGCTCAACATCCCTAAACAAGCTTCCCTCAAATTGAACAAACGCAGGTATAGGGACGCACAATTATACTTAAAATCCTTGAAGGCTCTCCTTCCAGGATACAGTTCTGCAAAAAGATCTGGTGCAATCCCTGCCTTCTCGCGCCTCCCCTCCCTCCCCCAGGTACATCCTAAGAGTTGTTCTTAGAATCGAAGACTCATCTCTTCATACTTGCCCACAGAAAATCGCTAGTTTATTAGAACAAACACATATACCTACCAGAAAACGCTGCCCAGAGCTAGAAGCTGAGGTGGGGTGTGGTTAGAGCAAAGTGGGTCTTGTTCGAATTCACTGTCTCCAGATCCCTTACCTAGATCCCTTCCTGACATAGTCCTGGTATTTTTATGGTAAAACTAGAACTATTACCCGGTCCTTTCTTTCCATCTTCTTCTTCTCCATACCTTCATTTTTGTTTTTGTTCTGTATTGCGAAATGCCAGACCATGCCCTGCAGCCTTCTCAGTTCCGAGCACTTCTCTAGGCCCTGAACCTTGGAATACTCCAGTCCCAGCCCGGACAAACTGTCTAATTAATACCTTGGAGAGTAAACTCAGCTCCCTCTAGTCACTTCACCCGGCGCTCTATTCACCGAGGCAAGGCGGGAGACTCAGATTTGTAATTTATTGTGAATCGATTCCCTCCTCTCTCCCTTCCAAGAGGAACTGTGAATAACAAAACTCAGTTGTGAATTCAGTAAGGACCTGCAAAGGTCTTCTCTTTTCCCTTCATATCATTTTGTTTCTGGTCCAACATGCCCTCAAAAAGCCAGTGGAATCTGTGGACTCCCGAAGTTTCCTCTCGGAAGGAAATGGTTGGTCCCGCTGTATTCCATCTCGTCCTGGAAAAAGAATCCCGAGACCCTCTGAGCGGCGCAGAGGATCCGGACTCGGTCTCAAACTTGGGACCACCAGTGTACCAAGACGACTTCCCCTAGACCTAGTCCCGAGTGGAAAGGACAAATGGGAGTCTTCATAGAGACAAACTAATGCTTTTTTTCCCGTCCCCCTTCCGTCCCTCCCCATACTCGCATTCCCCAAACCGGGGTTTGGAGGAACCATCTCTCCTTGTCCCCCGGCTGCTCGAAGGGGAAACTCGCTTAGAACTTTTTGCTATGTCGGTGGGTGTTGTAATGTTGTGTCAGTGTTTGTGCTTTTTTAGGGGGTGATCCTGCCTCCGGATTTCGGTTGCCACTTATTTTGGGGAGGGGGAGGGGAAGAAGAGGGGAAGGGAGGGGGTAAGTATAGCTCTCAGAGTGTTCGTTTTGGAAGAAAAAAGAGGAAAGAATCCCCCCTCAAATATATATATATATATCTCAAAATAAATCTCTTTTGCGTGTATCTCTTGTTTCTCCTCTCACCCGCCTAAGACACTGCCTTGTTCCCGGGAAGACTGTTTGGGGATATTATCAGATTTCTCTGAGGTGGAATTGCCTTAACCTTATAGAAGGAGAGTTGGGGATCTATCTCTCCATTTCCACCCCCACCATTCCCACTCCTAGAAACGATGGGCTCTATATTTGCTTTCAGGAACTGAGCTTCTAAATTGGGAAGCCCGAGTTCTAATCCAGTAAAGGAGAGAAAGGAAAAGATATGAAAGAAATGGTTATGAGTTTGGGGGAGAGTTGAGTCTCTCTCTCTCTCTCTCTCTCTCTCTCTCTCTCTCTCTCTCTCTCTCTCTCTCTCTCTCTCTCTCTTTCTCTTTCTCCGCACCTACCCATATCTTTGCTCCAGGCATCCCTGCTGCTTCTCCCCAGTCTAAACCATTTTACTGGGACTAAAACAACTGCCTAAGTACCGACTTCCCTCTTTTTCCGGTTTCCTTCTTGTCTTGAACAAATCATGCCCGCGATAAAGAATGTCACCTTTAGGTAGTCATAGGTAAATAATTGCGGAGTAAATACTTAGGGCCCAGTAAAATTATTACCCTTCCAATGTAGAATCCTCATCCATAGGATCAACTGGGATTAGCTTTTCTTAACTAGTTTGCTGTAAGCGGGAATTCCTAGAGTCGGAAAAGGATTGTTTCTTCCAGATTTCCCTAGGAGGAAAACCATACTCTTCAGAAGATCCGTGGAATTATTCCAGTGCCCCATCTCTGTTCTCTAAGGGAAAAAAAAAATGAGGTCCCTACCAGGCCAAGGGTTTCTCATTTGGATTCATTTGGAAAAGTCCTCTCCTCGATCTGTCTTTCCTGTATCCTTTCTTCACTTAGTCTGCTTAGCTTTTTCAGAACATGAGATTTGGAGTGCTTTCTAAGGATGCCTTCTTTAAGATTTTTATTTTCCTTTGCTTTACCTCAACCACAAGCAGCAATCAGGAAGTGTACTCTTAGAAAGTATGAGAGACTGTGCTGGGAACTTGAAAGATCTATTTTTCTTTCCAGGACCCCTTTCGAGAACCATAGGTTTGGTTTCTTGAGGTTCTGTGTCCCCACTTTCTGTTGGACTTCGATTACCTCTCAATCTTGGAGCAATCACCACACCCATTCCTTCTAGCTAAAAGTTTGTAATTATTTTTGGTGTTGCTTCACTGCCTAGGTTGGTCTGACTTGGGTATACCAGAGAGTCTTGCATCTGACCTCAGTCCAAACTGCTAGTCGATCTGCTGATGCCAGCCCCTTTCTTTCTTTCTTTCTTTTTTTCTTTCTTTCTTTCTTTCTTTCTTTCTTTCTTTCTTTCTTTCTTTCTTTCTTTCTTTCTTTCTTTCTTTCTTTCTTTCTTTTTTTAAAACTCTCTAAGGGTTGTAAGGGGAGAGAGATAACCCAGGAATAAAGAGTCCAGAAAATTAAATGGCGGTCTACTCCCCTCAAACTAAGAAAAATAAATAAATGGGAATGAGAACTATATTAAGAGAGAGAAATCTGGAAGTCTGTGTTAAGGGATTTCCTTCACACCCTGTAGATATTCTAAGTAATAGAAAATACAGGCTTTTATTATATATCGTAGAAAATATATTACATGCATAGTAATTGGCCCCGGTCCTGCTGATGCGGCTCTGTGGTCGGCAGATAGCGCTGAGCTCTTCTCCACTGTGAGGAGAGCGGACATCAGCAGGAAACAGAGCTAGGGAACCAGAGAAAAGGGACTTCTCTGCAGTGGCGCCGGGGTCCTACGCATGGGAGGTGGCTACTTTGAAGGGGAAAACAAAGAAGGGAGAGAGATGACTTGTGAAGAGAAGAGATTGGGAAGTCACTTGTCACTGAAGAGAAGGAAAATACAGGGAGAGTGAGAGGGACGCAAAGAGACCCCGAGAGCGAATTCAATGCAGTGTGCGCTGCAGTAAAAGAATATGACCGCTATAAAACTTTATAGCGTAGAAATTTCTGAAGGTTAAGAAACTAAATAGCAGCAAAGCAAACAGTGAGCGGAAACTTTCCGGTTCTCCCAAATTAGCGCTGGGACTGAGGCAGGGGGTGGGGGTGGGGATGGGTAGGGGCAAAGACTACATCTGTGGATACCTCGAAGTTTCACACACACACATACTCAGGGTGGCGTAGGATGTGGGGTGAGAGGAGGGGGAAGGGAAAAGGGGCAACAAGGAAAAAAGAAAGGGGGGAGGAGAGAAGGGGACTGTTGTCACAGACGCTTTAGATATAGCATTCCGGACTCATCTCTTTGTTCTCTCCCCCCACCCCCCCACTCCACCTCCCACCCCTCTATCCCTTAGCAATTGCAGGCTCCTAGAATTGGGAGTCATAAACGGATACAAACACACACACACACACACACACACACACACACAAGTTAAGGCGAGACGTCTGGATCGGGACAGGCTCTGATCTATTTACAGCCCCTCTCCCCTCTCGTCCTCTCCGTCCCTTTTTCCCTATAGAAAGCCCAATTGTTTAGTCTCAGGGTCCGAAACAATTGTGTGGCTTTTCAAAAGCGTTCATTCCACACCGCCCACCCCCACCCCCCCACCCCTCAATCCTCGTATGGTCCATAAACGTTGCAGCACTGGATGCTTCCAGGCAGAAGGGGCGGGGGAGAGGATGAAGAGAAAACAGCTTATGTCTTCTTTTATTCATTCTCTCTCTCTCTCTCTCTCTCTCTCTCTCTCTCTCTCTCTCTCTCTCTCCCTGCTTATCCTCAAAACCTCATGAACCATTTCCTGATTTCAACACTTTCTCTTCCTTTCTCATTCCTCCTCCCTTTGCTGATAACGAAAGATTGTGGGTTGGTTTGTTTGTTTGTTTTCCTCCCCTTCCTTTCCCTTCTTTCTCCCGGCAATCAGGTTGGACTGCTGCCCCAGGTCGGACCTTGTCGAGGACAGACCGCTAGATGGAGCCCTTGCTCCATGCTAAAATCCCCGGAGCGCTGGCTCTAGGGCACCGAGGCTTTACCCAACACCTTAATCCCCCAGAAGCTAGTAAATTGTATATTTACTGAAAGTCATGAATCATTTGAACATAATGAAAATATCAGGTTAATTGTGATCTTTCCCAATTTTGTGTGTATATGTAACATACATACGTATATATAATATAAATATTTGTTCCTACCTTTCGTAGAAAATAAGGAATTACAATCCCACTAAGAGGAGAAATCTATCCCCGTTCTCCAAGAGGAAGGCTTGATAGGGGTCGATCAAATGTGTTTAAAATGGACATTAAACCACTAATAATGTGTTCAGATAAATGTGAGACAGCGGTTCTGAAATATAGGATTTTTTAGGGATATAAGTGAATGTCCTTCTATAAGAAGTAGAACAAGTGAAAATCAGTAGAGATAGGAGGAAGGTCCAGAGGTGTTAGAGAGAAGGCAGTTTCAGGATAAAGCTTGCCCTCTAGGATTCGGATGTGGGGCCTCCAAGCTGGCTGTAGGAAAGACAGGTTGAAAAGGAAAAAGGCTGAGTAACGATCTTTTCTTGAGGATCAGAGTAAAGGTGTTTGTGGGATACCCTCTGGAATTTTGTTCCTCTTGCAACAATGAAATTAGAGGAGTGCGTCTCTGGAATACAATGGATTTGAAATGTTTGCCTATTTTTGTACTCTGTCGGGCCACCTACTTACCTGCCTGCCTACCCACTTATCTATATAGATATAATAAGGTTCCTGAGGGCTTCAAATGGTTGTTCTTCCTGAAACTGAGGGGCAATCTAGACTTCTCTAGTTCCTATTTTGATGATGGGAACATAGGTGTTTGAAAATGTCCCTTTCCTTTTGTTTCTGTTTTTCTTAAATGTCTAAGTCTGTCCGATTTCATCAAGAAGAAATACTGAGCTATCTAGCTATTTGGGATACTTGGGAGGGATGGAGGAGAAGAAGCTATTGCTTTTTGCTACTTTAAGGTCAGAGTTCTTGATCTGGAAAGATCTGGGTTGGAAATATCCTCTGGGGTTACTATCCTCCTTGACTCCGCACGATCAGACTTGCCCGGCAATTCTGTTGCCCTTCCCCAATTTCAGTTCTATCCTACCCTACCCCGAGAGCGAAATGAGAAGGCTTTGACCGTACAGCATTGATTAGCACAGGAATTCCCGTGTCTCACTGCCCGAGTGAGGACACAGACTGAAAATTCAGTTTTTCCCTCAGCTTTACACCTCCCTAATAAATCTAGTCTCCATTGGGTGTTTATGAATTCTCTTCTCTCATTCTTCCTTGTTTTCTCTTATAATAGAAACATTTTCTTTTCTTTGGGAATCTGTGGTACAGTAGTGAGATGATTTAGGAGGAGCCTTCCCCGCTCATAGTGAATTCCTGCCTTGCTGGTGAGTTCACTCATGCCATAACCATAAAAAGCTTCCGAACTTGAAAAAAATGCTAACTTCCTATAACAGCTCCACTCTCAGCCTTTGCCCCCGAGTTTTCCCTGGCTCCCTTCTTTATCTGAGCCCTCTTTGTCTCCTCTCCTTTTCTCTGCTCCTTTTTGCCTCTCTCCCCCTTTCTCTTCTCTTTCTCCTATTTTCCAGAATCCACTATTGAGTTTCTCTTGGAAATTCTGCAGCAGCTTAAGTAGCAGGGGTATAGACATTTAGAATGAGATTAGCTGTGGATAGGGAGACGGAAAATGGGGGGGAGGCTCAAAGATGAGAGTAGCACTTCTTATTTAAAACCAAAGCGATAAGTGGGGAAAAAGAAGAATGTCCCAAAGACTCTGGAAAAAATACAGGCCTAAGCCAAGTTTGGAGAAGTGTACAAGAAGATATTTCATTTCAATTAAAACAAAAACGAAAAAGCTAATGTCTTGAATACAAATCCATTTATTTTACACACACCCCCCCCAAAGGCAAACGATCTCAAGAAAGAAATGGGCCGTCTGTCCAGAGCCAGGGCACCCCATGGTAGTCAGGGAGGAGGCAGAAAAAAGGCATATTGAATACCGATAGATCCTGGCCATTAGAACTGCACCCAGGCCTCCTTATAATACCTTTCGCAGAGCCGGGTTTTCTGGGCCAAGTGGAACCCGGCTGCAGACCTAAGATTAGAAGAATGTCCAAACTTCCTTCCTCTCTGTTTCCCAAACACACACCTTTCTTAACTCTAGGTCAGGAGGTGGCAGTGGCCTAGTTGATCTATTTTCAGGCCCCCTCCTAAATAAACCATCCCCTCCGCTTTACAGTCGGAGCTCAAAGCCGCCCCTAGTATTGAGTAATCGAGGTATAAGCTGGTAGCCAGTTCGGCATCAAAGCTGGATAAGAAGCTAGTACCTCAAAAGATAGCTGGTCCTTTCATGCCTTTGATATGTTGCTTTTGATTGGGGAGGGCTCCATTTCGGTTGGGTAATGTAATACGCATTATAAGAAAAGCCAAAAGTGGGGTGCAATTGAGAGAGACGAAAACAGTTCGGGAGATATGGGTGCCGGCCCTTGGTTTTTTTAGGGACTGGTGACAGTCCGCTTGTGCCATCTCAAATACAAAAAAATATGTCCCCTAAAAACGCTGACTGGGTCGGGGGAATCTGTACCCCCCCACACACACACCCCTCCCTTTCCCCCAGCCCATCCCCTCCTTATTTCCCCAACTCGGTGCTGAAATTGTGCAAAACTGCGGTGTCTGCAGTCGTGGGGCGAACTCTGCTCCGTGCTCCAGCGTCGGTAAAGTTTCTCCTTCTTTTCCCCACCTTCCCTCCCTCCTCTACCCTCCTCCAGCCCCTCCCATAGCTTGCCCTCTCTGGAGTATTTTGTATTTTTAAAAAGAAAGAAGGAAAGAAAGAAAAAGGGAGAAAAGCTGGGGGGGGTGAATACGTGGTATTGGGGGGAAGCGCAGTCCTGGGTCTGGAGGGAAGACCCCCCGGCTCCTGCAACGGGAAGGGGGCAAATCCCCTGCCAAAGTTGCAGATCGTGCCGGAAAAGCCATAATCATTTTAATTTCGCCATTGACACCCCCAACATCTAGCAATAAGGCGGAGGGGGCCGATCGAACCCACGATTTTATAGCTGTAGAGGAAGGAACTCGTAAAATGCTAACAGCTTTTATGCGCTGTGGTATAAACAACAACAACAGCCTCGGCTTTATGGCGTTTTATAGTTTGTTAAAGAGTTTACAGCCGTTTTTGGGGGCCCTATTACAAAGCCAATTCCCTCCATATGATAGTTAAACCTTTATCAATAATAAGGAAATTGATCATTAAAACCTTAAATATGACGACCTCGTTTGTTTTAAAATATGTTTAGGAGAAGAAGCTGTATGATTTGATAACTTGTATTAAAATACCAATTACATTTATAGGACCTTTTAAAACTCGGCGCAATTAAACCGTGTTCTTTTACAGTTTTCCAAAGCGACCCTGACATTTAGAAAGACTCCAACTGCCTCGTTAAAATCACGAAATTAACAGCGGGCCCTGACGCCTCCCAGTTTTTTTTCCCCTTTCCCTTTTCACGACTCCCCCACATCATTCTTTGGGGGTGGTCCTCGAAGGTATTTGATTTGTTGTGAGGCTAGATATATCTCATTAATGTAGGTAGTTAAACATATTTAATCCGTATTCTCTCTCTCTCTCTCTCTCTCTCTCTCTCTCTCTCTCTCTCTCTCTCTCTCTCTCTCTTTCTCTCTCTCCATCTTCTCCTTTTCTCTTCCTCTCCTTAAGTGTTTTTCCTCTCTCTCTCTCTCTCTCTCTCTCTCTCTCTCTCTCTCTCTCTCTCTCTCTCTCTCACCCTCCCTCCCTCCCTCCCTCTCTCTTGCTCTCGCCACCGCGCCGCGCTCGCTCGCTCGCTCAGTCCGGGAGGAGTACGGAGAAGCCAATAGGATGAGGGGTCTCTAATGGATGCAAATGATCATGAAAAGACAGTGCAAAATATGAAAGAACTCATTTGCAGGGAAGTAAATCACCGAAAACTGTTTATGAACTGCCGTCCCTTCTCCGAAATGTAAAGCGAGGAACTCTTTAAGTGGCGGTATATTTTTGTTTGGGGGGTGGGGGGGTGGGGGGGAGGGAGGGTGAGTCTTCGCTACCATGCAAGCTTAGATTTTTTTTTGACGATTATCCTGTCCTTTTATATTCCTGGAAATCACAACAAAGTGTTGCGGCTTCGAGATCTTCTTCGCCTTTTCTTTTTTTTTTTTTTTTTTCCCCTTTTCTTCCTTTCCCTCTCCTTGCCTGGTGAGGGGCACTAGAGCCGGTGATTCGTGTTTTTTTTTTTTTTTTCTTTCTCTCCCTCCCTTTCCCCCTCCCCACCCCCTCCCCAATAACCCCCAACACCGACGCCGCCACCAAAAATTCAATAAAATGAGCTCCTATTTCGTCAACTCACTGTTCTCCAAATACAAAACTGGGGAGTCCCTGCGCCCCAACTATTATGACTGCGGGTTCGCCCAGGATCTGGGCGGAAGACCCACCGTGGTGTATGGACCCAGTACCGGAGGCAGCTTCCAGCATCCGACGCAAATTCAGGAATTCTATCACGGGGCGTCTTCTCTCTCCACATCCCCGTATCAGCAGAACCCGTGCGCGGTGGCTTGTCATGGGGATCCGAGCAACTTCTACGGTTACGACCCGCTGCAGAGACAGACGCTCTTCGGGGCCCAGGACTCGGACCTGGTGCAGTATGCCGACTGCAAGCTCGCCGCCGCCAACGGCCTGGGGGAGGAAGCGGAGGGCTCGGAGCAGAGTCCTTCTCCTACGCAGCTCTTTCCTTGGATGCGACCGCAAGGTGAGGCTGCGGAAGAAGCAAAGAGTGAGGCGGGTGGGGAGGCAAGAAGGTCGGGCCGGCACACGGTAAAGAGCTGGGAAAAACAGCCAGTCAAGGGGTACCAAGCCGGGGAAGGGGAGATTTTGTGAGTGCATGCGTGTGTTTTTACTAAAGAGTTAAAAGACATTTCCTGAATCCATAAACCCCCCAACCTTTCTACTGCTTTTCTTCTTCCATCTATTTTTGTAAACTGTTTTATAGGGCTAATGGAGACAGGGTGATGGGAGTGGGGCTTGGGGGTGTGTGTGTGGAGGACTCTCAACTTTTGCACTTGTAAATTGCTTTATAGTTTAATTGCCCTGAAGAAACTTTTCTTCTCAGGGTAGAGGCTCTGGGGGCTTTTCAAGGTGGGTCTATTACCCCCCTCTTTTTTTTATTTTCTCCTCTCCACCTCCTTTTTCCCAAGGTTTATGACGCATTTAAATGATTAGAACCCCCATAGTCCTGCCCAAAGAGGGCTCTGGGCAGTGTGTGTGGAGAGATGTCCCCCTTTTTTCTCCCACTTCTTTTGACTCCGTTGTATCTGACCCCCCCTCACCCCAGATGAATCTCCTACTCCCCTCTGCTGACCGTTGCCTCCACCCCTTTCCCCCTGCCCATCTCCCCCCACTCCTTGTCGAGTGTAAGATTGTCTTTATTGTACCCTTCTCCTAGCCTGTTTCACGTATCTTTCAACCTTCTCTTCCTCTCTCCCCCCTCCCATCCTCCATTTCCACCTCCCCTCCCCTTTCTCTCCGCTCTTTCCCCACTCCCAGCAGCCGCCGGACGCAGGCGAGGCAGACAAACCTACAGTCGCTACCAGACACTGGAGCTCGAGAAGGAGTTTCTGTTTAATCCCTATCTGACTCGCAAGCGGCGGATCGAGGTGTCGCATGCCCTGGGACTGACAGAAAGACAAGTCAAAATCTGGTTCCAGAACCGGAGAATGAAGTGGAAAAAGGAGAACAACAAAGATAAGTTTCCCAGCAGCAAGTGCGAGCAGGAAGAGTTGGAAAAACAGAAAATGGAACGGGCCCAGGAGGCGGAGGAAGAGGGGGAAGGACAGAAAGCAGACAAAAAATAGGCTTTGCCGACAGACTGCGAGAGACGGTGGATGAAATGGTCGTGCGACACCCCTTCCCTTCCCTTCCTTTCCCTTCCGTAGCGGCGCCAGGGAGCCAGCAAGCCCAACTACACCATTCTGTCCCCCACCCCCATCCCGTTCCTAGTCACCCCGCTCTGGCTGTATGCATCACCTTTCCTGATCGACCTTTGATACAAGCGAACTATATGCAAAGAGCAAGTTATTATAAGCAGGTTAGCAGTGAGGCAGCTTTCTCCGCCTATGCCCGTTGTTTCTAGTGGTAGTGTATCGTACTAGCTTCTGTATACCATAACTGTGAGTTCTCTTTGAGTTTCTTCCTTTTCTCTAAACGGGGCCAAAAAAATTATTAGAAAAAATAACATAAAGGCCTCCCCCCGCTTTCAATGCTAGAGTCCCTTCTGTAAAAATTGGCATTGTGCAATTATGATTTTTTCTTTTCGTGGTTCTTTGTATTGACTGAGGTATCTATTTCTGATAAGTCATCCCAACAACATGAAACTGCCTATTTATGCTGTAGTTATCTGTCTCTCTATCCCCATCTCTCCCCGTCTTCATTGCCTCGATCCTTCCTTCTCCCCCTCCTCTTTCCCCCTTCCCCGCCTCCTTCTCGCTCGCTTTCTTTATTTCTCCCTTTGGTTGACAATTTCGTCTTAAGTGTTTCTCAAAAGAGGTTACTTTAGTTAGCATGCGCACAGTGGAACAATTGTTAAAGTGTTCTTAGGTTTACTGTGAAGAGAATGTATCCTGTATCCGTGAATTGCTTTATGGGGGGGAGGGGGGGCTAATTATATATTTTGTTGTGCCTCTATACTTTGTTCTGTTGTCTGCGCCTGAAAAGGGCGGAAGAGTTACAATAAAGTTTACAAGCGAGAACCCGTGACAAGACGGGGGCTGCTCTGTATCATTCACTCCAGGATGCCTCAGAGAGCTAGGGGGACCCAGGCAGGGGGCTTGGCCAGCGGCGCCCAGTCCCAGGAACAGAGGAGGCGGGGGAAGTGGGGGAGGGTGAAAGGGGGACTGGAGGCAGGTGGTGGGAGCCTTGGGGCCTGAGGGGGATTTGGGGTGAGGGAATCGTTCTGTTTGATTGGAAAGCTGTGGGACTTTTGGGAAAGGGTGTGTGGTGTGAGCCAAGGGAATTCTTCTCCCTATTTCCTCTTAGGCCCCCGGGTTTGCCCTCCTGCCCCCTGAGAAGGAGGCTACTGGGATGGCCTGTGGAACATTGGGGATTGTATCTGCGGTGTCTCCCCCCCCCCCCTTTGTCTAAGTATTTGTCCTCTGTGTCTATGTGTCTGTATAGCCAGAGGGCCAAGAAGGTGGCAGAGAGGGAGGCCCCAGATACACAGAGATATTTCCATTTTCCGAGAGTTGAGGAAGACAGTTGTGGAGGGAGGGAGACAAACAAGGGAGATATTTCCCCACTTCTTCTCCTTCTCAGGGAACAGGTACTTTCCTAAGGCTCGGAGATCTGTGCCCTATGCTCAGAGCAGCAGCTGGCTGGCCGCTTCCCTTCAGCTCTAATGTTCCTGAGAACAGAGCCTTTCTGCATGCCTTGTGGAACAAGGGGATCAGTATGTTCAGGACTTCCCTCCTCACTTCCCCCCACCCCGCTTTTCTTTTTCTTTTTCTTCTTCTCTCTCTTCTTAACATTTTCTACATGAAAACCGAGAACTGGTGCTTTAACTCAGCCCAATGCCCGTGGCCCGGAATACATAAATATAGCGTTGAATGGCATTAAAAAAAAAAAAGAATGAAATATTGGTTATCAATGGATTCATTTGTCTGGAGGGAAGATGGAAGAATGGGGAAGGGGACGCTCCGGGATGGCCTTCCCCTTGGCCCCCCCCCCCTTCCCCTCCCAAGCTTCGGAGAGAGGAGAATCGGTATCAACTCCCCCAAAGACAGAGAGATTTTCGTCGGGATCAATAAAGATCTAAGAGTTGCTTTTCGCGTCCATTCGTCTCCCTCTGCTTTCTGTTCCTAACTGGTGGTCGGGGAGGGAGGGATGGATAGCTCCCCGTGCCCGACGTTCGAGTGTGTGCGTGAGTGTGCATGAAGGTGCCTCCGTGTGTGTGTGTGTGTGTGTGTGTGTGTGTGTGTGTGTGTGTGTGTGTGTATGTCTGGGTCTCTCCCAGCCCAGCTTGGGCTCGCACCCCATCTTCTGGGGCTCTCCAGAGCCCTCACCTTGTCCCCAGAACCCGGGCGGCGGCCCCCGCGCGCCCCCTCCCGGGGCCCCTTCGGCCGGGCCCGGGTGCAGAGGGCTAGGGCTCTCCATTCATTATTGATCATATTTTATAAACCCAACGCCACCACAATTTTTTCCACATTACCGGGAGCCGTGGGGAGGCTGGCCGGCCATTGGAGGAGGCCCCGTCACGTGGGCGGGAGTCACGTGGCCCACCGAGGAAAAAGGGGGTCCTTTTTGGTGTAAATCTGGACTCTAATTCCGTAATATATCAAGGAATCTCGTAAAACCGACACTAAAACGTCCCTGCCTACAAATCATCCGGCCAAATTATGAGTTCATTGTATTATGCGAATGCTTTATTTTCTAAATATCCAGCCGCAAGTTCGGTTTTCCCTCCCGGAGTCTTCCCCGAACAAACTTCTTGCGCTTTCGCACCCAACGCCCAGCGCCCGGGCTATGGAGCGGGCTCGGGCGCCTCCTTCGCAGCCTCCATGCCGGGCTTGTACCCCAACGGGGGGGGGATGGCAGGGCAGAGCACGGCTGGCGTCTACACGGCCGGCTACGGGCTGGAAACGGGTTCCTTCAACATGCACTGCGCGCCCTTTGAGCAAAACCTCTCGGTGATGTGTCCCGGCGATTCTGCCAAGGCAGGCGGCGGCAAGGACCAGAGGGAGTCCGACTTGGCCGCGGAAAGTAATTTCCGGATCTACCCGTGGATGCGGAGCACAGGTAAACCTCCAATGCAAGGAATCAAAATGAAATAAGGAAAAAAAAACTACCCCAATTCCCATCCCATCCCTGGACCCCCACCCTCCTTTTCCTCTCCCTTTCTCACCCTCCCCCAAAGAGAGGTTGTCTTCTTACACCTCCAACCACCCCATTCACCGCCCTCCCTGTCCTGTTGTCTACTGGAGCCTGAGCTGCTTTTCTTCGGCTGCAGGATAGATCCTTCCTAAGAGTCCCTCAAATCTCGACCCTGGACTGAACTTCCAATTCGTATATATCTCCCGCACCGTTTAGGGCCTTTTGCCCTTCCAAGCGGACCGCTCTCCTCTCCAAGGTTCCCGAGCCCCTTAGCTCACCGCTTTCCTCTATCCCCCCCCCCCCCATTCCTGCCTTTTAAGCTTTAAATATTAATCAGCTGCGCCAGGACTGGCTCGGGGGAGGCAGTTTGTCTGGGTGAGAAAGACTGGGGTTTGTAGAAATAATAGCCATTAGGTTCCCCCTCCCCTCAGCAGTCCCAGTCTCCCACCCACCCCATTTCCCTGTTGGTGATTTCATCTTTCTGGGTGTGTCGCTCACCCCCTATCTTGAAAGGGTAGGGGGAGGGGAGGGGAAAGGAGAATGGAAAGCTCAGAGACAAGCCTCCCCCCCCTTCCAGCCAACCATTCTCACCCATTATTCTAATTTTGATGGGTGTCAGGGTAATTAGAGGTAGGTTCCCTAAAACGTGATAGAGGAAGTTAAGGAAGGCCCAGGACAAGGAGGAATAAGAAAAGGAGGCTTAGATCCACTTGGGGACCAGGCAGTTTGAGAGGAAGTGGGAAAATGAGAAACATAAGGAGGGGCCACCCTCCATGAATTTGGGGCAGAAGGGAAATTAGAAGCCTCCCAGAGTCAACCATCATCCTTGAAGTCTCAGGTGTATTTCTGCCGTCTCATTCATTCCGGCCTGGGAGGTACTGTCAATTACAGCGAAGAAATAAATGGCCAACAAGTTTGCCACTTTCATTAAAAGAAAGAAACCTGCCAGCTATAGAAGCTAAAGTCAATGAACAAAACTGGTCCCCAGGAAAATTTCCAACAACAGACCAAGTAAGGAGGATAGCCCCAGGGGGCTGAGGGGAGCTCATTCATTCCTGGAAAGCTCAATTCTTGGAGGGTCTTGCTCAATCATCCTCTCCCTAGCCCCACACTACTCAGAAAAGGTCAGTGTTGGAAACTTCATTGACTTCCTTACTGGGGAGAGCTTGGGTTCTTGATTATCTTGTTTTTGAGGAGCTACCTGGGGCCGAGCCTAAGAGTATGTTGGGGGCAAGATTGGGAAACTTAAAGATCTGGCCTTGGCCACTTTGACATCACTGTTCCCTGTTTGGTCAAACTTGCAATTCCTAGATAATTATTGGTGGTCAGATTCTCCATTACCTGCTTTATAATTCATCTGTTTTTACAGTTGATTTATCAAAGCCTGAATTTTTCTGCTCATAAACATTCCAGCTGGCTTTTATCTGACTTTAAATTAGGGATTCTTGGTCCCTTCTATTACCCCCTACATCCTTTGCAAATTCCTGGCCCAAAGACCTCCCTTAACCCAACCCCAACTACACCTCCCTCAAAGGGACTTAAATCTTTAGGATAACTGGGTATGTATACTGAGGAGAGGAACTCTGCCTAGACTTGTAAGATCTCCCCTATCTTGTCCATTCACCTTCCAAAAAGAATACTTAACTGTTCTAGGCTGCTCTCCCTGTCACTCCATCTTCCCCAGGCTCAGCTCACAACAGTGATTTCTTTGGAGTGCTCCACTGGGAGAGTTGGCATCTGGGGAGAGTGAGAGGCCTGGCAAAACCTTTCCCTGAAATAGCTACTGGAAAATAATCATAATAAACCCAATGCAAACCAACTCCAGTCTTCCATCTGTCATTCTTTCCTTCTGAACTCAGCTTTCATCTCTCTTCTCAACAAACTGCAGGGCTGAGGAATAAGCCCAGGAAACTTTGGACTCCTTTTGTCTATTCTTGTCCTCAAGGAGAAAGAAATACATATTGTGAACTTGTAGCTTCCTTCCCTAGAAACTCTAATTCTGAGGATCCTTTCTCTGACCTTTTAGGTTTCTCCTAAAACTGCAGACTGCAGGAAAAATCGAGGCCTCTGAATCCCAGAGAGAGGAGAAAGAATCTGGAAAAGAATCCTTATTTCCAAGTGTTGATGGACTCCCCATAAAAAGAGGGGTTTGCGCAAAATAAATCCCTTGCCTGGGATAAATTAGACCTTCCCAGGATGTCTCTGGGAGAAAGATTCACCGATTATCTGAATAAAATGGGAGTCTTTCCTTGCCTCATTTGTGGTCTGTAGAAATGCCTATGTGCCTTTGGTAATAGAGGGAAGTTTGGAGGAAATTAACTGGAGTTTTCAGAAAGTGGATTTTAGTGCAGGAGGGTCAGGTCTGAATTCTGCCCCATTATGAATTAAAAGTTCGAGTTTTCTGATGGGGTGGGTTTAGGCATAAAAAAAGCACCTGAGCAGTTTCCATAGCTGATCCCCCCCTTTTTTTCCCCACGATTGTCTTAGGGACAGACCGAAAAAGAGGCCGACAGACGTATACCCGATACCAGACCCTGGAGCTGGAGAAGGAATTTCACTACAATCGTTACCTAACCCGGAGGAGACGGATCGAGATTGCCCATGCCCTGTGTCTGACCGAGAGACAGATCAAAATCTGGTTCCAGAACCGACGGATGAAATGGAAAAAGGAGAACAAGACCACCTGCCCTACCTCCAATAACCAGGATAAACCAGAGGCTGAGGAAGATGAGGAGGAGTGAGAGAGAGAGAGAGAGAGAGAGAGAGAGAGAGAGAGAGAGAGAGAGAGAGAGAGAAAGGGGGGCAAAAAAGGAAGGGGAGAGAGAGAGAGAGAGAGAGAGAGAGAGAGAGAGAGAGAGAGAGAGAATTCACTTCATAAAATGAAACAGGAAAAAAAAATTGATGAAGAAAAAAAAAGACTATTTAAAGGGAGAATGTAAGAGAGAGTGTGAAAGAGAGAGATCAACCTTTATGGTTTCTTAACACTGAAAAAAATACTACCTATATTAAAGTCCATTCTGGGTTTGTTTTGTACATTAGGAGAGTAATATCTACCTACCTGTTATGTAGCTTTTCGGAATATACTGTTTCTTTTCTATTGTGGGTCTATTGTAAGGTCTTTGTAAAACTTCCTGTTTGTATTTACCCTTTAACGGTATCTTTGTGTACTTTGAGTCTGGCTTAATATGTGGTTCTTACCCTTCCTCCCTCAACTCCCAGTCTTGCCCTTCCCGAAACTGTGTCCATTCCTTTCAGAGTAGAGGACTCTGAAAAAGATGTTTAGAGACTCTGTGTATATAATACTTAGTAAACGGGAAGAAAAGCAATTTCTCTTACCTGTTTATCTTCCCCATCTTCCCGCGGTCCCCCCCCCCCCCCCATTCCGTATTTGTTCGTGGCAGTGCCGTGATCGTCTGTAAATTCTACGTGTTTGGAAGGGATTAAAAATATAATAAAAAATAAAACGAAACGAAATAAAATAAAATAAAAACAAAGAGCCATTTTTCTGCGACTCTTTACAAATATGCATAGGCTGCAAAATGGCTGGACAGTTCAGCCTTCTCAACCTCCACCTCTCCTGAAGCTGGCTTCATTTGGTATTTGTGTTTTAAAAAATACCTTTCTCTTTGAATCTGAGGCCTAAGAAGCAACTATTTGCCTTTACAAGGAATTCCTCCTACATTTTCCCTTTTTCTTTCACTAAATCGCTAATCCTCCCGCTCTCCCTTCCAGACATTCGGTATTTTATCTCAGTTGCTATTTGTTTTTTGTTTTTTTTTTCTTCTGTCTTTAAACGAAGTCTGAGGATGATGATGATAATGAGGATAATAATAATAGTAAATAAAATAATAAATCGCAACAACAGCAATACACAAAAAAGAAAGGACAAACTAAATTCTAGGCCTCGGAAAGCAATAGTAAAGGAAAGAAGGGAGAGACTGAAAAGTGCAGCAGTAAGAAAATAAAAATATGTTGGGCTTTTTCTCCCTAAGTCACTTTTGAGAGGCCGATGCAGGGAAGGAAACTTGGTTGGTTTTGTGCGGAGATGAGTTTATTGCAGACCGAAAGTCCTTATTTTATTAGCACCAAATCCTGTTCCACATCAAAGTAAGGAAAACCAATGAAGGCAATTAGACGGGGAAATCAAGTGCCTCAAACCAGCTTTCTTTTATTAACCGCCTTCCTGAGCAAGCTCTGTTTCAGCCTTAATTTCTTTTATTTGATTTCATTATGTTTCCATTGGCAAGGGTGTGTGTGTGGAGGAGGGTGTGGGGAGGGGGAAGGGAGGAGGAATGGGTAGAAACAAGAAAAAAAGAAAGAAGAAAATAAAAAGAGGAATGAGAGTAAGGAAAGAGGAAGCAAGTACTAAGAGGGCATTAGTAGACTTGGGTTTTGAGGAGGAGGTCAGTTGGAGCCTGGATTCCTTAGACCAAGGAGACAACCGCAATGCGTCAGTCAGGGAGGTCCTCCGTGCTCCTAGTGGCTCCCCATTTCCTCAGCTCTGTTTCTGATGGTCCCCAACGCGGTTGTGTTCCCTTAAATCTATCTGAAAAAAGAGAACAGAAATAAGGTCTTTGTTTTCCTCCTGGTCTAAATCCTGAAAAAAATCCCTGAGTATGGGGGAGGCCTTCCAAATGAAGATATTTAGATATACATATACATATACATATGTATGTTTATTCTTAATAAGAAATGTAATTATTCTCAAGTAGAGGTCTCCAGCAGTGCCCTACGTGTTGGGCATCTATGCGAATTATAAGGCATATTCATAAGTTGTATAGATTTTTAAATATCAGCTTCACAAAAACACCAAAAGAAGAGAAAGGAAAAAGCAGGGAAGAATAGAAGGAAACATATTTGAATGCACTTGTTTTAAACCATCCTTTTTTTAAATTGCCTTTTCTTTTAAAGGAATCTTCCATTTTATCTCCTAAATCTCCCAAATCTCACTTGCAGGCCTGCATTTCTTCCTGATATCTTGTCTTTCCACTGCTGTCTGAATGCCATCCTGCCTAGTCTATGTCCCACCTCCGAAAGGAAATTTCAGGGGTTCATATGAAATAATTTTGGGGTATCAGGCCTAAGCTGCCACTACCATCTCTATACCGATCCCTGCTATTCCTTTTCCTGCAGGGGAGAATTTGGGTTAAAATAGAACAGGGGCTTTGGGGCACTCACTCTGGCAGCTGTTTTCATCCTGTTGGCTAGCATTCCCCTAACCAGAATTTGGGGTGAGGACAAGAGAAACGGGGGTTTAGAATACTGTGCGGCAGCCCCTTGAAGCTTTTACTATCTTCCAGAATTGTAAATTCGAACAATGTACACAAATGGGTGTGTGCACATATATGTATACACACACATATATGAGAAAGAATTGGGTGTGTATAGTAGTATATTTCATTTTGTTTTTAATTTGGTAGTGGGGGTGGATTCTTAGGGAACATGAACAGGCAGAAGAGACTTCCTTTCACGTCTCTCCCCCCTGGTGTTCCTTTACTCTAAATCCCTTCCCCCAAATCCTCACCCCTTCTTTTATTGGGGGGTGACCCAAAAAAGAAGAAGGAGAAAAGAAGATGGCGACGGAGAAAAGGACTGCTGTTGGAGCAGCCATGAAGAAATGCAATAAATTCCTTGTTGTTTTATGAAAATTTACAACTTTGTGATAGAAGTTTATGAGTGGTTGAATCCAGCGATTGGCCAGCGCCGGTCATGTGGACGGGCAATCGCGAACATGAACTTTTATCATTTCCCTGGTGGTTATAATGCAGTATTCTTTTGGACACCACACCTTGGGTCGGAGCAGTGTCGTCCTTTAGGGCTCTCGTCTCTTTATATATATATTTTTACTTCGAATATCAGCTCAATGGGCTAAAGGAGAGAGAAAAAGGGGGAGAGAGAGAGAGAGAGAGAGAGAGAGAGAGAAAAGGGGGAGAGAGGGAGAGAAGGGGGGTGATTATTACACAAAAGAGAGAGAACCAAAATAATTTAAATTTCTCATCTAATTTGCTTGCTGATTTGGGATTTTTAGTAGCCATGGAGGGGAAATGGAAAATCTGCCCGGACCGCAGCCTGATACCATTTTTCAAAGCGAGAACTTACTCCATTTTCTATGCAAATGACAGAAACGCAAGGAGCTCTCTCCCAAGTCACAGAGAGGGAAGCGACGGCTCTCAGGTTGGGACAATATTATCTAGAAGCTGAACGATAAACTGAACGCTTCTCCCCCCTCCCCACACCCCTTTTATCCCAGGGAAAAAAAAATATGCGGTCGTCAAAGGTAAGGGAATGCTCTACGTTTTGATTTTCTACCTTTCGTTTCTAATGATTTTTTTTTTCCTTGAACTTGTTGATGTGCCCAGCCCCATCCCCTCACCTCCAGTCCTCTTTACGAAGGTGGATCTGAACCCCCATGCTCAGGGTAAATGGAGCACACAATTTCCGGGGATTTTTTTTTTTTTTCCAGAGAGGGGGAATGGTCGATTCTAGATTGGAAGGCGGATATCAAAGAAGGAAGGAGCAAAAACAAAGATAGTGAAAGGAAGAAGAGGGGGTATTTTTTTTTAATCGTCGAGAAAAATAATATGGGGAAAGAATATCAAGAGGGTTAAGTGGGAGATTTGCGCTGCCAGTTCTTACCTCAATAGCTTGTGAGGGTTCAAGTCCCCCTTCACCCCCTCCTCATTTGTAGTAGTAGAGTTTTCTTTCCTGAAGCTGGGTTTTCAAAGCGTCCAGGTGGACTTGGCACGGGAAACAGGCTGGATTGGGGAAGATCCCTGGAGGCCCTGATTCGGAAAAGGGCGGCAGGAGCTGGAACCCTATCTAAGGGTGGGGAACTTGCTGAGGAGAGACAAAAACAAGGGGGAAATAAACAGTTCTCATTAATAGCTTCATTATTTCCTTTCTGGGAAGATTCTGACATTCATTAAAAGTAATGGGGGAAGGGGAGTAAGGAGGTACCTGAACTGAAAGAAAATCGAACACAGTATTCCAAAGGTTTTGCCTATCCCCAGTTATTCTGTGATCTATGCCGTGTACTTGATTGCTTATATGATACTTGTCTTATTTATTATGTGGTATTTTGTTGATATTTGTTGCGGGTGTGTGTGTATATGCATATGGAAAATATTGATTTTTGAGTCTTCTAAGCCATTAAGTTCTAAAATTTTCATGCGCTTGAACGTTATGTTTGGTTGTTTTTAAAAAACTGTATCTATAGCTAAAGTAGCTAGAGACATAAATGTTCGGTTTGCCAAAGTGAAGTCTGTTAACCTCTGAGGCAGGAAATCAGGGTGGATTCCGACTTTTCCGTCTGTCTCTGAGTTTAGGCAAGAAAACTGTCTTTGTAGCTTTTGATTTCGATTTTTTCGAAATACGTCTTTCACCTCACTATGGAATAGAGAGATCAGATTAAGTGAAGGGGGTTCTGAAAATAGCTCTGGGGTCGAGGGAGGTGTGATTCGAGGCTTGAGGCATTTAAAAAAAAATGGCATCTGGGGGCTCCTAGTACAGAAGCTAGAGAGAACCGTGCCATGTGACGTGTGAGTCTGGAGGCCAGGATGAATTGGAAGTTAGTGTGGTCTTTGGGTGTGCGGTATGCACTCCCTCCTCCCAACCTCATCACTTCATTGCTTAAGACTAGACACAGGGTATTTCCCTGGCTACCTTGAGTTTCTTGTTCAATTGGAGAGAAAGAAAATGAGAAAGGACGAGAATATTTGTGTCCCAATCGTACTTCAGGGAACCCCCAAAGAGAGAGCTGCGGGTAGCCACTTGTGGCAGCAGAGATATTAAAGAGTGGGATTGGTCAACCTGAGGTGCGCCTCTATGCTGCTCTGGTGGCCCAGGTCGACTGAATGTTTGTACGATAAGCAGGGTAAGTGGTTGGCACAGGAACTCTTGGCTTATAAGCATGGTATTTGTTGTATATTTTAAAGAAGGAAAAAAAAAAAACCCCAGCGAAACCGAAGGTCTTTTTCTCTGGAAACCCTGGTGGGTTATAAATCGCTCTTTTAACAGTTCGCTTTGGCCCAAATTATGCAGTTTGCTGCCATCTACTGTCCAGAGAGAGACAGTTTCCCGCTATTTAAGATAGTTTGCCTTCCCTAAATTCCGTTGAAACTATTGGACTCAAGTGGAAGCTGCTACGGGTGTTTTGATTTCCGCTTCTTCCCCTTTTTGTTTATTTTCTTCACAAAACAAATTCTCTCTTTCTCTCTCTCTCTCTCTCTCTCTCCCCCTTTTCTTTTCTCCCTCTCCCCCTCTTTCCATCACGTTCTTTCCCCCTCTTCATTTATTTACGATGCCCCCATCTATTTATTTCCTAAAGCAAAGGGAACTCTTCCTTCCTTCTGCCCTTTACCTCAATACAATCCAAATTACGAATGTCTATGAAATTCATTTCCTTGACACGGCTTAATTAAGGGAATAACGTTAGACTGAGGAGGGGAATGAGAGAGTGCGAGCGAGTGTGTGTGTGTGTGTGTGTGTGTGTGTGTGAGAGAGAGAGAGAGAGAGAGGAGAGAGAGAGAGAGAGAGAGAGAGAGAGAGAGAGAGAGAGAGTTTGAAAATTAAAGACACAAGAACTGGAACGTTACTGGATGGAAGTTAGGTGGGTATTGGTGCAGGTTGAGAGAAGAGAGGTAATCAGAGGTTGACTGATATTCAGTTGCTGAAGGTTTATTTAATATTCGTGCTGGCCAAGTGCGCCAAAACCAGGACGAAGGGAGCTCCTCTGAAGGTTGCTGGCCCAGGGCAGTTACAGTTGGTTGTCAAAAAACAGACTGGATTTTTTGTTGTTGTTTGTTTGTTTGTTTGTTTTTGTTTTTTCCCTTGGTTGGGGGGGGCAGAATAACACACAGTTTCCTGGCAACTGTTGGTGTCTAAAATGGTGCATTGCCGTCTACAACCTCCACTCACCCCTCATATCCCTCTAGAAGTCGAAATGAATGCAAATTGTGTTTAAGAAAAATGCATTTGGTATATGTATGTATAGTTGCTTATATGAGGGGAGAAATTAATAATAAATAATTTGCTCATCCCCTCCCTTCCATAGAAACTTGTTCCTCTTAACTGAGAAGTATTTTTGCCAAAGGCATTATTAGAGTGAGGAGAAGCAATGTTTATATGGGCACTTTTGGATTTTTGCTCCAGTCTCTTGAGTTACTGATTAGCTCAGCCCTTTCACAACTGCCACAGAGCAAGCTTTGCTTGCTTCCTTTCAAGGTGCAATCTGCCCCTTAGTACTTGGCCAGGGCCTTAGCTCTGGGGGATGAGGGGTGGGTGGTAATTGTGATAAATTCTTTTCCCCCAAACTTCAAGGGTTAGAGAATATCAGTAATACTTCAGAATAAAGTAATTTAGGATCTCAATTATCTGAACCAAGAGGAGCCAAAATAACAGAGAAGAAGAGGAAGAAATGGCAGGAATTTTCCATGTATGAACTGTTGGAAGGGGTACCCCTGTTGTTCTCCAGTTGTCCAGGGCTCTCTAACTAGAGCCTCTGCCCTTTCAAGAGCCTTGTTCATATGAGTAGACTTTATGGCCTCAATAAGTCCTCTGATTTAAGGACACCGCTGTGTTCTCACTTGAGGGGGCTGAGGGACTTTAGCAGACTTAAAAGCGCCATTCCTTTTCTACTGGAAAGGAAAATTCAGATTATACTTCCAGGATTAGTCTGGAATGAAGGTGAGAATGAGAGTGAGAGTGAAGAAGAGGATGAGAGTGAAGGTCAGGAGGTGAAGAAGGCCTCATATCTGTGACTCTAGGGTTTGGAACAATCTGGAGAGGGGACAAAACAGAGAGAAAGGGATGAGCATCACATAAGAACCCCCAGGAAAATAAGACTCTTACTACCAATTTCCATAATGCAAATTAGGCCATTTTCGATTTAGGTCAATCTTATGGAAAACTCTTATCTGATATTTTTCTGTGCTATTCTGTTTTCTCGTTCCAAAAATTTACATATTCTATTGTAATCCAGAGTGACTTCTGAGTTTAAAAGTAGTATTGGGGAGATGGGATGGGTGGGCTAAAAATCTAATTAAAGTCCCTCAAGAAAGGTTGGGTATCCTGGAGAAATCTAGTGACTCAAGAGGAGGTGACTGGCAGTCTTTCCAATTTCAATATATTCCTACTTTCCTCCTTTTCTAAAGGGCAAGAGATTTATACCAGACAAGGAAGCCCAATCAGGAGAAACTAAGAGGAGACACAAATGCTTGATCATAATATACTAGATTCAAAATTAACCCTGCACATACATTTCTAGATAGCACAACTAGGTAAACCGTAATATTATAAGATTAAGATAGATTAGAGGTTTTTAATCTTTTTCTGCCAATCCTTTGGCAGTTTGGGGAAGCCTATGGACTCCTCATAATAATGGTTTTAAATAATTGTAGGAAATGCGAAATTAGAGATTAATAATAATGATGTATTTTTCCCCACCAAAGTTCATAGACCCCCTGAAATCTACTTAATGTTCCCTTAAAAGGTCAACGGACTCTAAGTTAAGATATCCTCCCTCCCTCTCTCCCCCCCCACCCCCAGGTGCATGTATGCAGCCTGTGTGTATACTTTAGATTTTGACACACACATTTACTGTTTTGTACACGTTTGTAGACTGAGCTACAGACCCGTAGAGATACTCTCAACAGGCGCAAATGTATGTTCTTGTCTATTTACTTATGCATCCGAATCTACAGACAGATCGACACAGCTACAAACAGATCCACTAAGATTTGGCTCCAGAGCCTATTGCGGCTCAGACCAAGCACTCCCGGCCTGGTCTTTATCCCAAACAAATGGATCAGACGAATAAACGCCCATAAATACCTCTCGGCTTAGATAAGAGCAATGAGCCGCAATTTTCTTTCATGGCCGGCTCCAGGCGCCCCTGGACCCCGGCAGTTGCGGCTGACAGCCCGACAGGCAACTGGCGAGAGTCGTGGGGGAACTTAAAGATTATTGTTGTTGTTAATGTTAGAATTTTCCCGGCTCTTCCTCCCTCTTCCTCCAGTCCTCACAACTCCCAGAAAACAAGCCACTACCTCCCAACAAGCTGCGGAGACCGAATCTCAATACTTCCGAACGATAATAAATTAAGAGAGAAAAGGGTGAGGGCTAGAAAGGGGGCTGCAGTCGGTGGAACTGTCCTCAATCCCAGGTGGTCTTTGCAAGGGGAGGGGAAAAGGAACACACAGCATCTTCTTCTGACTCTCTCCAGAAACTCAAATAGTTCTCATCACTCTCAAGTAGAAAAATCAGTTTAGTTACTTTCTCACTTTATCAATTATCAGGAACTTACTGTCTAGTAGTGATGGGGCTGTCAGATCGATAACTATCTTCTGAGTCCCCCCACCCCTCCACTTTTCGACAAATCTTGTTGTTTTGTTTTTTCCCTTAAATCTTCTAACTCTTATAAAAATGATAAACTGGAGCTGGGGACCAAAGAACTAGAGAGCGTGGTGGTGATAGGGGGGAATCGGGTTTAGAAGCCTGGAAGTTCTCTAGTTCTTTGATATCTCTGCTGCCGCTTTTCTCCTGATTAACTTTCCCACCTATTCTACACCTTCCCTCCACCTCCCATACACTAAATCAGCCCTGTGGTCCATGGTTTTCCCCGGTCTGCCCTGCCACCCCATTCCTTGCCTAAACGTTTGCTTTTACTTGGATGAAGGTCCGGTTTCCACACAAAGCGAGACCGTGACGAGAGGCGAACTAGAGGCTAGGCAGTTAAGCAAAGATAAGCTGAGTTCACCCTCTGCTGTCTAGGCTTCTTTTCCCGGATTGTCTAGCGTGGCCCGTACGCCCGAAGAGCTGTTGTCTGTGACAAGAGTGACATTCTTCGGGTAAACAATGTTTTAAAATTTATTAACTCTGTAATACGTGTCTAGATTTTTACAAATTCTCAGCTTTTCTGAAGAGGAGAGGAGATAGGGATGGAACACAAGATTCAATGTCTAGAGGTTGGGCAGCAAGCTTTTGGGGTTTCGTACCCTAAAGGGCATGGAGGAGAGTTTGAGCGAGAAGCAGATAGACCCAGAAGGGTTTTGAAATTGCTGGGGATAGATAACTTGGGGTGGCCAGGGAGGGGAAATTCCAAAGTTTATTTTCTCGCTTAGTCCTATAAGATTAGTCCATATTGCAGACCCTACCTCTCCTCCTTCACCAAATAAACAATCAAAATGCCAGAGGACAGATTTCCTCAAATTTATACCAGTCCTCCGAGGAAACTGGAGGCGGAGGAGGAGGAGGAGGTTTGGTTGCAGCAATTCCCTGTCCCCTAGGAGCACGGAAGAATTTAAGGAGACAAGACCAAGTGGCGGGAAATTGTCAGCATTTTATTGACCTTTAAAAAAAATTCTAATGCCCTGAGCTTTTTCAAAGCACTTTTTTTTTTTTTTTTGGTAAGAATTTATGGGCCAAATATATAACTTTCTTGAGAGGTGGGAAGGAACGACGAAGGATAGAATCTGGAACAGAAAGATAAAATCCAGGCAAGGGTTCCCTTCTTGCCTTCTAATTCCAGACTGCGGAAAGGGGAAAATCGAACACTACTACTTCCAGTCCCCCTACCTTTGCTAAGAAGGACAGTGAGACACATCTCTGTGAGACTGAAATCTTTCTTAAGGGTGGTGGGAGACTGCGACTCAGAGGGCATAGTAAAAACTCGAAAAGGTACAGTTCAGGACGGGGTACCCTTTGGTGTTTTACATTCCCCTACCCCTACCCAGCGCACCTTCTTCACCGTTTCGTCTCTCCCTCCCCACCCCCAGCATCTGGGCTCCAACTGGCTGTCTCCACTCCCCCAGCCCCCCAACACACAAAGAGTTGGGGAGAGGCAGGAATTCGAGACCAGAGCTAGGTTGAGAGCTGGCGATCAGATAAACAGGAAAGACGATTTTTGAAACCAGGGCCGTGGTTTTCCCCCCCTCCTCTTTCTCTTCCTGAAAGCGAAGCTAATTAGACAGCTGAGAACTCCGCTCCCCTCCTATCTCCATTTAAAAAAAAAAAGAAGAAGAAAGAGAAAAAAAGAATAAAACCTTTTCTCTTCAGTCCATCTCAACGGGGTACTCAAACCTTTCCTCCCCACATATTCCCCTTGGGGGAACGTGGGTCTGGAGGACCTCAGGGATTAACTTTTCTTAGAACAATTAACTTTTCCCTATCACGCCTGGTGGAGAGGAAGGGGAGGAACAGGAGCAAGAATATATTTATTTCATCATTCTGGAATGGGGGGGTAGTCTCTATTCCAAGCCCCCCTTCCTCATACCTCCTCCCCACCCCCCACCTCTTAGCGGTAACAGACGTCTCTTTCGCAGCTCCTACGTAGGTGGGGAAGGGTGCGTTCTGTTTCTGTTGTTGAGTGAGAGCAAAAGAGAGAGTGACAGAGAGAGGGAGAGGGAGAGAGAGAGAGAAAGAGAGAGAGAGAGAGAGAGAGAGAGAGAGAGAGAAGGAGAAGAAGAAGGAGGAGGAGGAGGAGGAGGAAGAGGAGGAGAAGGAAAAGGAAAAGAAGAAGAAAAAAGAGGTTGATAGGTTTGTGCGCCGGGGTCCCTCGTGCGAGCCCTGCTCCTCATGGGTGCTATTTGGCAATTCCTGCTTCTGCTATTGGTCAGTGTTTGATCATATGGTTGTATTTCCTTCTGTCCCTCACTGGCACCTCGCCATCCCCCTTCAGCTAAAACCCAATCTCGGATATACTACTAATAGCTAAGGCGCTCGGACTATAAAACACAACAAATCATAAAAGCCCGCTCAGCAGCACCAGCCGCGCCTCCCCTCCCAATGAGTTCCTATTTTGTGAACTCCACCTTCCCGGTTACTCTGTCCAACGGACAGGAGTCGTTCTTGGGTCAGCTACCGCTGTACTCCTCGGGCTATGCGGATCCTTTAAGACACTACCCCGCAGCATATGGAACCGGGACGGTCCAGGACAAGGGCTTTGCCTCTTCTTCCTACTACCCACCGGCGAGCGGAGGCTACGCTCGGGCTGCGACTTGCGACTACGGGCCAGCCGGCTTCTATAGGGAGAAAGAGTCCGCTTGTGCCCTCTCCAACGGCGAAGAGCCTGCCCCTTTCCACCCCGAGCCGAGGAAGTCCGACTGCGCCCAAGACAAAAATGTTTTCGGAGAGAGTGAGGAGCAGAAGTGTTCCACGCCTGTCTATCCCTGGATGCAGCGGATGAATTCATGCAACAGTGAGTGAGGCTTTTCAATACTTTTCTCCCTCCCTCTGACCCTTTAGCCTGATTAGGCCTATGGAGTCCTGTCCCTCCCCACAGGAACAGGAAACAACCCGGGGCTCTTATCAAGCATTCACCACTACCCCCTCCCTCTTGGGCCAGGGGATTACCACAGAAAGGTGTGTTTTGAGGGGGGAGGGGTTCCAGGTAGACTGTGAAGATGTGTCTCTCTCTCTCCCTCTTCTCATAGTTGGAGTTCTAAACTTTGCACTCTCTCCCTTCCTAGGCAGCTAGAGAGACACTGGGTCAGGGGCGAGGGGAATCGCAGAGAAGAGAAGGGAAGATTACCACTGAGGAGGAAAGGGGAAAGGGTCCCTGCTACCTGCCTTTCTCATCTTCACCTTTCTCACTACCATCTTCTCTTACTTCCACATAAGCCGGCCCCAATAGAAATGGAATGAGTCATGTCTTGAACAGCAGCGGGAGGGAGGCAGTTAGTGAAAACTAAAGAAGAGAAGTTGAGGCTGGGGGGGGGGAGGGGGTCTATGCTCCATAGAGTGTAGCAGTAATCCTAGAGAGCAAAGGTGGAGAAGGTGTATCATAGAAAGTCTGTCTCCTCATCATCAAGGGATAAGGAGAGACACAAGAGAGATCTGTATCAGATCAGATTATTTGTTGTCTTTAAGTCTCAAATTGATGTCCATTAGCAGGACACGAAAGTGTTGGACCATTAATGCAGAGTATCACGGATCGATTCACGTCATTGTGGATTAAATCGTCAAATCTATCACCAGTTGGGAGGGGGAGAGGCTAGCCATCTGGAAGTGAAATGGAAGAGATGGAGGGACGGAAGAGGTGCAAACACCTGTCTAGCGCATATCTAATTCCTCCCCCCCCCCCAGCAGCCTTGTAACCTTAGATAGGATCCCCCCCACGGCCACCAAAGTGACAAACTCCCTAAAGTGAGGGAAGGAAGAAGGAACAGAGAGCAAACCAATGAGGCTAGAAGGTTAGAGGGTAGGTGGAGAGGGAGATGACTTAAGGAAGGAGGAGGAAACATGTCAGGGCCAGGAAAGAAAGCAACTCCACTTCTCTGAAGTCAGGATCCCCAGAGAGGACTGGGAGGGAGAGAATGGAGAGAGGGTGCCCGTGTCCTAATTTTGTTTTTCCACATAACAGGTTCTTCTTTTGGGCCCAGCGGGCGACGAGGTCGTCAGACGTACACCCGCTACCAGACCCTGGAGCTAGAGAAGGAGTTCCACTATAATCGTTACCTAACCCGGAGGAGACGCATCGAGATCGCCCATGCCCTTTGCCTGACGGAGAGACAGATCAAAATCTGGTTCCAAAACCGTCGGATGAAGTGGAAAAAGGAGAATAAGATGCTCAATTCTTCCCAGCTCAGCCCAGAGGCAGAGGAAGAAAAGCCCACAGAGTGATCTCCAGGAAGGACTGGGACGGAGGGAGGGAGGGAGGGAAGGAAAGTGAAGAGGAATGGCAGGGGAGGTGGCTGAAGTGGGAGAAACGAAAATGAGCATCATGTTATCAGATGCCTTCGTGGGAGGGAGCAGGAAGGGGGTGGTTGAGAGATTCTTAAGCACCTCAGAGAGAAGCCGGACTAATTCCATTCCCTGTGGAACTCCCGCCCTGAAGATTCTCCCGTCAGCTGCTAGCCACTAGAGCCACAGATAGGCCCCCCCATTCCACAGCTTCCTCTCCATCTCTTACATCTCTAACCCTCCCACGAAAGCTACCTGGGGTTCCTAGTTTGTGTATTCGGCTGAGGACCGAAAGGAACTAGCTCATATTGTGTTTCCCGGAAGCAAAGCAAATCGCTGTTTTCCGTGTCTTGTCTTCATTTTGTACAGTGTCTCATGCACGGTTGAATTAGAGATTTGGTTTCCCTTTTGAGAGGGGAGGTCTTTGGGGGGGGGCCTCCCCCTGTCCCCCAGACCTGTCGTCTCTTCCCTTACCCCCTTAATCCACTGGAAGGAGCACAGACTACCTAGGAGGAAGAAGAGGAGCAGCCGCAGAAGAAAAACAAAGTTCTATTTTATTAATTTTTCTATGTGTTGTGTTTGTAGTTTTGTCTTAGCTCTCCGACGTGAAATATTGCGATCATAATAATAATATTATTATTAATATTAATGATAATAATAAAAATGTGAAAACTCGGCCGGTCTTTGATCCCCACCCCGCCCTTCCCACTTCTTTCTTTCCGGGGAAAAATAGCCCTCAAACCGTTTGAAGACAGTCTCAGTGGGCCGCCGACTGGTTGCAAATAAACCCCGATGTAACGCCCAGATTCTCCTGCGGGGTCACTCATTTGGCTTGTATCAGGCCGATAATCTGGGCAAGACAGAATTCGGAAATTACAGTTGAAACAGATTATATTCAGTGCCATCCCCTGAACCTCCTTTCTTCTGGTCACATTTCACATCAGCTCCAAGATCATCACGGACTCGGGGTGGAATTCCCAACCTGAAGTCCCGCTATCTCCTTTCTTTTTTTGCTCCCCTGTTTTATCTCCATCCGGACCATTGAATTAAGGAACCCTCCCATTTACATTACAAATCCGAGAAGCAAGGGGGATGATTCCCCCAAGACTTCGAGGAAGGCTCGCCAACGCTGGGGCTACATCTTTATAACATCTGTTCTCTTTCGCTTTTTCAAACCTCGGGGCCTCTGCAATGACTGTCCAACCTCATCCCCTACATTCGCCCTCCTCGTCTTCTCTCTTCTTACTTGCTTTTTTGGTTACGAACCCAAGGGCAGATTCAGAACCCTGAAATCTGGGCGGAGAGGATCAGGCACTCGTAATAAAAACAGCTTCGTGAGTTGAGTTGTTCTCTTTCCACCCACTCTCCTTCCCCAGTCTGAGGAGGCACAGAGGAGACATGGAAAGGCTGATTTCTTGCCTGCCTGGCCCTGAGGTTTGGTGTAGGGGATTTGGTTTCCGCTTTTCTCCTGAGTTCCCGGTCAGAGCAGTCAATTTAGCTACGAATTGCAAACAGGAAGCTCGGATGGCTGGGAGCTTCAGTATGAGTTTTCTACCCGTGTCTTAGAGAAGAGGGTGAACAGGGAAGGTGATAGGGAAGAGAGAAGAAAAAATTGTCCTCTGCTCCCTCACAAAACACTTAGTCATTTTCCTCCTGCCCCAAAATGGAAATGATTCCCTTTCTCCTTCTCTTCCTCTCTCCCTTCCTTCTTTCCTTCCTTCTCCTCCCCTCACTCTCCTCTCTCTCTTCTTCCCCCAGTCTTTCTTTCTTTCTTTCTTCCTTTCTCAATCTAGGCAGGAGTTGCCCCAGCTTTAGGACATTTTTGTGATCGTTGGAGCTCTTTTCAGAGTCCCTAATTATTATAATTGTGTCACTTTCAATATGGCATGTGATTACTATTTGCAGGCAAGCTCTGAAAATTCCAAAACTGTCTGGAAATTCAACAAAGCATTGCAGGAGTCCACAAGCTCAATTCTGCAAACTCCCTTGGATTGTGAGTAGATAGGAAAGGAAAGATAATCATGGAACCTTTTTAGGCCTAAAAAGGGGCTTGACTCTTCAGCCCTTCTTTTCTCTTCTAATTTACCCTCTAGAGGTTCCACCAGCAGTTATATTTTGAAATCGTTATTCTTCCATCCAAATTCATTCTCATTTACTTATATCACTATTCTCCAACCTCTCCCTGCCATCTCCTTCACAAATGACTTGACCTGCTTCTTTATTTAACCTTTTCCCTTCCCCTGGACAGGATTGGAGTTTCGGGTAAGAATAGAGGACAAGAGTCAAGTCCCAGATTTTCCTGGAAAGTAAAAGGGCTTTCTTGCTCTTCTGAAAATTCCTTCTATAGACTCCAAATCATTTTCCATGTCTACGCTACTACTTAAGAGATTTCGAACCAAGACCAAGTCTGTGTTTTCCCACTCTTGGAGTCTTACGGAAAATCGGTTGAAATAGTTATTTCACGCACATTTCCCCTTCCCCCACTGGGAAAAAGCACGGGAGTTAGGGGAGTAAGAGAAAAGAATGAGTTAGCATTTTGAGCTTCACATATTTTAAAAGGGGTAGATAACATAAGATGAAGTAATGCCCTCCTGTAGGAAGGGTCAACTCAACACCATTCTCAAATGATTGTATTTCCCCATCTTTGCTCTTTTTCTCAGTCCCTTTTCCTCTTTCCTCAAGGGAGGAAGGCAGCCGCCATCGCTGCCGCTGACTGCACTTCCGACTATCGCCGGGAGGTGGCGCGCTATGCTAAGAGGCTGCCTCGAACCTTCTCCCTGTTTCTCCTCTTCGGGTTTTTTTTTTTTTTTTTTTTTTTTTTTTTTTTTTTTTTTGGGAAGGCTTGCATTGAATCGGCCCTAACGATTCTCAGATCGTCATTATTTGTAACCATAGAGCATGAATTACCTCTTGAGGTCATCAGCGAGAATTTACGACTGGTCAACAAAAGCACGTGATTCCCCAACGCCCCCCCATCCCCCCTTCTTACCCCCCCCATATTTGGCCGCATACATAGCAAAACGAAGTACAGTGCATTGCTATAATTCATTAATACATCATAAATCGTGAAGCACAGGGTTATAACGACCACGATCCACAAATCAAGCCCTCCAAAATAACCCAAATGAGCTCTTACTTTGTAAACTCGTTCTCGGGGCGCTATCCAAATGGCCCGGACTATCAGTTGCTAAATTATGGCAGTAGCAGCTCTTTGAACGGTTCTTACAGGGATTCTGCTACCATGCATACCAGCTCTTACGGCTACAATTACAATGGGATGGATCTCAGCATCAACCGCTCCTCAGCCTCCTCCAGCCACTTTGGGGCGGTGGGGGAGACCTCGCGTGCCTTCCCCTCGCCGGGCCAGGAGTCCCGGTTCAGGCAGGCTTCAAGCTGCTCCCTGTCCTCTCCTGAGTCCCTGCCCTGCTCCAACAGCGACAACCACGGAGGCAAGCCCTCTGCCTCGTCCCCCTCTGACCAGGCGACCTCTGCCAGTTCCAACACCAATTTTACAGAAATAGACGAGACCAGCGCGTCCTCGGAGCCCGAAGAAGCAAACCAGTTAAATAACAGCAGTTTAAGCCGAGCCCAGACAGAACCCATCGCGACCTCCACAGCGACAACGGAGGGACAGACTCCACAAATCTTTCCCTGGATGAGGAAGCTGCACATTAGCCACGGTATATTTTCGCTTTTTTGTTTTTCCTTGAGGGGTGGGAAGAAAATCTTGTTTGTTGTCTGGCTCTTACGTTTGAAGGAAGATGAGATAATATTGATTTAATATATATCCATATAGGTATATGTTTTAAATATATTTTAAAAGGAGTAAGGATTCGAGGGCATCCCTGTAGCCTGGGGGAGAGAATCAGACGAGGTTCTCATGGGGAAGAGTGTATTTTTAAAATTATTTTTATAGGTTGGGTTCCTCTTTTCTTCTGGCCATATTTTCTTGGTGTAGAGGAGTGGGGGTGATGCTGCCTATGAAATCATCTCATACCGTTCCCCCCCTCCAATATTAGGTGAATTGTTGCCCGGTGAGAAAGACGGAGTCAAGGGAGGGGGGAGGAAGGGATAAAATGGCACTATCAAGGCAAAAGTACGGCTGTCTCCTGTCTTCGGGGCCAGCTGAGGACGAAAACCCAGGCAAAAGGCGAGGCAGAGAGAGGGGAGTGTGGCAGTAGACAAAGCAAGCTTAATTCGCCTGCAGAAATGGATACTGGAGTGGGGGGAGCGGCGCTGAAAACAAGCCAGGATTTCGGCGTCTGGGGGGGGGGAGGAAGAAGGAGTTTCGAGGTATTAGTGAGCTGGGGTGTAGGGCACACTAGGGCTAGTCTGTCTCTCTTCCCCCCCCACCCCCTCCAGATATCTCCTCCCCTTAACCGGAATAACCTTGTAGTCTCGCTGCCCTGTTGTCTGTCTGCTCTAGATATGACCGGCCCGGATGGGAAAAGGGCACGGACCGCTTACACTCGCTACCAGACCCTGGAGTTGGAGAAAGAGTTTCACTTCAATAGGTATCTCACCCGCCGGCGGAGGATAGAAATCGCCCACGCTCTCTGCCTCTCCGAGCGGCAGATTAAGATCTGGTTTCAGAACCGCCGGATGAAATGGAAGAAAGATAACAAACTGAAGAGCATGAGTTTGGCTACGGCCGGCAGCGCCTTCCAGCCCTAAATTCTGGAGGAGCCCAAACCCACAGCCAATACCCCCACCTCCTAATCCCTCCACACACAGTCAGTCTCCAGGCGCCGGCCTCTTCCTTTTCTGTCGCTCTCTGTGGATTTAGAACCGATTCCTAACGCGGTAGAAGCGAACGCGCCACAGCGTTGCTATGGCTTGAGATTTTTCGTTCGGTTTTAGGTCCTCCTGTCCCTTCCTTATCTTTCCACAAGCTCCTTGGACTGGTTATTATTGTTATTATAATTAATAATTATTATTATTTCCCACCCACGCCCTCCTCTACCCTATCAGTGTTTCTGAATGTTCGTGTCCGTGATTGCTTCTCCCCCCCAAAAAGGAAAGAAACTCGCATGTTTAAATGTGAATACCCCTCCCCCTTCTGTGTTCTAACTTATTTATAAAAGGAGGATGGATGCATTTGCGTTTATAACTTGAAATCTCTGTACTTGAACTGCAGTTGGGTCTAAGTGGGGGCCTGGGATGGGAGAGAGACGTTCAATGGGGATCAGAGGAAAATAATCTTAGATTAACTGCCAATTTAGGGGGGGGGAAATATATATATATTTCTTGATTCTCTCCCTTCCTCCTCCCCTTTCCAGGCCTGGATCTCACTCTCTGCCAAATCCTGGGTAGGACAGAGACAGAGGGATAGGCCTAGGATTGGTGAGAAGATGGATATTAAGGTGCAAGTCTCAGTCTCAGCAGAAAAAACCCGGGCCTACGACTTTGAGAGGAGACAAAAATAAATAAATAAATAAATAAATAAGGGAGGGGAAGAAGTCTGATCAAATGGAAAATCTAGGTGTGTATTAGGCCGATCTTTAAGACTCCAGAGTGTGTAAATATTGGAATATTTAGGTTCGGGTGCACCCTCTCTCCAATCCTTCTGCCCCCAAAACCATTTGTAGTCAGGCGAGTGGATGCTGTGTTCTGTGTGAAATCTGTCTTTGCCGGACCGTCTCAGTGATAAGCTTTTTGTATTTGTTTGTAGCTTTTCTTGAAGTCGAATAAATGTCTCTCCTACTCCACCTCCCTCATCCTTGTCTTTTCTTGTCTGGGCCTCTCTTTTTGGCTCCAGAAAAATAAAAACCAAAACCCACCAAAATGGTCCCCAAATACTCTTTCTCTGGTTTGGTGTGAGAAGGGTTTTTTCCCTTCTGTCCCTTTCCTCAGCCCCAACCACTGTCCCCCACTTATTCATGCTCAGTACCAATCTCTTCCCTCTCTGAAGGCTGAAAGACAGATGTATTCCCTGCTTGACTATTGAAAGGCACCCAAAAGACAAACCCAATATACTAGCAAGAATGAGGGTCAGGGGTATCCCTCTTGGATTCTTTCACTAACTTATCTCCAAAAAGTCCTCTTTGAATATCCTCAGGAAACTCAATTTAGGCCTAAATCTTCTGACTTGAAGCCCTGCTCCTTTTGGGGATTGACTTGGGAAAAGGGGTAACAAAATGTGGTGTAATATTAATCCCCAAATCCCATGATCATTTGCCATCCACCAAATGAAATTAGATTAGGTTTAAATGGTGATCTCTTCGTTGTTCCCATCTCTCCTACCCTTATCCTAACTCTCTCTCTCTCTCTCTCTCTCTCTCTCTCTCTCTCTCTCTCTCTCTCTCTCTCTTCCTCCTCTCCCCACTAAGGTACCTTACATAACACCCTCACTCCTGATGAGTAGGGGTACCCCTCTTATCCCTCCCATACCCTGCCACAGCCTTGGCTGGCCCAGAGCCAGTGCTGTCTCAAGCTTCCAAACGACAGCCTCCTCCCGCCGCAAGTAAAGTCGAGTCAGATCACTTACCCAGCTCAATCTCTCCCTTCTTAGCCAAACTTCTTACAGGACTTGGGAGGAGGGGGGAGGGAGAGCTAGGGAGGCGACCGGTCGAGAGTCCAGGAGCGTCTGTTCGCCCCCCTTTTCCCTCCCCCCCTTTATTTTTTTTTCCTTTATCGTTAGCAAACTATCCCAAAAGTCGCTATGACATTTAGATGTCAAATGGATAGGGGTTTTATCTCGAAGTTAGATCGTAAAAATCGCCGAGAAGTCAGACAGATACCCCTCACTGGCTCGAGAAAGTCACGTGAGGTCCATAAAGTTAGTTTTATGGTTTTGGGGAGTTGACACCGCGCGGTATATTTCACATTCTCGAGAATGTAAGTGACACTTTAACTGCTCGCAGTGGCGGGGAAGGGGGCAGAGGTAGGTGAGCTCTCTCCCAGCTGAGAGGAGCTGAGGGCCCGGCCTCAGCAGCAGCGGCGGCGGCAGCAGAGGGAGGCCCGAGGCCCAACGTTCGCCAAAGTAAGTCCAGTTCCTTTCCCTCTCTCCCTGGTGTTTTAGGGCAACTGGGGCTTGGGGGTTGGATGAGAAGAGGGTGGGGGAAGGGTAGCTTTCACGGCTGTTGAGTGTTATTGCGGGGCAGTTTGGCCTTGTTCTGCCCCCACTCCTAACTGGTAGGCGAGCCAGAGAAGGGAGGGGGGGGCCTCTGTGAAGGTCCAAAATCTGGGGCGTTGTCAATTGTTTGTTTGGGGGAGTGTCTTTCGATCGGTTGGGGGGAGCTTTTCCCTGGCCACGTCAACTTTGAGACTGAAATACTCGGCTAGCTTTTAGGCAGGGACAGAAACAGCAAAGTTCCCGCAAACTTGGGGAGCAAGTTCGAATGAGATTGACGGTGGAAAACTCTAGGCTAGGGATTATAGCAAATTTATGTGCTAGAAATTTAGGGTCAGTCCTCTTCCTCAAAGTAAAGAAATTTGTGTAGTTCGTCGGCCTAAGAGCATGGGAAGAGGAAAGTTATTTCCACCATGCTTAACCTAGATGAATGGGAGAAAATGCTCAATTTTAAAGTTCCGCAGCAACTTGGCCCTGGGCTCTATTAGAGATTGGTTTCGTGTGGTTCAACTTTCGGCCTTAGAATTCTATTGCTTCAACCTATTTACTCCTGCCCAGCTCTACTTCTGTTCCTCAGGGTCACTCGCAGTGACTTTTCAGGCTTGGAAGCACAGACTTTCTGATTCTGAACGAACCCCTCTGGTCCTCAGGCCCAGTGGGGCTGGGGAAGCGGGAAATGTGAGGGAAGGAGGAAAACCTTTCCGTTCGGGGAGAACCTGTCCAATCGTCTTATGTCCGAGTGCTAAGTAGGAATAGGTGGCTACGTTTTAAATTGGAAACCTGAGAGAAAATGGAACAAATTCCCTGAAAGTTCTTCAAGGAAAGTGAATATGAGTTTTCCAGAAAGTAAAAAGACAGATAGTTAAGAAGAGAAAATCAGGTGAAATGTTTTTCTTTTCTTCATTCCTTTCTTTTCTAACTTCCTTCACCCAAAAGGTTCTTTTATTTTTCTGCAAGAGAGTGGGAGAATATAAAATCTCTGAGATTTTGATTTCTCATTCTGTCACATTCCAAAGGACAATTTTCTTTACCTGGAAGGCCTCCGCTCGGCCTGAGCCCTTTCCCTCAGTTCTCCCGTTCCTGCCCCACCCCACCACCCACCTACTCCTCACACCATCATTGTACTGTTACTTCAAGTTTCAATCACTCTGACTTCTTTTTACTGATGGAGGGATTTAGGGGATCTAGATAGCTCAGTTTTCTGAGATACTCAAACTCCTTGGACAGGGAAGCAGGTCTAATAATCTTTTTTCTCACCTTTCTCCCAGCTCTCTTTTATTCCCTCCTTGGTTTCCACAAATGAGATGTTCTTAAACTTTTGTATGGTAAAAGGTAAAATGGAAGGTAGGACAGGAATAGATTTTGAGGTAGTTATAGTCCAGATTCTTATCTCTCACTTCAAAAAAAAATCTCACCCCAAACACACTGGTCTCTGTGCTAATAGGAAAAGTGAAATCATAGACGATTATATTTTAAAATAATTAACCCTGTCTCTTACTTCCATTATGACTTTTTTCCCCACTACTATTTAAATCCCAAATAGTTTGCCCCCTCCTGAAGATCTGCCTTTTTTTTTTTTAAGATACCTTTCTTCCCCATCAAGAATTTTAGAACATTTGGGGGAGAAATCTAGAGAAATGGAAATGAACACTCCCCCCCAATCTAGCTGATTGAGATTCTTAGAAGAATACTGATTTCTTGTGTCCACCCCACCCCCAATACTGCCCCTGAAAACATACCCTCTCTATAATACTCCCTATTATCCATCCCTGCCAGAGGTTTCTCATGAGCCACAAGACAGAGAGCCTGAGGCCAGCAGTGGAGACAATTTTTTCTCTCAAGCATAAGTTCTGCAAACTCTGATAAAGAGCTGTTGAGCAGGGCATCCCAGGGACATCTGCTGGAGATATCAGGACAGATTTCCCGGAATGGTCAAGAGTAGCCTAGTACCTACTTCCTCCTGTAAAGTCCAGATAGAGACCAATAATGTCATACTCTCCTTTCAATCTCTCAGAAGATTCATCTAAAGTTCTTTTATAGCTATTTCTTTCATTCTTTCTCCTTTTCTTTCCTTCCATTCTTAATCCTACATTATGTAGTAAGCCTCTTCTTTGTTTCCCTCACCATAATTAGGATGTGTTTTAAGAGAGGGAGGTTTTTAAGTTAAGAGCTCTTCACTTCAATTGACCCCACTCCAAACCAGGTGCTCTCCTCTGACTCCCTCAAATTGTCCTAATAGATTGTTATCTTGACCTCTTTTAGAGTTTTCCTGGTTTCCCTTCCTTTTTGCAATTTCCTTTTCATCTCTTCTTTAGATTGGGCTCTTTCCTTGGTCCAGGCCTAGAACTATTTTGCTTACATTGTGCAGTGGAGAGTCTAACTCTTCTTTCAAGTGACTTCATTACAGGGATCAGGATTCATCATCTTTCCTAGATGAGAAGGAATAAAAAAGGAAGCAAATCAGATACTAAAGTTTCATTTCCCCTTTGAGTTCATCCTAACACTCAGCCTTCAGCGGTTCCAATTTTGTTATTTTTATTTTATTTTATTTTATTTCCTTCCCATTGGCATAGGTGGGGAAGTAAGAAGTGTAAACAGGAAAGAGAACTCCTGAACAGAGTTTGGATATGCCTGTATTTTATTGTTTCCTCTCCTTAATAGAAAACAGACAAAAACGTTTCAGTAGCTGAAGCACACAGTAGAGACCTTCAAGTTGTTCCTGAAAAGGGTTATTTATTGGCAAAGAGTTGGGGAACATAGTATGACTCCCATAGAAACACTCTTTCCTTCCATTTCCTCCACACATCTCCTTCTTCCTTGTTCCCTTTGGGTCTGAATTTTTATCTGAGGAAGGAAGCTGGAGATTCCAGGAGGGGAATAAATTCAAAATAAGGGAGACTATGTGGTCCAGCCTTACCTCTACCCAGCTAAAACTCTTTCTTGCTGTGGGAGGAAGGAGGTAGAGGAACTGAAAGAATGAGCCCTGGACCTGACATGAATAAACTGACCTTCCTTGGGAAGGCTGAGTTTGCTGGCTGCAGTCTAGTAAACAAAAGATGGGAGACAGAGATCAGAGAACTACTTGGACTCTTTGGATAGAATTTTCCCTTCCCTCTTCTTCCTTGGTATAATCAGATTTCTAGGCCCTAGGAATCTTTCTATTGAGGTGTTCATCGATTGGTGAAGCGCTGTTACACATTTATATTAATTAAGCCAGATAAGAGCCTGGAACTGGAGGGGTTTAGGGTGAGAATTCCAGCACCCCAAAGGGAATTAGCCTTTCCTAATACCCCCACAAATTTAGAGACACTAAATCAGGTCCGGAAATAATGGAGCTAACTCATCCTAAAACTCTGAGTCTTCCTGAATGTTCCCTCCACATATGCATTTCAGTGCTGAATTAAATTCCATTTCCTCTGTCCAATCTCTCTTCCTTCCCACAGGCTCCTCTTAAATTGTCATCTCCTTTAGCTCAAAAAGGAAGGAATCAGTAGTCTTTCTATCAGACAGAATAGTCTTTCCTTTTGGGGTGTGTCTCCACGAAAAACTCATTTTCTCTCCCATTTCTGTGGGCACTATACCACTGTCTCTCGGCTCACAGACACGTTTTCCCTGAAACCACAAACTTCCTGAAGGTAAAACACAGGTTTGATAGCTATTGGGTGTTGCTCTTTTTTTTTTTTTTAATAGCCCTCCCTCCAAAAGTGATTAAAATCTGTTAAAGGATTTAATTAAGAGAATTAAATGAAAAGGAAGGAGACACAAATGAGTTGGAAAAAAAACACACCAAAGCTATTCTGAACGATTAAATCGCCATTTTAACACTATAATGGAGTTTGCATCCTGAAAGGGGAAATCAACGCTCATATCTCATCAATAATTCATAGAGTCCGGGATCACTCGGAGGTCAGCAGACGGGGCAGGAGAAGCTGGCTACGTGGGGCTCCAAGCCTAGCTCTCTGAATACATTAGCCGTAGCCACTCGCTTTAGCCCTGGCTGCGGGGTCAGCGCCGGCGCAACCTCCTAGCCTGGTGCAGAGGCCGGTGGGTATGGAGTAGGGAGAGGGGGCAGGGCTTTTTTCCCCCTGGGGGTGTGATTTCGTCCCCTTCCCCCCATTCTCTGTGATTGTATGATGAAGATAGGAGCCAGATCTCGATCAGAGCCGGTTTGGGGGGGGGGAGGTTTCCCCGTCTTAAAGAGGGACGTATGTGAGCGTCCAGTTGATTTTGGAAAAAGATCTAAAATTTCCGTTGCAATTTGTTGATTACTCCCCCCTTCTTTCATTTTGTCTTCTTCGCTTTCTCTTCCCTCTTCCACCTTTTCTCCTTCCTTCATAGGTTTTCTATCTTTGAAGTAAATTCTATCGTTTTCCTTAAATTCCTTTCTTAAGAACTCGTGTTTTTAGGTTCTTCTTCTAAGAAACAACAAAGTAGAGGTGGAAAGAAAGTACTTTGAACTGCTAATACTCCCCAATTATCTATACATTCTAATCCTTCTGAATGGGCATGGTTTCCCCCTCCACCCCGAAGTCCTTTCTAACACCGCTCC
The DNA here is from genome assembly GCF_016432865.1 of Antechinus flavipes. Taxonomy (NCBI): domain Eukaryota; kingdom Metazoa; phylum Chordata; class Mammalia; order Dasyuromorphia; family Dasyuridae; genus Antechinus; species Antechinus flavipes. Next base: position 137,168,914 of record NC_067401.1, on the reverse strand, counting down.
GCCTAGACTGGCCAGGTCTGACTGGGGAGTCAGAAGCTTTTGTACCTTTTGGGCCTCAAACTCTAGAGGAGGAAAAGGAGCATTCCCTCGCGTTCTTCTTCAAATCGTCTCCTGGTGTTCTGAGCTTTGTATTTATGGGCTAGGAAGCAAAGAGATCCTTGCTTGTAGGGAATGGACCTTATTTTCCTGAAGCCAATTTACCCCCACGGAAGAAAATGGCTCCTTGGAAGAGAACTAGTTGAGAAGGGAAGAAGCAGTTGTTAGAAGATTTATTTTGGAAGAAAAGCGAAAAAAGAGCCTGTTGAGTATGTGTACCTCTTCCCTTTTCTTTTTTCCTAGTGAGGAGCAAAAACTCAGTCTCCGTTATTTAGGTCTTCCTAGGACCTCTCCTTTAGAACAGTTCAAATCTGGGATAAAGGGGCCGAGTTAGGGTGATGATCTCTAGGAACCCAGAAGGAAAAGAAGGAAATTTTATTTTCCTTTCTCTGAAAGGAGGAAGAGGGGTGTGGAAAGATCGATAGCAAGATGTTATTTGAGGAGAAAAAGAATCGAAAGCTGTGATTTCCTAATACTGTTGATCTGAGTAGAGATTTTTACCCGAAGCAGAAGCTGTAACATCCTGGAGCTACCAGTAGAGTCCGCCTCAGACCAAGTTCACAGCCAGGCAGAATTAGAGGCTGCATTAAGGGCCCACAAAATGCTGCCTCCTGTTTCTCTCTCCTGTTTTCTTGTCTTTACAACCCAGGCAAGAATTTCAGAACTCTTTCCTAGTATATCTCCCACCCCTAGCCATAATTCCAGAAGAAATTAGCACCCTTCCACTTCCAATAGTGTCTCTTGCCACTCTTCATCCTCCAAAGAAGTAAATTCCGAAATCACCTTGGTGCTTTATGAATTCTCAGTGAAATAAAATAAAAATGTAAATCTCCCAAATCTCTCTTAGGAAGCAATTTGACAGTGTTCAGGAGAGAATATAGGTGGGAGAGATACACTAGGTGAAAGTAGCAATATCATAACCTTTCTATCATCACAACCAGAGATTTGATGCAATAGGCAGGAATATCAGTTATTGTCTTCAGGAAATCAATAAATCTCATAAGGAAAATTTAAGTCATGAATTCTTCCCCTATCAATATTTGGGAATCAGAGTCAAGTGATTAGAAGGGGATGGAGAGAAAAATATTCGATTTGGGTTTGTGGGGTAGGCAGAGGAGAATTCGACCTTGGGGTTCTTGTTAAGTTGGCGTTATTTCTGAAAAGGTCACGAAGTTGGAGGGTCAAAAGTTTATGCTCTTCGTGAAACTGGAGCTGAGAATTGTCTAGCTGAAGAGATTATGTAAAGGGTAGGGGAAGATGTAGACTTGGAGGAAGAGGGGGCGCTATTTGTGGAAAAGAAATAAAACAAACAGCTAGTGAAGTAGAGTAAGAAAAACTGAGTGGAGGCGCGTTTGGAAAGACCACAGCAGGAATCAAGGAGAGATAGGAAGTGGAAGAAATGGGGTAGTTGAAGAGGTAGTAGCCAGGAGTAGAGGAAGAGCAAGAATAGTGATCTTTTCCTGAAAATAGTGCTGGAAGAGGTATATGTTTTGATAGAAGTAGAAGTGAGAAATGGGGTAAGAGGAAGAGAAATGAATTTTTAGTTTAGAAAGGACCTTGAGCATCAAATATCAATTCCTATTCCCTTCCTCTTGATAATCTTTCGTATACTGTAAGAGAATCTAATTAAAACTTCCTCAGTTACACACATTTATTAAATCCAATTAGAGAAGTCCCTGTAGGACAGTAAAAAGAGCCAAATGAAGTCTTCAAAGGTGAAGACCCAAAATATGTTGATGGTGATGATGATGACAACGGTCATCATCATTATTAACATTGTTTTGGCCCTGGTGGAGGACTAGCTTAACAACTCCCTCCTGTTAATTTCCCAGACACTACAATCTCCCTGAAAGGGAATCCTAGGGAAGTACAGTTAAAGTGGAGGCTGAAGTTGGGGAAAAGAGGAGATGGGTATTATGTCCTCAACCCGATAGGCATCAAAACCCCTCCCTTGTATTTTCGGTTTCCTTCTTTGATCTCCTGAAACTTTGAAGCTCCGCTAATTTCTTTACTTCCCCCCAATTTCTGCTTTCAGTCAAATTCTCAACCTAATTCTACATTTGCAAAGAGGCTAAGCAAGAAGGAAGATTATCCTCCAGACATTTATCTCTTGCTCTTGTAACAAGCTAACAGAAATTCATCTTCGACACACCCTATAGAATTTAATTTATAGGTCAAACGATGATATATATACTTAGAGAAGGATTGTAATTATAACATCGACGCATGTGCTTCTTGTAGTCATAGAAATGAATGTCTATTACATTATACTATGTCATCACATTATTATATGAGTATTTAATATATGAAAGCCTGGAGTGTGTACATAGATAACGCTAATCCTATTTTTTCGGCTTTATAATACACTCTAAGTTGGAGATAAGGCTAGGAGTAGAGAGAAAGGGATAAGGATGATGTTAAAATGCAACTTGACTGTCTTTTGATTAAACTACAGGCCTCCATTCCTTCTCCACTTCTTTTTCTCATTCTCTCGGATGTCTCAGAAGGAACGGGGTTAGCTTTTTTGGAATTCGGGAAACGGGAAAAGAGAAAGCAACCTCTTAAGAGGTGGCAGGCTCAGTATCTTTTTTCCTTTCTCCATTTCTGTGCTGAACCTAATGGTTTCTGTGAATTTCAGAGTTGGAAATAAGAAGAGAAGGCCAACGATAGATAAGTAGAAATGAATTTGAGTGTTACAGTATTTCTGAAACGACCGATCTACTCCCGGTCAGTCAAGAAGAATGTGACACAAATTTGTTATTTATCTGGGCCCCGAGTACTGCTACTGAAAATTCTGCATGCCGAAACTCGTGTTCGATCTGTGAGGAACAGGTAGCTCTCACTTCCCATAGCCGTCCTGAATCTGATTCCGTCAGAATCAGAGAAGAGGGAGAGGGAATGAGATTCTCTGTCTAAAATCTATCTCAACAATATTACAAGAAAGAAAAGGAATTATCTCCTTACAATTGAAATGTTTCCACCATCTGCTCCCTGGTATAAAGAATGAGAACGGATTTATAAAAAGGAAAAGAAAAAATCCAATTTCTTTAAGACCCAATGCATTTTCTGTAATTAATGTAACTAAAAAAACGACTCTCCAATGCTCCTGAATTTTCCCACCCCATTTGGCCTAATACTTTGTAATTTCTGCAAATGCCCCAGGAATCCGACTTGCCGGAAGACCGGGGAAATAGGGAATACGTTTCCCTAGCGCCTAAGATAGAACCTGTGGCCTTAAAAACTAGTGAGAAGTTAGGTCTGCGTGTGGTACTCCGGGAAGGAAGGATGTCCTGGAGATGAAAGGGCAGAAGTGGGGGAGGAGGGAGCAAAGAGAGGTGCATTAGTTAGTCAATAGTTCTTCGTTGGATTCCTTCGGGTCCAAACACCCTCGTATTTTTGACTTCCCTTTACCCTTCCCTATTCTTCATCCCGACTCTGGGCGAACCAGCCCTGAGAGAAAATGCCCAGGCTCCCAATCTCTAGTGCCCTCTTTGGAAACAAGTCCCAGGGCCAAAAAATAGATTTGATTACTCGAAAGTCCCAGCGGCTGCTGCGGTAGCCTATAGGGTAGGGCGGGTTTGTATCCAAATGTGGGTGTTAAAGAAGGAATTGGGGGGGAGTGCAAGACAGAGGATTGGAAGTGACCGACTCTGGAGAAAATTCAAGGCAGCGAGGAAGAGCTGAATAAAATTCCTGCCATGTCATTTTTCTCCCAAGTAATGACCTGAGTAAAATTCAATATGACCGAGCGAACTATGTGAGCGTATTATAGAAACGGCCTGCTAGTGGGAGAGACCGGGAGAGGGGTGAAACGTAGGTCACGGCGTCTAACAGATATTAAAATGTTCAGGAGACTCGTGACACGCCTAGCTGTTTAACAAAGACTGCCAAAGTATGAGATTAATACGAAAACTTGCGGCTTCAAAAACAAAACACACCCCAAAAAAAGTCCTATTCTAGTCTTGGAGGGGGCCTGGGACTGACTGGTTCTCCTCGCAGTCGCGGCTCCGTCTATCTCTCCTACAATAGTGGAAAAGGAGAGCTTATCTTATCCAGAAAACCAAAGGGAGGACTAACCCGACAGCTGTGAGTATTTTTGACTCTTCGCCTCCAGCCTTTATTCTGTCCCTTCCCTCTGATCCCCTTTTCCTGCCTCTTTCTCCCCCACCCCCAAGAGTTGGTCTGTGGAGGGGTGCTGTAGCGGTTCCAGGGAAATAGAATGACGCGCACCGCTTGGCCCCATTCTCTAGTTGACAGAACGTACTTTTACGGGAGGAGGCGGAGAAGCAGGAAAGAGGTCACGCTCTCAACCTGTGGCTTTCCGAAAGATGTGCTAGCGAAGAAGCGCGAGGGTACGCGTTCCCTCCGAGGCGGAGAGAGATGGGCACTGGCCCTTTAATAAGATTATGCTTATTTTCTGAAGTGAGTCTGTGTCAGACAAAATAGGTTCTAAAAGTTACTAAGGAATCTTTCATTCCTTCATTGCACCCGTGTTGGGATTGTGCGTGGGGGGGGGGAGGGGGGCATGGTTAGGGCAGGGGTGAGGGGAAGTCTGGGAATCATCCTGGCAGGTGTCTAGTGCTAGAAAGGAGTACAGCAGACTTTATGGGTTTTATGGTCAGGCCCTAAGTTCCCTTTATCCCACTCGGTTTTATTCTTACTGTGCAGTTGTCACAACTAAAAAGCGGAGGTTGGGTCTCAGTCCCTATGCTCCCTGGAGTGAAACCGGAGGGGATGCAAACTCCCCGGCTTCTCTAGCCGGTTCCCCTTTTGAAATGTAGAACGTTGGAGATACCCCAGCTGCAAATCCGTCTTCTTAAACTTCCGAAATGCCGACGGGTTTATGAGCAAAGGGCCTAGTTGAAAAGGAAAGGAGATGCGGGGTGTGAGGAATGGATCAGAGAAGGTGAGGATTGAGGACCAGGATTGGTGGGGGCTTTGGAGCCCAGTAAAAGACAGAGCACAGCTTCTCGTAAGACTTTGAAAGGACCAAGCTAGACGCTAGGGGTGCTGGAGATGTTCCTATCATTACCCTTTTGTCTACTGCCCAGGGAAAACTCAAATATCTCGGCTTCTTCCGGAGCAAATTGTTACCTAAATAATACTAGTTTGAAAAATAGCAATCACAATCACTACCTTCGTAGCCATTGGTGTTACATTAATCTAAGGAAAAGCAGGATTTACATAATGTTCCTATGATGATGTCACATGGGGAAGAAAAGGACAAGAGAACTGCAAACTCTTGGATATGAAATTAAGTGTCTAATATGGGAGAGGGGGATGATCAAATTTCAATTTTTTCTTATATGAATCTCTCAGTATGCCAAATCAGAGCTTTTGGCCTTCTGAAAACACAGAGTTCCCTGACTATTTATTGAGAAGGGTTATTATTGTTGTTATTGTTGTTGCTGTCCTCATTTGAAGAACACAGCATTTCCCCAGACTCAGGGACTGTGTAGAGAATGTAGTATTACTCATATCATTTTAGGCAATAGAGAGGGCTTCCAGTCACCCTACAAATTCCCCTTACCTAGGAAAAAACTACAGGGAAATTTGAAAATCATCTGGGAAGTAGGGGTGGGAAAAGTAGTATTAAATACCTTGTAATGAATGGATTCTTAATTTTTTTCTGTTATGGGCCCTTTGTCACTCTGCTGAAACCAATGGACCAACTTTCAGAATAATGTTTTTAAATAGTTAAAGGAAATAATAAATTCTAGTTAGACGTCAATGAAAATAAAGATGTATTTTTTTCCCATCCAAGTTCCAGAGCCCCTGAAATCTAACCATTCATTATTTAGGGATTTGTGGACTCCAGGTTTAGAACCTCATCTCTAATTAGACTCAGCCCCTTGTCTCTCTTCGCTTTGGAGCCCATCCTCTTAGCAGAGTATGGAGAAAAGTTGAAGACAATTTACAGATCATTCCAATGCCTGCTTTACTCTTCCCTGTTTTTTCCTCTTTTCTGGATCTCTTTTCTGCCAAGCAGCCAGGTGGCTTGAATGTATGGCAGTTTAGACATCAGTGACGGGATGGGGTGCGGGCCTGAAACTGAGGAATCAGAGAAACATCTCTTTTTCTCATAGAATATTCTCTCTTCAGTCACTTCTTTTCCAAATAGAGAAGAGCGGGGTGCTGCATCAATTGGGTGAATATTTTATTGTTTTACATCACCCCTCGTTCGGAAATGGAACGCCTTTGATCTTTTTCTCAGGTTGTAAACGGAATTGCCCATCATTAAATACCCGCGGCCCCATCTGCTTCACCTCCTTGCCTTTTTCTTTACAGCTGTTTCTCTCTTTTTACAATAGACTTTTTAAAAAGGACTTTTATGACACCCTCTCCCTTCCACTCCGTCGCCCTTTCGTTCCTCTGAGAAGCTCCAGAGAAAATAACTATCGAGATATTCGTTTGTTTGAGAGCTAAAGGATAAAGCGGGAGAAGGGAGCCGTAGTTGTTCTGTGTGTTTTGGGTGGGTTTTTGTTGTTGTTGTTGTTGTTGGGTTTGGGTTTTTTTGTTTTGTTTTGTTTTGTTTTTTGGTCTTCTGTTTTCCTTTTTTGAAATGAAAAATTCTTTGAGGGAGGAGAACTAGAGGGAGGGAAGCCAGAGGGTATAAATTTTGACTTTTGCTCCTCAGCCTTTGGGTGACCCTTCCTTCTTTTGTACTTAGCCAATGTTTACGTCTCATAATTCATGTGCCTGGGAGTTGAACAGCTTACGGTCTTAGCTCGCAAGCATTTTCGAAATCAGCCGCATCTATTTCCAGGGGTTGGAAGAGCAGTGACACCTCAAAATATAGGCTAAGCTAACTGCCCTGCCGGGTCCTCACAGCGCCCTGCTCTATCCTCACCTCTCAAACAAACAGGCAAAAAACCAAATCAAACCAAACCAAACCAATCATTATTCCCCCCCGCCCCTCCCCAATCCACGAAGACTGTGCTCAGAGTAAACGAACTGAAGGATTTGTATGCCAAGAAGATCTCTCTGTCTTCTGTATATACCCTGTAGATCCGAATTTGTGTAAGGAATTTTGTGGTCACAAATTCGTATCTAGGGGAATATGTAGTTGACATAAACACTCCGTTCATTTTGTTTTTCCCAGAAGAGAAAATAGAGGATAGAATAAAGAGGATCCAGTGATGTAACCAGAAGGGCGCTCTTTTCTTTAATTCCTGAGTGTCTACATATCTGTTTTTCTCGATATCTCCTTATTGGAGGAGAATTTTATCTACCTGAGATCTCAGCTCCTAGCCCTAGGGGACCCACAATAGCCTGGCTCCTTCTCTCATTTTACCTCTTTTTAGCGCTTTCTCAAGAGACCAGAGTTACAAAAAACAAAAACAGCTCTTCCTCCTTCCCTCCCTCCCCCGTCTCTGTCTCTCTGTCTCTCTTTCTCTGTCTTACACAGGTATATATTATATATGTGGGAGGGGGCGGAATCAGGGATAAAAAATACCAAATGACCGAGGCTGTTGAGTTGGAAAAGGAAAGAGATGGAAGCCGGTCTCCTCAAATATGTATTTCTTTCTAAAGAGAGCGTAGAGTGAGGGAGTAAGTGTCTCTTCAACTTTCAGTTCAGAATAAGATGCTGCTATTTAAACACAATTGATATAAGCAATTACAAAAGACTGGGGGGGGGTGGTGGTCACCCTTGGGGCTTCAACAGATCACATTAGACACAATATTAGCATTCCTGTCCACACTAGCAATAGTGCTTCTCTGACTGTTAGTACCTCTCAGATGTATCTGATATTAACAAATTATTGCTCGTTTAATGCTCAAAGATCCTGATTTTCATATCCAGACTCCCTCTTTTTTTTTTCTTTCTCTCAAAAGATGGGCGCTTCTTGACGCTGGAGTAAGGTGGGGGAGTGAGGAGTAGGAGGAGTGGGTATTGAGGGACAGACTGACAAGATCAGCTTAATAGAGCAGCTAAATGCGATTTGGAAGTCAAGGTATCCCCGAATTAGTGGATGAATTTTCTATCGATCCGCAACCAGTTCAATTCATCTCTGCCAGCCCCTTCAGCACACCCGGGCTGCTCCGACGCCTTGTCTTTCCCACCATCACCCCCACCCCTTTCCCACACCCACTAGAGAAAGAAGAGAACTCAGCCGCAGAGATACCTTCCCAATTCCCTTTCCCATCTCCTGACTGAACTGCCCTCTCCAGAAAGAATCTAGGGCTCCCCTTTCTACTCTTGGATTTCAAAAAAGCCTTTCTGTTCCTTAAGGTGAAAGACAGTAGGCGAAGATGATGAGGGCAAATATAGAACCCCCCATCTTGGAGTGGAAGCTTCAATGGGGGTGCTCCCTTCGTCACCCCCAAATTCTTCCTGTTTGCTCCCAGTCCTCCAGAGACCCTGAATACGGAAAGAAAGAAGGGGGGTAGATCGCACAGGCATTGGCCCTATGTAAATACTGATGATGGGGGTGAGGGTGGGGGGAGAGCAGAAGGGGGGAGAAAAAACCCTCTCAGTGCTGCAGCTCTTTGGCTGGAGTAGGGTCCGGGTGAACAGATTTCCTTATCCGGGAATCGCCGCCGGAGCGGCTATTGGCTCGGGGGATCACGTGGCCCCCTAACTTAGTTCACTTGACAGTAAGTAGGTGGGCTTTCGGAAACAGGAAAACGAGTCAGGGATCGGAATAAATTTTAGTATATTTTGTGGGCAATTCCCAGAAATTAATGGCTATGAGTTCTTTTTTGATCAACTCCAACTATGTGGATCCCAAGTTCCCTCCCTGCGAGGAATATTCACAGAGCGATTACCTACCCAGCAACCACTCGTCTGGGTACTACGGCAGCGGCCAGAGGCGAGAGAGCAGCTTCCAGCACGAGGCGGGGTACGGGCGGCGGGCGGCTTGCACCGTGCAGACCTATGCGTCCTGTCAAGAGCCCGGCCACCCGCCGCCGACGGTGCTTTCCCCGAGGGCTCCAGTCCAGCCGCAGGCAGGGGCCCTTCTCCCTGAACCGGGCCAGCGCTGCGAGGCGGTCAGCCCCAGCCCCCCGCCACCGCCCTGTGGTCAAAACCCTCTTCACCCCAGCCCATCCCATTCCTCTTGCAAAGAGCCCGTAGTCTATCCCTGGATGCGGAAAGTTCACGTGAGCACCGGTAAGTGACTAAAATGCACTTTCCTTTCCACACCCCTTTCCCCCCCACCAACACTTCTTTAGCTTTATACTGAGGGGAACCTCCAAGTCATAAAGAGGGGGAGAAGAAGGGGGAAAGCCAATTGCCCCCGTTGTAAAATCGCCATTCCGGGAGATTTACTGTCGCCTATTTTCAGAGCCATATAATTACATCCCCCATAAATTTTTATGGCCTGCTTGGCCCCGAGCCTTTGAAGTCAGTTCCTCATCCTCTACGCGATTCTCACCAGCGACTTTTTCTCCCGCGAGGAGCAGCTTTAAGTGAAGTTTGATGTTGGGGGTGGGGGCTATGGGTGGGAGGAAGGGGGGGACCTAGTAATTTGTATTTAAGTAGTGGGTTGAGTCAACTCGGTGTATTTATTTTTCCCCTTCCTCTCCTCGCTTCCCGTCTCCTTGGTCCCGGGAACTAGGCAAAAGTTTCTCCCCAGTCAGGCGCCGCCTGGAATCTGGGAGCTGGGAAAGAGGAGGGGGGGAAATTTAGAGAAACTTCTAGACACCCCCTCCCCCGTCCCCGCCTTGGCCACACTCCTTCAACCAGGGGCATCTAGACTAGAAGAGAAGGGTACGGATTGGAGCCAAGTGAAGATACTTCCTCACTCTTCCCCACAAAACTTCGAGGTTCCGCCTCCCCTTCTTCCTATGGGAACACTCTTACTTCTCTTTTACGGATGTTTCCCTCCTCCCATTACTCCATGGTTGGGTGGGGTGGGAAGGATGGGAGATAGTGTGTGTTTGTGTGTTCAGAAGGGACTTTACCCCTCCCCTCAAGGATAATAAAACTTTCTTTTTCTTCCTTTTTCTTGTCTGTCCAGTAAATCCCAATTACAACGGAGGGGAGCCAAAGCGCTCCCGGACAGCTTACACCCGCCAGCAAGTCTTGGAGCTGGAGAAGGAGTTTCACTATAACCGCTACCTGACCCGGAGGCGGAGGGTGGAAATCGCTCACTCCCTGTGTCTCTCTGAGCGCCAGATAAAGATCTGGTTCCAGAACCGCCGGATGAAATGGAAAAAAGACCACAAATTACCCAACACGAAGATCCGATCAAGCACGTCGGGGTCCTCCGGAGGGGCCCAGAGTCGAGCCAATGCAACCCCCACCTCACTATAACGCTCCCGCTCAGGGAGGGGAGACTTTGGATTTATTGGGGTGGGAGTGGAGATCAGTGGGAGGGTGAGGGGGGAGGAGAAAAAGGGGGAGGGCAATGGTGCTTAAGACCAGGAAATTTTGTCTCTGCAGAAAATAATAATAATAATAATAAAGAAAAGGAGGGGAGGGGAATTTTATTTATAGCAAGAAACAGAAGAGGGGGCAGAAGTGGCCCCCAGAAGCACAGAGTTCGTGGCTCTTGTTTTCTTCCATTTTTTCTTTTTCTTTTCTTTCTTTTTTTTTTGAGAAAAAAAAAAGAGAGGTGGAGACGAAGGCTACAGATACTAGTTTTCAGATTTGGCGAAGATGGATCCATGTTTCATCTTTAATCACGCCAACCTCAGGCCCATTTGTCATGCTCAGTCTGCCGGAGAGAGGACGGACTCTCTGCCTGCCATTACCTCGACAACCAGCGCTCCCGCTAACAAATGAGGCTCTCTTTCTTGAAGACTGACTGGATTTTCGGTCCCCCCCCTTCCCCACCCCTCCCTATCCCAACCCAGGCATCCAACCTGAGCATATTCAGACAACCAGATAGAGCAGTTTTTTTGTTTTGTTTTGTTTTGCGATGGTTAAAGAAAAAAAAAATCTGACTCATTTAGAAGTGTGTCTCCCTCTCTCCACCTCCCTTCCTCCCCCCCCCCCCCCCCCCCCCCAGCCACTATTGCTCAGTATGATGTCTGGTAACTCTCCTTCCTACGTATTGCATAGGGATGTGTTCTGAGAGTGCTGAAGGGAGGGAGGAAAGAGAAAGTAGATGAGGGTAGGGGTGCCTGGCACCATTGTACCAAGAAAGAAAATTGAGGCTGAGGGGGGAAAAAGGAGACTAAGAGAATGTAAAGTACGTTTGCATCCCCTGCTAATGAAGACACTGGCAGGTTAATTACCTTGCTTGTGAATGCTAGGAACCTGTTTAGCATAGCAACGTTGCCCTAAGACACAAGGACCCTGGAACTCTGATTTCTCTCTTTCTGAGAGGCTCTTCCTGAGGCAGGGGCCTCAACTTACGAACAGTCAGTCCGTTTTCCGACCGAGAATGTGACCCAGCAACCAGAACTGTGTGCCCCGGTCTGTTTGGAAGGAGGTGCTCTGGGCCTTCGGACCGTTTGTTGTTGTTTTCCTCGACTTGCTTTTTTTTTTTTTTTAATTATGATGATGATTAAGACTATGAACATTTTATTTTATTTTGTGTGCGTCCTCTCCGTGTTCTCTTCCTGACATTCCAAATAATTCCTGTTGCAAAGACAATTTGCTCCTCTCAGGAGCAGAAAGATACCTCTCTGGCAGTCAGTGTGAAATATCCCATGACATGTTCATAGTGAAAATAGAAATAAATTTTGGTTCCCTTGTGACTAGTTCGACTGTGTTTTTGTTAAAGCTTTGATGTAAATCTAAGGATATAGGTGATGTTGATGTGACATGCTAGAAATAGTATGGTATATGTATTACTAGAATAGGTCAAAGATTTTTCAAGATGCCTGTTAAAAACAATCTTTCTAGTTCAGTTGAACCCAAATAATAGTAGCCAGTTTTGGTGGTTGTTTGGTGGTGGTGATCGGTGGGTGTGCACTCCTGTTTTGTTTGAGTTTTATTTCTTTGCCCATAAATTGGTCAGGAGGGTCAAATCATCTCCTTAATTGGTTTGAAAAAGGATTAATGGTACAGCGCAAGAAACCTAAATCCTGCTAAGACTTGGATACTGTGATTTATTTGTTCTAAGCACAGAGAATGCTGTTCTGTGGATTCCCAATAATCTTCACTTTAGAGACTAAAGTTTAGTTTCTAAGGTAGTGAGATAATTCCCCAGAAGCAGGCCTTCTTTCTTGCGACTTGGGAAAGTACTTCTCTGGTACTATTCTCCTCCGAGGTGTTTAACGCCTTAATGAGTCTAATTTTTTGCACAGATGTTTCTCGGTGTTTGCAGGTTTTTGGAGGATTTTTATATTACAAAGGAGCCGGTCGGTGCCATAGCTCAAACTCTGACAAGCAAATAGATAATCAAGAAGACGAATGGCCTCTTTTGTGAAGCTCCTCTCTTGTATTAATTTTCATTTTCTTTCTCATAGAAAGTATCGAAACAGAGATTGGGGGACCAAATAGCATTGGGGCTCTGAAGGTCCACTTGCCCCCAGAGTGTGTGTGTGTGTGTGTGTGTGTGTGTGTGTGTGTGTGTGTGTTTTAGGGGGGAGTTATGGAAAAGAACAGCAATTGATTTTCTGGCTTAATGTCCGAGTACACAGCCTTGATTTAGGAAGGGGGTTAATTCCTATAGTCAGGCTTTACTATGATCTCCCTTCCCTTGTTGTATCTAAAGTAGCCTACTGTTCCCAAAGAGGAAGTTAGCTCTTTTAAATAGCGTTGTTACTTCGTGACATCTTCCTTAGTCGAATAAAACGACACTAACTTCCTCCCCTTATGTGGTGTGTATGACAATGAATCTTCAGGAATACGCTGGATATGGGAGTCAGTGGGCAAGAGGGCCAAATAACATCAACCAGGCTCAAGAGATAGTGAGAGGGGTTCAGAGGCCCACATTTGGTGGCCTAGGGGACTAAGTGTTCGAACTGTCCCAGCTCTCACTGGCTAATGAAATGCTCCACTGAGACAAAAAGGAAACTTTTCTCCTTGCTAGCGATGAGAGGGGAAGGCTTTGTTTCGACTAGAAACGAAATGCTGTGTTTAGATGCTCGGAGATGCAGCCCTTAATGCTAAAAAAAAAAAAAAATAGTTCTTAAAAAGCATATGACCCCCAGGAATGCTCCTCTATAGAAGCGAATCAAAGCTGTCCCCTGAAAGGTATGAATAGGATCGTAGGGGAAAAAAGGATTTCTATGGGACCTAAAGTTCACAGCCATTCTGTGTAGACAAGAGCTAAGAAAAATGCGAGAATTATACAGAAAACCATTAATCACTTCTTTTCTTTAAATACGTATCCTCTCTCCTTTGTTATTATTCCACAGCAAATCTCCGCAGACCGTCTGTTGGGGGAAAAAAGTGTTAGCCGCCTCTCCAGGATCTGCGAGGGGGAAAAAATTTGGAACCATAAAGTTGAAAACTTTTTTCTCTCAGTTTGGAAGAAGGCGGTCAGCATGAATAGGATCCGTGGAGCCCAGGCGAGAAGAGAAGAGAGACCCAAAGGTAACAATGTGGTGTTTTGGGCTGGCGGCTTTCTGATGGTTTTATGAGCCCTTTTAAGAAACCAGTTGAAATAAGAATTTCTCTCCTGCTTCTGCTCCTCTTTCTTTTAAAAGTATCTGATATATATATATATATATATATAATGAATGTATGTATACATTCATTTTTTTTTTTTACAGTAACGGTTTTAGTAACAGTTTGGTTTTTTTATTTTTTTATTTTGACGGATACTTTGGGAGAGCAAAATTTGACAACTGGAGATTATTTGAACAGACTGAGGGCTGTGATGTCAAGACTCTTGAAAAATCAGAGAGAGAGAGAGAGAAAGTGATATGAGGTTGTTTCAGAAGTTTTCAGGTTTGGCTCATAAAATACACGTATGAATTTATATCATATATGTATATATACATTTCACACGGAGAAACATAAGTATGTGTATATACATACATACCTTTTAGAAATCTACCCAGAGCCATGCATATATATATATATATATATATATATATATTATATATATATATATATATATGATTTTTCCTCTATTTACCTTTTGAAAACAGAATCTTAACTGTTCTGCCATTGATTCCTTAATATGGATTTGAATCATACTGTTAATTTGCTGCTTTGTGCATGTGTCTGTTTTGGTATTTAAATAAATATGTGTTCATCTCTAGGGGGAAAAAAGAAACTTTAGTTCACAATAGAGGCTGTTATTTGACAGTTGAATATTCTTTCTTTCTTGAAAAAAAGGAAAAGAAAAAGCATTTATTAAGTTCTAAGAATACAAAAAAAAATAAATAAAGACAGTCCCTGTCCTCAAGAAGCTTACATTCCAATAGGATTCCCACCCTACCTTACTTCCCTTTCTTTCCTTCTCTTTTTAGTACTTTCTCCTCTTTTCCCCTTGAGATTCAGAATTATTTTGGGAGCTAAGACTCCCTGGAGAGGGAGAAATAAACAAGTTGGCTAGTCAAAATTTGGGGCAGCTTTATCAGTTTGTATGAGTAAAGGGGGAGAGAGAGAGGGGAAGAAAGGAGAGAGAGAGAGAGAGAGAGAGAGAGAGAGAGAGAGAGAGAGAGAGAGAGAGAGTTCATGGAGAGGCCACGTTTTCTAGGCGATTAGCTAAGTATTATAACCAGAGAATGACCTCGGAAGCCCCTTGACCTCTGAGACTGGACATTGTGCTGTGTAACATCTCCACTCCAGGACAGGGAGGAATAGAGGGAGATTCACTCCTCCAGATGGAGAGAGGAAGCTTCTGTGGGAGTATAGAACAGTTTTCCCTATCCTTGCTAGGTCCCATCTTCATTTCTACTATTTTTAAAATCCTCTGGCATTATCCTTTGGCTATTTTTCTTCACTGAGGAAAATGGTTAAGATTTTTAGCTGGAGGAGTAGAGACGGAGGAAGGGAGAAAGAGGAATCTGTTCATATTCCTTCACTATATCCTTTTGCTTTAGCATCTTTGCTCTGGAGGGTCTGTCTCCGGCCCTCTACGCATTCCCCCCCTCCCCATTTCTCTGTGCTTTGCATGAAAGAAGAGCTGGGAGGAAACACAAAGACAAAGGGAGGAGAGATGAGGAGAGGTGCAGGCAGGCCTCAGAGGACCAAGTGATAAGGAACACCTGGGTTCCTATGCTGATCACAATACTGCAGGTCTTTCTCACAACACATAACACAGTGTTAGTAATTCTTTTGTTCAGAAGCTATGCCCTTTCTTATCCATAAGATGTTGTTTTTTCTGCATCCTCTCTTTTCATAAACATCACCCTACACACAATTAATATCTCTCCATTCTTTGCTTTGGGAAGGAAGCTTTGAGGGAAAGATAGAAAGGGAGGCCTTCTCTTTGTGGCAAATTGTTCTAGGTAGGTCTTCAGCTCAGCTGAAGATTTTTCTAACAAAGAAGTCATACATCATCAGAAAATAACCAAGCCACAGAAATAAGAATATATCCCCTCAGAATGGTAACTCCTGAGTATGAATGTGCTTAGAAGACACCAGAAATAAACTGACTCCTTAGAGACAGAAACAAAGGCTAGTTTAGGAACAGAGACAATGATAGAGATTGGAAGCTCAAATGGACTGGGGACCATTTGTCTTAGCTGAGAGTATGATGGTAGAAATTTGATGGTAGATATTCCATGATTTGGGGAGTCTGCTGTAGATGCTTCTCTGCACCCACATGGGAAGAGAGTGTGACAGCAATCTTTATTTAGCAATCCCTCCCCAAAGGGGCTATTTTAGACCTCCTTGGAACTTCAGATCAGCAACCGGTGTTTGGAGGGTGGGGTGTATGTGGGACTCAAAGAACAGGCTCCCTGTGTAGACTCTAACTCCTCTGATCTAGGCCTCACTAGCAACAAATTACAGATATGATTAAAGACAAAATCTACAAAGAAGCTCACACAAGCAATGGAGGCATAGAGAGGGAGACCTGCAGTTATACAAAGTAATAAAAAAAATCACATGAGAGATGGAGAGAGGATTTAGGGTCGAAAAAACCCCTAAGGAGTCATGATTTGGAAGTCCAAAATCAGGAATAATAATAATAATAATAATAATAATAATAATGATAATAATAATAAAAAGAACCAATGTGGTTGCAGAGATTTGAAATTCGTGGGGATCTTAGAGTGACCAGGTTTCTTTTTTTTTCTTAGCCTGGCCTCCTCCCAGGTTGGGATTATGATAACCTCCCCCTCTCACCCTCACTCAGTTTCTTTCCCCAGTTGGAAAGGACGAGCTGCGCTGAAGTCTCAGGCTTGGGGCCATTCTTTCTCAGAACACTTCCCACTTCAGATCCAGTCAGGGATTTCAGCACCTTCTCGGGGTTCCTCCAGATTTCTTCTTCTTTTTTTAATCTCTTTACCTCCCTTCTTTCCCTAACCCAAATTCTTCTTCATTGCTAACACCTCCCCCACGCTAGCCCCTCTACGCCAACCTGGGCAATCCAGGGGAAAATAAACCGAGATTGCAGAAAGAAAGGTAATGGGGGTCGGGGTCAGGAAGCACTGTGGATTTGGGTTAAAAGCGGGAAAAACTGATCAGGCCCAGGGCAAAAGGTCTGGGTAATTCTCCCTGAAAAGCTTCGGTTTCGAGTAGGTCTGCCTGGAACACAGAGTTGGGAAGTTTCCCAGCGTGAGTTGAGCGCTGACGGATTTGTGATAGCCCATAAAACTGGCGCGTTCAGATGCGTAAATCAATCTCTCCTCTCAGCTATATAATCGTCCGTTTTATCGGCCGGGAGAAACCGCCCAGCTTGGAGCTGGGCCGGTTGTTTATTTTGATCGCCGCCTTTCCCATTCTTGGAACTGAGTGTGGGCTTTTTAACCAAGGCCGCCGGGAAG
Organism: Antechinus flavipes; assembly: GCF_016432865.1. NCBI lineage: Eukaryota > Metazoa > Chordata > Mammalia > Dasyuromorphia > Dasyuridae > Antechinus > Antechinus flavipes. Next base: position 137,152,033 of record NC_067401.1, on the reverse strand, counting down.
GCTTGTCTTTCCTTTTATTGAATATTTCTTCCCTGCTTTGCCGTCTCGCAGGATGTGCCAGATATCGACCAATATTGCTTTCCTTCTCCTCGAAATGCCATAGACGTTTTGGAATTCGATGGGGGTGCTTTTCTTTTAGGGGGCAAGGGTATGGATCAATTTGGAGGGTTGATTTCAAGAAACTTGGAAAGTGTTTTAGTAGGAGCCGGGGTGGCATTGACTTTACACACACATACATATATATTGTATATTGTTGTCAGTGGGTTCGAGTATGTTTGAGTAAGTAGATTGCCCTGATCCAATAGTTCAGATGTTTATAATTAGGACGGTAAAGTCTGTTCCCCATTTGCTATTCCTCTAGTTTGGTGTACTAATCGGACACCTTCACAAATTGATAGGTTTGATGAGGGAGATGGTTGATGGTTGAAAGAATACTGTTCTGGCTATCTGAGAAGCGTGACTGCAGCTTGTTGGAATTTTCGGTTTGGAGAGTAGTTGACATTAGAGTGTTGTTTGTTAAGTGTAACTTGCGTTTGTGAAAGTCGTCCCTTGCTTTGATTTTTGTCCAGGACCCCAGACAAAACAAAGACGAGGGAGACACCTTGTCCTTTCAAACGCCTCTCATCCGGGTTCGTGTTTTAAGATTTCCCCTTCTCTTCTGTAATGAAGTTGCGCTTAGGCAGTACTCAGAGTTAAAATCTGAAGATAAGAAAGGGAATGTTAGCCAAGTATGGTCTTTTTCTTCAGTGTCCCCAATTTTCTGTGTTTTTGTTTATGTTTTATTCTATGCTTTGTTGTTTGTTTCTATTCCTCGCACAGAGGATGAATTACCTGGGTAAAAGGGAAGACTTTTAATTGACTTTTTCTTGCTTACCTATTTTAAAGTTTTCGAGTTTGCTCTGTGTGTGTGTGTGTGTGTGTGTGTGTGCATATGTGTCCCTTGAAAGAATTTCTCCTTCTTTGACCTTTTTATTATTCCCTTCTTTCTCTTTTACATTTGAGCAGACTCTTTTGTGTTAGAAGGGCTCTGTGTCTCTCTCTGTGTCTCTGTCTCTGTCTCTGTCTCTCTGTGTCTCTGTCTTTCTTCCTTTCTATCCAACTCACACTTTGTCTTCCTCTAACACCTGAGAAATAGGGAAGGTGAGGGCTCTGGACTTCAAAGTCTCTTTCTTGTCCCTCACCCTCCCAAGAGTTTCAGATCTGCAGCTGTCCCGTGTTCTGGTGTCGGGGTGTCAGGAGGGGGCGGGGTGGGATAGAGACAGAAGTTCGATATAGGTAGAGAGATTGTGTGTCTGTGTCCTTTGTGCTGAGGTTCCTTTCCTGCTCTTTGTTTCTAGAGCGAGATAATGTCCAGTTATTTGGTTTAGATTCCTTTAGTAGTTATGAAAACATAAAATTTTCATGTTGGAAGAGTGTTGTGGAAATGCCTGTAGTTGCATTCCATCCTACATATACTGCGCTACACCCTTAGAAACTTCAATAAAGGAGGCTAAAAAAACCCAACAACCCCAAAAAACAAAAAAAGGCGAGGAGCCCCAGCCAGTCATGTATTAGTCTCTTTAAAATGTGGGACTTGAGAGATTTTTCCTCTTGAGATGATCCCTTTAGTCATGTTGTTTATGGAAGGGAGAATCACAAAATACAGAGAGATGGTAAAAGTATTAGGGAGACATTATTTCTAAAATATGTAAAATGGAAGTCTGAGAAACTCTTTTGCATTGCATCGGATTCCGGCCCCCACTCCTATCCAACTAAGCACCTATCCAGATTATTTTTTATACCTCTTCAGAGGCAGAATAGGGAAAGTAGGAGATATGGGTTCCGCTTTGATTGTTAGACATCTATCTATAGGTGAATTTAGAGAAGAGGAGAGAACTCAGCTAAGGTTCTATTGGTGGGGTTTTTTTTTTTTTCCGTCGGGAGGGTGGGGGAGACCTATTTTGGAGGAAAAAAAATCCTTCTCCTGAAAGGGGAAGGTCATAGTGGTCCTTTGAGCCTGAAATCGAAAGACCCCCTTCCCCCCTCCTGGTCACGTGATTCATTAAATAATTAATGCAGAGGTTGCAGAATAGATATGTATTCGTCAGGAAAATCGCAGACATGGTCTCCCTGTTTCTGACGTGCAATTCAACTGTCCTTTAAAAAACAAGCCTATATCCCGAGAAAAAAGAGAGAGAGGGAGAGAGAGAGAGAGAGAAAAAGAGAGGGAGACAGCAATAAAAGAGCCCCGAGAGCCGGAGCCACAACGTGGGCTGGGTTATTGTAAGTAGAAGGGATTTCTCACTACCTACCGTGTCTTATATGTCCATGTAAATTTATTGTTTGTTATTAATGTTATTGTCGTAAAATGTGACAAATAGCCATCTTCATTTCCTGCCATTTCTCTTCACATGGTGCTATGTGTATTTATACGCATTGAGGCATCGCATAGATATTTTAGGAATATTTCTCTCTCTCTCTCTCTCTCTCTCTCTCTCTCTCTCTCTCTCTCTCTCTCTCTCTCTCTCTCTCTCCCCAATCTTTTCTTGATTTATTGCAATATGGGTGTCAGCTCTCTACCGGTATGCCCTGCCATTGTGTGTATGCGCGTCTGTGTGTGTTTGTGATCGAGTTGTGGTGTTTATGGCCGTGTCTCCGATAAATCATTTCTCACAGAAAATGATGTGGAAGCGGTGCTGTTTCAGCGGGAGGGAGGGAGAGAGAGAGAAAAAGAAAGAGAGAGAGAGAGAGAGAGAGAGAGAGGTTGAGGTTTTTTCTGAGTCGCTTCCACCCTGTCTGCCCTGCTTCCCAGAGTTGATTATTTCAGAAAATTTACAGTAATATATATCAACAGTTAATATGAAAGCTCTATAGCTGGAGGTCTTAAATTACAGCATTTGTGATTCTCAATTAAGGCAAAATTTGTATAAGTTTGGTAAACTAGGAATTCCTCATTGGCATATAAACCCAGTAAAAGACCACGACCTAATATAAAAATTACATCTTCAAGTCCGATATTACCAGCATCCCTTCACTAGACTCAGCCCCATTTTTCATTGTTTTTCCAATAGAAGTATGGTTTCTAGGACCAGAGAGTATCTGCACCCAGCTCTCCTGGAAAAAGGAGCTATTGGGCAAAAGGGACTTAGGGGCTGAGGAAAAGAGATTATTTTATGCAGATTATTTTTGAGAATTAATTTAGCCAAAGTAGAAGTTTTATATAGCTGTTTTTGTGGGATCCCAAAAAGGAAACCAAGTTGTGGTTATTGTGTGATTGTGTGTTTATGAATAAGTGTTGGAGAGAGTCTGCTTAGTAGAGGGAAAGACAATAGAAGTGGAGAGAGAAGTGTCCTGAGAGGAGTCGTGTCCAGCAGGAGGTTGATGCCCTAGGCTCCCCCTACCTCCTTGGTAACAAAACAAGGAAATGAATTCACAGCCCATCAGCCTTCCTCCAACCTCCTGAAACAAAGGAAGTTCCTTTAATAGTTAGTTTGCTGCTGGACCCTGATTAGCAGGCGCTGAATGGTGAAGTAGGATTTGGGGACAGTTTTCAAAGTTTCTCCTAGAATGAGTGAAGGTGTCTTTGAACAGGGGGAAAGAGAGAGAAAGAGAGAGAGAGAGAGAGAGAGAGAGAGAGAGAGAGAGAGAGAGAGAGAGAGAGAGAGAGAGAAAGCATTTGAAAATGTTCATGTTGGGACGGATGAATGGAATCCTCTTCACGTTTAAGAAAGGCTGAGCTCATTGCCCTTCCTCCCCTTAGCACAGTGGGGTTCAGCCTTTGTCAGGTGGGAAGTCTGAGAGGGTAGGGAGTTGACCACTTTCACTCAATGATCCAAGCCTGTTGGTATTCCTACAAAGAAGAGTAGAGCTGCCAGGGAGAAAAACAAGGGATCCTGTTCATCTTGGCCACTACTTTGAGTTTCAGAAAGTTGGACTAAGTTAGAACTGGAGGTTTAAATCATTCTGACACGTCCCTATTTCTAAAGGTCCCCAACTTTTAACTTCCCCCTTCACCACTCCCACTTCCTCTAGCCTTTCCCATTTGCCTCCTCTGTCTCCTCACTCCTCTCTGGCCTTTCACCAACCAACTTTACCACCACTATTAGTGGGATATTTAACTCTGTCTGCCAGCATAAACCTTTATATAGTAAAAATCAGAACAACTGAGCAACTAACCTTTAATTATTCATGGCTTAAACTGGACTGAGAGTAGCTCCTGGCAGCATCCTTCCTACCCTTATCCTTCTTTGTCATATCCCATGTTCCTTTCCACATTCACCTCCAAATTGATGTTGACCATTTTATTTTTAGGGGGAGATTCAGAGGATGAAAAATTGGCCTAGGGAGGCAACATTCCTGTCAATCTGAATTTGGTAGTCTTGTAGGGTGGTAGAGTGGGTGAGAAGAAGAGGGCTGGGACCCAGGAAGTGGGGGTGAAGTTGGTAACTTGAGTACTCCCCGGCTCAAGATCATTGATTTCAATGTGGGGTTGGAGTGTCTATTTCCACGTTGATCTTTTAGGAATTGATAACAGAGGAAACGATGGAATCCTCTGCTGGGGAAGGTCATAAAAGCCAGAGAAGCCAGAGTGTGGAGGAAAAAAAACTCCTCCACCTTTTTCCCCCCTTACTTTTTTCTTCCTTACAGAAAGCCTGACCTCGGTATCTTTGGGATTTGTGGAAAGAGTGTGTGTGTGTGTGTGTGTGTGTTTGTGTGAAAGAGAGAGAGAGACAGAGAGAGATAGCGAAAGAGAGAGACAGCGAAAGAGAGAGAGACAGAGAGAGAGAGAGACAGAGAGAGAGAAAGAGAGAGAGAGAGAGAGAGAGAGAGAAGAGAGAGAGAGAGAGAGAGAGAGAGAGAGAGAGAGAAAGAGAGAGAGAGAGAGAGAGGGAGAGAGAGATCGAGCATACATGCATGCACATACAGGCACCAGTAAGTACGTACACACTATGTTGATAGAATACAGCACTCTCCTTTCTGCATTCTCTTCTTATCCGGACTCTCTAAAGAGTTTGGGGAAAATGTGGGAGGTTACCTCCAATTTAGGGCACTCTATTACGCAGATCAATGGCCAAAGTCAGGCTTGAGATCTCTGAAAAGAAGCATAGATTGTGTTCTTTTGAGAGGAGAAGGGAGAGGAAAGAAAAAGAAAAAGAACTGTATAACATTGTTTCAATGATTTAATTCAATTGATTTCAGATGGATAAAAAATAGAATTAGACTGTGAGACAGTTTTGTGTGGGGAACTCCAAAAGTAGGATCCAGGCAATTCTGAAGGCACCTGTAGCAGAAAGCCTCTTCTTGAGTCCTTCTCCCATCCACTCCCTTTCCAGACAATCTCCTCTGAACCACATCAAGCCCCATAACATAAGGGTGTATTCTATTCCTCAATTTTCCCTTGGTACTCTTTCAACCCATCTCTGGCCTTTGTTATTCTCCCTCAAACCTGGGTAAGATATGGCTCCTACACCTCTTCCTTAACCTAAAATAAAGGCATACAATTCCACAAGACACAATGACCATGAAAGCCATGCCATTCTTTTCACCATGATCTCTTCATCTCACTGAATGGCTTGAATCTCATTTATGTTTTGGTTTAGAGGTGTAACAACCAATACAAGCACTCAGCTCTAAGTTGCTTTCACAAAATAGTGCAACTAAAAGCCTCTCTCCTTCTTTTCCCTTGATTCGTTGAGGTGAGTTAAAGATGAACCATATCTGCCCCTGACAAAGTTTCCCCCATGTCTTCTAAGTTGTCCGGGACAAAGACTTGGGTCTACTGGGAACAATTCAGGAAAAAACAACTGGTACATTCCACCATGAATTTACTTCAGTTCTCTTCTCTTAAATAAAATCTATTTTTATCTTAGGATTATTTAGAAAGTCTGGGAGATTTTTAAATAAGGAAGAATTTTTATATGGGGAAGAAAGAGGGAGAAAAATCTAATTTTCCCTACAGAAAAAATTGTAGGACTAAGCCTAAGGTGAGGAAAAGGAGAAGGGACAAAGAGAGGACAGAGGAGAATGTAAATTACAGAGTAACACACAAATACATATTTCAGAGCCCACTCCCAAGTGCATATAAAAATAACTTTCTCTCCTTTCAAGAACATATATGCTAAGACAGTTCTGGAATTCAGACACACACTCTCTCTCTCTCTCTTCTCTCTCTCTCTCTCTCTCTCTCACACACACACACACACACACACACACACACGCACACACGCGCACACACACACACAGAAACACAGAGTCAAAAAGAGACATAAAGACAGAGGGAAATAGAAAGAGCAATCTAAATCCCTTAGGTTTTCTTTAGTGCATCATGGGAAAAATATAGAGGAGGTTGTTAGATTTTGGAAGTGTTCAACATAAGTAATATTTCCTTTTCCTTTTCCCTGCCTTCCATTTAGGCAGTTGTTGAAAGGAGGAGACATTTCAAAATCAAAAATCATAAATCAATTATGGAACTAGGAACTGGAAAAAGGGGTGACAAATGGATTCAGAACACAGGCTGGGGGCAAAAATTGAAGTGTCAGAGAATAATGTGAACTGATTCAGGACACATCTTACAATATTAAAAATCATAACAATAACACTAATAAAGGTTTTGATAAAAACAGAACTAGTATCCTAACTCTTAATTCTACTTTACAGCTTTCTTTGTGAAAAGTCTTATGACTCCAAAATAAAGGGGGAGGGGAGAGGAAATCTCTATCTTCTCACTTTTATGTTTCTAAAAAGCCAAACCCACCTTCTCATTTTGGACCAGAAGAGCAGGGGTATATCCATAACAAAATCTTCCCTTTCAATTCCAGTATGTATTACACTATTTTATTCTCTTCCCTCAAACTATACAGGATGAAGTAACTGAGGTGCTGAACTCCATCCTTCCTTCCTTTTTATTCTAATTTTCCTAGACTAAAATTAATCTCTCTCTCATTTCTTTTTCTCCCTCTACTCTTTTCTCTTCTCTCTCTCTTTGCTCTTCTTTCCCTATTCTCTCTCTCCCTCCCCCCTCTCTGTCTCTCTGTTTTCTGTCAATCTGTCTTTTTCTTTATCTTTTTGTACTTTGTTTCTGCTCTCTTTCTCCCTATCTTTCTGTATATGTCTTTCCACGCCTTCCTATATGTCTCCCTTACACTCCAACCTCCTTTTCCTTCCTTTGGTATACCGAGAGAAAGAGACAGACAGATAGACAGACAGAGACTTAGACATTTAGAACACCCCATCTCAATTCCAGAAAAGTAAAAAGAAAAAATCGAAACTTTCTTTACTCTTATACATCCCGCCATCACACACACACACACACACACACACACACACACACACACACACACACCGCTTGACTTTTTTTCAGCTTTTCCCGCCCCCTTTCCCTCCATGTGGACTGGACGGACATATGGAACCTATTCGGCCTGGTGACATTGAAGAGGGGCCAGCCTGGGCCTGCCCTCAACTATGGCGCCCCGTTTGGTTCCCCTCTCCTTTCCGTGCCCCTTGTCAGTCACCATTATCCTTTTCTTGCGACATTTAGGTCTTTATAAAGAGCAGCGGTTCCTTCTCCGTGCCATGCTGGGCCAGGAGCGCATGAGTCTCGGAGACCGGAGCTCCTTCAGTAGCGCTCTCCAACCTGCGCAGCCAAAGTTAGGGGAGCTTGCTGTGGACAAAGAGGAACCGGGGAGAAAAGAGGGCAGGCGGGATCCTTTCTTTCATCTATTATTTTTTTCCTTTAAGATTTTTGCCTAAATCGGTGTGTCTCATTCCAAGTTTCTCCGAAAAACCAAACAAAGCAAGGGAGAGGGTTGGGGGTGGGGTAGGGGGTGAAATTGCATCCGGGACTCTTTCTCCCAACTCCGCTGGAAGTATCTGAGTTGATTTGGTTTTAATGATGATGATGATGGTGGCGGCAACGATCCTGAAGGGTTGGGGCCCCGCAGTCGCTGCCACCGCCCCTCAAGTCCTCGCCTCCTCCGCGATACTCCTTCTCCTTTGGAGGCCCTAGTGAGAAGTCACCCAGGTAAGTGACTGCAGTGCCTGAAGTTATAAGAACCTAGTCTCGGAATTCGTCCCTGACTCAGCGTATCACTCGGGGCTGGGAGTTCTAAGAGCCTATCTCTCAGTGCCCATGGGAAACTCACCCATGAATCAGCCACTGGGCCTTTTGTCTGTAAACAGTAACTAACCTGCAGGACAGCGAACTCTGGGAGTTAGAGACCCGGGCAATCGAGTATCTGTGTGCGTGTGTGCATTTGTGTCCCGGGAAAGCTGGGGTCGGGGGTCGCGTTCTGGCTCTTTGGTTTTTCCCACGAATTTAACAGATCTCCGGGAACAAACCTCTGGGTTTTGTTCCGAAGGCGTTAGTTGAGGCTTTTCGCACCTCTCTGGCTAACAGAAAACGAAACTACAATCCCAGCCGCCGAGCCTGGGTGTTAAGACAAGAAGGTAGGGGATCGGTTGATTTATGGCTCTGCCGAAACTGTGTTTACTCGCTTCCTTCTTTGGGAAGCCAAAACCAAACAACGCAGGCAAAAAAGAAAAAAGAAAGAAAGAAAAGAAAAGAAAGAGAAAGAAAAAGAAAGAAAGAAAAGAAAAAGAAAAAGAAAGGGAAAAAGACTCCTTTCTTCCCAAAGTGGGCGGCGGAGAGGCCCCCCTCTATTGATTTCGGACTTATTTTTACCAGATGTGGAGATATTGTGGCAACTCCTCTCTTTCCAAAGATGAATGGATGGTAGTAATAGTAATCTCTGTGTATGTATGTATCTAGGGAAAAAAAGAGAATTTGTCACTCTTCCCCTAATCGATTGGAAATTTATTGTTGGACATTGGTTCCAGGTTTCCTTGCAGGTTTTTTCCCTGTGGATATGTTTTTTCGCTTGCAGCATAGTTACTATCCTGTTTTAGACAACCACAATATGTTACAAAATAACACACACTTATGTAGATACAACTATCTATATAGCTATTTCCCCCTTTTCTTCCCCTGATACGTGCTGAAAATACCTGGTCCTAGTTAGAATACAGAGTTGGGATCTTAACTCTTATCTTTCTGTTCCCCTTCTCTCTGTCTCACTCTACTGATTCTGATCTTCACTTTGAATCTTTAACCCTGGCGTGGGCGTCGGAGCTGAAGGATTTGGAAGATCTTTTGACTAGAAGGGAAAATCATGAAGGAGGTTGATAGGAGAAAAAAGAATATAGCTGATGGGTTTGAAGATGTGTTCTTTCTCTGTGTGTATTTTTCCAAGAGGTTAACTCGCCATGTCCCTTCTTCCTGTGAGGGAGTGAGAGGGAGAAGAAAGAAAAAGAGAGGGAGTGGGACAGGGAGAAGGAAAAAAGACAGAAAGAGGAGAGAGACACACAGAGAGAGATATAGACAGCTGCAGAGACAATGATAGAAAGAGATGAAGATAGAGACAGAAAGTTTTGCCCCTCCAGTTGCCCTTCTCCTCAGGCGAAGTAGTAGCTGTTGGTCCCGGCCTAGACACCCAGCTTTGGTTAGAAATTGCTTTGCATTAAATTTTCTCAGCCGCAGAATTATCTTTCCTCGCCTCCAGCTAAACTTGCATTTTTTTTTTTTTTTACCAGAATGTGCACCAATGAAATCCGAGAGGAAGCCACCCGGCCCTAAGTGGCCGTAATTTAATTGATTTTATCATAAATCATCAACTTGATGAAGAACCCGAGGTTTCATTGAAGTAAATTGATATTAATGGGCGTTTCTAGAAATTCAAACTCCCAGCATTGTTGAGGGATCTTGGGCTGGGTAGGCGAATCGCATATTTCCCAAGAAGCTTCGGGAACCGGTCTCAAGCCAATACATTAGTTTGGCAGAGACCAAACCCCCGAAGAGGGGGGAAAAGGGCAGGAAAGCAGGGGGAGAGGTATGTCCACTTTCAGCTTGCTTTCCAGTGATGTTAGTGGAAATGAGGAACAGACAGTGGAGAGTTTCTGAGAGACATTTCAGCCCAGGCTAGAGTGAAAGAAGAAGGGAGCAATGAGGAAGAAAACAGGGAGATGGATTCTAAATCAGCTTGAAGATTGCTTGTTTTGGGCAGGAAGGGGGTTAATATGACGGGTTACAGGAGAAAGTGGTGGTTTAGGGGGAGGAGATTGGAAGGGGGAGAGAAAAAAAGGTCTTGGATAGACACAATAGGAGCATTGATTTCCTGTTAAAAATTGCCAGTTCGGAGGTTTTCTCCTCCAATTAAAAATTAATTATTTACAGAGTGAGGATGCTACTGCACCGAATGGTGCTTTTGATATGGTGATGAGCTTGGGAAATCGGTACCCTTTGCAGTAGAGCAATAAGACTAAAGCCCACCCAAAGCTTGTATGTGTTTGTAATTAGGTAGTTGTGTGGCACAGACGTTTTCCAGGAACTCTTGATGGGATATATTCTATAACTAATCAAAATATTCTCAATTCCTTTTTATTAAATAGATTTGGTTCTATTATTCTTTATTAACTACTATTTGCACCTACACAAATATTGTAGATTTATGCAACATTCCCTTATTTTATATATACATATACATATAACATATAACTACACTATAAATATTATTTATGTTGTGTGTGTATATATATAATTTAATGAACTTGGATATGCTTCATGAATGTATATGGCTACACATAGGTCAATAGGTATATACAGGGTGTTCTAAAAGTCTTGCTGCGGTTTTAAGCCATTAAAGCTTAACATTAAATTAAGAATTTTGGGAAACCGTGTGTGTGTGTGTGTGTGTGTGTGTGTGTGTGTGTGTACATATACACATCTTTAATATATGCATATAGAGATTGTGTATCATTTTCATAGAAAGTAGTAAATACTAAACTCTATGAGTTATATTATATAAATTCTGCAAAGGTAGCATGGTTCCTTATGTAAACTCAGGCTATTTCATATAATTTGAATCCCAAACTCCAGCTCTTTCTTCCTTGCTTGCTCTCTCAAGTTTCATTTTTAGCCACCATCGTGGGTATTCTTGGAGCAGGATGGATATTGAATATTAGATGTAGGCAATAGAGACAGGGATAGTCAGAAGAGAGCCAAGGAAATTGAATGAGGTTGGAAGTCTCATTGGATCTTGGATGAAGGGCTAGGTCTTCTAAGGGTGAGCAAGAGAGTTTCCTGTGTTCTAATTTCACCTCCTACGCACTCAATAGAGGGAAGCTTTCAGTTTAATCTAGTAAATCTCTTGGAAAAGATGCTTAGAATAGAATGAAGTTATTCCAAGAGATGCCCTCAGCTAATTGCCACTGCTTTAGACAGGCTCAAACCTAAGAGGGAGAAAAGCCTGGGTGCTTGGAGTGGCGTGTATCTCTCCATCTTTTTATTTTTTTAAAACTTCCTAAAATACCTCTCTGGGCCAGAGTTGAGAGGAAATACCAGATGAAAGGAAAGGCTACTTTCCTAAGGCTAACCGTAGGGTGAGAGAACAGAGTGACTATAAAGCTGGGAGTTAGGGATGTGGAGGAAGAGAAGAGAAATGGAGATTTAAAATTTGATACTTGGGGAAGTTTAGAGAGAGAGAGGTCACTGAAAAGTATTGGAAGAATCTCTAGGGGTAATGTGGCCAAAGAAGTGATATAGTTGGTTTTCCTTCTTCCTTTCTCTTTACCATCTACACCCCACTTCGAATTGTCAGGTGAACAGAACTCAAACCATCCTGAGAGGTTCCAAGGAACCCAAGATTTATGCATGTAAAAGGCAAATAATCCATTTTTGAAATTACCACCCCTGACTCCCCCCTTCCCCCCCACTCCCAATAATTCACTGGGGGGAAAATAAGAAAGGATCAGAGACAGAAATACACATAGAGATAGAGGCAGCCAGTTTATAGCTGGGAAGGGAGAGAAGGCAGGCCAATTGGGACCCAGTAATTTGCCCTAAGCGAATTGTCATAGTATCCCGGGCTTTCGGGTTTTATATTTGGAGGCAATTCAAAAGTACTTCCGTTGATTGGTCATTAATCCAGTGAGTTATTGTCTGCTAAACAGAGGTCACTGGGAGAGAGACATCTAATCTGTCAGAAGTCTGACTCAAACACTTTCCTGGGCTAGGCTCCTGTTTCTACCTTCTTTCCATTTCTCCATTTATTCTTTCTTCCTCCTAGTGTGGTACGTATTTGTTTTAATGTGTTTTCTCTTCACCTTGTCTTCTTCACAAGAAGGAGACTGGACTGGACTGCCTCTTCCCTCTTAGCTCTATGCCCCTTTGTCTAGGGGTTCTCAAGACTTAGGGCTGGGGGAGGGGTTACTGACGCTTTAGATGGACTGTCTTCACCCTTCCCACCTTTCATACTCTATCCCACATAACCCAAGTATAAAGAACATCTCCCATTTAAAGAGGCACTCATCCTCTAATACTCGTTTCCATCTTCCAAACCTCCGAATAAAGAGCAGCAGAACTCAAAATTTCATTGTTGAAAAGAGCAGTTCGTTGGTTTTGGCTGATTCCTTCCGTATCTCAAGATATTTTATATAATATGGAACAATAAGGCCTTAACCAGATATTGTATAATTTTTTTTGGTTTGTTTTTTGTTTATTTTGTTTTGTTTCTACCGCCCTGGGCAAGAGAGATTTCAATGTTTTTAGCACATGGCTGGAATTCTTTCTCTGCTTGGAGGTTACTTGTTTCTGCTCTTGCCTCCCGTTTCTGTGTGGTCAGGTCCCCGCTGTCCTTCGGTTTTGAGGGAGCTCGGGGAGAACTTCAGAAGTAAGGTTTCCTCTATTCTTGTGTTCTTTTGTTCCAGATCTCACGCAATAGCTGAGATGATTTCCCCCTCCAGAGGAGGGAACGTAAGTTAATGCTTAGAACCGTTATTCGGTGCCAAGTCCTTCCTGCCCACTCCCCCCACTCCTTCCCTTCCCATTGCAGGCTTGGAGATCTTTATTCATTCGGAAAAGGGGATTATTACTAATTTTTTTTAAGGCTCTTGGATAACCCGAAGCCAGTGGAGCAAGGGGACGGGAAGCTGCGTATGCGCCTAATAAATTTTTAAAAATTATTGCAAAAGGTCTGAGGCTCCTCAGCTTTGCTTGCCATCTCAACTTTAGGAGGGGCTTTCCCAATTTGGCCGCGGGCCTGCTTTGGATCAAGAGAGGTGGCAGATCCCCGCCTCAACGGTTCCCAGGGAGAGGCCTGGAGCCCAGGAACGAAAACACAGGTTTAAAGAAGAAATTTTAGGGGTTTATTGATTTTTTCCCACTTCCTCTCCTTTGGTCTGTTTACTTGAATAGGAGGTGGGAGAGGGATTTGTTGATATCTGGAAATTTCTTGAACTCATATTGTTATCTCAAAAAGTCTCAATTGTGACTGTGGGGTGGGAAAAGTATAGGATAGGCAGAAATTGGTCATTTTCCTCTCCTAGTGAATGAATCTGAAGCCATGTATGAGATTAAAGGAAAGGGTTGTGCCTTTTGGTCCAATCTGGTTGTTGTTTAATACTGAGAAAGATTTTTTTTTAAAGGGAGAGGGAGTATAGATTTTTGATTAAAAATATTAATCACTTTCCTTTTCTCTTTCAATATTCTTCTCCCCAATTAATTCTCCCAATTAAAAAAAAAACAAACCAAAGTTTTATCTGTTAAAAATCTGTTCCCTCTTTCCTGAAACTAAGCAGTGAGTTGCTTTTTTTCAATACTGTGCTGTGTCGATTCCCCGTGGAAGCACTTTTCCTTTTTGCATCTCTTCTCCCCCTTTACTCCACCTCCTGACGGACTTTAAGCTTATAAAGTTCCTGATTTGCCACTTCTCTCTTCCAGTTTTTCCCCATCAACTTTTCACTTGGTTTTGAGAGATGGGGTTAAGAGAAGTTTAAAAGGGGCCTGGAAAACAGAGACTAGAAACTTCAATTAAATGGGCACTACCCCAGGTTGAATGTTCTCTCCCTAGGATACCACTGCCTCCACTAACTCTCCATCTTTGATAGCAATGGAATCTAGAAGGATTTATCATTTCATTTAAAAAGCTATTAAATTTCAACATTTCTATCAACTTTTAGACACTATAAAATACATTATTTCCTGCATCCCCTTCACAGGTCCTCAAAAAATGAACTTAGTACCAGCTATGTTATGTGATTAAGGAAGTCTAATAGTCTTTTCAAACCAAATGTAGCCTTTAATACTGATTAAATTTTTTCTTGTAGTTAATTTCTCCCTTCCTAGCCCCTTCCTTCATCTTCCTTTTCTGACAAAAAGAAGTTGTAAGTTGTTGAGTGCCTTTTATCACAACACCCAAGGATGAGGTATCTGACATAGGCTTCTTAAGAACTCTTCTCAGCATCCACAACCTTAGACATAGATCATCTCCCGTTCTTATTCGGTAGTAGCACTAGACAGCAACTCAGAAGATCACAGGACCTCTTTAAAAAACATTAAGTAATGAAGAGAGACTTCCCCAAATCACCCTAGCATCCCTGTGTCCACCTTTCTTCTGAAAAATATGAAAACCCCCTTTTTGGGGGAGGGTAACAAGAACAAAAAAAAAAAGTACCTTACCAGCTCAAGTCAGAGCTGGAAGTCCTTAGGCTTCAGAGATTCTTTTATCGTTGTTGTTACAATAACAATAAATAGTAGCAGTTGTTTTAGTACTTTAGAGAGTGAATCAAAAGTTGGGTATTTTTAAGGACCTCTTTTTTCTTAGTTTCTTAAAATTACCTAGCCCCTCATCTTCTTTCCTTAAGTAGCTCCTTATGTGCAAATGGAGTTTAAGATGGGGAGGGCCTTTGTGGGGACAATTGCATTTCCTCTAGTTAACCCAAAGGTCTAACAGAATGTTTGCTTCTCCCTCCACCCAGGATACTGAGATGACTCTAACAGTCTATTTTAGAAGTCACTGCTTTGTGTGTATTGGAGAAGACTGAGGGAGATCACTAATTTTTTTTTTTAAAGTCGAAATGGTTTCCATCACAACAATAGCTTCTTTTCCCAACTCTTCCTCCCTCTTCCCCTCCCTTTCCCTCACCCAACTACCACCTTTTTAATAAGTCGAAGGGAATCCACCTGGCTTTATGTCCAAAGGTTTCCGATCTTGCTATAGTTGCTTTTGTTGTCGCTGATGCTGACTCTTTTTCTACCCCTTGGGAGGTAGAGAAGATGACCCAAAAGAAAGTCCACAGGAGCTGCCAGAGCTAATGGAACACTAAAAGCAGGAGTAGTCCTTCCCAAAATGTTCTGGGCCAGAAATTCAGTCTGGATTTGTTGCCTGATGTTCTTGCCTGGAGAGATAAGTATGGGGTAGGAGTGGACTTGGCACCCTCCTGAGGGAGATGAAGTTGCCCACAATTAAAAGTAGAGGCTCTAATGAGTGGGAGGAGGAGGATGGGATCTTGCATAAATCCAAGCTCAGTGGGGGAAAGGAACAATAACTGTAAAGAGTCCCTCTTCTGGGTTTCCAGCCTTCCCAAGTGGTGCTTTCAAAGAGGATAAGTCAAAAGCAGAGGATAAGGGGGAGAATATAAGGGGGGAGGCGGAAGAAGGGAAGGAAGGAGGAAATGAAAGAAGGAGAGAGACAGAGAGAGGCATTTCATTCTTTCACCCAATCCTAAATTCAGAGTCAGCAGTTTGGCAAAGCCTGAAATACCCTTTTTTGTGTTCTGGTTTTTTCTTTTCCCCTAAAGGGAAAAGTCCTCAGTTGGGAACCCCTGTCTCCCCTCCCCAGTCCCTAAATCTGCAGACACCTACATTCTTGGCTCCTGTCCTCCTCCTACGCAGCTCCAGCCTCGGCTTCTTTTCCTGCCCCTACATGAAATCCATCGTCAGAGAAAGTTTCGCTTTTGCAGTTACTCTGGTTTACCGAGAAAGCCATAAATCTTGGGTGGCCTGGAGAAACAAGCAGGTCTGTCCTTATTAATAGTCGTCGTCCTAGTAGTAATAATAAAACTCTCTCCTTTGCTCTTTCCTAAGTCATTTTACTGTCTTCTTCTGTCCTTGGAAATGTAAATGTGCTCTCTCTTTCCCTTCACTTTCTTTTCTATCCTGTGCCAGTCAGAAGGTGAGAATATTAACAGACTCAACTTCAGAGCGAAGTTCCTCAAGTCTTCAGTCTCCCTACCTCATCCCGGCGCTATAATCTCCTCCTTTTGTCCCCCTTGTTTCGACCCCCTTCCCCCAATCTCATATTGCTGTGTGTGCTTGCGCGTCTGTGTTTAAATCATCAGTCACTCGCTTGCTGTCTGTTCGGAAAAAAAAAAAAAAGGAGGGGGGAGTTATGCTTTAAAAAAAAATCCTCGTGCTCCCTTTCCCCTTAGTTGGAGTTGGAAAGAGAGTCTACCTAGAGATTGGGGGTGGGGGTGGGGAGAGGGGGGAGGCGTGTAGGGAAAGAACGGATGATTTAAGGAAGAGACAGAAAAAAGAAGGAAAAGAGGCAGAGCTAGAACAGAGAGATGTAGGCAAGACCCAAAGAGGATTCCAACTATTTAAAAAAACCCAGCAATAATAAAACTCGATATGTTCAGATTAATGAGGTTTCTCACCCAATAGTCACACCCAAGAACCCAGAGCCAGCTCTGGCTAGGCCTCAGTTCACTACAGTGCCTAATTAGCATAATGTTTCACTAGTGACGCTGCGTTTGGGTGGGGGGTGTCGGAAGAAGCATGAGAACTCACTCTACCCATTTTGCCCGGGGCTTCTCCCTTCTCACACTCCCCCCCCCCCAATCTTGCACACACATATATTTTTATCACCTGTATTCTGTTTTGTTTTAACCCTACACTCTCCTCCCTTCCCCACTTTTTTTTAGGGGGGAGAGAGGAAACAAAAACATGCCCCCCACCACCATCACCTTTCTTCCGTATCAGGCATCTAAGCTTGGGAAGGGGAGAGGTGGGGGGTGTGTGTATGTAGGCTTGTGTGTGTGTCTGTGTGGTTTTTTTTTTTTTTTTTCCCTGTGCAAAAGCAGAGGCCATTGTTATCGGAGAGTAGGGCGTACCAGTCTTATAGGGCAACCAGATTGTGGAGACTTGTCCGTTCGCGAGCCTGGAACCGGATTCTCTGGGAGCTGCCGAACCACCTTTCGCCTCTTCTATTTTTTTCCTACTCCCCCACCCCCTCCCTCCTTCGCACACACCACCCCCCCCCCCCCTCCTAAGCGGAGTGAATTGAAACGGACGCACCGCGGCTCCTGCGACCGGCCCCTCTGGCTCCCCAGCCGGGGTTCCTCTTTTGGGTGGGGGGGAGGGGGGATGTAGCTTTAAACAGTGGCTTTTTTTTTTTTTTTTTTTTTTTTTTTTTTTGCCTTCAAGCTGGGGAGATTTCTCGCCTACCGCTCGCGTTGGGGCTCGATGTGAATATATATTATGTCTGCCTGTTCTCCCCTCGTCGGTGGCTAAGGTAAGCTGGACTGAAATAGGCTATCAGTTTGTGAATGGCGGAGAGTATGTCTCAATGATTTATGGCCCATATGACTGCGATCTCGGTTCAAGAAGAGTTCACAAGCTTTAGGCTTCCTTCCACGCAGCGACTCTCTCTCTCTCTCTCTCTCTCTCTCTCTCTCTCTCTCTCTCTCTCTCTCTCTCTCTCTCTCTCCCCCCTCCCTTCTTCTCTCCCTCCTTCTTTTTCTCTCAATCTTTCTCTTCCTGTCTTCTCTTTTCTCTCTTCTTTTTCTTTTTGTACGCATCTCTTGGCTTGATTTTTTTTTTTTTTTTGCCAGTCTTCTTGGAAAACTGGAATCTCTCTCTCTCTCTCTTTCTCTCTCTCTCTCTCTCTCTCTCTCTCCCTCTCTCCGCCTCTCTCTCCCTCTCTCTTTTTCTTTGCTTTCTTTCTTTCCTTCCTTCCCCCGCCCCCAAATCCTATCTTTTTTCCCCCAGGTTGCCAATCGGCCTATATCTTCTCGAGGGGGGCCCCTGTTCTCTCCTAAGCTATTGTTAAATCTCCAGACTCCGGTGGCAAAGAGGATTGCGCCTAGCGGAATGGCTTTCTTGAGGGGGTTTGGTTCCTTCCCTTCTTATCGAGGCCCTGGGGGGAAGCTAAGAGAGACCTGTCACCTTCCTGAAGAACCAGATGGAGAATTGAATTTTTCCAACATGGAGGAAGGGGAAAAAATATACATTTGGCTCTCAATAGAGATGGCTTACCCCCGCGCCTTCCCCGCCCCCCCCCCCCCAATCCCTTTACCCTCCTCCCTCCCCCGGCTTTTTTCTAGGTTTTTCCTACCTATCTTCCCTAAACTACGATCCCTTCGGAGGTCCTCTTTCTGGCTGACCAGGCCTCGGCGCTCCCTGGCGGAGAGACAATCTCAGAAAAGCACAGCAGCTGAGTTGCAAAGCCGCTTTTTAATTCGGTTAGCTCTGGAAGCCAAACTTGAAACAGAGGGAAGCACCCGAGCCTGATCAGCATAGTCCAAGTCTGTAGCCAGGGTAGACTCCTTGGAAGAGGCCTCCACTGACTAGTTATGATCCTGGACATTTTTCTATTCTCCTACTCCGGCAATGATCCTGATTCCTGCACCGCGGCACTGGAGACAGGAACTTCCCTGGAGGCGGGTGGAGAGCTGAATTTTCCAAACATCTCAACATCTCAGTTTTTCTTTGCCTCTGGTTTACTCACTCTCTCTCTCTCTCTCTCTCTCTCTCTCTCTCTCTCTCTCTCTCTCTCTTTCTCTCTTTCTCTTTTTGTTCTATCTCCCTTCTTCCTCAGCTAAAACACACTTCAGGCCTTGCTGCTTCCAGGTTGCTAATTTTTTTGGGAGAAAGGGTGGTCAAGGGGTTTTGGAGGTCCAAAGGGTTGATCGGCTTTAGGCTTCCAGCCAAATTATTATGATTATTGGTATTATTGTTATTACTGTAATAATAATCTAGAAAACATAAAACTCCGACCAGCGCCAACTCCCTCCTTTTCAGTTTGTATTCAGTTTCCCTCTCTGATCTATTAATAACAAACTCAGCTGATGCGTGTTAATTAATTCACCCTTCAGCCAGAGCTGCTCCAAAGCTCATTTAGGCTAAATCAAAATAATAATATCGGTGTTAACAATAAGACCTGCGTTATCAGGGTAAGAAGGACCCTTCTCCGGGAGAGCCCAGACCTGTGTCTTTCCCAGAACAGAAACTTACCCCTAGAATTCAATCCAGATTTTGGCATTACATGTTTATTCGTTATATGCTATTGAGGACACTCTTGGTGGAGGAGCTAGGGAAAGTTGGAAGGTTCTTTTTCTTTTTTCCCTTCAGGGTTTTTTCTTTTAAGACATGTATCACTTAAAATTACTTCACCCACAACAAATACACGTGTAATAAAAGATCAACTTGCAGAATTTTATCATGTCTAAGAGTAGCGGTTAAGGAAGGAGAAGAGAAAACAGAGCCAAAACGAATAGTTTTTTTTTTTTCAAAAAAAAAAAAAAAAAAAGGCAAAGTCCTCAGCGGCTTGCAACTTTATTTTGCTGTCATTTTCTCCAAAAAACACAATTAAGAATAGGGATTTTATTTGGTTGCTTTGGGTAAAAGAGATGGACTTCTTTGGACTGTTAAAATCAGTTAGCAGGAAGAACTCAACTTTTAGTATCAGGAGTCACTGCTTTGTTGATAATCTTTAGCAAGTCATTTGCTGTTTAAGTAAGAGCCCTTTACCGAAGTAGAGAACTCCTGCAGTCGTACAATTTTCATCTTCTTTTTCTCTTTTATCTTCTATTTTCCTCCCCTTCCTATGAAAACAAGGGAGGAAAGGAAAGAGGGTAGGGGAACACAAAAGCACAGAGGGAAGAAAACAAGAGGTGGAGAAAACGTGTACCAAATGGTGGATGCACCAACTGGAAGGGAGAAGGTGAATGAACTATCCAGCAGTGATAAGGGGTCTCCCAAAGAGATTGGTTGGCCGTGGACCTCCGTACAGTCTTGACTGAGTAAAGAATTTTGTCAGATTTAGAAGAAAATATAAAGAAAAGGAGAAAATTGGAGCCGGAAAAGGCTAAAACTCGAGAGTTTTATGTCATGCGGGTTTGAGCGGCTTTGCTTCGGGAGATTGCTTGCTGATCTTGCTTCTCCATTCTGCCCAACTTGACAGGTTAATTCTGTTTGGTCGAAGGAGATTTGGAAATGGACAAGAAGACAGAGATAGGGAAACCTGGGATGATGATAGTGATGATGATGATGGCCCTTTTATTTCAGTCTTCTTGCTCTCCTACTCCCCCTCACCCAACCCCGATACAGATTAACACCCTATCCTACACTTGGGAGGAGGAGTAAGAAGAGGAGGGAGGTCAAAGGCTATTTCATAGGAAAAGGGAGAGACATCACATGAAGTTAGTCGAGTGTTAGATCTAGGACGTTCCAAAATCAGCATTCTCACCGTTTTTAATAGGGATAAAATTTCTTTTTTTGTATTAAAATAAAATCCTCCACAAAATTCAGCATCAGGTCAGGAAGGCAGCCTCAGCATCTGCTTGGGGGAAGTGTGTGTGTGTGTGTGTGTGTGTGTGTGTGTGTGTGTGTGTGTGTGTGTGTATGGGGGGGGGGCTGAGAGAAAAAACCCTATTGATGTCAGCTCGCTTTTCAGCGCCTAAGATGGATTCGAGACCCAGTCTTCTTCCCTTGTTTCTCCTTTCTCGCCCCGCAGGTCAGCCGCTTCCAAGAGACCACGGGAGGAGGGGGGCGGAGGGGGGGGGTCCGGCACATCACGTGACCCCGGGGTGCCAATGTCCAGTCCTGAGGGTATCAGGCCCTTGCAAGTTGCCACCCGCCACCCAGGGCTTGTCCAGCGATGCAGAAAGCGACCTACTACGACAACACAGCAGCTCTGTTCGGAGGTTATTCCTACCCTGGCAGCAATGGCTTCGGTTACGACGGGCTAACTCAGCCTCCCTTCCAATCAGCCACGCATTTGGAAGGAGACTACCAGCGTTCGGCCTGCTCACTCCAGGCCCTGGGCAATACGGCCCCCCATGGCAAAAGCAAAGAGTTGAATGGCAGCTGTATGAGGCCTGGCTTGGCCCCGGACCATCACTCGGCCCCCACTCCGGGTTCGCCCCCTCCCAATGCTGTCCCAACCAGCACCAGTAGCAACAGCAATAATGCCAGTGGGCCCAGCAAAAACGCTCCCCCCAAATGTGGGCCCGGCTCCAACTCCACCCTCAGCAAACAGATTTTTCCCTGGATGAAAGAGTCGAGGCAAAACTCCAAACTGAAAAACAGCTCCCCCAGCACAGGTATTGCCCCTCCCTCTCTCTACCTTATTTTGATTTTTATTATTGTGATTATTAGTCTTGCTAGGATCCATCCAGAACTTTCCACGTGGCAAAATACACTGGGAGGGAAAAGAGCGGGAAGAAGGGTCAGGTAACAGGAGGCTATTGCCTTGGTAAGAGTAGAGTACCCCTTCAACTTAACTGACACCTGCATCCGCCTATATTCTTATCTAAGAACCCTTAGCCCACCTTCCCCCTCTCTCCACTCTCCAAACATACATATGCTTTTTGCATTAAAAGCCACAGCCTAGGAGAATCAGGCCTAGATGCTTGAGTCTGTGGGACTCTATAGAAAAACAGTCCAACAGCCCCTGAGCGGCCCCCAAGCCGATTGATTATTATTAAGTATGATTATTGTGGGTATTAATCACAATCACTGAGGTGTCCCTGCCGTGTGCCAGAGCTCATCTATCCTGCACTGTGACCCTGGGTCTGTGCCTCCTGGCTTTGAGATCCCTAGATTCCAAATGTGACCTTCACTTCTAGACCCTTCATTAGTACTCTCCAATATTTTATTTTTCAGAATTGAAGAAGGGAGGAAGGGAAGATCTGAGATCGGGAGGAGAAGAGAAAAGCTAGAGAAGGGGAGAAGGAGGGGGGAGAGGAGAGAATAATCCAGTCATAAATAAATGGCCGTACAGCTTGTGTCTGTGTGACATGATCAAATTTTCATAAGCTAGGGCATCGAGTGGAGAACAGGTCTCTTAATAAATGCCACTATTATGGAGTGTCCGCTAATGCGACGGGTAGCGGGGTTTGGGGGGGGAGAGAAGGGGGAGGGCGAGAGAAGGCTCAGAGCCGAGGCCTGGATTTATTAAGAAACGATGCATTCAATTTCGGCGTGTACAGTAATTATCTTTTATTTCATTTTCTCTCCTTCCACCTCCCCCACCCCCTCCAATCCGGCAGAAAACTGTGGCGGCGGCGGTGGCAGTGGTGGAGGCGGCGGAGGCGGAGGGGGTGGGGGTGGCGGGGGAGGCGGGGGAGGGGACAAGAGCCCGCCGGGATCCTCGGCCTCCAAACGAGCCCGGACAGCCTACACCAGTGCTCAGCTGGTGGAGCTGGAGAAGGAGTTTCATTTCAATCGCTACCTGTGCCGGCCTCGCCGGGTGGAGATGGCCAATTTACTTAATCTGAGCGAGCGCCAGATCAAGATTTGGTTCCAGAACCGGCGGATGAAGTATAAGAAAGACCAGAAGTCCAAGGGGCTGGGTTCTTCGTCCGGAGGCCCATCTCCAGCCGGCAGCCCCCCTCAGCCCATGCAATCTACAGCGGGCTTCATGAACGCCTTACATACCATGACCTCCAGCTATGAGACCCCGTCCCCTCCTGCCTTCGGCAAACCCCACCAGAATGCCTATGCTTTGCCGTCGAACTACCAACCGCCACTCAAGGGCTGTGCCGCCCCGCAGAAGTACACCCCCAATCCAGCGCCTCCCGAGTACGAACCTCACGTTCTCCAAGGCAATGGGGGAGCCTACGGTACACCGAGCATGCAAAGCAGCCCTGTGTACGTCGGGGGGGGCGGGTACGTGGATCCACTGCCGCCCCCTGCTGGTCCCTCCCTATATGGCCTCAACCACCTGTCCCACCACCCGTCGGGGAACCTGGACTACAACGGGGCGCCCTCTATGGCCCCCAACCAGCATCACGGACCTTGCGACCCACACCCCACTTACACAGACCTTTCTTCTCACCATGCGCCTCCTCAGGGTAGAATCCAAGAAGCGCCCAAATTGACACACCTGTGATGGGAGAAGTGAGGGAGAAGTGGGGTGGAGGAGCACAAGGAGGAAAGAGGGTGTGGGAAAGAGCCAGCAAGACTGAGATTGCCCAGAAGTGATGGGAAAAAACAGGAGGGAGGATTATAGGGAGTTTCTCTTCGAAGAAAGGGCCCGGTGGGAGCTGGGGTGAGAGGAGGGTATTAAGAGTATTAAGTACACCCTTCCTCTCCTACTCTCCCACATCCCCGCATTGCAAAATTGGTATTCAAACTTGCACTCCCGAATCCGAACCAGGCTAGAGATCTTGTCCCTCTCCATCCCCATAACCTGCCCCCATTTCCCCTAGTGACTCCAAAGCTCCAATACAACTTTTAATTTTACTGCCTGGGGGGTGGGGAAGTTGGAGGAAGATGAAGCTCAGAAAACTGAAGTGGGGATTGTGGAGAAGCACATTTTTAAAAGAGAAAATAGAATGATTTAGCAAAAAGCAACCAAACTACTCACCTCCCACCTTTTCTTGGCTATTCCAGATAACTTCTTAATTCTCTGTCTTTTTTGAAAGAAAACATATACAAATATTTCAACCCCCAGGGCACAGAAGGAGCGCTAACTTCTCCATTCTCTAGCACCTTCAAAATCTACATCCTTCTCCCTTTCATTTGGGCCTTATCTAAGACCACCCTCACTCCCCCTTCTCTTTTTCCCCTCCTCCCCCATTCACTCCATTTGTTAGCCCTACATCCTTTTCCCAGGATTTTAAGATCTGTATACCTGGTGATTCCTCCCCTCCCCCCCCCCAATTCAATTTTCAGTGGGCTCAGGGATGCTGAGAGATCCTGAAAGTCATAGCTGCCTATATTATAAAGATATAGCTATATATATTTTTTCCTTTGAAAAATGACTGAGGAGCAGAGGTAGGCCTGGGGCAAGCAAGTTGTCAGGTCTAAATATTTGCCTGTCTTCCTCTGCCCCCACTTTCTCATGCTCCAGTCCAATCACCACATCCTCCCTTCTCTTTAGGGCTCATCACAAAAAGCAATCCAGACACAAGGGGTTAGAAGCTTTTTATTATTATTATTATTTGATTATTCTCTTGACTTAACGTGAAAACAGGGTATATTTGAACAAACTGTATGTCCCAGGGCCTGAGCTGATGCCAGAGCCTTTGGTATGTGCTGGCCTAATGCTCCTAACTGGGATACCATTGTTGCACTTAGAGTTTACATTTTAATGGATATAAAAACAACTGTGAGAGATGCTTGGGCCTGAAGAATCCAGGCGTTGCTCTAAAAGCGTGTGTTCTAGTGAACATTTTCATATATATTTATTGGTTATAGCCTGTTAAAATATTTTCTTTTTTTGTATTATTTATCCCCCTACCCAACATTATGTATTTATACGAAGTACAAAAGAAAATTGTACTTTTTTCTTTTAGTATTTACTTGTTATAAAGGACGTTGTGTTTCCTGTCGTAAAACCTTTTCAATTTTAGTTATTACTGTACTCTAGGAAAGAGCCGTAGATTTATGTTATCCTCGTACTTATGAGCAATTGTAATTAGTTCTCTTAAAGGCATGAATTCAGCTCCTAATCGTCTCTGTATAGTCCTGAATTTGTAGATTTAGAGTTACTCCCTCTTGGAAATCTTTATTTGTTCTTAGGAGTTACTTTTTCCTTACTAAAAAGGATTGTCTGTCAAGCAATTCTTGAATAAACTTTCTGTTATCAATTTTACCTTGTCTCTTTGGTCCAATTGGTCAGGCAACAATCAAGCTGTCCAGTGTTTCCAAATTTAAGAAGGGGATTGAAGATAACATTCTGGCTTTCTTTCCCACTCCTCACTTTAGCATCTTGCCTTTGCCCCCTGAATCTCTCCTTTGAATTCTGTTTGTTTCTTGTCGTAACATTCTGCCAACTTATCAAGTTGGTGCTTACTTAACAAGCTCTTGTGCTCTTCCCTCACGGATCTTCCTGCATTTGCCCAGCTACACCACCTCCCTCTCTTTGGCTTCCTACTTCTGTCTCTCTGTCTTTCCTCTCTCTGCTCTGGATAACAGCTCCATCTCCCTTTCACCAGCCTAAACTTCACAAGCCTTTTCCGCTGCTACAAAGAAGCCATCACGTGACCCTGGAGCCCAACCACCATTGGGTCTAGAATGAAAACAAAGGAAAATGATTAATCTTTTTTTTTTAATTAAATAAATAAATTCTAAGGCCTAGAGTTTTCAGGTCAGAACGTTGCAACCGAAGTTAAATTAAATCTAATAAAAACGGTGAAAGCAACCAATCCGGAAGGGAGAGGAGCAGTTGATGCAGCTGCGAGGAGTCGAGGAAGGGGGTAGGCTAAGGAGACATTTGGGTCAGGAGAATAAATAAAATAATTCTTAGACTTGTGGGCCTCTCGGTTTTCCCAATCCCGGTAAAAACTTAATTTATTAGTCGCGGTTCCATAAAAGTTTTATGATGTGGGAGCGAGGATAGAAAGCGTCTGTCAAAGATGAAATGTCAGCGCTGAATCGCCGGAGCCGATAAGAGAGAGAAAGGACAGGGAGTCTGAAATATGGGGCTAATTCGTTGAAAGAAGCGATGGTGGATTTGCTGAAGAGTTGCATAATTCTAATTGTAAGCGATGTGCTCGCACTGCTTAATTAGAAGCATATATTTAGTGTGTATATATATGCACGGGGTGGGGAAAGGAGGACCACGTTTGATTCCCAGCCCCCAGTCTTAAAGCGAGGACTAATTTTCATTTTTATGTTGCATCCAGACAGTCCAAGGTTAGTAATTACAGTCTTTATGCAACGATAAATAACAATAAAAAAGCAACCTGATTTTCCCCCTGTTCGATGTAAGATTTTAACTGGACTCGGTTCATCCAAGCAGCAAGCAATTTGCCATTGGGTCACACTATAATCTAAAAGCGGGAGAGCGTGCAAAGTTTGATTGGGATCAAATAATGCTCAAGGGTTTCCCCACCCACCCCAATTCCCTCTCACTCTTTCTTCCTCTTCTGTGAATAGCATTTTCTGGATGATGTAACTGGATGAAGCGCCATGTTAGGGGTTGAAGGGGGTGGAGTAGGGGGGACGATGGATGGACTATTTATCTAGCAAGAGT
Organism: Antechinus flavipes; assembly: GCF_016432865.1. Lineage (NCBI taxonomy): Eukaryota > Metazoa > Chordata > Mammalia > Dasyuromorphia > Dasyuridae > Antechinus > Antechinus flavipes. The sequence continues at coordinate 137,126,021 of NC_067401.1, read as the reverse complement.
GAGGGGAGAAGGCAGAGATTTTTTTAGCGAGAGTTTGCAAACAAGAGTAACAGACGAATAGAATTGAGGAAAGATAAGGGAGTATTTTGGCTGGCTGTCTACTTGCCCTGCCCTTCTGGAGATTTCAGAAGCTCAGATATCTATCCAGAGACTGCGATTAAGCTAAAATATCTCTGCTCTATGACTCCCAGCTAGAAAATATGTCTCTGGTAATCTAGATCTTCTTTTGCTAAAGGCCCATCTCTACCTCTTTAATAAACAAATGTTACACTACTCTTTAATCTAGCTGTAAAACCTGTAAGGAGGGGTTAGAGGCAGCTATCCACTTTTTCATCATCTTAATCTTCCTCTTCCTCACCCTCCTCTTCCTCCTCCTCTTCTTCCAAAAGCTCTCTGTCTGAGGTGCAAAGAAAAAGCTGCCAAACTCACTAGGCCAACCCTAGAGAGCCTTCTAAGTCAATCACAAGTTTTTCTTGTTCCCTATCTTTTATTGAGGGATTGGCTGGCTGTCGAACCTCTGCAAGTTGTCTCTGAGTGTCGGGAACCCCATGTTATCCAAGACTTTGAAGCTCCAAAAATGATAAACATTTAGGGAAGATTTTTTTTTTTAAAGAATCCTAATCTTTACCCCTCCCTTCTAAGAAAAAAATTCCAAAGACGAAAAACTCTATTTCACTCAACTGGTTTCTTCAAAATCAAGCAACATACTCATTTAGAGATCCTGTGGTTCCAATAGCTCCCCCAAACTCCAAACTCTCCTCCACCCCATACACAAATTCTCCGGAAGCCCCACTGTCCCTCTATTTCTCTCTCCCCCCATCTTTGTGTCTATTCTTCAGTCAGGGCTCTCCCTCCTCCCCCATTCCAACTCTGCGCCTCTCTGAAAATACTCACCGCCCACACGAATGTCTAATTGACAGAAAGTAAGTTCCTAGATCGAGCAGCCCCAGCCGAGTAGCCATTTCTCCCCTAGCCATCTCTTTCTCCTTCTCCAGCTTGCTGCTTGAAGTAATGGGGAAGGAGGGGAAGGGGGGAAAGCCTGGGGAGTTTTCCAGACTAACTTTCCCCTTAAGTTGGTGGCGTTTTCTCTTTTCTCATTTCCCATCTGCTACCCCTGGGTCTCCCTGATTCACCTTTCTCCTTTACACCCTCCCCCCCCCCTTGGCCTTTAAGAGACCATGATTTTAGGAGACTCCCTCTCCCTTTCCCAAAGAGCCAAATTCTTTGATGCAATAGGAGGGAGCTGTCAGAGGGCTAAGATTGATAGCCTCCTCTACTCTCTGGTCCCTCTGACCTACTTATTTAAAAATCTTCCCAAGAACTGATTTTTCAGTTTCTGTAGTGGCTTATTATTTACAATCAAATATTTTGGATCCAGCAACCACCCCCAATCCACCTTCAGCTACACACACACACACACATACACATACACACACACACAGACACCCCATATTCCTAAGTTTTAATTAGTTCTCCAGAACTCAAAAATCTTCCTTTCAAAAATTAGCAAGAGAATATGAATTCAGTTGTTTTCAATTTCTGCCTTCAAAATAGTTAAAGTAGATCTGGAAAAGAAAAATTCCAAGAGAAGATTCTGTCTTGGGAAGAAACGCAAGCTTTCTCCAAAGCATATGTCTTCATATTTCTAACCAAGACCCTTAAGTGTGTGGGTCTCTATGTTTGCTGTTAATCTTTGATGAATAATAGATAAAATAGAGTTCTGAGCATTTATGACTAATATGGTTTTCTTTTAAAAGATGGAGACACATAGATGTACAATAATACATACATTTGGAATATAAATAAGGATACAGAAACTGAATACAACTATATCAAACCTAGTTATCCATTGGAACTTAAAGAATTTGAAAGGACTTTAGGTTATAATCATATAACCCAATCCCCTTATTTTACAGAAGAGGAAAATGAGACCTAGGGAGGTGCAATCAGTTGCTCAAAATCATATACAGCAACTTAGCAGCAAGACCTTGATTGGAACCTAGGTCTTTTAATACCCAGTCCAGTATTAATTTTCCCTTACATCATTCTGCCTTTCCTGCAATGTCTCTATGTCTCAGTGCTAAGTGTCAGAATTGAAAATTATTGATCTTTGCAAGATTTAGCCTTTGTTTTATGGGATGGGTAGGGAAAAGAGTGATATTTGCTCCCCAGGTGGAAACTTTCAAGAGAAATAACGTCCATTTCAAATTTCACTTCCCGCCAGGTTTTGCTTCACAATCTGCTCTGCTATTCTGAAAAGGTTAATTTATTCTTGTTATTTATTCTTATGTATTTATTTGGATGGGGAAAGAAGACTTCTCCTATAGGTGACCTCCTCATCATTCCTCCCTACATGTCTTTCCATTGACGGGAATAATGTTTCAGTACCAGTTTAGGAAAGGGGGGAAATGGGGTGAGGAAGACATGAGGAATCTCGGGGGATTGACAGTGTCCACATCGCGGTCCTCTGGAGTTTTTGAATCAATTAAAGGAAAGAATGCTCTCTGTTTTCTACCAGGCCCTGGTGAGCGATTGGCCAAGGCCGGTCCCGTGACCGAGTATTGCCTGCAATTTCGGCCGAGTCTCGGGTTTAATAGAGAGAGTCCCCATACGCCTGTATTTATCAGCAATATACAATTATAAAGACCCGAAATAAAAAAGGGGGGGGAGAAAGAGAGAGAGCAAAATCTCCCTCCCCCTCCAACAACACTCCATCTATAACTTGGGGGGGGAGGGGGGGTCCTTCCGATCCTCCCTTCCTGACATCCCCCCCCCTGCAGCCCCCCTCCCCCACCCTGAGGCTGGGACTATTGAAAGCCATGAATTTTGAATTTGAGAGGGAGATTGGGTTTATAAACAGCCAGCCATCGCTCGCCGAGTGCCTGACTTCCTTCCCCGCTGTCTTGGAGACATTTCAAACTTCATCAATCAAGGAGTCGACATTAATTCCTCCTCCTCCTCCTTTCGAGCAAACCATCCCCAACCTCCAGCCGGGCGCCTCCACCCTTCAGAGACCCCGGAGCCAAAGGCGAACCGAGGATGGGCCGGCTCCGCCGCTGCCACCGCCTCCACCTCAGTCTCTTCTCGCAGCTCCCTTGGCCCCCGAATTCCCCTGGATGAAAGAGAAGAAATCGACCAAGAAACCCAACCAATCGGCCTCATCCCCTGCCCCAGCTTCCTCCACGGTGCCGGCCTCAGGAGCTGGATCACCCACAGGTCAGTATAGTGGACTGGGGGCGTGGGCTAAGCAGTTTGAGGAGACTGGGGAGAAGCAGAAGGGTTGACACAGAATAGGGTAGATCTCCGGAGCGGAAAAGAGCTGTTGGGTTCTCTTCGCCCAGTCCCTATCTTTTCACAAACCAAAGAGTAGAATGAAAAGTCGGGGCCTGGACGATTAGTTCCCCCCATCTCAAGCCCAGGAGATTTTTGGAAGATGATTTTAAGATTATCTTTTCCTTTGAGTGTCTTTTGTTTTATTTTGTTTTGTTTTTACCCCCTGATAAACGGTTAAAAAGAGATTTTATTTGCTTTTTCATTTCTCAGTGCAGGGACCTGAGTATGTTGGGCATGGGAGAAAACCTAGAATTGAATCTGGGGGAGGGGAAAGAAGAACTTCTCTCCCCTCCCCCTCCAGGTCCCTAAGAGCAGCTGAAGAATTTTAGAGCGTCGGCAGAATTGTCTGTGGGGGGTGGGGATAGTGGGGTGTCTCGAAGTCGGATAGGGTAAGTTAAGAGAGGCATCTCGCTTTTCCTGCGTCTGAGAATTCTATATGAATTGTGGGCACAGCAGATCTTGTTGGAAGGGATTAGGATTTGCTTTTCTCTCCTTCCTGAAGTGTGGGGATGGGATAGGGGCATGAGACGTTTTCCAGGCGTGGAGTTCCTTTCCCATGATTTTGCTGAGGACCTGAGATTCTAGCTGGGTTCAGTTCGAGATTCGAGAAGAGAAGAGGAATGGAATAGCTGTACAAAAGCAGAGGCCCTCCTTTTTAAAAAGGAAAGGGAGTGGGAGGGTTCCCACTGAATCTCCTCTATATCAGGGGAAGAGGGCGTCATGCCGGCAGGATTACTGGGAGACTTGGTGGAGGAGCGGAGCTGTATCCCCAATTTAATACTTATATTATTTTTGCTTTTCTCTCCCGGCCCTCCTCACTTCACTTTTTTCCTCCTTCTCCCTTCACTCCCTCCCCAGATACCACTGGACTTCAGGATGGAAGCAGCAGCGGGGCCAGGAGACTGCGAACAGCCTACACAAACACGCAACTGCTGGAGCTGGAGAAGGAATTCCATTTTAACAAATACCTGTGCCGGCCTCGCCGGGTGGAAATCGCCGCGTTGCTAGACTTGACAGAGAGGCAGGTCAAAGTGTGGTTTCAGAACCGGCGAATGAAACATAAACGACAGAACCAGCATAAGGAATCTCTGGATGGCGAAGTTTACCCTGGGGCTCTAGAGGAAGGCAGTGACCCAGCGGAGGAATCCGAGGGTAGCCCGGCTCTGGGTCAAGCTCCGGATGCTCCATTGCGGTCCCGAGAGGATAAAGAGGCCTGTTCTCTCCCCAATAAGCCCTCCCTAGGCCAGCTAGGACCTCGGCTGTTGTCGGCTGCATCAGAGAATTCGAATTCCGAGAGTCCTCAGTACTCGGAGGACAGGCCAGGGGCGATGGAACCAGAAACCCTCTTAGAAGACTCATTCCCGGAGAGGCAAGATTCTCCTTTCTTGCCAGATCTCAACTTCTTTGCTTCAGATTCCTGCCTCCAGCTCTCGGCGGGGCTTTCCCCTACCCTGCAGGGATCCCTGGACAGTCCAGTTCGATTCTCTGAGGAAGACCTGGATTTCTTCACCAGCACGCTCCGAACCATAGACTTAGAACATCTACAGTTCCAATAACAACCCTCCCCCAAACACACCTAACACTCTTCCTGACCTCTTCACTTCGTAACGGGGAGTCCTCTTTGTAGGTTAAAGTACTCCTTTCTCCTTCCCTTCCCTTTCCTTATACTCCTAGAATCCTTATAAGTGTTACTAAAAATTCAGGTATTATCGAATTAGAATCTTATCCGTTTTCTTCTCTCTCTCTCTCTCTCTCTCTCTCTCTCTCTCTCTCTCTCTCTCTCTCTCTCTCCCCCCCCCCTCTCTCCCTCCCTCCCTCCCTCATTTTCTCTCTCCTTTCCTCTGTCTCTGTCTCTCTTTCTCTCTCTCTGTCTCTCTCTCTCCCCCTCCTTCCCTCCCTCATTTGCTCTCTCCTTTCCTCTGTCTCTGTCTCTCTTTCTCTCTCCCTAATTTATTAGACATTTGTACTTTTCTTAAAAAAAAAAACACCACAGAAATCTTTTTGGTAAACAATGAAATCTCAGGAATAATAAAACTGGGGGGGGTTCCTAAGAAAAAATCAGAGGGACCTATTTGCCTCTTTTTTAAGTTTTAGACAGTAGACTATTTATTAAAATTCTTTAATAGGAAAAAGGGGAAAGTATTTATTGTATATTATTTTCATAGATTAAATAAATGTTTTATTATATGAAAACGAATGAGCGTTTGCATTTGCGAGTAGGCGTTTTCTGAAGCTTCATAACTTAGTTTAGCTCTAGTGGATTCCTTTTACTTAGCTTCTAGCTCCTTTTTCAAGTTCTATTAAGGGTGTCTGTAATTCCATTACTCTCCCCGGGTTAAAGTGAGTGAGGCAGATCTCTGTAGCAAAGTGTGTGAATTAACGTATGAAGTCCGGGTGCAACAAATCAGGCGCTATGGCTTCAATTCTGCATTCTACTCTTTCGGCTCTCAGGCTACAAAGTAAAATCCGAGAGGGCCAAAGGTTTACTTAGAATGCTTTGGTTTCCCATCATCGCCCCATCTTTTTCATCAAGATCCTCAGTTTATTGCCGGGTTGGTTTGGTTTAATTTCGTTTTGATTTTGTTTGTATTTAGAGAAATTTAGAGAAATCTTCTCCTTAGACACAAAACAGAAAGAAGCAGATGAAAATAGCGTCTGTTGGAGAAAGAAGAGACTCTGTGATCTTTTCTGTGAGATTTGCAATAAGTGGGCGGCATAGGTGAATTGAAAGACCTTCCCAGGCAGATCGAAGGGGCCCAAAAGAGAAGGCGGGGGAAGAGTAGCTGTAGTTAGCCCTAGATAATGGTTTCTATTATTTCTTTCTGAGCCTCCACAGAATGAAACCCACATATCTTCTCTCAAAGCTTTAAACAGAAAGTGCAAAAAAACCGCCCCAAACCCAACAACAACAACCTAAAACAAAAACCACCACCACCACTACCACCAAAAACCCAAGGAGAAATGGGAAGGCATCTTCTGCGGAGGATGGAGGAAGGATGAAGAGGGAAAAATGTAGGAGCTATAAGCCTAGACCCAGGGACTGGAGAAAATGTATGTGGAAGTGTGGGGGTGGAGTTGCAGGGGATTTTCTCGGTGGGCCCACGTGCTCCCAGACAGGAGCGATCTTTTCCAACATGGAATTTTACACATAAACCTCATATATCAAGCGGGAGGAGGGAAGGGTGAGGATGGTTATGAATGAAAAAGGGTCAGCGAAGGAATTCATCGCGGTGGACACGGAAAAAATAAATTATTTCTAAGGCACCGGGGGCTCCTGAACCAAATGGACCCTGTCAGAGGTTAGGGAAGCGATAGAAGATACTGTGTGAGAGAAAGAGAGACAGTTGGATGCTCGGAGAACTGGATGAAGGGGACACCCAGAGGGTGGGAGCAGGCAGCTAGGCTGGTGGCACTGGAGGGGAGAAGGTGGCAGCTAGTGAAGGCGGGTGGTGGGTGAGTTGGGGAGGGGGGAAGGGAGATGGTTAAGACAGGGATGCTCAAAATGGCGCTGGAGCTTGGGCCTGGAAAAGCCAGCGAAGGGACGCTCTAGCCGCCATGACAGCAGCCTCAGGATTCCCAGACTCCTGCTAGGGGGAGGAGAAGAATGAGTGATCCTCTCTTCCAGCACCACCAGCTCTCCTTCGACCAGCCTTCTCAGTTTCCCAAGCTGAAAGGCAGCTAAATGGGGGCCGGGATTTTTCTCTTGGTTGTTTTGCATTTTGTTTTAAATGAGCCCAGAAAATGTAAAGAGTGTATGCAATAAGTCACGTGTGTGTATGTTTGTATATCCGTAGATGAGTATACTGTGTACTTATATCTTATATTTGCATTTGTGTGTGCGTGTTTTTATTGCTTCAGTTTGTGGGACCCACAAAATATTAAACCAGGTCAGAACTCTCTCTAAATATTAACTGACTGTATGCCCCAAGTATCATTTTATCTAAAACAGCCTTCTCTACACATCTATCCCTTTCCCTACAAACTTCAAGTTACTGGGAAGAGGTTAGACCCAAATCCTCACTTATCTCACTCCTCTCTTGGTCTAGAGACAAGGTGCATATTTAAAGCACCCCAGAAAAATCACTGTATGTTCAAGTTTACTTAATATTTCCTCTGCTTGAAAATTTGCTCAATTTGGCTACTGGTCCTGTTAGACCTAGTCTCTCAAAGAAGCGTCTGTTTCCTGGGCCTCCTAGAGTTAGGTCTGGAGAGGAAAGGACAGTCCCAGGCAAGAAGCTTGTTTGGAACATGCTGTGTTTTCTGTGCCTACCACGCAGTGGGAGACCTCAATCATCACGGCAACTCAGGAGACTGTAAGTCAGGATGTATCTATGCATTTTGGAGGGGACTGATTGGCTAGGGGGAAAGATGTGCATGTCTTCTTCAGCTAGAATTTTACCTCTGGAAAAAAAATGTACTGATGTAGAACCCATGTCATACATTAAATAATATTATGTGCCATATTCCATTGCATTTACTGCTCTCATAAATAAATTAATATAGAACAATTAAATATGCTATTATAATAATAGTGTATCTTATTAGCCCATGCGTTTATTTTCCCTCATAAAATATAAAGATATGAAATAAATTCAATATATTAAAGTAATAATACATATCTTATTGGGTTGTGTGTTTATTTTCCCCATAAATATAGGAACATACAATATATTAAAACAACACTCTATCTCTCAATGGGCTGGGTGTTTATTTCCCCATAAAATATACCCACAGGCAGTCATTATATGTTTAGTGTCTTGAAATCACAGCACATAAGCCTTTTCTATCCTGGCAAAATGAAGTCAACAATGAGGTGACACAATCGTAGACACCCAAAACAGATAATTCAAACTGGTTTAAAAATGTTTCTTTTCTCATATTCTTTATTTTCTTAGCAATAAATAGGGGGTAAGACTAAGAAGTATTTAGATACTCTGGAGCAGTAAATTCTATGATCCTTTTACTTTGGAGAAGTGAGGTACCTTCTAGCAACTTGTGAATTGACCCCACTTTCCTCCTTCCTTTGACTATATATATATAGTCAGGTCTACACTTCTCTCATTCACATAATTCAGACTCTGGAACTTCTGGTTTGACCTGAATTATTTGGATTATTGAATTTAAACAAAAACTACTTCTAGCCCCATAGAGGACACCTCCTTACTAGAGTTCTCTACCTGGATAAGCAGGTTGGTATCCTCTAACACTTGTCTGGTTCTATCATTGATCCCCCACAGAGACTAAAGTTCTCCAAATGAAACCATGTTCTCTATTGGCTTAGCTAGGCTCCATTTGTCTTAAGTCAATATTAGAGCCAATGTGGGGATTAGAGAACAAGGCATTGCCAAAGGGCGCTATAACTAAGGGAGTTTTTGATATGTGATGGGTTTAAATGTTATTTGGTTACTGGGGGATGGCTGCTTTGGAATTTTGCTGCCATGATTCTTTAGCCTCAACTCAGTTTCACTATCTTCATCATTTTTTGAGGCTATCATACTAGAAATGGGGAGAAAAGAACAACTCAAAAGTAATTCCTTCCTTCCTTCCTTCCCTCCTTTCCTCCCTTCTCTCTCTCTCTCTCTCTCTCTCTCTCTCTCTCTCTCTCTCTCTCTCTGTTTCTCTCTTCCAACAACAACAAGAACAACTTTAGGATTAGGCATATACAGAGGAAGAGGAGAAACCACAAGTATTAGAGAATTTGATTTAAAAAACAAACACTATTATTAAATAAAATAAAATTTAAATTAAAAAAAAAACCAAACACTAGATCATTAATTACCATGGAAACCCAGAAGTTAAGAGAAAGAGAGAGATTCAACATTGAAAGACTCAAAACATAGCACCATGTTCACTTAACACTTTATAGACACAGCCTAGCTAGGACCAGAGGGGACAACAACTATTAGTTGCAATGAACTGAATTTCTGGAATTGCATTAAACTGTTACTGGTCTTAAAAAGAAGTACTTTGAGTTTGTTGAGTCAGAATGGAATTTGTCATGGACAGAGTGTTAAATTTGGAATCAGGAAGGTCCAAGTTCGAATTCTACCTTTGACACAAACTGTGAGAATCTAGGTGAGCCACTTAATCTCTATGAGCTTCAGGCAACTCCATGGAACTAGTGTACTGAATCATAGCTGGTTGCCACCCATGTAGTATAATGAATTATACTATTTCCCTTTGGAGAATGCCCTATTCTGATAAGATCATAGCTTTTATATGTATTCCACTTCAATGAAAGTCAAAAGGACTCCTGCTAAGAAGACCAAGTCTGCTCGTTGATCTTGTTTTTCTTTTAAGCTGTGGACAAGTCAGTGTGAAACCACCTGGTAGTCACACACAAATGGCAGAAGAGCTGAGACTTCAGTGTCACTCCTGCTAGATCCCTGATCCTACCCCATCTTCTTATTGTCTAAAGCAATTGTTTTCAAACTTTTTGATCTCAGAATCTCTTACTTTCTTACAAATTATAGAGGATCCCAAAGAGCTTTTGTTTATGTGGGTTAATATTAGCAGTATTCAAAATTAATACTGGTATAAAAATTGTGTTGTCCTTGCAAACTCCCTGCAAGGGGTCTTTTGAACCCTAAAGGGTCCCTGGATCAGACTTTATATTAGAAGGCTTACTTAATATTATTCTTGAAGCTGTAAAGAAATCTTTAGAGAGGCAAGGGAACTTAGTCCAAAAGATTTTAATATTTTGGGTGGTCATAGACCCCTTTGATAATCTAATGAAATCTGATCTCCTTCTCAGAATAATGCCTTTAAATGCATAAAATAAAGTAAACAGAATCATCAAAGAAAGTAATATATTAAAATATGATTATTAATGAATTTTAAGAAACAAGTCCACAGAACTCAGGTTAAGAACTCCTAATTCTAGTACAATTCCCTTATTAGAGAGAATAGGAAATTGCAAGTCAAAGAGATTTCACTGGTCCAAGGTCACACAGCTAATAATAAAACAGAACTAAAACCAAAGTGTACTGCCTTCCAGTTCAGGTTTCTTTCCAGTATAGCACACTGCCTCTAAAAACAGTTTCCAGGTTAAAGCAGTGGCAGTCCCTCATTCATTTTAATGAGAATAAACCAGTCCTAAATGGGGTATTTCATGTCCTATTTGTTTTTACTTCCTATTTGTATTTACTCCTGTTAAAAAGATGACTCAATGTTCCCACACACTTTTAACCACAGCTCTTCATATCTGATGCCCTTCTCTTTCTGAGCCTGTCACTTTTATTAATATCAACAGATGCTTTTGTGTGTTAATAACCATAATTAAATAACTACTTAAATGAATAATGAGGCAAATGAACAGCATTTCACACACAATGATAAGAGCATTGGATTTGGAATCAGATTGGGAAGTCAGGAACTGGGTTCAAATGCTAACACTTACCCTTAGGAATTCAATTTCTCTTTCTGAAAAATGAGGTAGTTGGACTAGATAATTTCTAAAGTTCTTTCTAACTCCAACAATTTTAGGTTCTTAACTTTCTCAACATAGCAATTTTCCTTAACCTGAAGTTCTGTCTGAACACTAAGTCCTAACAATTCTGGCATAGGCATAAAAAAGGAAGTTGGCTTTATCTTTTGCAATTTAACTAGTCCTTGTTAACTTTGTGTAAATACCCCTTCTGTATTCCTATAACCAACTGTGCCCCAGACAACATTTCTAGGACCCCTCTGGTCACTAGCATCTTATCTCTGCCACTCATCATTCACAGATTTACTTATAGGTAAATGCACCCATGTGCTAAGTAAGAACACTTTTGCATGAGATAACCAGATAATTAAAGCTAAAATCAATCCGTCTTAACAGTCCAAAGTCAGATAGAGATCTGGAAACTCTCCAAGTAACTTGATCTGCGTAAACTTGTAACCAGGATAATTCAGCACTCGAAAGTGGATTATTTGCAAGAGATCTCTCCATTCCCATATTCAAACATCTTTTTCCTTGCTCCATCCCACAACAGCCAGAGAAATCAAGCCCTTCTTCAGGCCTGACATCCTCCTCCTTTTCAACATCTCCAACTCAACTGATTAAAATCTATTGAGGGAAAGAAATCAGCTAAGCAGTCTTTCAGAGAAGCTAGGAGACATAGAATGCCTAACCTCTGTTTTAACCAAGAGGTCAAAGGAAAGTCATGATCTGAGGAGGTTTTAAGATAAAAATCCTCTCTCTCTCTCTCTCTCTCTCTCTCTCTCTCTCTCTCTCTCTCTCTCTCTCTGTCTCTCTCTCTCTCTCTCTCTCTTTCTCTCTCTCCCTTTTTCTCTCTTTGTCTCTCTCTCTTTCTCACTATGTGTCTCTCTGTCTCTTTCTTTCTGTCTCTTTGTCTCTCTCTCTGTCTCTGTCTCTGTCTCTATCTCTCCCCCTCTGTGGATGTGTGTGAAATAAGGACACCTTTGTGTAATATAACAAAATAATTAAGGTTTCGATGAATCTGGCACAGCAGCTCAAAATAAACCAGAAACATGGCAATTCTCCAAGTAACTTGGTCTGAATAGATGTGTAGCCAGAACAGTTTAGACTTCCAAAGCGTATTGTTTGTCTCAAATTATTCCATTTAGATATCTATGACAATCACATTCACCAGAGAAAGTCTTCAATTCTTCAATTACCTTAAAACTTTACTATAGGCAAACAGTCAGCTCTCAGTCCTGAAGAAATTTTCTTTCCAATTTTAGTCTGTCTCAGAGAAGTCACTACTTCTAGGAAAGACTGATCCTATTTGTCTTGTTTTTAAAGATCTGTAAGAAAGGAGTCACTATGTCCCTAAGATGCCCTTACAAATACTGAACAGCATGGAGCTAACAAATTGCTTCTGCTGTCTTACTTGAATCCATACTTCTGTGCCTGCAACTATAGTACTCAGATATTTTAAAACATAGTTACTAGTCTTTTTTCCCATATTCTCTGGGAAACAATTTTTAGTTTTTCTTTACCAAATCAACCTTTTCAATTAAGTTTTCATATACCAAAATGTGAGCTGAATAATGTAAGATATTAAGACACTATATGCCTTATGTGTAGTATATACATATTTTAAATGGTTAGCTCCAGTAGAAGAAAAACAGAACAATCCAATACTATGATGCAGAACACACTTGAATGGTCCCCACTAGATTAATGATAGTTCAATTAACTTGATTTGACAAGATCATTAAGAATTCAGGTTCAGAAAAAAATACCAACCCTTAGATAGAGGAAAGCTGCTAACTTGGAGAAAAGTATTAAACTTTGACCTTGGTTATTTAAAGGATCTTTGGGATGTAGTCTTGGGATGATGTTGAGTAAAGAACAATTCTAAGTACATCAAGAAAGGAAGTATTTCAGAGTCTTTGATCTTTCAAACATGACCATCCTCCTCCTTCTCCCCAAACGGGAACTAGTTCTGAGACTTAAGGTCCAGTTAAATTCCCATTTTAATTAGAATAGACCTTCAATTTAGGTTTCAGGTTGATCCAGAAGATGATTACTTGAGATAAGTTCAATATCAAAAGTGAATTTTTTTCTGATGACAGGAAATTATGAATGTTTTGGTTTGGCCATCTGTATGGATTAAATGTACTAGAAAATTCGATCCACTTCATTTTTGCTTTCATCATATAGACATAGAGGTAGAAAAGAAAGTGTACCCAAAGTATACTCAAATTGTAATCTCTGATTAATTGGAGTGAATTTTGAATTCTGTGAGGCTTGGTCTATATAACAAAATGGAAATCCAATCCAATCCCTGGTGACTTGGTCACTATTTGAATTGTCATTCAGAGAATTCAGACCAAAGGAGAGTGAGGACTGGAATCCCTGTGGCTGGGATTACTGCAGCCTGTGTCAGTAATATTTGATAAATTAATAGAATTTCAAAGGTTATTACTATGTAGTTCTCACAGAATTCCAAATCTAGAAGTAACTTTAGAAACTGCCTAGTCTAATACTCTCATTTGATAGAGAAGAGAACCAAGGCCCAGAGAAATAACTTTTTCCCTTAATGTAAGAACCATCATTAAAATTCAGGATTCTGGAATTCCAACTCAGGCTGATCTCTACTGTCCCATGATGCATAGGGATTGAAACCATCTACTTTCTATTACTATCGCCACTGTCTTGATTCAGGCCCTCTACACTTATGACTTAGACTGTCCTAATAGCCTGCTAACTAGTAACTCTGTCTTTAGACTCCCCCAATTCATCTTTTACATCACTGTGTAGTTAATTTTTTTTTGTTGTTAAATTGCTATCTAGAGAATTTTTTTTCCATATTCAGGTCTCCAAGCTATCTCCTGTAGTGTTTTGTGATGACCTGGCCTATAATAACCCTCACTGAAAAAAGCCCTCTTACTTGAGAAAGGAAGGGAGCGAGGGTGAAACATTAGTGTTACATTTATTTGATTTACTCAAATTGTTATTTCTAACTTTTTTCTCCTGAACTGCAGGACCCCATTTTCAAAAGTTTGCTGGACATCTATTCAGATGTGACACAGGCAACCTCAATTCAAAATGTCTAAAAACAATCCATTTAATCTCTCCTCTACTTCCAATTCATACTGCACATTGCCAGTAGATATAGCACACCCTTCCTCAGAATCTTTCAGTGGCTTTAAAGAGGATTGCCTATATGCAATTACAAAGTCTTCAGCCTAGCATTCAACACTGCTACAATTTGGTTCCAATCTATCTTTCTAGTCTTATCTCACACTACTCTTTTCCATGTATTCTTTTCTCATGTCAGACTGGACATAGCCTTACCCTGTTCTCATCCTTCCCTTTTCTGCTTTTACTTAAGGAGTCTTCCCAGCTTAGAATAGATGCCCTTCTATCACTCAAATGCATCTCCAATTGAAATTCAACCCTTAATTCAAATGTCTCTGCTTCTCTCCCCAGAATCATTGCCCACTCCTTGATAAGTCTTTTCTAATTTCTCCCAGAAGGAAGTGAACTTTCCTGTATTGTTTCTACTTCTTTTATGTACTTGTATATTATAGTTATTTGTGTCTTTGCCTATCTACATTTCAATGGGATTACAAGGTCTTTGAGAGTAGACATCACTTATTGTTTTATTTTTTCATCTCCTATGCTTAACCCAATGACTTGAAGAAATAAGTTTGTTTAATTGTTTTGAGGAAGGTACTAGAGCTTCCCAGAAACTAGGTTCAGCAAAGACAAAATGAGGCTTAGGCAGAAGGGCAATAATGTGGAATGAAAAGAGTTATCAGAACTGTTCTCCATCCATTCTAAGGAGAGCACTAAAATGGGAGCAATCTTTAGAATATCATAAAATCGAATGAGTTATTTTAGGGAGAAAAGTGCTGCTTCTGCACTCTACCTTACTATTTTTCTCTATTTCTTCTTCTGATTCTTCTCTTTGCTCCATTCTCCTTTTCTTTTGTTCCTTCATTTCCCTTTCTCCCTATTTCCACTGCAGTGACCACTGTCCTCCCTCCCCCATCACATCTCCCTCTTTAGCAAAGTTCCCAGCTGTGTCCTCCCTTCCCCCACAATCCTATGTCCTGGGGCTTAAAATTGTGTTATGTTTCTTTGGGGCTAGGGAGTGTATATGAGGAAAATATGAAGCCCCTTCTGAATTCTTTAATGGTCTCTACTCTCTTCAAGGCTACAGCAATGATATTCACTGTGGTTAGTGAAGAGTCTAACAAGAATAAGAAACACTCAGATTTGATGAAATATGAAGGGATTCTATTCATCCAACTACACACACTGCACACTTTAACCAGAACAAACTGATGATAACCTAAGGGCAATTATTTTAGAATGACTTCAGGGAATGAGCTAGGTCCCCTTTCCTACCACAGAGCTGACTTATTGGTACAGCAGAAAATATTAATTTTATCCAAATATCACCCCCTAGGTTTTTTTTTTTTGCCCTGAGTAGTGGCAGGTAGAGATAAGCAATAGATTCTTAGCTGAATTTAAGAAGGCATCATATAAACAAAGAGGAACTGTTTTCCCCCCAGACCAAAAAAAAAAAAAAAACCAAAAAAAAACCTCATTTCTTTGCAGAAGTGCAAATCTTTCTTCACCTTTCTTTTTGATTCCATTGAGTTAAGTATTCTATTTAGTCATGAGTTTATGAGCTTTAAATACATCCAGGAAAATATTGTGAGTCTGTAAATGATGATCCAACTTAGAACCTCAGTATATATAGCTAAATTGGACTTATGATGAGAAAGAAGCTAACAGGAACTGGGTACTTTCCAGGGAGATGTCATCCTTACCTCCCTTTCTCTCCTGGGAGAGACACACTTGGCACTTTTAGTGGTTGCTGGGTTAATGTGCTTGTTTACTGAGTATCTCCCTGAACTCTTGGCCTCCCAAGACTGACTCAGTCCCAACTGCAGGCCGGCAGACACCCTGACAAGTAACAAATGAATGTAGGCGGTGGATTGTTCTGAGTCTTGTATGCCTTGTCCGGAGGAGGAGAATCAATGGAATCTACCTGAGGAGGCTTATTCTTGCCCTATAGTGGTGAGTGCAGAGTCTGCTGATTGTTCCCCAAACCCAAGTCTAAAAAAGACATCAGAAAATCAAGATGGTTGGTCCATCAAACATGGGTAAGAATTCCAGGGATTGTTAGGAGGCCAGCCTTCAATCCTAGTGATCTTTCTTTCCCCATTTTTTCCTCTCTTTTTCTGCTCTGAAAATGAGTAATTGATGTCCAGAAACTCCCCTATTAATTGAGTTTGATAAGTGCACTTGTGGGTGGTTTGTTTGTTTTGTTTGGGGACTGAAGACATAGAAGGCATGATCAGCAATCGACATGGACTTCATTCCCCAGACACTGACTCAACAGTACCAATTCACTTTGCTCCATGTTCACACAACCTCAGTCTTCATGTTCAAAGAGAGTGAGACGGAAAGAGTTATTTCAGTCTGAAAAGTCAGCAAGCTCAGTGCAGCTATGGATGGCTAGCTAAAGTATAAATACATCTAGAAAGATGAATTGATGGAGAGGTAAAGAGAGACTATAAATATGGAGAGAGATGGACGAATAGAGAGATGGATTGAGACAGAGAAGATATAAAGAGGCTGCAAAAGGAATGGATGGGTGGATGACAAGGAAAAGAACATCTATATGTAGAGAGGAAAAGTAAAATGACTCTACTAGTAGCTCACTTTTAATAGTCTTTATATCTGTAGTATTCTATCACTAAAAAGTCCTGTGCTTCTACCTGATTTAATGAACTCTTCCTGACATGAGACCTTGCCTCTCCCTCTCAATCTGTTTCTATATTCTCCCAGTCCCCAGGGTTCCCCCCTTTTGACCCTAGATAATCACAATAATTCACCCACCTACCCACTCACTCACCCACACACCCTCACCCTGATCATCCAGTGACAAATTGGGAGAACTGGGTGGGATAGTCAGAAACGATGTTGTATTCCCTACCTCTATTCCTGCAGTTCCAGAATGAAACCTCCTTTGGGGGTTGGGGGGAAGGGCTGGGGGGCAGCTGGGAACGGAGTTAGCCAAATCTAATAACTCAGGGTCTCTTTAAGACTTGGGGGGTGGGGCGAGAAGGGGGAGACGCTTGAATATTCTTGGAACTTTCCTCCCCCCTTTCTCTGGCTCCTTCTTTCCCAAAGTCTTTGAAGAAAGATGTTTTTGACGCTTTGGTGTCCCGCTCAGATGGATGGTTCCGGGCTTGATTGAAGTGTCTTTGTCATGCTAATGCCAAGGGGGTGATGGATGGGCGCCAGGGGCTGCCAAACTCTGGCCAGTCGCTGCCCATTGGCCTGGGAGGGATCACATGTACCCTCCCCCATTCCCCTACCATTTCCCCTAGGGGAGCTCTGGGCCGGGAGAACCCGAGGACAGCCATGGACGGAAGTCTCAGCGCTTTGACATACTGCCTAAAGGTTGTAGGGCAAGAGGGTGTCTCCCCCAAAACGGGCTGACCCTCCTCCATCCTCAACGCATGGACTATAATAGGATGAATTCTTTCTTGGAGTATGCACTCTGTAACCGGGGTCCTGGAGCCTACAGCTCCCCTACCTCTTACCCTCCTTGTTCAAGTTCTCCCGGTGACAGCTATGGTGGGGAACCTCGCTATGGCGGGGGTCTCCCCAGCCCTGTTCTCCAGCAGAATCCAGGCTACCCCACACAGACTCCATCAGCATTGGGGGTCCCCTTCACCAGCTCTTCACCCTCCGGGTACACTGCACCTACCTGCAGTCCTGGCTATGGCCCCTCCCAGTACTACACCTTGGGCCAACATGATGGGGATGGAGCCTATTTTCAGCAGTCGGGGTATGGGGGCCAGCTGGGGGGCTTATCCGACAACTATGCCATTGGAGGAACTGGGGCAGGGCCCTACCCTCCACTGCAGCCCACTTATGGGATCGAGCAACCTTCCGCCTTTGGGCCGCCCTATGGGGATCTTTTAGCGGAGGATAAAGAATCATCCTGTCCGACAGAGCTGAGCACGCCCACCACCCAAACTTTCGATTGGATGAAAGTCAAGAGGAACCCTCCAAAGACAGGTAAGTTAGGGCACTGGGAACTGTGGTGAATGTTCAGGCAAGAAAAAGCAACTTCCCAACCAAGTTCTGAGGACTTGGAGAGAGTATGATGTTCTGAGGTAATTATGTTCTTTCCTGACACAATTCTACTTTTCAGATCCGCAGGTAGACTTTAATATCCCTCTTTCTCATGCCAGTTCAATTTAATTCGCGTTTAAGTGGGGAAAAAATTGAAGGCCCCAATCTGTACCCTCTATCCCCCTGCAGTTTCCTCATCCTTTACTATTTTCCACTTTACTCTTCGTGGTAGATGCCTCCCCACCCCCAACACTGGCCTACATCTCAATTCTAGCCAAAGCAGAGAGACCTAGATGGACTCTATTGTTTCCCAAGAGCTAAGGGTTTTGGTGGGGTGGATGAAATGATTTGGTGTAGGGAGGAAGACTAAGGACTGATTTGGGGAGAAGGCCATGGGGAATCTTGGGCTGTAAATCTGGAAAAGAGAAAGTCCACGATGGTAACCTGGAGGTGGAAGCCTGGAGCTAGAGGTGGATGGATGGGGCAGAGAGAATGAAGGGCAGAAGGAAAAGAAGAGTTGAGGGAGAAGATGAGAATTAAGAAAAGGAGAGGAGATGGAAAAGAAGAAGTTAAAGGTGATGGATGGTGAGGTGGGATTACAATTATTCTGACTATTTCGTGTACATCATTCACTTTTCCCACAGCAAAGGTTTCTGATATGGGCCTAGGACCAGCCGGCGGTATTCGCACCAACTTCACAACGCGGCAACTGACCGAGCTGGAGAAGGAGTTCCACTTCAACAAGTACCTGAGCCGAGCCCGACGGGTGGAAATTGCCGCCACGCTGGAGCTCAATGAAACTCAGGTCAAAATTTGGTTCCAGAACCGGCGAATGAAACAGAAGAAGCGAGAGCGGGAGGGAGGACTAGTCTCTGCAGTGCCCCAGGGCTCCAACAAGGAAGCTGCAGGAGATGGCTCTTCGGATCAGTCCGCTTGCACTTCTCCAGAAGCCTCACCCAACTCGGTCAACTCTTGAACTAACCACAGAACCCAAGGAATTGTCTTTGGTTGGCTTTACCCTTCCCTCATCCAGAACCCGTAAAATACCCCTAACGGGGTCTCTGCCTCATGAGGGTCCAGGGCATCCCCCCTCCTAACCCTCGAATGCCCGTGGCAGCATGATACTCTGTAGGAAGTCTCGACTGTTCTCACTGGGGATTTGTGTATATGTATAGGAGCACGAGATATCAGGATTGGGGTGCTTGTGCTGGAATTCCTGGCACCTTTTACTAGTACTGTCAGGGTTGGGGACAGTCAGGGATCCATTTTTGCCGGGGAATCAGAGTCGATCAGGTGATCTATCTCTAGTCTCACTGCCCTTTTTTTCCCCTTCAATTTCTTTCTTTGGTTTCGTTTCTTCAGATCAGTGCCTTTGAGCTCCAAGGACTCAGTCTCTCCTTTCTTTTCTTCTCTCCCCACATGCTTGCCACTCACTACACAGCAGCATATTTGCGTATCTTGGGGCCGATTTGGGGCTGTAGGCTAGTATTCTTGTGAGTATCTCTGAAGTGGACACTATTAAAGCTAGTTGCCTTGTGACATGCCAAAAAAAAAATCTTTCGTACCTAATTGATAACCCTCTTCCAGTTCAAGT
The DNA here is from genome assembly GCF_016432865.1 of Antechinus flavipes. Lineage (NCBI taxonomy): Eukaryota > Metazoa > Chordata > Mammalia > Dasyuromorphia > Dasyuridae > Antechinus > Antechinus flavipes. The sequence continues at coordinate 137,106,534 of NC_067401.1, read as the reverse complement.
CCTTGTCTCTCTCCCTCACGCTCTCGCTTTGCACTGATGTTGCAGATACAGGCTCCCTCTTCTTCTCATCTCCAACCCTCGGCCCCTGCTTGATCCAATTCCCTTTTTACCTTTTCCAGAACTTAAGACTGAAAAGAATTGTGGAGCGCACGATTTGGGCCTGGACTTGGATCTATCCCTCCATTTGCAACTAGAAAAGTGACTTGCTGCCTTTCAAAGCAAGTAGAAGCCTGCAGCGCTCCTTTCCTTATTTATTGAGTACTCTAACCCCAGGACGTTTTTTTTTTTTTTTTCTCTCCGACTTTGGAAGGCTAAGGGGAAACAAGGGGTATGGTGTCATTACATGAACAAGACTTACAAAGGCACCCCTAAGTCAGAATCTGAAAGGAAAAAGACCAGTTTCAAAGCGGATGTTATTTTAGGTTTGAAATTAACTCTGTAAAGAAACCAGAAGTTTCTGCGCTGTTGGAAACATCGGATCCTAAACAAGTTAATTCCCTCTCTGTATTTCCAACTACCTCATTCCAATAAAAGTTTTTTTCCCCCCTTCTCACCTCCTCATTCTGCTCCTCCAACTCCGGAAAATGATAATGAATTCATCAGGAAATCCTTGCTGAAAGGGGGCCAAGGAAGAGGAGGATGGAGAAAGGAAAAGGTAGTTGGTTAAACCTACACCTGGATAAAATTTAGACCCAAACCAGACTATCATCAAGTAGATGGAACCCAAAATCAGGTCTAGCACTCTGGTGCCCTAATTCACAGAATACTGATCTGCCCTCGCAATAGCAAGGAGAGAAAGGAGAAAAAGTGGGGAAGGAGAAACTGGGATTGGGACAGCAGATTAAAAAAAGGGGAATAAGGAATGAGGAGCGCTAGAAAGAAAGGGTTATTAGAAAAATGGAGAACAGGAGAAAACTGAAGGATTCAGTGCTATGAGAAAAAGGCACAGAGGACAGAGAAAAGGAATTGGAGGTTATTGTTCCCCCTTTTAATTCTTGGTGACCTAGGAAAATTTTTAAAGGAAATACTGACAAGCCCAGAATGATAGAGATATCGCTTGATGCCCTGCTTTTTCCTCTGAGCATCCTCTTCCCCAGGCAACGGAAAGGAGGAAGGAGGGTGAACCTGGAGGAGCATGGAAGGCCAGATCTGGGGTTGTTTATCTGAGTTCCAACCTTTTCCTGAGCTGCCAACTCTGATTCTGAAAATGTCTCCAGGAAAGCGATCATTTTCCTGCCTTTTCTCAGTCCAATATGTTTCTTCTCCCCAATTCCAAACCGTAAATGGAAAACGAAGAAAAGGGAGACCAGAAAAGACAAAGAATCAGAAAAAGAGAAAGGGGAATAAGAAGAGGAGAAAAAGACTAGAAGAGAGTAAGAGGGAGGAGAGAGGCAGACAGGAATAGAGGGCATCATCCCGGAGTCCAAGGAGGGCCTGAGATTCTAGGGGTTGGGTGAATTTGGTTAAAGGCAGCAGAAATAACCTCCGGATACAGAACTGACCTTTTTACCTCAAGGCGCCTCTGGGATTTTTAAACATGTAAACAGAGTAGCTTCAGGAACCACTATTGTCTTCTCAGTGGTCAAATTTACAAACCTTTGGTTGAAGTAGGTAGGGGGAAGGGATTCAGGAAGCTACCTGTCGGGATAACAAATCTCCATCGCTCATTTGGCCCCAAAGTGCTGTCCAGATGGTGTGGGTTCCTCCATTCTATAAATTCCAATTTTTTTTTTAAATATCAGCTGTTCTGGGAAGCACAACTCACCCATGGATAGGACTTCTAGTTGAAGTGCCCAGATGCCTGGTCTCAGGCTTCCTATCTGCCAAAAAGACAATTCAAATAGTTTGTTTTGGAATAAAAAGGAAAAGGATACAAAGGCCTGAGTTTATACATACATGCACAATACAAATATACATATATGTGTGTGTGCATATATGTACACATGTGTACATATGTAACAGATATAAAATATACTTTTAAAGGAACCATTAATATTTTATTGTTATTAACATTTGTTAGTGGCTATTATCAATAGTTACACAATTTCAGGTAATGGAATCGCAATGTTTAAGAGATTTTTAAAAAAAGTTTCTCTCAAGTCCATTTTGTATACTCTAATTTTATTTGCTCAATACTAAGGTTGGCATTTAAAGTAACTCATTCACCACCACCATCCCTACCCCCCAGCAAAGGCCAGACAGTCAGGGAAGCCCCCTGACAACTCTCCTCTCCAGCCCTCTCATAGGGCCTTGGGTCACTGAAAGATCAGGTCAGAGAGAGTTGAGATTTCCAGTAAGATTATTTGTAAGAACTCTAGGCCTTAGGAATTATAGAGATATAGAGAGAAAATAGGCTAGGAGAAGTGAATCTTCCAGAAGAAAGGAGGAATGATTCTGTAGGGATCAGCTGGTGGACCCAGAAAATGAAAGGAAAAGGGCTGCAAGCAGGTTTGATTTCCCTTTACAACAGAAGGGACAGAGTCAGATTCTCCTTGGGGGCTGGGGACAGGAGCTCTCTATTGACAACATGGGGGCTATGAAAAAATCTGACCTCTCCTCTCTCCCTCTCTTATTCAGATAGGGTTTTAAGAAAAGATCCTAGGTACTAATGACACTGGACTGCTTCCTTTCTTGCTCAGCTCCCTCATCTCCATCTCATTGGATTGAAGATCCCTGAAGCATCCTTTACCTCCTCCTTCAATTTAAACCTCAATTTCCCACTGAAGATTCTAAGGCTCAAAACCATCTAGGATAGAGAATATAGTCTTTCCTTCCTTCTCCCAAAACAAAGGAAAAAACACAGAGTTTTTATTCTTCATTGTGGAAAACTCAAGGTTTATTTAACCCAAATAATCTGGACTATCTGCCTATACTTTTGAGACTTTCTCCTGATAGATGGTTATTCGCTTGGTTCTATAAGTAAGACTTACATATCAGTTTTGATGAAGGGACTGGAAAGGGGAGTGGTGTGTGTGTGTGTGTGTGTGTGTGTGTGTGTGTGTGTGTGTGTGTGTGTTTCCTGCTGTCCAAGTTGGGGAAAAATAAGTTGTAGGGTTTATTTTTTAAGCTTGAAAAGATTATTTCTGTATCAAAGCCCTCTCTTTTTTCAAATCCCCACTCTACTTCCATCATCTAGAGTTCCATGAAAAATGTGTCCTAAGTTAGAAGAAAAATAAATTCTAATTCAGAGTGAACATTTGTTTCTTGGTTTGTTTGTATTTTCCCCTTCCCTGCACCCTCCTAGGAGAGATTCTTACTCACTAGGGGAGGGTTGGAAGTTTGTGTATGAAGTTTCTCCCAGCATCTTGGAGGCCCTTGGGAGACATCCTGGGTAAGCAATAAGATGGGGTGGTTGAGCCCTCTCTTCTCAGGCGGCTGAGCACCATCTGTTCCTCACCCCTCAGTGTGAACTTTTTCTCCCTTATTCTCCTTTCCCTATAGCGTTTGCTCTCCCTACATGAGGCCTTTTGATCTCTGGGAGAAGAGAAGGGGGGGGAAAACATTGATGATTTTCTTACTTTTAACTCTGGGGTCTTTGTTAGGAACATCTCTTGAAACTGTCACTGCTAGGGGGCTGGGAATAGTGTAGAGCGGAGCTGATGGTGATGAGGTACTGGGAGGAGGTGAGGGTAGAGGCATTTGGAGGTCCTGAAGGAGAGTGAAGGAGAAGAGATTGGTAAATTGGAGAGGGCAGGAGGAATGAGGGGGTAGAGAAAAAAGACCCTAATTGGGTGATCAAGAGCAGCTGGCATCTAGTCAACAGCCCTTTTTCCTCTCTCTCTTTTCCACCCCTAGTTCACTTTGCCCCTAAAGCTCTGTTCCAGAACTCATATTACTTTCTGAACATCCTCTTCTCACAGACACAAATGCATATGCATGTGTGGGTATATGCCTGCTCTTGACAAGAAGATTCAGTGTGAAGTGCCTAAATGGGTACTGTGTAGTATCTGCAGAACAGAGTGAGTCCCTGACATTCTGCAAGGTAGCAAAGATGTCCAAAGTTAGTTTTGATTTTTTTTTTTTTACTGCTAAAATCATCACAATGCTTCAGGAAGGAATGGAAGTGACTTTAGGTCCTCCAAGACTATTGCAGCAAAGCCCAAGCTGTTGTAGCTCCTGTCAAGTCAGAGAGGCTTTGAGTAGGGATTATTTGTTCCAGTGTTATTCGAAGTCTCAACATGGTCAGAGTGGCTCATCTTCAGGTTGGTCACAGGCTTGCTAATATTTTCTGTAGCAGTTTTGGAAGGTGTTCTGTTACAAAAGCAGTGTGGTCTATGTAGGTGGAGGGAGTAACTATAATGACAAAAGCACAGACCCTTGAAGATATTGACTAGTTATGCATCCAGTTATCAAAGACGGAAAATTCATTTGTTTTTCCCTCTTTGCTTCTTTCTCCCTTTTATGACTTCCCCCATGCCCAAGAAAGATATATTTTATATACTATTTTCTGGTACTTTTTTTTTTTACTTAATTGTATTTATTTTTCCAATTATATGAAAAGACAGTTTTCAACATTCATCTTTATAAGATTTTGAACTCCATATTTTTTGTCCTTTTATTCCTCTTCCCTCCCCAATAGAACAAACAATTGATATGTTATACATGTATAATCATGTTAAATATATTTCCATATTAGTCATGTTGTGAAAGAACACTCAGGAAAGGTGTTTAGGTGCTTAATATTGCTTACACAAAGTTCCAGCATTTAATCTCCATTCCAACCTAATAGAACCAGAGCTACCCATTGAATTTGGGAGGGTTGCTTTTGCCTGCCCTTTTATTTTCGCCCTTCCTTTTACTTCCCATTAGAGGTATAATTTTGGGCAACCAAAGACCTGAGTTCTAGTCCTGACCTGTGTATCCTTGAGTAAGCCATCTAATCACTCTGGCCTTCAGTTCCTGGAGAAATTCCATGAGGAGATCATTCCTTAACTCTTCTTCTAAAAATAAAGGACAGAATTATAAAAATGCTTTGACTTCCTGAGAGGAAAAAAAAATTTGAATTAGGTGATGTCTCCTGGATGCTCTTAGAACAACTCTTCATTCCCTTTGTAGCTCTTTTGTTTATTTATTTGTTTGTTTGTTTTACCGACCATTGGTCTTTGTCCAGGTGAAAGTCACCTTTGCAATCTTTGGCTAATGGAGAGGATGAGGAAGAGCTATGAGGGGAGGGAAGGGAAGTCCCACAAGGTATGCGCCCTCTGCTCTTTGGGGGCCACATTTCTCCCTTTCGTTTACTCTGGCCTGACAGCTCCATTTCAACCCCTGCCTTGGGGATGAGGCAACTCAATATTTACACAGCCTGAGAGGCTTACCCAGAAATTCTGTCTCTCCTGGCCCTTCCCCTGCCCACTCTCCACCTCCCACCCCAATTCCTCTCCGGTTCATGGAGAGTTCAGTCTCAGAAATGACTTGCAACCCACCTCCCCCCATCAGCCCCAGGCAGAGTCCGGTTGTTCTGGGGACTCAGTGGCTGGAGGGGGGAGGGCTGAAGCTGGGGTCATGCCTGGGTCTCTGGCCTCCCTTGTCCAGTAGTTTAGTCCTGCAGGAGGGAGGCAGCTATGAAAAATGATTTTCTTTTTTTTTTTTTGAAGGGTGGGGGGTAAAGATTGTATTTTAAAATAAAAACAACAACCATGCGGGAACTGTCTGGGACAGGGAGGTGAAAGGAAAGGAAAGTTAATTGGCCACTTCTGCCATAAGATCTCAATAAGGCATTATGTTTATTATTATTAATATCAGTAATAATAATTATAAACAACTGTATAACAGATGAATAGACTTAACTCGTTATTATAAAGTGTCCTTATTTCTATGCTCAGGACAAGAAGGGTGATTATAAAGCAGTGAAATTGGAATGGCTTTTGAAATTAATTCCATTACTTTATAGTCATACCTCCCAGATAATTAATTCTTGAAATAAAATTCTATTGACTAAAGCATTCTCTGAAATAGTGTCATGTTATAAGAAATCTTCATTTCTCTCACTTTGATACTATGAAAGATTCTTGATTTTGTTCACCTGGGTCCCTACCACCAGCATTAATGAGCATCCTTCCTGTTTCATTGCAGGGATGGCATGAGAATGAAAAAATCATCAGCTACGAGTCAAAGTTCTGGTACGGAGACTCTCTGAATTTCACTACTCTGGTCCTCAGTGGAGAGACAGATGTAAAGTTGGTTTCCCTCTCATATTGGAGGACTTTCTTGGGAAGACATAACAGAGAACCAAGGTCATTTCCTCTCTGTAATGAAGCATTTAGAATAGTATAATATTATTATAATTGATTTACAAACAATCTTTCATTCCACCAGGGTAGGGAATTCCCTTATAAGAAGTTCCTGTTTCTAAGCAGATCACAATTCCTTAGCATAGTATGATTTAGTAGATAATTCCTACATATTTGTTGGAGAATGATATTTAAGGGATTTTCTTGTTCTTAAGTGTCTGAGGGTGGATTTGGAACCCAGTGTTTTGGATTTCTGATCAGCATATTATCAAAATCTCAGACTGCCCTTATCATCATTAATCCAATATCAATAATATAATAATGATGACAAGGGATCATTAGGGGCAGAAAATGTTAGATACTCTATTTTTCCTGCCTTCCAGGAAAAAGGCATGGGAACCATTCCAGAACAATAAGCATACATTTATTCTTAATGATGTAATTCCATATATTATATTCCATAATGATGTAATAATCTTTTATAAAATGGTTTTCCTCACTAGCAAAATAGAAACAACAATACTAGTACTAACTTCCTCTCAAAGTGGTGAATAAAATGCTTTGTAATGTCTTAAAACTTTAGAGAAATATGTTATTTCTTATCTAGAAACTCATTTATTTAATAATTTTAATAACAGCTTTAATTTTTTTTCCAAATACAAAGGTGAATAGTTTTTACCATTCACCTGTGCAAAACCTTGTGTCTCAAATTTTAGAAACTCATTTTTGAATAGAAAATCCTCAAGGAATTCAGCTTAATTTCTGAAAAAGAGGGATCTGTGATTTGGGGATTTTCCTTGTATTTCCTTGGATTTTCCTGTCATTGCCAACACACACACACACACACACACACACACACACACACACACACACACACTATTTAGAATTGACATCCAAGGAATAATTACTCTTCAGTTCTCATACAGTTCCCTCTCTCTTAAGTGAGGTCCAAGACATCTCCCTAGAAAATACTCAAAATGATTAGTCACTTATTTTATTTAAGTGAATTGAAACCAGGAAAGGGAATCCAGTTTGGGAATTCAGATATTTTGAAGCCATTTGGGAAGAGGGCCAGACTGAATGTGGAGGGAAACAAGAAAATTAACCCTAGGAAGGTTCCTCTTCTCCAAAAAGATTCTATAAGAAGATTCTGGAATTAAGATTCCAGATTAAGATTCTGATCTCTTGCTATCCCTCCCAATCTCCAATCCCCCAAAAAGGATAGATTTTCTTAACCCATCAAAGAAAATGAGGTGGGAAAGATATATCTATATCTCTAGAGATCTATATTATATATACACACAGATACAGATATACATAGTCATTTCCAAAAAGTTTTGGTGTCTTTTCTTTTTTCTAGTACTGAATTAAAAATAAAATATAGAGAGAAATCTTTAAAGAAATCATGTCAATCTCAATGAATCCTTATCTCTACAACAAAAAAATTGAAGGGAAAAAAAAAGACTTATAGAAGATCACTAAGATCTATTATCTTTCAGAGGTCTGCAAACGGGAATCACTCCCAGGATATGAGATCTATCCCTATTCTTCTTGTGGTAGGAAATGGAGTCCAGGGAGAGCATTTTTAGGATATTCTATTGTGTTGCTTTTATGTTATGTGTACATGTGGATTTTTCTTCACATGGATAGGTGCTTTGAGGCTTTCTTTCAACATTTAATGGCTAAAAAATTGCTCTGAGTTGGAATTGGGGGGAGAAGAGGTCTTTCCCTATTGTGTTAGTGTAGTTGGGAAAGTAGGGAAGCATCAGGAAAGACTCAATGGAGGAGATAGTATTTGTTATCTGAATTTCTAGAGGATAAGGGCTTTCCCCAGTCTGACTTCCTATCTTCCTTGTTATATTTAAATTCCTTCATTCACCTTCATTCACCAACTTTCTTTTAATTCTTACTTCTCTTAGCTCATCTCAATTTCCACATCTGTCTAAATGTCAATAAAGGACTCTTAGGCTATATAATTTTTGAGAAAGATAGTCAGGAAATGCATGGGATGATGAAAACGGAAGTGTCCCAGCCTTGGAGATAACCTACATTTCACTGCTTCAAAGGATTGATATGGGAAGAGTGTATCCCTCATGGTGGATGTCTTGAGACTATCTGGGGATAGACATCCTGCTATTCTCAGGAAGACAGCAGAATCCAACCCTGATAGGTCGGATTTTGGAAACAAACTTCAAGTTACTGGATGCAACTCATTACGGATGAAGAAATCTTGATAATACAGTTAAACAGTTGAGTATGGATTCACACACAGATTCTGGGGAGAAAACCTAATAAGGCATCTTGAGACAACTAAAGAAACCCCAAACTTTGCTCTAGCCTCCTTCCCTAGCTCTTGCTTTCCATACTCAGCTAGGCTACAAAAGTTACAAAATCCTCTTTCAGAACTCAGCTTCTTTTCTCTCCTTCCTAAATCACCTATTCTCATACCATCCCCAATTCTCAGTTTTCACTCATGCAGTCTAACATACTTGCTCCTGTTTTTCTATCACTTCCTTAGGGTCTATCCTCTAATCAGGGTTTATTTGAAGAGAACCACCCAGACATTTTAATCAGGTTAATACAAGTAGAAAGAGCTGACAAGGACAAAGCTCTAGGGAGGGGAGAAGGCTGAAGATGGGAAGGGTACTTCCATTAGCTTGAGCCACATTTTAGGTCTGCAACTTCATTTGGAAGCTTAAAGCTCATGAGTTTCAAATGTAAATACATGCCTATAGAAAAAAGGGGTTTGTAAAGTGTAGAGAGCTATTTAAATTCCTATTATTATTCCTAGCTGCATCACAGTTAATTCCTCCCCCCCTCCCAACAAAGTACACATTTCCAAATACATTCACAAAATACACAAAAGTATTGAAAGTTCATCTTGATGTTTATATTCCTTGTGGTGCAGGTTGAAAAGCATGCAGAATTTGGAGCAGAGTATTTGAGTCTAACTCTTGTCCAGTCTTATTTATAAAATTAGATTAGAATATGTTTTATCTTATGCATTGACAGATTTTTTTACTATTAGAAAGTACTTGGGAAATGGAGGTTTGGATTAGACCATTTTCAAGGTTTCCTCTATTTGCTTTTAAAAATATTTTGACAATTGTATTTCAATATAATTGTTTTCTTTTGTAAGCTTATATTTTATTTTATGTATTTAAAAACATTATTCTGAGGAGTCCACAGGCTTCACCAGATTGCCTAAGAGATTTATGGCAGAAAAATTTATTGTCATGCTCTAGATTTATAATTTCAAGAACAAATACCCAAATCTTCCACTTAAACCATTTCCCTGCTCTGTTTTGTTTGTTTAGTCATTTTCAATCATAACTGACTCTTCATGCTCCCCTTTTGGGATTTTCTTTGTAAAGATACTGGAGTGGCTTGCCATTTCCTTCTCCGGAACATTTTACAGATGAGGAAACTGAGACAAAAAGAGTTAAGAGATTTTCTCAGGGTCAAAGAGCTTATAGGAGACTGAGGATGAAATTGAACTCCGGTTTTTTTGACTCCACACCAAGCACTCTATCCATAATACTACTTAGCTGCCTGTTTCCTTACTTCTCTAACACAAAAATATAGATTAGTCATTTGGAGTTATCTGTTTTGTCTGCACACTCTGGGGAAAAAAAAACCTAGGAAAAGCCTAGGCTAATACTAAAAGAAGGATTCTGGATGGCACAGGAACATGAAGGAGAAAGTGCTGAATATCAAACACTCTCAAGAAAGGCATGTATGGTATTTTTGTGTTTTGAGAATGGGGAAGGTGGCAAGAAATCATTCAACTATTCTTAAATTTGATTTTGTGTAGCCAAAGATTAAAGGGAAAAGTGGTGGTGGACAACAGGAAGCTGAGGGAAAGAATCAAATAAATACAGGGGATTGTACACCTCTCCCATTTTCTAATCTGCTATTTTGAGGTCCTATTGTTAGCTTCTGTTTGGTGAGTTGACATCGTTAAGACTGGAAGTCTTATTTGAACCCTACTTCAGAAAGGAGTTTGGCTATGATGCTGATTCTCTCAAGCGAGGAAAAGATTTTTCTTTGATTGTGAAATTAGACAGGTGTGCTTCTTAAAGAATAAGACAATAAATTTAGAGCCGGATTCCTTCATCTTACAGGTGAGGAAATTGAGACTCAGAGAAACTAAGTTATTCTCTCCTCAAGGTCACATGACTAGAAAGTGAAATTCAAAGTCTTGTCCTTTGACTCCAAATTCAGTGCTCCTTCTAGGACTCGATTAGGACATCCCATTATCTCAAGAGACAAAGATATGACCTTAATGGATCCTCTATCATTGAGATACTCACTTCCTAACTTAATTATAAAAAGAAGAATCTTCAAAATGTTCCAGGAACTAATTTTCTTATAAACTGAAAAAGAGAAAAATAAATAAATAAACTGAAAAAGGCAGAGGTATTATGTCTTCCAATATCCCCTATCCAATGAGGAAATTTAAGTGTTTTAAACGTCTGTTTCTAAATAGGAACTGAAGTTTACTTTTAATAGAATAAGGTGTCCTTTTTTTCTCTCTACCCTCCTTTTCCAAAGGACTGGAAAATGGGGATAGAGAGAAATGTCACATCAAACACTGGTTTGTCCCTGTCTATCATCTCAGCTCCTAAATGGTTTTCAAAGATAGATCTGGGTCAAGAGCCCTTCTAATCAAAAAGCATTTATTGATCATCAATGATGCCCTTAGTCTTGGTCTAGTTTTTCTCCCTCCCAATAGCTCCTCTCTTTCCAAGCCCATTCCTTGAAATCCCTTCCCACCCCCACACCCTTTCCTTTTTCAGTGACAAGTGTAAATGTTTGCTCAGCCGCTCAGACATAATTCAGATTCTTGTTTTAGGTCTCCAAGAAGCATGGAAGGAGCCCCTCTAACCCAGATCTCCTTCTTCTTTGCTTGTATTAGAAATGCCTCTACCACAGCTTCTCTGAATGACTTTCCGGTACTAAACCTTTTACCTTGTAGTGTTCTCCCTACCTCCTTCTCAAAAAAAAAAAAAAAAAAATCCAACCTATTATCTCTTCTGCCCTGATTATCTATCCACCTCTGTCTCTTTCTATGTCTCTGTCTTTGTCTCTCTCTGTGTCTCTCTGTCTGTCTGTCTGTCTGCCTGCCTGTCTGTCTGCCTCTCCCTCTTTCTCAGCCCTCCCATTATTTGACACACGTCCCTCAGTTTTATCAAGGGGTTTGATCCTCAGGAGCAAATGATCAGAATAAAATATGAGTGTAGGTACATGAGAGGTTGCTGGCAAATCAGCTTCAAATGATACCAATAATTTTTAGTTGAACCTTGAAGGACGCTGCTCTCAGAAGAAATGTCAGGAAAGGAGGAAGAGAGAACAGATCTAGTTTATTCTTGGAGTTCAGCATCTTCTGAAAGTCAAAGATTTAGTTTGGCTGTGACATACAGATTGCCAAGCTCGTAGCTAAGAAATTAAATTCATATTAAACACCTCTTGTGTACAATATCAGGAGTTGGGTAAGAGACATGAATTAGAGGAGACAGAGTATCTGTCCTAAAAGAGTATACAGTTTAGTAGGGGGATATGATGGGAGACTAATATAGAAAACTTCACATCACAATTAAAAAATATTGGAATCACATAATCTTAAAAGGATTTACAAAGGCCCAATCACCACAAGCAAGGATCTATTCTTAACCTGAGGTCATTCAACCTCTGCTTCAACACTTCCAACTCACTACCTTGCCAAAAAATTCTTGCTATTGTCACAGTTCTAATTCTTTAAAAGTTCTTTCTTTTTTCATGGAAAAAATATTTGGCTCCATCTATTATTTCTGCCCACTGCCCCTGCTTCTATCCTCTAACTGTAAAAATAAGCATAATTCCTCTTTTCCTTGATGGTCCTTCAAATATTTGAAAGTAATTATCATATGCTATCCCCTCCTCAATCTTCCCTTCTTTTGGCTAAACATCCCTGCTATTTCTTTAATCGATTGTTCTTAGACTCTTCATTCTTTTCTGTATATGCTCCAGTTTGGAAATATCCTTCATTTTAAAATACAGTGCTTAGAATGGCACTTCATAGTCCAGATGTGGTCTGAATAGCAACAAATACAGTAGGACTATTACCTCCTTTATTTGGAAGCTATATTTGTATTAAAACAGCCTTAATTGTTCACCAGAGCAGGGAGAAAGGGAGAGATGATAAGGGGGGGGGGGGAGTGAAGAATTATATGATTCATCTTGTTATTGCAAATGCTATCTTATATACATGGTCAAGACTCCAGGAATGCATCAGGCACTCAGTCCAGGCAGAGAGTGATCTAAGACATGCATTCGTTTTATATGAAATAAACATTGGCTGAATTGTCTGTGTACATGGTGAAGGAGGAAGAGGGATCTTTATCATAAATGTTGGTTAGTTGTTTTCAGTCATGTCCAACTCTTTGCTACCCCATTTGGGGTTTTCTTAGCAGAGATACTGAAGTAGTTTGCCATTTCCTTCTCTAGCTCATTTTACAGATAAGGAAACTGAGGCAAACAGGATTAAGTGACTTATCCAGGATCACACAGCTTAGGAAGTATCTGAAGCTGGATTTGAACTCAGGAAGATAAATCTTCTTGATTTCAGGTCAAATATTCTATTACTATCCTATCTAGTTCTTCATCATAAATAGGAAATAGAAATAGGAGAAACCCCTTATCTCAAGAGTAAATTCCCTCTCAGTCACTGGGCATGTGATGGGAAAGTCATTTAAAGTCTTTTCAATTTCCTCATCTGTAAAATGGGGGTTTGACATCCATGTCCTTAGTCTTGGTCTAGAAATTTTGCTTCTTCTCTGTGTCTTTCTCTAGAGATTATTCTCTTTTATCTCTTTATCTCTTTTCCCTCTAGGAATATGATGACCTTTAAAACTCCTCCTAGAATTAAACCTATGATGTTATTGCTCTATGTGCAAAGTGGGGAGGGACATTATTATTCAGTTTGTTGCACTTGCTGGAAGATATGTTTTCCTGTTAATTCACTAAGGTTTACAACTCCTTTACAATGCTATACTCTGTCTTTTGGTCCTTCTGTACTTTTTTCTGGTCTTGAAGATTGTGAGCATCCTTGAATATCTTTAAAAACATTTTTCTTTCTTTCTTTTTTTTTTTTTTTACAAAAATGACTTTTTTTTTAACTTATTAGTATTTTATTTTTTCCAATTATATGTAAAGACAATTTTCAATATTCACTTTTATGAGATTTTGAATTCCAAATTTTTACTCCTTCCTGATCTGCCTTTCTTCTCCCCTCCCTAAGACAGGAAGCATTCCAATATAGGCTATACATATACATCATTTTAAACTTTTTTTTTTTTCTGAGGCAATTGGGGTTAAGTGACTTGCTCAGGGTCACACAAATAGGAAGTATTAAATGTCTGAGGTCAGATTTGGATCCTCCTCCTGACTTCAGGGCTGTTGCTCTACTACTAGATGCCCTCTAGCTATCCAGCTAGCTGCTTCAACATTTTTCCATATTAGTCATGATGTGAAAGAAAAACCAGGACAAAAGGAGAAAACCATGATCAAGAAAAATCAATAACAAAGTGAAAGGGATCTGACTTTGTTAAGAAGGTTGCCCTTTTCTCATTGAGTAGCGCAAAGAAGGAGAGAACAGGAGATGGTCTAGAGGGGCACTGGATTATGGAGTAGGGGAAGGAGTGAGCTCGCTTGGTCTTCCCTCAGTTGTTTTGTTGTTCTTTTAATTGAAGTTGGTATGGTTAAGTTACTATGAGTGGTGAATGGCATAGAGTTTTTGAAGAGAGACGAGGTTTGGAATAGCAGCTGTGGGAGTATGGTAGAAAATAATTAAGAGCAAAGAGATTAGAGAACAAATTTGTAGAGCCTCAGTCAACATAATTGTGTGATTTTGTGCAGCAGTGTTCAGCATTTCACATGTAGAAGTAGACACATCAGATAGAATTTGGGAAACAGGGCAAGGAGCCAAGGTATTTAAGGACAGAAGTTGGTGTACATTTGAATTTGTTGATAACAGGGTCAAGTCCATAAATGAGATAGGCCGGGGGGCAAGAGATTGAAAGATAGTGTGCTGGTGGATCTGCCTGCTGCAGGTCTATCCCACTCCACTATCCTTTACTCAGTTGTCAAAGTGATCTTCCCCAAATTAAAGTCTTACCATGTCAAACCTCTAGTCAAAAAATTCTAGTGGTTCCCTATCATCTCTAGGGTCCGTTTCTTTTTCAAAGTCTTTTATATCCCAACCCCACCTTCCTACCACCTTTGCAGTCTTCCTATACAGATAAACCATGAATCAGTGCTACTGGCCTCCTCGTTGTTCTTTAAACAAGATACTCCCTCTGCTGACTGGGCATTTTCACTGGCTGTTTCCCATACCTGGAATGCTATCACTCTTTACATCTGCCTCCGACTTTCCCTGATTTCTTTCAAGTCCAAATGAAACCTCATCTACTATGAGAAACCTTTTATGATCCCTTTTAATTCTAGTATGTTCCCTCTATTTATTATTTCTCATTTATCCTGTATATAGGTTATTTGTCCATAGTTGCTTACATCTTGTCTTCATCATTAGACTGGTGAGCTCCTTGTAAGGAGAAATTATATTTTACCTTTCTTTATAGTGCCTACCAAAGTGTCTGGAACAAAGTAGGTGTTTAATAAATGCTTATGGTCTGTCTTCTTGATCTTGTCAGCAACTGGGTCAAAACCATGAAGGAAAAATGATCAAGAAATCAAGGTTTGAATATAATAGAAGAATATTCCATTTTAATTATTGTCTCAGACTGGAAAGATTTTGGATCATTAGATAAGACTGAATTTAATTAGACTGTTCCCATGGTAGCCAACCTTCAGAAGTGGTAGATGGTGTCATGGACATTATAGGAAAAGGTGTGAACTAAATCAAGACCATATGAGTTTCCTACACCTTGGATAACTCATGAGTCACCTACCAATAGTGACTAAAATCCTCTGATTTCTATTAAATGCAGGGAATCCATAATTCATACTTGAACACTCAAGAAGTATGAATCAGATGCTCTTGAAACATGTAGATCTTCTAGTCCTCATGAGGTATCTTAGACTCTGAAATGGGAAGGGACTTTGCTGAAGCATGTCCCAGCTATGGCTACAGTCAATTTCACTTTTTCTTGGTCTTCCTTCTCTCTTCTTGGACAATGTGGTAAACAGGTTAGTCTGTTTTGATTATAGAGATTATTCAGGAGTCCAAAGTCCTAGAGTCTAATGGCTCATATGCATCCTCTCAGTCTTGAAACCAGTGTCAGGAAGCAAATAGAAGGCAGAAATTCAGAGACTGTTATCCTAGAACTCAGTTCAATTCTTCAAGCTTTGCAGAGTGCTTGAATCAGTAGAGTTTATATGATGGAGATAGGGTTAATCAAGGGCAGGAAATCATTTCTGGCATCCACTCCCTCCTCTGCTTTATGCAAATGTTACTTGAGCCCCAAAGAAACTACATTCCTTGGCCAGTTTGCTGTTTATTTTAAAACACACTGAGTCTGCAATCCGTCTGGAAAGCCCTGAAGGGCCCCCTGATAAGGGCATCTTCCTGCAACCCAGCAGCAGGGGCAGTAAATCGAAAACATACAGAAACATCAAAAAAAGCCTTGATCAGAGGCTGTAAAGAATTTGCCAAGTCTGCAAGATAACAGGATCACAAGCGCGTGTGTGAATCCCTTGGAGAAAGCCCATTTATTTTCTCCCCATCACCTCCTGTTCTCTGAATGCGCAAAACATATTTTGCAAAAAAGAAGGCAAAGAAGTCACCAATAATGAGAGCCATGCCAAATGTCACCTCCTAACCTAAGACTGCTTCTTTCAATGCTTTGAGCAAGTGGTCAGGGAGTCTTTCTCTGTCTTATCAGTTTGAAAACACGAGTTTCAGAGGTTCTAATGCTCAGGAACAAAAAAGGGTATCACAGAGTAAATACCTGAATGGGAAAGACATATTTGAGAAAGCCCAGATAGCATTTTCAACATATTTAAAGCTCCCAGCCCTCCCTCTGCTGACTTCAGGATCCTATCACCTGAAGCTCTGCTAGGAAAAAAAATGTTCCAAATAGATAAAAGAGTTTTTGAGAGGTCACGAGTTAGGGAGTTAGAGCTTTGGGGTCTCTCCATCATTTCCCACTTGGTGTGTTATATACTTGACTAGGGATTATAATCTTAAAGCAATGAGGACTTCAGTAAAAGTCTAAAATGCTAGACTTAGAGCCAGGGAGAGTAGGGTTCGAATCCCATATCAGATGATTACTAGCTATGTAACCAATGGCAAATCATTCATATTTTCCCAGGATCAATTTTCTTAGTCATTCATTCCATAATAATCATCTTTATCTTCCCTCCAGATTGAACTCTCTCTTATTATAATCCCTTTCCCAAGTAAAAAAGAAAAAAACAACAACAGTGGTTTCCTATTCTAAGATCAAATATAAAATCCTCTACTTGGCTTTTAAACATTCTTCACATCCTAAAGGCTTCCAACAGCATTTAGAGTTTGGTCATATTTCGAAGATGGCAAGGTCATCCCATGCACCATGGGTCACTGAACTTGAATGATTCTGGCAGAAGAAGTAAGGCTGATAACTTTCTGCAACTCTGCCACACTTAAATTTAATTCATACATACATCATTGATATCATTATGATATCAATGGTCTTCTTTGAAAATCAAGGACAAACAATATCAGCCACAACAACAACAGCAGCAGGAGGACTAGAATTCAAATAAAAGCCTTCTTACTCCAAATCTAGGGTTCCTCCATTTGCATCACAAAGCATTATAAATGTTTTGTTAACATCATCATCTTTTAGTCCCAGACATGATGGGACAGAACTCATGCTTGGAACACAGCAATAGAATATTGTATGCTGCTCAAAAGAAACAGATATGATTGTGGGAATGGAGGAATCTAGGTACCATAAAACTGGTACCTAAAAAGATTTACATGAACTGATACTGAATGAAGCAAGAAGAACTAGGAAAACATTGTACATAGCAACAAGATTGTGTGATGATCAATTGTGATAGATTTGGGTCTTCTCAGCCATTCAGCAATCCAAGGCAATCCCAATAAACTTTGGATGGAAAACTTCATTAGCATTTAGAGAGAGATCAATGGAGACTGAATGTGGATCAATGCACACTATTTTCACCTTTTTTCTGCTTTCTTTTTCTTTCTTGTGGTTTTCCCCTTTTGTTCTGATTTTTTCTCTCAACATGACTCATGTAAAAAAGAATGTACATGTATAATCTAAATTTTTTTATGTAAAAAAAGAAAAAGGTAATATCTGGAAATTCACAATCTTGAGGTAGAATCTTAGAGAAAAGAATAAAGGAAAAGCAAAAATGAATTTTTCTGTGGGGAGATGCTGTCAGCACTGTCATCTAATACAGCTGCTTCCAATTCAGGAAGCAAAAGTTAGGAGCTGTCCACAGTTGCAGCTCATTAGGAAGAACAAAGTGGAGCAGGGTCCCTGGTTCAAAAACTCTCAGGTACTTTCAGGTCACTGAGCATGACCAAGAATGGGAAAGTGTTCAAACTTAGAGCCTCCATCACATCACTTTGGCAACAGGCTTTATCGAACACCCTAACATGATGCTGCCTACTCTTTTACATCTCACTGATGCTCGCTTATCCTGCTCTTTTCCCATACATAGACTTATGTCTTGATTCTGGCCCTTTTCCTAGATTGTCTAATTCCTAAGTGGTAACCAGCCTCTCTGATGCTTCATACAACTGACTTTCATTTCTTTATACTATTCAGATTGTATCCTGACCATCCAACCCTAGGTAATAGTTTTCGTCAGATCATTGAAAACAAGTAGGAGATAAGGATATTTGCAGTTGTTAGGTCATAGAATTATTGTTGTTCAGTTATGTCTGACTCTTCATGCCCCCATTTGGGGCTTGCTTGGCAAAGGATTGGAATGGCTTGCCATTTTTCTTTTCCAGTTTATTTTCTATTTGAGGAAACGGAGTCAAATAGGATTCAGTGACTTGTCCAGGGTATACAGCTAGTAAATATCTGAGGCTGGATTTGAACTTAGGAAGATGAGTCTTCCCAACTCCAGACTCAACACTGTATGTGTTTTTCCATTGAGCTACCCCAGTGTTATAGAACTATGGGGTTATATATGTTTATAAGTTTAGTATGACCCACTATGGTGTTGGGACTGTGAAAATTAATGCAAGATTAGAATTCATTGCACAAGGTTTCTTACCCAGAGCAAAGGCTACATTAATAATCTTTCCCACTTTGGTCTATATGCCTCAAACCAATATATAAAAGATTTTATTAGCATGAAGAACTCATGGAGAGGAAAGTCCTTCCATGAATGCAGATTGTCTTGAAGTAAGGAATGTCTGGGGTCACTTATTACTACTCATACTTATTATCTGTGTGATACTGGGCAAATTCTCTGAGCCCATTTTCTTGTCTATAAAATAAGGGGATGGAACTGGATAGTCTTTTAAGTTCCATGTTAGCATGGGTAGGGCATCTGCTAATGAAGGAAGGGATATCAAGTATGTTTCTCAGCCTGAAGACCACATCCTTCTCCTGCAACTGTTTTGATCACTTAGTTCTGCTGGAGTAGAGTTAGAACACATCAGGGTTAATAGGAGGGAATGAGAATCAAGAGCCAATTTTGAGAACTCCTTTGGGTGTGAAGACACCCAAACTTGGGAAATAAGAGTTCCCAAATAGTCACTGCAGCATCTTAGCTCCTGGAGTGATGGGTATTAGAGGGAGTATTGATGTCTGTACATTGGAGATTCAATAACCCAGGCCCACATTCTGCTCACCCTTCTGTGAACCTTAACCTTTCTCTTCACCTCTGGATTCATTAAAAAAATTTGAGCATCAGTGACCTGGATCCTGGTGCAGCTGATACCTCTCTTGTGCTCCTCTCATTCTTTGGTTTACTCCAGGGACAGGAAATAGTCAGAGTCTGATGGTGAGAAAACAGCCAAAGAGGCTTGTCTGCCTGTCGGGACAGCAGTCAAGAGCAGGAAAAGGGGGTGGGGGTGCAGCTGGAAATATGAGTTTTTACCCTGCTGAGCAAGAAAATATTGTTCTGGAGGGCCACCAGGAGGCAGAGGTTGGGGCACAGATGAAATTCTGAAAAACTCTCCTCTTTCATGGTGGAAAAGTACAAGAGAAATGCTATCTCTTTGATTATTTCAGCTATAGGCTTGAGTGAATCCTCCATTTACATTTCTTTTTCCAGTCGCTATTTCACAGCTTTGATTTCTGGCTTTTCCTCAATTCACATTTTAAAGAATTGCTTTTGCTTCTTTTCAATTCAGTTTTCTTTTTGAAATTTAATTTTGCAATGGAGCCCACTGTCCCTGAATGGAGCCAAGAGGCAGGAGTTTCTTGCCATTTTCTGAAGCTCCATAGTTGACACCTTTTGAGCATCCATAATGAACCACATCAAAATTGTGTTCTCTGAGGAAGAAAATTCTCCTGTCCTAGAAACAGCAGAATATGCACTTTAAGTAGGAGTTGTAATTAGGGTAGAATGTCTAGAGTTTAGAGAAAATGACTGGCACAATGGTTAAAATACTGGAGTCAGGAAGACAAGTTCAAATCCAGTCTTAGACACTTACTAGCTGTGTGACCCTAAGCAAGTCACCTCAATTTCCCTCATCTGGAAAATGAACTGGAGAAGAAAATGGCAAACTACTCCAGTATTTCTGCCAAGAAAGCTCTCAAAAGGAATCACCAAGTCCCACAAGAGCAAAATAGCTAAATAAGAAGATTAAAGCTTTGCCCTGAGGGCTCTGAAATTTAGAGAATGATGACAGAACTTGTATTCATTCAACGCATTTAAAAAAAACTAACCTTAGCACCTACTAAAACTGACTAGTTAAATTATGGATCTACTTTCTTTTTCCTTCATTCCCAGAACCCTCAGCCAGATTGTCTTCTTGCCCTACATTGCTCCCTCTTCCAATGAAGGCTTCCTTATTGTAGATTTTCTGGTAAACTAGGATCTTCTTTTTTCTCCCTGGGGTTTTCCCTGAGTCTTCCCTCTTAATTTTCCCTCTTCCCTCTTAACTTATTTTATTTTTTGTTATTTTGAACTTGACAAACATCAATAAACATAAGCACTTCCATATGCAAAGAATAAAAAAAAATTGCACATGAAATTTGAAATCTTTGTTATATACAACTTGTTTTTAAAACAAAAATAAATCCAAAGCACTAGTTTTAAAACTATCTTGTCTCCCAATTTCTTTGTGTTCTAGTTTTTTAAAATAAGTGCTTCAATGACCTTTCTTTTCTATTTTTTGAAAACATGTTTATCAGTCCCCTTCTTCCAAAATTCCTCTCTCTCAATGAATTGCTCCCATCTTTTGTAATAAGATAGCATAATCAAACAAAATCAAATTAACACATTGATCATGTTCCAAAATGTAAGTCTCATTTTACATCATGAATCTATCACTTGTCAGTTGGGTAACATAGTTCCTTATACATCCTCTGGAATAGCAGTTGATCATTGTATTGCTCAGAGGTTTTAAGTCTCTTAAAGTTGTTTTTCTTTACAATCTTTTTAATTGGTATATAAATTATCCTCTTGCTTCTCCTCACTTCCATCTGTATCAGATCAGATAAGTCTTTCCAGGAGTTATGAAAATGGAAAAAAAAGAAGGAATAAATACATTTTATTCATAATTTTTTACTGTCTAATGATATTCCATGATATTCCTATATCATAATTTGTACAACCATTCATCATTTGATTCAATTTCCAATTCTTTGCTATAACAAAAAGCATTATTAAGAATATTTTTATACATATGGGTCCTCTTCCTCTTTCTTTGCTCTCTTAGCTCATATAGGTCTAGTAATGATTTGAATAAAAAATTGGAATGAAAGTTGGCTTTTATGCTTCTTTTTTTTTCAGGATGCATTTTGTATTGCTTGTCCCAGTTACTAGAATTTTTCATTACAACTCTACTTTAAGCTTATTATTATTCAGAATGGGTTGCACAGAGCCATCCATTTTCCCAAGCTTGGTTTTTGTTGTGATCAAAGGTTTCTGCATGCAAGAAAGCAGTTGGATTTAAGGCTCAAATATATAGTCAGTAAGCAAATCTGTTGCTATGTTTTTAATTTGTATATAGAAAACCTGGCACTTAACTGTTTAATACAAGTTAACAATAATAAGTTAACATAAGTTTAATATAAATTTTTGTGGTTGTTGTTTTTGTTTTTACAATCCCTGAAACACCTCTTTAAAGATCATCCTTATGACTCAGCTGAACTTTCAGGAAATCTCATTTTATTGCTTTCTTACATATTTTCTCTGAAGGACTGAAATTTTTAAAATCGTTTTAAAAATTATGTGATTAATAAGGACAAAAAATCTTATTGAAATTTTCCTACATTCTCTTCTAGGAAACCCTGAACAAGGATCTGTGGGGGACCCTTCTCATTCCCACCATGTAGACATTTGACTTGTAAACAGAAAAGTACTTCCTTTCAGCGGTGGCCTGTCGGGTCCCTGCCTCCCTGAGGGGATTCAAGCACTTAACTTTGTTTTGTAACTTCAGAATGATGGATATCTAAGGTCCTTTGCAGTTCTAAATTCTTTGACTATGACTGTGACTGAACTGGCATCCATCTACCAACTGAGTCCATGGACCTGGTTATTTTTGTAATGCCTGAAGTTTTCTTCATCTAAAGTAGATAAAAGAAGTCAGTTTGTGAGGTGACTTCTTTTTCACCTTTGTGTATTCATATAGCGTCAACTTGTAAAGGGAAAAGTCGTCGGTATTCCTGCCCAAGCTGACCATTCCTTTCTTCTTTCATTCATTCAACGAACATCTATTTAGTTTCTGCCTCATACAGAGAGCTGTGTGATGTGCCATGGAAGAGACAAAGTTTGATAGACACGATGGCTGCCTACATGAAGCTTGCATTCTGTTAGAAGATTAGCCGCGAGGTATCATAACATATAAATCAAGATTCACCAAAGGCAGTGAGTGGTTCTCAAACTCTTTTTCTCAGTATCTTTACAGTATTAACAACTATTGAGAATATGTCCAAAGAGTTTTTGTTTATATGGGTTACGTAATAGATATTTATCATAAAAAAACTAATTTTGAATTTGTAGACTCTCTGAAAGGATTTCAGACTCTCCAGGATTCACTGCACCACACTTTGAGAACCGCTGACCAAAGGCCTGGAGTGAATCAGCCTGGAGAGGGTGGATAGTGGAAGAAGAACTGACCGCAGAGCTGAGAAAGCCTAGATTCAAGTCTGACTTCTGATTCAGTCTGGCTAGGTGACTGGGGACAAGCCATCCCATTTCTCAGCGCTCTAGGCAGCCCTCTGAGATTACAAATTGCATGGAGGATGATGACCTACATTAGTAGAGGGAGTTTCCCATTCAGGGAGTTCCTTATGTAATGAAATCACTACAGTTTCCAGCCCTTCAAATGATAGAAATGAAACTAAGAACACTGATATTGGTTTGGGGCAAAGGATACCTAAATCATCCCTTTCAGGATGTCACATTTTTACACACACACACCCCTCCAAAATTCTCCTTGGCTAAAGTTCCAGGCATCTTTCTGGCTTCCCATGACCTTGACTTTGCAGTTGTGAGTGAAGGCAAGAAGTTGTTGATTTCCATCCATCTACCCCAGTCATGCCCTTCAACTTCCAGCCACAGGGTTGGAATCGTGGGGATCCCAAAATACACTTCATTCAGGGCATGGATTCAACTAAGTCTGCTCCCGGCCAGAGCCCCTTCTTGTCTCTGTCAGCTGCCTTCTGGTACTAGTGGGAAGAGTTGAGAGTGCTTATCTGACACGGTATCAGATCTTTAGCTTGAGAACTTTCAGAGTGCTTTGGGATACAGGGAACTGTTTAGATATCAGATTCTCTTCTGCCAGGTCAAGGGAACCCCTGTTGACGAATGACTGTGTTTCCTCAAGCATCATTCCCATCAAGCCTATTATCTCCTGTGCCCTTTAACTCTCTGTCCAGCTGAGTGGCCCCAGGCCTGCAGAAGCTGTTCTTCTAATCCCCAGCTCAGGATCAGGCTGTTGCAGCAGGCGAGGGAGATTGTTTACAGAAGACAAAGGCTAGTTGCTTTCCACCTGGTTTCTGTCTGGCCCACATCGATGGGGATGAAGGTTACTTCATTTATCTCAGCTCTTCACCGGCAGCTCCTGCTGTCATGGTGTGATTCAGGCCTGGAGGTTTTACTCCTCACTAAGTGGATGCTCCGAAGGGAAGGGGCTAGGGAGTCAGAGAGAATTCTAGATCCAGGCCTCTGGGGACTTTTTGTCACTCAGTCACCAAATATCTGGGTTTATTCTGAAGTTGAAGGCAGGGCTCGCCATTAAATAGCATCATGCTTTTCTGGAAGTACTCAGCTTTCTGAACTGGCTCAAGACAGCTGATGGTTAAATTCTTGGTGGGAACATTTATACCTAGAAAATGACAACTACTAGAAATCAAGGCTTGATTTATTGTTTTGTGGATAGTCAAGACTTAAGAAAGTGATGAGTTTAATGTTAATAATATTGATTAAGTTTAAAAGTGTGTTTTGTCCATAGTTGTTAAACATTTATCAACATGCTCCTAATTGACGCCCGAGATCACATGTGCTTGAATGCATTGGCCAGTTGTTCATTAAACATGTGTAGATTATTATCATTAAAATTGTTTATAGCTGTGAAAATGGGTATAGAGGTAGAGAGCTATGGCTATTGATCGTATCAGAGTGGGAATAATAATAAGGTATAAGATTTTTTTCATACTTCTGATGTCTTCTCCTTTAAATTCAACCTCTTCAGAATTGTATAGATTCTAGCACAGACCTCTCCTGCTTCTGATTAGATTAGTCTCACTTTGTCCTCTACAGAGACATTTCTATTTGCTCTATGGATATTTGAGAGATCACGTCTCCTCTTCATAATGACAAAAGAGTTTATTATGATTTTTAAATCCTTATAGGTCTTTCCTTTCTATCCTTCATCTTTTTGATGTCTTCTTTTCAGAAGTAAGTGTATGAGGTTAGATTTGAATTCAAATCTTCTTAACCCTGGGTCCAGTATGCTATCCATTATAACACTTAGCTCCTTCTGTAACTAATCTCATTGTTTCCTTGCAGCAAAATATAAGCTCCTTGAAGACAAAAGAAGTTTTCATCTATGTCTCTGTATTCCCACTGCCTGGTATATTGCAGGTGTTTAATGAATGCTTGTTGAATTAAAGAGAATGAATTTGATTTGAGGAACTTAGAAGACAATGAACATTTGTAGGAAACTTCTGTCACCTTACAGAGGAGAGAGCACAGGCCTACCCTCAACACCTTGTTGAAAGGACTCAAAACTCACCATTAAATCTCAGTGACTGGGGTAACCTCAAGATCAGGATGGTGCATGTAAGCTAAGATCGTGGGGTCTTGGTTCAGAAGTCAGGATAAACTTTTATTTTTTTTTCTATTTTTTAAGTCTACAAATGAGATCTGAAAACTGACTAAAGCAGTTTTCAGACATGGGCTTGCCTATGCAACCTGGGAAGGGGATTCCTAGACATTATTGTCCCTGAACCCTACTCTCATAGTTGGAGAAGAGAGAATTTCCTAGGCAGTGGAATCTCAGAATTTAGCCTTCAAGCAAGAGAAGAAAATTCTTGGGCAGCCCTAATCTCAGGGGCTGCCTTGAAAGCAACCATATGTTTGAGAGTTCAGAAATCCAGATTTTTTTTATTGAGATTAGAGGAACCTCCTGAACAATACGATATTTTTTACATGGCCCCTGGTCATGTGGCAGAGAATTCAAATCACAGGACAGAGGAACAAGAGATCTGGACTTTGCATTTCAAAATTACACTGTATTATTTAGACAGGGTGAGTTTGAAGGGAAGATAGGCTGCCTAGTGAGTAGTCCCAAGTGGATTCTCTTTAGAGACTAGTTCAAATACTCAGAAAGATCTGTGGGGTAAAAAGGGACATGTTAAGGCCATGTCTGTCTAGCAGTTCTAAGTTCAATTTTCTTCTGAGGGGACTAAAGGATCATGTGGTGCTGGGGCAGGAGGCCTTTTGGAGCTTGTTTAAAGGTGGAAGAATCTGGAGACCTATTTTCATAGCTATGGGCTAGTGGGAGTTATTTGTGAATTTGTGGGGGGGGGAGAGTTGGGGGTTATGGGCTCCTCTGAACTCTTTGCATTTTCTGCATTTTCTA
Organism: Antechinus flavipes; assembly: GCF_016432865.1. Lineage (NCBI taxonomy): Eukaryota > Metazoa > Chordata > Mammalia > Dasyuromorphia > Dasyuridae > Antechinus > Antechinus flavipes. Next base: position 137,081,073 of record NC_067401.1, on the reverse strand, counting down.
TGGGACTGTACTGTAATGAATAAATTAATTTGTTACATTAAGTACTTGGGTGAGAATGGGGACCCCCTTCCCTATATTTGTGGAAACTAAACATGAACTATATATCCATAACAAACTCTATGGTGGGACAATGTGAGCCTCCCCCAAAGAAGATCTTTTGGAGGCAGTCTCTAAGATTAGAATTGGTCCATGTAAGCCCAGAATTTAGGAGTGCTGACCCATAGGTTATATTTATATATGAAGAATAGCACATCTAAGCTCACTATGACAGTGAAAGATGATTCCAGGGTAGTATTAGGACCTTTGCTTAGAACTGTCTGATGAGAGAAGCCTGGATTTAAGGTAGCATGGAATTAAGGAAACAAGCATTTATTAAATGACTTCTATATGTCAAGCAGGGGGCAAGTAAATGGCAAAATAGATAGAGGGCCAGGCCTGCAGTCAGGAACTTATTTAAGCAAGTTACTTAACCTTGTTTACCTCAGTTTCCTCATCTGTAAAATGAAGTGGAGAAGGAAAGGACAAATCACTCCAGTATCTCTGCCAAGAAAACTCCAAATGGGGTCACAGATAATTAGACACAATTTGAAAAAAAAAAGACTGAACAACACGTCAAGCACTATGTTAAGTGATTTTACAAATATCTCATTTAATCCTTAAAACATCCCGGGAGGAAGGTACTATTATTATATCTGAAGAAACTGAGGCAGAGTGTAAGTGTTTTTCCCTGGCTAATAAGTGTCTGAGGCTATATTTGAACTCAGTTCTTCCTAATGACAAGTCCAGAGCTCTATCCGCTGTCCCTCTTATTTTGGGATTTAGGAGATCTGACCTCTATTTCAGAGGGTATTCTCTGAGATGCATTGGGACATTGTAAAATGCTTAATTCCTCTGTACCTCATTTTCCCCATAGAAAGTAAATATGAGTGAATTAAATTCTCACTATCCTGCCCATTTCCTTGACCTTGCAGCTGGGCAGTATAGTGACTAGATAATTGGACTTGGAACCCAAAGTGGCTATGGACAAGTTGCTTAATCTTTCAATCTCAGTTTTTTCATCTGTAATATGGGGATAATAATGGTAACAACCTTGTGGAGATATGAAGAAAAAAACGAGGTTATACATGTAAAGCACTATGAAAACTTTAAAGTGCTTTGTAAATTCGAGTTATGATTATGATTACCACCCCCAACTATGGGAATGTCACAAGAATAAATGAGCTCCAAATTGGGTTGCTTAGAAAAAATGTGTCCCATACATTGAAATCCAGGTGATTTTGATACCCAAGGTCACATTAATGTCTTTTCCTTCTCTCCACCAGGCTATTTGTGTCTCCTTTGCTCAATCAGCCAAACCATTCCAGAGAACTTTGCTGTCCCTGGGATGGAAGCCAGTATGGAAAGCTAAGAAGCTTCTTCAGGCTTAATTCCCATTGCCACAGTTCTGGTTTCGCCCCTGGAGGATGAGGGTGGATGCTGATGAAGATGTGAGTCGGGGAGAGCTCTTCAGTTCACACCCTCCTAAGCACCTGATGTCTCAGGGATGGTGACAAGGGCCCACAGCCCATCTTTCAGAATAGATGACTGTGGACAAGAGACAGATAAACTGAACCGGGCCACTTAATGAACCCAGAGCCAGCCTCAGATAAACTGTCGCCACTTTGTACACCCATAACCCTCCCTACTCCCCCAACCTCCCCTGAAAAAAATCTCCCAAGTCTCACATCCACTCCTAGGCTTGAGGCAGGAGTCAGGCCCTGAGCCAACTGCTCTCTGGGAAAGACATGGAAAGAGAGGGAGTTCTCTCAGGAATGCTGATAACAACCATTTTTGATTCTGTGACCTCAGCTGCACCCGGCTCTCCAGGGGCAAAGAGAAGTAGAGAACTAAAGCAGCTGTCTGATAATGGCAGTAAAAATTTTCTTGTGTCATTTTTTAAAACTTGAAAGATAATAAAAATAGCTTTGCCTTTCTATTATCCCCCCAACACAGACTCCCTTCCTCTCTCTTCAATCATTTTCTCATCTATGGATCTTTTTAGCCTTGTTTTTAAAAAGAAAAAGTCTAGTCTTGTGATTTCACGATGAAGGGAACTCCTGGTGTGAAAAATCCATCCCTATTTTCAGAGCGACAACTCATCTGTTCTATATCACAATGTTTATAATTGTCTAAGGGCATAGAGAGATTTATACAGCTAGTATTTGTCAGAGACAGAACTTTCTAATTTTCTAAGGCCCTCTTTCTATACTCAAAACAATATGACTGTTCTTTGGCTTTAGTAGGAATAAAAAAATTTAGGGAAGGTAGATATTGTTCTTCCTCAGCTGTAGGTAGGGAATCTGAGGGTCAGAAAGGTTAAGATACCTTTCAAGGTCACATAACAAAACAATGGCTCTGCTGGGCCTGGAACCTCAGAGCTTTTTTGTCTCTCAGCTTGAGTTTTCTCAGAGAAGCACCGTTATCTCCCAATCATCAAGACAAGTCACTTAGTTGTTTTGACCTTTTGAACCCTGGCCCATATCGAGGATGGAAGTCCATTTGTAGGTCAATGGGAAAAATAGCACTAAGCTGAATTCTTCTGGGGTTCTATGCTAACAGACCACCCCACCCCCTCCCTTAACATTAAGAGAAAAAGTTTCCTAATTGTAAAAAAGGGGTTGAGATCCTAGGAATGTTCCTTGGCAAGGTGATGAATCCACCTCCTTCAGGGACATTTAAGGAAAGGGCAGGTCACTCCCATTTGGAGCTGTGTTGACTCCTAGCTAGTCCTGCCTTGACACAAAGGGCTCAAGAAGGGGACCAAATCTAGATTCTTTCCAATACTAGAACTCAGCCCAATGTCAGGGGAGATGAACAGGACACAGGATTCCTGCTCTCAAACAGATATCTGTTCCAGGGATTTGGAAATTCAATGGGAATTTGGCAAAAGATAGTTACAACGTGCAGGATATGACCCCAGCAAGATTAGGCCCCACTGATCCTTATCTCTGGAAATCATTGTATATCCAGGGTAAATGTTCTCAAGTGAACGGGTATAGAGTTGTCCAAGAATGAGCTTTTCTGGCTGGAGCTAGAGAGGATTTGGCGGATCTCCTATTGTTTGCTAAAAGTTTCATGCGTGTAAATTTCCTCAACCAGATTATCAGCTCCTTCCTTAAAAGCAGGAACCATTTCTGAGCTTTTTTTCCCCCCATTTCCCACAGTTCTTAACAGAATATCCAATAAATACCTGATGAATTTTGAATGCATATTTGTCATTTACTTCATTTGGTTTGCTCTGAAGAAAGTAAGCAGTTATGCAACACTGGCTAAAAGCAAAATACAGATTTGTCTTTTAGAGGTGAACTCTTCATAAATACTGATTAAATGCCAAGAAAACTCCATGGATAGTATAGACCACAAGGTCACAAAGAGTCTGACATAACTGAATGACTGAACAACAACAATTCTCATACTTATATTTAGCTATTCCTTTCTTTTTTTAAGCTTTTTTGTTACTTTAATTTTTTTTTACTCTCCAGACAGATCCCTACATTTCTTTTTCTTTATCCATATAAAAACCTTCTCATCATGAAGAAAAACATTTAAGCCAAATAACTATATCTGACAACATAGCCAATATTCAGCATCTGTTGTCCCTACCTCTCTGACATAAATGAGAGAGAAATGTTTCATCACCTCTCCTCTAGAACCAATAATATCAGCCATCCTCCTTATTCTGAATTTTAGTGTTATTTTTATTCATTTTATATTTATTGTATTTGCCATACTCATGATTTTCTTTTCTTCACCACATTAATTTAGAAGAACTTCATCTAGTTCCATGAATTCTTCCTTTCTGTAGTTTCTTAGGGTACAATAGTGTTCTAGTAGTCACTTGACCTGTTTTACAGATCTTTCATCATCTGTAAAACATAATAACCCTACTCTTAAGGTTATTGTGAGGTTCAAATGTGATTTTTTTTAATTTAATTTTTTTAGGTTATATATATATTCATTTTTTACATCTTTCCATGTTGAGAAAGAAAAATCAATAAAAGGGAAAAACCATGAGAAAAAAAGAAGAAAAGTGAAAATAGTGTGCATTGAGCTACATTCAGTCTCCATGGGTCTCTCTCTGGATGTAGATAATGTTTTCAATCCAAAGTTTATTGGGATTTCCTTGGATTAGTGAACTGGTGAGAAGAACCAAGTCTATCATAGTTGATTATCACACAATCCTGCTGTTACTATGTACAATGTTTTCCTGGTTCTGCTTGGAGTTATCTGCTTGCTCATCATCAATTCATATAAACCTTTTCAGGCTTTTAAAAAATCAGCCTGTTCATTTTTTATAGAACAATAATATTCCATTGTTTTTATATACCATAACTTATTCAGCCATTCCCCAATTGATAAGCATTTAATGAGATACTATTGGTAAAGAAATTAACTGTGTTTAGTACATAGTAGAAATGGTAGTTATTATTATTGTTATAATATGATGCAGTTTATTTAGCTCTATTCTATATCCCAGGAGTTGTTTTGTTTTATTAAGTTTTTTGCTGCTAAGAATATTTGACTCTTCTGTCTTTGATTTCTTTGGGACATATCCCAACTTTGAGATTTCTGAGTTAAAGGATGTGAAAAGTTTAGCAATTTTTCCTTTCATAATTTCAAGTTGTTCTACATAACAGTTGGGGCAATTCACAGTTTTACCAATAGTGCCTTATTATTCTTGTCTTCCCATGGCCCCTATAAGACTGATTATTTTTACCTTTTATCATGGTTGGCAATTTCATGGGTTAGAGCAAAATCTTAGGATAATTCTTATTTGTATTTTTTATTATTAATATATGATAATATATAAAACTTCACTAGTATCTCTATTTGACCTAGTTTGGGAGAAAGATAAGCATAAACAATGGGAATTAGATAGATAGATAGATAGATAGATAGATAGATAGATAGATAGAAAAGACAGAGAAACAGATGGATAAACAGAAAGAAGGAGCAACAGAAACAAGCAAATAAAGCAACTTGGAGGAGAGAAAGAGGAATTAGAGAAATCCAAGAGGAAGACAGAGAGGAAGAAAGAGAGAAAGGAAGAGAGGAAAGAGAGGAAGAGAAAGAAAGGGAGGAAGAGAAGAAAGGAGGGAGGGAAAGAGGGAGGAAAAAGGAAAAGAAGGAGGGAGGGAAGGATGGAAGGAACAATGAAGAGAGGGAGAGAGAGGGAGGGAAGGAGGAAGGAAGGAAGGAAGGAATAAAGGAAGAAAGAAAGGAAGAAAAATAAAAGAGAGAGGGAGAAAGAGAGATTGATTTGGTTCCTTGGATAAGAGAACAATATTCCTAATCAGTGAACTGGTTCATTTGATGCACCTCAGTACAAAATATCCTATTCTTCATCTGTTCTTCTGCATAGGCTGTTTTACATGGCCATATCTAAAATACACTCCTATATTACCTTCACTTCTTAGAATCCCTTCAGGTTCACATCACTTGTGTCTGAGATTTTCCAAGAGACCCAAAATTGGGTCCTTCCCTCCCATATTACTTTGTATTTCTTCAACATATTTTGTATTTACTTTTCTGTTACATGTTGTTTCCCTCCATATGAAAATAACCTCCTTGAAGAAAAAAATGTTTTTTTTTTTTTTTTTTTTTTTTTACTTTGTATCCCCAGCATCCAAGACACATAGTAGACACAATAAAACTTGTTGAATGGATAGGTACAGGCATTCATTTATACAGTAATCAGGATGGTTTGCATTGAAGTCTCAATGATCCCTGATCCACTTTTGTGAACTATGTCAGGATGCTTCTTCCTAATGTTCTTGGCAATAGTGTGCAGCTATGAGACAGTCAGCCATGATATGGTATATTTTCATGAGCTCAGAAGCTGCCAAGGTCACAAATCTATTGTGTCTAAGATACGATGCGAACTCAGAATTTCTGACTTCCTGTTCAAAACTCTACCTGTTACACTGCCTAGCTGCCGCTAATAAAAGACATAAAAAGAACAGCTAGATGGCATAGTGGACAGAGCATTAACCCTGGAATGAGAAGGACCTGAGTTCAAATCTAGATTCTAATACCTCTAATAAAAGACATAAAAAGAACAGCTAGAAGGCATAGTGGACAGAGCACTAACCCTAGAATGAGAAGGACCTGAGTTCAAATCTAGATTCTAATACCTAATATTTAATAGCTGTATGACCCTGGGCAAATCCATGGAATTGTCTCACCAAAAAAATCATAAAATGCTTCACATTAATAATCACATTATATATTATCATATATTAATAATAAATAGGATAATAATAAATAGATAGGAGATGTGCATACCTACAAAGGAAAAATAGGATCTGGTCTATTTTCTTTGACTAGAATTATAAAAATACAGATAAAGTCTTGGCAGTTGAATTAGCCAGTTTTAATCCTATCATTGCCTATTCAGAATGATATTAACTGGGATCAGCCTGCAAACCCCAGCTTTTTTTTCAGGCTTTCTTTGAGATCTGCTGACAATGGAAGAAATTTGAGGTTAACCAGTCAGGGGATTTCAGTGAACACTTAAACTGACTCTGAGGCTGAGGGAGGAAAGCCTTGATTTTGTGTGTGCTTCACCAGGAGAACTGAAAGAAAGCAAAGCTCTGAGGAAGAGAGAATTATTATGCTGATAATGCACCATGTAAGAAGTTGTTCAAAGCTCTTGGCTCTACAGATCCCATTAGTAAATTTGACAGCTTCTCCACTTTTTTTTTTTTTCCAGAGCAATGCTCACAGTTGTCCAGCTGTTTTCACCAACTGATAAATAAAATGAATTCATTGCTCTTCATTTAGGTAGGTAAAGCCCTCTGGGAGTAGGGTTTATATTTTGAATTATTTTTTCAGTAGTAGGAATGGATTGGGTTGTATCAGCCACACCCTCTCATTTAATATGCTTTGTGAGAAGTGGTATTTATTTGTATTTATCAGTTTAAAGAACAATCTGAGTGTGCTGGTCACTGGGGCTTCACCCGAGTTTGGAAAAAGCCTCTGGTACCTCATAGAATGTAAGCTCCTTGAAGGTAAGGATGGTTTTGTATTTTTATAGGCCCAGTGCTTTAGTATAGCATATGGTGCAAGTTAGTGTTTAATAAATGCTTTTGATGGACTGAAATTAAATTCTCTTTTAGAAGGAGCAAGACTTGGATTTGAATCTCAGTCTTTACTACATAAGCAGCTAAGTGGTGCAGTGGATGGAACATTGGGGCAGGAGTCAAGAGGAACTAAATTCAAATCCAGACTTGAACACTTAACTAGTCTTATGACCCTAAATAAGTCACTTAGCCCTGTTTGCCTCAAGTTTCCTTATCTGTAAAATGAGCTGGAGAAGGAAATGACAAGCCTGGTTTTTTTTTTTTTTTTTTTTTGCCAAGAAAAAAACAAATGGGCTTACAAAGAGTTGGACAAGACTCAACAACAACTTCATTACCTACTACCTGCATAATATTCCACAGGTTACTTTTACTATCTGGGCCTTTGTTTCCTCATCTATAAAATGAGGAAAAGAAGTAGAGTGGATAATCTGTAAGATTCCAAATCATCTTATCATAAACATATATAGGGTAGATGACCACCAGCATATTTTATTCTTTGGTTGAGTTCTTCAAATTTACCGAACCTTATTTAGAAATTCACATAATATTAATTTCACATATAATTGATTTGTATAAACTCTTAGGTCCTATTTCTAAATAGAAATCATTTGCATCTGTCAGTTGATTAATCAGTCAGTTTTGGTTTTCTGTACACTATTCCTAGTCCCTGGAAATTCTAAAGGACAAAGCATTTCAAATAAAGGACTTTCAAAGGAGGACAAGTCAAATACTTACTTGCTATTTGATGGTAGGCAAGTCATTTGACTTCTGTTGGCCCCAGTTTCTTCCCTCAGTAAAGTGAGAATAATAATATCACCTACCTTCTGGGGATATTATAAGGATCAAATGAGATGGGTTTTGTAAAGTGCTTAGTTCTGGCACATAGTAAGTGCTTTGTAAATGCTAGTTACTATTATCTAGTCCAAACAGAAAGGACTCCCTATCATAATACACTTGACTGCAGTCACACAGAGAAGACTTGGGAGGTGGGGATCAAGACCATCTTCAAGTGTTTGATGGGTTGTCATGTGAGAGGGGACAGATTTATTTTGTTTATGACTAGGAGCAATGAAAGGTAGAAGGAGAAGAGAGACAGATGTAAGAAAAACTCACTGGAGATCTTCAAAATATATTGGGTTTTCCTGGGAGGTAATGATTCTTTTCGCTTGAGATACTCAGATAATAGCTGGATGGCTACCTGTTAGCTATGTGGAAGAGGAGGGTGTTTTTTAGATATATAATGGGTTAGATGCTTCTGAAATCCCTTCTAATTCTGAGATGCTGTGATTCTATAAGTGAAGTTGGAGAGTTGTGCCCCTGACCCAGTAGTCTAATTTGGTACATAACATTCCCTAATCAATCTGGAACTACTGAATGAAAGGAGTTATTGAATGTAATCCCTGGTTACAGCATCTTTAGTTATGCTGTTTCTCTCTCCTTTCTCTAATCCCCTGACTAACTTTCCTCTTCCTACCATCACATGCAATCACATTCCTGAATAAAGCACTGCTCTCCATGATCCTGTCATATTTACAATCTAGTTTAACATTCCCTGCCCCAAACATGCCAGTATAATTCAGAGGAGATTATTAGCTCCTCACATTCTATTCTTCTTCCTGTTCAATGAAATTCTATTCCATTTCACAAATATTTATTGGTGCCTATTATGTACAAGGCTCAGGGATAGGCTCTAAGGGTTTAAAGGAGAACTCTTCAGGTATCTACTGAGAGGGACATATAAACAATACAAGGTAGAATGTGGTAGGAAAAGAGCAGAGCCAAACTAAGTGCTATAGGAAAATCTGAGGAGGAAGAAAAAACATTATCTGGGGAAAGCAGGGAAGGCAACATGGAGGAGGTGGATGAACCTTCAAGGAAGAGACAAACTTAACAAGTAGAGATGAGGAAAAAGTCCATTACAAGCGTGGGGGACAGCTTTTATGAATATGCAGAGGGACAAGATGGAAGGTTAAGCTCATGGGAATAGCTATAGGCATTCTATTGGGTTGAAATGTCAGGTATATGAAGGGGACCTAAAGTTATGAAAGAAATTAAAAATATGAAAAATGTGAAAGAGACCTGGAAAAAACAGGCTAGAGTCAGATTATGGAGAACCTTCAAAGCTAAGGCAGAAGAGTTTGTATTTTATTCTACTGAAGATTTAGCAGTAGGGGAATGATCTGCTCATGGTCAGATTTAAGAGCTGGTTTGTCCTATGTTCTCTTCGGGAAGTATGGGTCATTATCTATGTCTTTGCCCTATTCATTTTCCAGAGTGGGTATTGGAGCAGATCTAGGCTCCAGCTGGGAGTCTGGGCTGCCTTCCATAATCCCTCTTCAGGAATGCATTGTTCCAAGGGGAAGAAAGTGGAGTCTCTGGCATAGAGCCCCCCGAGAGACTTATGCAGTCATAGGAAAAAAAATAACTCCTGAACTATAAATATTTCTCATATGTCTCCTGTAAATCTCCAGACATGTCGAGGGAGGCAGAGGGAGAGAGAGTTTGAATTAGAGCCTAAATGAGACCTTGTTCTCCCGGGGGAGGGCAAGCCTGCCCATCAACTGGGTTCCACGTCACCAATAGAGACCACCTTGGTGGGAAAAATCTCCAAGCATCTTCCAGTGGGGACTCTAGAGACCAGTTCATTGCCTGTGTCTCATTCTGGAGCCCTGGGATCTTTAGAAATAACAATCATTTCATCTTTTTCTCCTCTGTTTTTCCTGGTGAAAAGATTGCGTGTCCTCCCTCCCCCAATCTGAAATCTTTCTGATGTCAGTTTCTCCAAAAGAAGATGTGAAGGCGGGGGTGGGGAAGAACGCGAGACATCACAGACGCTAAACTGCCCAGGCCAGTAGGTGATTTATGAAGTGCTGAAAAGCATCTTCGAAGCTGTCATTTATCTTACAGCTCTCAGCCTAAATAAACAAAGAATCCGCCTAATTATAGCTACGATGGAAACACAACACCCAAACCTAATCGCCAACATTGCCAACTGTCCCCTTGCACTGGTTTTGGAGTCGTCATCCTTCCAGCATCCACATCCAGCATCCAGCATCCAACATCAAGCTTCTAGCCCACAGCTGCACCCTAGTGGTTCTCTCCTTCTGCAGCCAAGTTTGTTTCCAGTGTAGCATGTCTCCCTTTAACCATTTCCACTCCCCCAATCCACTTCCTATACACACAGAGAGAGACAGAGACAGAGACAGAGAGAACCAGAGACAGAGACCAAGAGGCAGGATCATCTCAGTGCTGATGGACAATGGCAGATACACAACTGCTGCAGATGTTGGCCAGCTCTTCCTTGGGTAGTGGTATTCTGGAACAGCCCGATAGTCTGACCTCAGATTTGTACTCGCTTGTGGATCATTCAAAGCAATAACAGCCTACAGAGGGAACCTTTTTTTTTGAATTTTATGATTATCATTTCCACTGGAGAATTCGGGAAGGCAGAGTGGGGCAACAGAAAGGCTTGGCTCAAAAACCCAGAGTTTCAATCCTCCATCACTTCCTACTGGGTTGTCAAAGTCAGGACCTCATCTTGTCATCTTCCTCATCTCTAAAATGGGGAGTTTGAACCAGATGATGTCCAAAAGTTCCAGTTAATTCTATAAACTCTCTCTAGGATCCTAGCATTTCAGCCAACCTTAATAACACAGTGGATAGAGCAAAGGATCTGGATTCAGAAAGACCTGACTCAAATCCAGCCTCAGACTTTTACTAGCTAAGTCACTTAATATTTGCCTCTGTTTCCCCAATGACAAAATAGGGAAAATAGTAGTCTTGCCCTCTAGGGTTGTTGTGAAGATCTAATAAGATAATATTTGTAAAGTGCTTTTCAAATCTTGTTTGTCTTTCATTTTTGAAGAGGACCAATGACATCTTAGGGAATATCTTAAACCTTAAAGTGCTTTGTAACTATTGTTGCTCTTAAGAAGGATTGGCTTCAGGACCTTCTGGGCAGAAGTGTCCTGACGCCTCCTATTCCTTTTTTTCTCATTGGTGAGTTCTTCCAAGAATTTCCATTTTTGGGAAGAGTCCAGACTGGTCATTCTTTATTCTTTGAACTCAGCCACCATGATCCCACTTGAGTCTCTCTCTCTCTCTCTCTCTCTCTCTCTCTCTCTCTCTCTCTCTCTCTCTCTCTCTCTCTCTCTCTCTCTCTCTCTCTCTCTTTCTCTCTCTCTCTCTTTCTCTCTCTCTCTCTCTCTTTCTCTCTCTCTCTCTCTCTCTCTCTTTCTCTCTCTCTGTCTCTCGCTTTGTCTCTCTCTCTCTCTGTCTCTCTCTTTGTCTCTCTGTCTCTCTGTCTCTCTCTCTCTCTCTCTCTCTCTCTGTCTCTCTGTCTCTCTGTCTCTCTCTCTCTCTCTCACACACACACACACACACACACACTCCTTTTCTAGCTTTTCAGCTTCTTTTTATGTGTTGATTCCCCACCATTAGAATGTAACCTCCTTTAAGGCATATACTGTTTCTTTTTATTATTATTATTATTATATATTCCAGGCATTGTATTGAGGATTTCATACTTATTATTTCATTTGATTCTCACAACAAACCTGGAAAGTAGGTGCTATTGTTGTCTCTATTTGGAGTTGAGGCCAGTTTTGAATTCAGCTGTTTCTGACTTCAGCTCTGGCATTTTCCACTTTATACAATATGTCACTTTGTATCCCCAATATTTAACCTAGTTCCTGACACATAGAAAATGATTAATAAATGCTTATTGTCTTATTGACATATTGCCCAATGACTACCCTCCCTCACCTGGACTTGGAGTCTCAGTTTCTCCTTGTGCATAAAGACTTACCTTTCTCTGGGGTACTTCAATAACATAATAGATACTCCAGAATGGGGATACTTCTTTGGGACAAATAAGAATCAGATAAAGATATTAGGTGGTCATTATGAAACAAGCCTCCATATCATGTAGGAACCATCAAGCCTTTGAGGCAGAAAGGGTCATCACTGGAGACTATATCAATACAACAAAAAGCAATGGTTGGCCTAGCACTTTCTCATCAGTATACTGAGATTGACCATTCCTCCTGTCTCCCCTCCTTGTATCTGGTGAATTACTTCACAGCCTATCTCTTCCAAGAAGCTTTCCTTGACTACCTCCCTCCCTATATAAACTCTCATGGTTCTTTATTTGTACCTGCCTTTAGCATATTCTTAACTGTATTATAATTGTCTGTATATTTGTCTTATCTTCTCATTAGACAATGCATAACTTAATCTTTTTATCTTTGTAGACCCATTGTCAACAATGGACCTGGGACACTAGATGTTCAAATTCAAAATTGAATTGAATTTAATAAAAACAAACTAACATGTAGATAATACATATTATATGATAATCATCCTGCTAACTAGGTTCTAGGGATATAAAGACAGAAACGAAACAGTTCCTGCCTTCAAAAAGCTTACGTTCTATTGGGAGAAGAAACATGAACATCAATCAATCAATCAAATATTTTTAAGCTTCTACAATTTACCAGGAACTGTGCTAAGCACTGAGGATACAAAAAGAGACAAAATACAGCCCCTGCCTTCAAGAAGCTTGCAGTCCAACAATATGCAAACAAATAAGCAAATATGGAATGTGAAGAACATTTTTCATCATGAGCTTTTTGGAATTTCTTGGATCATTGTATTGCTGAGAATTGCCAGTATTACTGTCACTATGCACTGTGTTGTCCTAGTTCCACTCCACTTCATGTCTCATTAGTTCTTAATAGACTTAATCCTGCCCATCATTTCTTATAGCACAATAGTATTCCATTACAACCATATACCACAACTTGGTTAGCTATTGTCTAATTGATAATTATCCCCTTAAATTCTTTGCCCCAACAAATAAGCTGCTATAAATAATTTTTTTTTGCATATAGGGCCTCCCCTCTTTTAAAATTTCTTTGGGATATTTGCCCTTTGAGCTCTCCAAAATGGTTGAATCAGGAACTAGGGATTCTAAGAGAAGTGAGGAAGAAGTTCATTCCAGACATAGAGGATAGCCTATAGAAGGCATGGAGAGAGAAGCATCATGTGTAGGGAACAGCATGAAGCAGCACTTTGGCTGTATCCCATGTAGAGAGTACATGAAGGAAATAAAATATAATCAACCTAGAGAGGAAGTTTGGAGACAGGTTGTGAAAAGCTTTAAATGCCAAATAGAGGAAAATATATTTGGTTCTAAAGGTCACAGAGAACCATTGGAGTTTATTGAACAAGGAAGTGACAATCATACTCAATTGGGGAATACCACTTTAGTTGAAATGGGGAGAGTATATCAACCATGTGACTGATCCCATAAACAGTAAAGAAACTAGTCTACTGAATAATGGTTACTTCAGAGCCAGATCTGGTCTGTAGAAACAATTTTGAAATGTAGAGGGAATTTCACAAAGGATCAGCCAATCAATTAACAAGCATTTATTAAAGAATGAATAAACAAAGCACTGGTTAATCATTTATCTTTGAAGCATTGTACTGAGCTAGGGATACAAAGAAAATAGTAACATAATTCCTGTTCTCAAGGAGCTCACATTCTGATGGAGAAACAACACATATGGAATGTCTGTTTCAGTTGCAAGTCAGATGGCAAGGTCCTATTGGTTTTTAAAGTGCTGCAGCAAATCAGATGATAATTCCAGTTCTTTACTGTCACTTCCACTAACAAAATCAAATCAATTTCTGATGTTGAACCATTTCACAATGCCAAGGACATTGGTGACAAAAACTTTCTTTTCCAAGTTTTCAATAACTGTGGCTATAGCACCTGCAGGAGCAGTTGCTAGGTTATCGCTCCACCCTTTTTCCCCTGGGGTTGCTTCCAGGATGATGGATGGACTGACTAGAAGTATGGTTGTTCTCAAGGTTCTTAGGTTCAGGGCTTTGGGTTGTCTTTAAGATATTCCTTAGGAATAGGATTGTACTCCAAACCACCAAACTTGCTTCTAATCCAGCCCCTGCAGCCATTATTAAAGGGATAAATCATTGTGGAGAGGGGATCCATTTTCCTTACCAATCCTAGCAGTAAGTGCCAATAACTACCACCAACAGGCAGATGGATACAAGAGCCTTGGGAATGGGGAACACCTCTCATGCTTGCTTCTAATCCACTGCTTATTGGCATTATGTAGGGAAGAAAATTCCTGTGGAGAAGCAGTCAGTCATCTCCATCAACTGCCAACCAACTGCCACTTGCATGGCAGACAAACTAGCCTTGCTAAAGAAATAGGGCACTCTGAGGAGTTCTTGTTAAAATAACATATAAATAACTTTATTATTGTTGTTAAATTGCTTCGGCTGTGTCTGCCTCTTCGTGACCTTAGTTGGAATTTTCTTGGCAAAGATAATGGAGTAGTCTGCCATTTCTTTCTTCAGCTCATTTTATAGATAAAAAGCTGAGGCAAACAAGGTTAAGTGATTTGCCCGGGGTCACATAGTTAGCAAGTATCTGAGTCTGGATTTGAACTCAGGAAGTTGCGTATTCTTGACATGCATGGGGACACATAGCCAGTGCAAAGATGAAGAGATAGGCTATGTCATATGCAAGAAACAGCAAGTAGGTCAATGTTGTCAGATCAAAAAGCTTATGGAGAAGAGAAAGATATAAGAAGATTGGAAAGGTAGAAAGAGGCCAGATTGTTGTTTGTTGTTCATCCTTTATTCTCAAAGAGGACCAAATATCTCACCCTCATAATGTCTTCACTTGTGAGTTGTTTGGATTTAAGTGAGGCAGAGTTGTGCAAAATCCTCTAGAGCCATGTGAGTCCAATGGCTAGACAAGTCAAGATTACTTGCATTGGCCCAGGGCTCTGGGCCTCATCTGGAGAATGAAGAGCTTGATAATGTAAATAGAAGAGTTTATAATTGATGGTGGAGGTAATAGGGAGTTACTGGAGCTCAGTGAGCAAAGGGGTGACATGTAATAATATGGGTAATTTTTCAGCATTGACAGTTGCAAAACCTTTTGTTCCAACTTTTCCCCTCCTTCTCCCCACCCCCTCCCCCAGACGGCAGGTTGACCAATACATGTTAAATATGTTGAAGTATAAATTAAATACAATATAAGCATATGTGTCCAAACAGTTATTTTGCTGTACGAAAGGAATTGGACTTTGAAATAGTGTACTATTAGCCTGTGAAGGAAATCAAAAATGCAGGAGGACAAAAATAGAGGGATTGGGAATTCTATGTAGTGGTTCATAGTCATCTCCCAGAGTTCTTTCACTGGGTGTAGCTGGTTCAATTCATTACTGCTCTATTGGAACTGATTTGATTCATCTCATTGCTGAAGAGGGCCCACGTCCATCAGAATTGATCATTATATAGTATCATTGTTGAGGTATATAATGATCTCCTGGTGCTGCTCATTTCACTCAGCATCAGTTCATGTAAGTCTCGCCAGGGCCTCACAAATCCTAATGCAAACACATACCTGTTAGAATCTTTACAAACTGCTAACTCATTAGAGTTGATGTTTTGGGCCAGAACCTGAAACAAGGTACTAAGTAGAACTAATTAATACAATACTTGTGTTTACATCTTTACTCATTGGAGTTCACAAGTATGGGAGATTCACAAAGTAAACTTTGTAACTTTGTGAATTCACACCTCCCTTGAAGCTCTTAGGGCCAGAGAGAGCAGTATGGGAGAAAACCCATAACCCCTCTCTCTTGTATCCCACAATTTCTCTCTCTCATATAAAACAGACAGAGGCTCTCGGGGAGAGCTGAGCTGAAGATTGAGAAGGCTCTCTCAGAGGCACAACCAGATTCATCTTCATCTCACACCACTGTGGTGGCTGGGCTCCTGCACTTTCCCCACTGAGAACAAGCTGGACTGAAAGACTCGCCAGAAAGCTAGCCGAGCCCCAAGTGAAGGAGATAAGACATTCATTCCATCTTTGTACTGGCTGGAGGTTGAAGAAAGCAGAGGCAGAGGCTGAAGGACAAACCTTTGGATTTGGAGACATTCGGAGGGAGCTCTTGGAACCAAGCAGAGAGATAGGCCTCTAAGCTAACGGGGCTATATTAGAGACAATAAAAGATCTGAATTTTTATCACCTGGCTGCATTTTGGGTGATTATTACTTTCAACTGAAACTAAGGCTGCCTCTAGAAAACCTCCCCGAGAAACCTGCTCTAGCTCAGAGAGAACTATTATATTATAAAGAAGAAAAACACCACACATACCCAATACACTTGACCCATACAAGTATAAGTATACATATACATATATATATATATATATATATATATATATATATATATATATAGTGTCCCAAAAGTGTTAGTGAAGTTTAAAGTTATTAAAACTTAATTTTTATGTTATCCATTTTGTACATTTAAGATCCCCAGGTGTTAGGTTTGTTTGGTATAGAGGTAAAATGCCTCATCTGGAGACTATTTCTCACCCTAACACAGCACTCATAGATTTGCAAGTGGAGTCTTGGAGTGAATGTGACTAGTCTTATAGGGTACACTATGAATCTGCAGCTAAAACTATGGCTTATGAGCACCCATTGTTGAGCTTACCTTTAATAGTCAGTAAGGGAACACAATTAGCTCAAAAAAAAAGACATTTGCTTGCTAAGAATCATAACACTTTGTTGTGAGGATCTTGCTTCATGAAGCTACTTCTTGTAGACAGACATTCAAAGGGACACAGAAGACACACAGAGAGATAGAAAGACAGAGACAGACAGAGCAGGCAGTCAGAGTCAAAGAAGGGGAGAAGCAAAGTCAGAGAGAAGCACACACAGAAGGAAAGGGAGGGAGAGAGAGGGAGAGAGAGAAGGAGAAAGAGAGAGGGAGAGAGAGAAGAAGACAGAGAGAGGGAGAGAGAGAGAGACAGGCAGACAGACAGACACTGAGACCGGGACCAAGACTGAGACCAACTAACCAACCAACAGACAGAGACAGAGACAGACAGACAGAATCAAAGAAGGGGAGAGGCAAAGACAGAGAGAAACACAGAAGGAGAGGGAGGGAGGGAATGACATGTGGAGTGAGAAAGATGTGGAATACCTCTTTTTCAAATCACTATGGCAGACTGGGGAAGGGAAGGAAAAAGTACTATTCTCTTTCTCCTCTCTATCCCCTTTCCAACCTCCTGGAAAAAAGATGATGAGTAATTTTTTCTCAGGGTTAAGGCTCTTGCTTATCTTCTAGCTCTTATTGTGGACTAGACTTTCAGAGTTTCTATGCTCAGGATTTTTTGTTTGTTTGTTTTTTTGCAAGGCAATTGGGGTTAAGTGACTTGCTCAGAATCATACAACTAGTAATCAGACAACATGTCTGAGAGAGGATTTGAACTCAGATCTTCAGGGCAGATGTGCTATATACTTCACCATCTAGCTCTCCCATAAGGCCAGTAGGGGCATCATTCCTTGATGATGACCAAGTTCTAATTTAGTCAAGAAAGCACTTCATACTTTCAAAGATGAAACTTCATGTTTAATTCAAGATCTTGTTATTTCCTCTTACTTTATATAGGCTTCTTGGACTGATGAGGTTGATCAGAGTCTAAGATCCCAAGAATTGAAAACTCCCCAGTGAAGAAGCTCTGTCAATTAAGATGAGCAAGTTCTCAAAAATTTATACTAAAAGAGTTGCCTAGAGCACTGGATGATAAAATGACTTGTCCTGAGTCACATCATCAGTACCAGAAATGGGACTTGAACCCAAGTTTTCCTATCAGGAGCAGCCAGATGGCACAGTGGATAAAACATAGCCCTGGAGTCAGGAGAACCAGGTCTTCCTGCGTCCTACAATAGCTTTCTATTATTTATGCCTAATACCACACTGCCATATACTATACATATATAGCATAGTCAAATTTTGCTCTTTCATATTTGTGATGTAGAAGATCTGAGTTTCATTAATTGAGATTCAGTAATCGAATCATATTCGCTAAAGTCTAGCTTTCATGATTCATCATAAGGATGAGTTCTTGAAGATGATGCCCAGTGAGCCACAGGTTCTAACAAATTAAAACCATATTGCATACAGCCCTAGATTAGATGTGATCTACATCAGCTTTCCAAGGGTCAATTACTTGAGTATGGAGATGCTGGCTTCCAAGTGGACCACCAGGTTCTCAGCCACAGCAATTCATAAATCCACGAATTGGTGACCAGTCCCTACTATGTGGAGCAGCTGTCTTTAAGTAATGTAATGGAGCAGATGCCTCAGAAGGTCATGGGTGCAGCAAATTTAGAGTTGAAAGGGAGTTCAGAAGCTATCTACTCCAATCACCCTTTCATTTTACAAATGAGGAAACTGAGGCTCATAAAGATGAAACAACTGTTTTTGAAAGCTTTGCAAAGGAAGGAAAAGGAGGAGATACATGTGGTACTATAGAGAAAGCACTGTCTTAGAAATTGGAGAATCTGGGTTAATAGAATTACAGATATGAAGTTAGAAGAACTCTCAGAGGTCTTCTAATCATTTTACAGATGAGAAAACTGAGAAGTTAAATGTCTTCACCAAGGTCCCATGGGTAGTAGGCAGCAGAGCTGAAGTTTGAACTCAGATACTATGGTTCTATATTCATCTCACATCTCACATTGTACCTTGCTATTGTTATTATTTTTCAGGTTTTTCAATTAAATGATCCGACTCTTTGTGACTCTGTTTTGGGGGTTTTCTTGGCAAAGATACAGCAGTGGTTTGCCATTTCATTTTACAGATGAGGAAACTGAGGCAAATAGGGTGAAGTGACATGTCCAGAATCACACATCTAGGGGTTTGCTATTTCCTTTTCCAGCTCATTTTACAGATGAGGAAACTGAGGCAGACAGGGTTAAGTGACTTGCCCAGGGTCACACAGCTAGGAAGTGTCTGAAGCCAGTTTTGAATTTGAGTCATCTTCACTCCACCTACTACTGTGCCACCTTTTCATTGTCCCATGAGACCTAAATCCTAGCTCTGTCTCTTCCTACCTGTGTGACCTTGGACATTCTATATAACCCCTCTGGACTTCAGTTTTCTCATCTGTAAAATGATCAAGTTAGAAAAGGTGGTTTCTAAGGTTCTTTCAGGTCTGTGATCCTATAGCCTGTCATGGAGATGGGGATGAGATAGGAAAAGCAACATGGAAGATGTAGGAATCAGTTCAAGGAAAGGACCAAACTTCTTTGTGAAATATGTTAGTTAAAAGCAAAAAAAGGGGGATATTTCCAATTCTTAGATCTCTTTTTAACTATACCCCTGATTTGTTAAACGGGTAAGGAATTTATCCATTCCATGGTTCAGTTCCAATCATTAAAATAAGGATAAAAATATCTGCTCCCTGCCTACCTCCCAGAACAGCCATTCAAATTAATGAGACTATAAAAACTCCTGCTAAGAAAATATCTTTATAAGTAGTTACAGGTGAAACAACAGCTCTTTAGAACCCTTAGTGAGTTTGTCCATACAGTCTTCCATGAAGCAGGTTAATATAATCCTGATCATAGCCTTCAGGGATAGAAGGACTTCCCCAAGATCACCGAGCAATTTACACTGCAAGGTTTGATTCAGTGACCCATCTGTCTTTGGCCTACAGGCTTACAAATAAGCCCCATATATCCTTGTTTTCCCTTCCAATGTTGGTGTTCTTGCTCTCAGTCGGCGTGTATGTCCAGTAAAACCAGCTAATCCAAATGACGGCTCTGGCATGGAGGTTAGAGAGCTGAGCTTATTGGATCATAGATTTAGAGCTGGGAAAGATCTCAGAGGACATCAGTTCCCATCCCCAACCCATTTTAAAGATAAGCAGATTGCCTCCTACTGCCTTTGTGATCTTAGGCAAAGTATATCTCCTCTCTGGGTTTTATGAGAGAAAAAATGGGTCATGACAGTTCTTCCCTTGCTGATGGCCAAATTCTAAAGAATCTTCATACTTTATAAAAGATGAGAAGGCAGAGATGCATTTGGATTTTTCCCCCCACTTTTTTAGAGGCAGGAATTTGGGCTCAGTTCAGTTGTTGAGATAGTTATGGGGAGGCTGGGGATTTGAACTCTTGTTTTCTTCAGATCAAGGATTTTTTTCCCTCTGACCTCTTTCTAGAACTGCCTCATCTCTTTCTCCCTCTCCCAATCTCCACCCTTCCCATCTCTTCCCCTCATTTTATCTCCCTCTTTCCTCCTTCTCAGTAGCCAATTCAGTTTTGTCCCAGCTTGCTTGGATGTCAGACGACAGTTCCTCTTTACCCTCAGTGGAATCTGTATAGACATTGATAAGTTATCTTCATGCAGGGACAGAAAACTGGGGCTGTTGCTTCTTGAGCATCCTGGGAAATACTTTGCTTGGTTGGAACACCCTTTCTGGTCTGGCAATGGGGATCAGTCCCTTAGGAAGGAATGAACACCCAGGCTGAGCCCTCTTCCTATCCCATTCTCTCTGTACTATTCTGTGGTACCTGAGTCAGAAAAAGTCTTCTGATGTGAGCAGGGATGGGGAGAGATATTAGATCCTTCAGCCATCTGGAAAAGGGTAGAAAGCTATAGTTTCTCTACTTCTTCTTCTGGTATCTAATTTCAAAAAGAGACCTAAGTTCAAATACTGGCTGTGCTCCAAAAATGCTGTGCAATGTGGGACAGATCCCTTGAGCTTTATGGACTTCAGTTTTCCCATTTAGAGATAATGGAGCTATTCTCAAGGGTCAGTTAGGTGGCTCAGTGGATAAGATTGCTGAGTCTGGAATCAGGAATACCTGAATTCAAATCCACTTACTGGACACTTACTGGCTGTGGGATCTTGGACAAGTCACATGATCTCTTTGCCTTAACCCACTGGAAAAGACAAAGGCAAATGACTTGAGTATCTTTGCCAAGAAAACCCCATGGGTGGCATTGGTATGCTGTGGTTGCGAAGAGTTCAGCACGACTGAACAATAAGCTACTCCATAGCTTATCTCATGTCTCAGGCCATATCTATCTTGGCATTAAATCAAAATAATCAACAACACAAATGAAGATTTAGTGACCAACAAAAGAGTGAGCAGGAAACTGTGGGAAAAGTTGTAAGGGTTTTATTGCAAGGAAGAGAATGTGTTCCCTCACAGAGCTCCCATTCTAATGGGAGATACATAATTGCTGACCTCAGGGAAGTTCCAATTTACAATAACTGTCCCATTCTGAGATCTTATTGATTAAACACTGTGTGCAAAATACTGGGCTCGGTACTTAGGGACTCACCAGTTTGTTGGAGGAGGCATTCCTTGCATTCAGGGAGTTCCTAATATGAGAAGGCAGACAGTTTTTTTTTATCTAGTCTATAGGAGAAACATTATCCTTATTCTTCAGGAATTTAGTCTAAAAGAAGAGACAAAATGTATACATGACATACCTGGGAGACACTTGCTTCCACTTATTCCTCTTTCTAACTGCAACCTGAAAGCTAATGTCATTTTGTATGCACCTGTGAGACAAAGGATATTCTTTAGAAAAATGAGAATGAAAATGCTCTCAGAGAGCTGTTTGAAGGCCAAAATTTGAGTTGGTGCAAATGTTGGAACCTCGCTGCATTTCATTTTCAGTTAATAAAAAGCCTAAGTTGTTGGTAAGAAATGAATATGAAAGGGCTCTGTTCCTTAGGTCTAACCTGCTAAGAGGCAGGTTTATTCTTGGGATCAAATGGCAAACACATAGTGTGAAGTCAGAGCTGGCCTGTGTTTGCATGAAGATCTGATTCACCTTTGCAACTTTGGGCAAGTAGACTGGGTTCTCTGGGTTGTACTTTTCTTAATGGTTAAGAGAAGATGAGCTTGATAGATTAAAAAAAAAACTTTCAAGTCATGATAAGCCTTGTATAAACACAATGGAATAAGGAAGACACAATCCAACCCAATTCATCCTAAATTTACCTGGGTTATCTCATTTAGAGATCGTGTGACTTCATACTCCTGGTGCTTTTGGTATTTGGTATACTCCTTACTGTCCTGGGCAAGGACAAAAGGAAAATCTCAGAAGACTACGGAATAATAGATTTAGAGATTTTCTGCTCCAAATCCCTCATTTTACAGAGGAGGAGCCCAGACAGGTTAAGAAGTGTGTCCCAAACACAGAGATAGTGAGTTAGGATTGAAACAATGGCCTCTGGGGAAAAAAAACCCAAACCACTAACATGTTTTCCACCACATCACTTTATTCTCACTTAAGGATGGGAGATTTTCTCTGACCTGATGGGAAGTACACAAATCTTAACACTTTGGTCTTGGGAATCTTTGAGTTTCTGTCTTGTGCACATAAGAGAAAGAGCAGGGACATATTTTTGTTATGCAAAAAGCCATAAGTAGGTATTTTCTGGCAGGGTAAATACCACAAATTAGGCCTAGGAAAAGTTCACTGTTAGAATATGGGGAATATGGTAAGGTAGAGAAGTATTTGAACTCAGGAAGATGAATTTTCCTAGCTCTTGGCCTGGCACTCTATCTACTCTGCCACCTGATTGCCCTTTAAATTCAGGGCCCTTGGACAAAATGGCTGTGGCCCCAAAGTAGTTTGTTCAATGTTCAGTGTTATATAATGCGTATTCTTTGTATCCAAAGATGATTTAATCAGTCAATAGTGATCATTACCATCTCTGAACAGCTAAAGTTGAAGATGTACAATGAAGATCAGTCCATGCTTTTGAAGAAAGTTCATCTTCTAATTTTTGGTAAAGTCTATTATTAGTAATAGGGCAACTAAGGTGGTACAGTAGATAGTATATAGGGCCTAGGGTCAGGAAGTCTTGAGTTCAAATATGATCTCAGACACTTACTAAATGTGTGACCCTGGGCAACTCACTCAATCCTGTTTCCTCATGTGTATTTTTGTGTTTCCTCAGTTTCCTTATCTGTAAAATAAGCTGGAGAAGGAAAGGGAAAACCACTCCAGTATCTTTGCCAAGAAAACCCCAAAAGGGGTCACAAAGAGTCAGACATGACTGAAAAATGACTAAACAAGAACAACTATTAGTAAAGCTTAGGTGGTTCTGATGGAAAATCTGTCTTGTTACCTCTCAAGAAGAGTGATGCTCTTGAGCCCCTTTCTTATTCTACTACTTTGTTCCCCTTTCCATTGGTGTTTTTTTTCCCCAGCTTCTGACAGTCAAGAAGAATAGCCAATTTGAGTCCTACACATCACAGCCAGACCAATGATACTGAGAAATTGAAGCTCTGGGCAGGCAAAGAATAATGTGAAGTTTGCCCTCTATATTTCCCATTCTAACACCCTTTTTCCCTTTTTATCCTATCATTGAGTTAAGTGCTTATGTATCTCACAATCTCTTCTCAGTTTTGTCCCCTTATCCCTTCCCATCCAAACCAGTTCCAGATAGTTTCCCTGAAAAATTCTTGACAAACTCATTTGCATTTTAACTAGAACAAAATCTAAATCTAGAGAAATGAAGGTGAAATCATGACATTTCAGATAGTCCATCAACGGAGGTAATGGTGTATGTAAGGGAGAGGGGGAAGGAGCATTTTCAGATAGTCAAAGTTTCCAGAGGGAATAGTTACCTCCTCCTAAAGTGACCTTTGGGCCTTGAGCTTAGATTTGAATTAGGGCCAAGACCTTCTCCATCTTAAGTCCCCAGGAAAATACTCCCTTCCATGCAACTTCATGAGTTTCAAGGTCTCAGCAGGGGTCTTGGAAACCCCCATTACTTTGGGGAAAGTAAAACATGGCTCAGTCAACGAGATCATGAAGATAGAAGGTCTGAGCCAAAACTTAGGGAGATGGGGTGAGGAGGGTAGATGTCTGTGGTCTCTCTTTTCCACAAGGGAAAATCTGAGTAAATGTTCCCCTAGGTATTAGATGGATGAGATTGAGGGAGAAACATGATTCATCTCCAGAATAGTGGTGAGAGAAGGAGGGAGATCCGGGGAAAGGGAGTTAGTGTGAGGTAGCAAATAAATGGCATATTTTGCAGAGATGAAAGATTCCAACATCTCTCAAATAACTTCCTTGGCTTAGCTTTTGTTCTTGGGAAACCTCATTTCTTCCCTAATATTTATTCATGAGAATTTTTGTTTTCAGGGGCTTTAAGGAACAGCTGCTCGGGGTCTGATGGAATTCGCAACCCGGCAAAGACAGCTTTTCATCTCCTCTGCTCAGCCAGACTCGGCATCCACAAGCATCTGCTTTTCTGGACTGGGATTCAACTCCAGGAGCATTAATATGCAGCTGTGGTTTGCATGAAGCAAACATCAGGCAGCCACCAGGCAGGAGCAGCTTTGTGGATGTGCTGCCTAGGGCCTATGCCAGCTCTTTCTCCTCTCCCTCTGAAGCCTTCCTTAACTGACCTATTCTTTAGTCCTTTTTTCACCACTTTGTCTTTTCCCTGTATTTTGTACCAGTTCTGGACCATGCCCAACAAACTTGCTTATATTTCTCTAGCTTTCCAGATGGCTCTTGTAAGCTAGACAGTGGGATCACCCCCATTTTAGAGATGAGTAAGCTGAGACTTATTCCAGATCAGAGCTTTTAAGTTTTAACCTAAGTGGGTATTTGAACCCAGACCTCCTACTTAAAGTTTGGCTCTCTTTCCATTATAGCTCTCTGTTGACTTTGTATAGGGGTTATGCCTAGGGAGCATGCATGGAACTAATTTTTCCTGGGTTATTTCTTGTGGTCTACATGTGATGATTCAGTGCTGGAGGATTTGGGATCACATAGCAAGTCTCTTATTGGTCTCTTGGCTTAGGTAACTGCATCTAGGAACTCATTATCTTTTCCTTCAAACCCCCTCCTCTGGCTGACTTTCCAATTACTGTTGAGCACAATTTAACTCTCCCAGTCATCTGAGCTTACAACCTTAGTGTCAACCTGAAGTCCTCACTGGCACTCGTCAATATGTCTTCAAGACTTACTGTTTTCACTTTCACAACATCTCTGGGGTATGTTCCTTTCTCTCCACTCACACAGCCATCGTTCTGGTGCAAGCCCTCATTATTTCGAGCCTAGATCATTGCAATAGGCTTCTGGTTGGTAACATTGCCTTAAGTTCCTTCTCACTCCAATCAATCCTTCCTTCAGTGTTTAAAGTGACTTTCCTAAAGCATGGACTAAACAGGTCCCTCGTATTCTCCTTCATCTTTCATCAACCCACTGTCTCCCTATTTCCACCAGGGCAAGTAGAAACTGCTGTTACACATTTAAAGCTTTTTATACTCTGAACTTTCTTTCTTATCTTTCACAATCTTTAAACCTAGATATATAGAGCTACTTCCTATTCCTCATGCATGATATTCCATCTCTTGAACTGACTTCACTGGTTATCCCCTAATACTTGAAATGCTCCTCACTCTTGCCTCCTGGATTCTCTGTCCTTCTTCAAGGCTCAGCTCCAATTCCATCTGCTGCAAAAAGTCTTTTCTAGGCCCTTCCACTGCCAACACCTTCCCTTTTGAGATCAGTGTTGTTGTTCGGTCATTTTCAGTCTTGTACAACTCTTCATAACCTCATTTGGGGTTTTCTTGGCAGAGATACTGAAGTGGTTTGCCATTTCCTTCTCTAGTTCATTTTACAGATAAGGAAACTGAGACAAACAGGGTTAAGTGACTTTCGAGGGTCACACAGTTACTAAATGTCGGAGGCCAGATTTGAATGTAGGAAAATAAATTTTTCTGAGTCCAGATCCAGTGTTCTATCCACTGTGCTACCTACCTTTTATCTATTCTGCTTGTATCTTATAAACAAACAGCTATTTTCAAGTCATCTCTCATCAAAATGTGAGCTCCTTGAAGATTAAGATCATGTTTTTGCATTTCATTGTATTTTTAGCCCTTAGCACAATGCCTAGTATATAATTTGTGTTAAATAAATGTTTTGACTGAACTATATCAAAAAGGAATAGCCAATAAGCCAGGTAGAGCTACTCACACAGTAGACTTTATGGGGAAAGACAATATCTGCTCCTATTCTTTCATTCTTTTCTTGAACATGTAGAATTCATTCTCTTTCTCTCTCTCTTTCTCTCCGTGTCTTTCTGTTTCTCTGTCTCTCTCTTTGCCTCTGTGTGTGTGTTTCTCTGAATCTCTCTCTGTGTTTCTCTCTATGTGTCTCAGTCTCAGTCTCTTTCTGTCTTTCTGTGTCTCTGTGTGTCTCTTTGTCTCTCTTTCTATCTCTCTACCTTTCTCTGTCTCTCTCTCTCTCTCTCTGTCTTTTTTCCCTCAGACGCTCCCCTTTCCCAGTATCTATGAATATTTCAACATGGCAATAGGTATACATAACACCTAAGTGAGTCCTGGGCTGAGCAGTATGCTTCCACTTCTTTCTAAAAGCTTAAGTGAACAAATGGTGATCCTGAGATGGATATTTTCAGTTTTGGAAGCTACCTCAGGAGTTTAAGAAAATGCGACTTTGTAAATTCTTCAGTAAGAACTGAGTGGACACAGAAGAATATTTCTGCAATTATATGAAAGGATGATGATCTGGTCAAGCCTCATCCTGGGTATCCAGAAGACATGGTTTTTAAGGGAGGTGTTCTGACAATGCAGAATTAAAGTGAAGGTGATATGTG
This sequence comes from Antechinus flavipes, assembly GCF_016432865.1. Lineage (NCBI taxonomy): Eukaryota > Metazoa > Chordata > Mammalia > Dasyuromorphia > Dasyuridae > Antechinus > Antechinus flavipes. Next base: position 137,054,453 of record NC_067401.1, on the reverse strand, counting down.
TTTTAAGTAGTCCCACCAAATATCCGCTGTTTTCATATTTTAAGAATTTAACCTTTTGGGAAAGTATAACAGGAATCACAGATACCCCATGTCTCACACTTTAAGTTTTGTCTTGGTTACTTCTGTGCTTTTGAATCTTTCATGTCTTAAACATTTCTATATGTGTGAGGAAGTAAATAGCTGTCATTTACTTGATCTACACTGTACAATGAGAACTTGTTAAATCTCTGTTGAGGAGATCCTAGACATGAGCTAAACTTAAGTTTAGGTGGTTTTTCTTGAGATTCTGGGATGGGAAAGGGAGGAAAGAGTAAGGGATAATGAGAAAGAGCCTGACTTCTCTTTTTGGAAGCCACGCTTTCCTAGGCCTGATCTTATTGCAAATAAAAGCTCTGAGCTATGGACCCCTTAATGGGAGGGAAAGTGCCTATTTCCCACCCTGGAATTCAGCAGGATCTAAAGTTTATACTCGCAAGAAAAGCAAATTTGTACTTGTTATTCCTGAACTCTGATAAAGTTGAATCCCTGACCAGCTCCTCTTAAGGTTCAGCACTTAGACATTATTGCCTCCATTTAACCCCAAAGCCTTGGCACTCAGTCCTTCCGCCTCCATGGCACTTAACCCTTCATTTTGAGCATTAACTCTTCACCCCTCACCCTCATTCTAGTACTCAGTTCTCTGCCACAGAGACCTGCCACTTTAAACTACTTTGAGCACTAAGAGACTTGGATGAAATCCTGGGACTTTTGAAGCCAGTCTCATCCTACATTTAGCCCTTGGCTCTCAGCAAAAGCTAAGTAAGAATCTGATGACAATCCAACATCTAAATACATACATGTCACTAATTCTTGTTAAGTTGTGTTCATAGACTCTGGGGGATGGAATGATGAAAAGAACAAGGTTTCAGTGACTCACTGTAACCTAGAACAAATCATTATAATATTCTAAACTACAGTTTCTTGGATCCATAAACTGAGGAAGTTGAACAACATAATTTCCAAGGTATCTTCAGTTCTAAAATCTCATGATTTTTAACTCTGGTGAACTGAAATCTCAGGCAAGAAGATTTAAGGGCAAGACTACTAAATTAAAGTCAAGAGTCCCAAGTTTAAATTTTTGACTCTGCCACTATCTTGGATAAATAATTAGCCTCTCAGCGTCTTGGGTTCTTCATTTATATAATAGTAATAAAACAATCCATGAGGGCTGACTCCCTCATGAGGATGTAGAGAGAATCTGGTTAGATGACAGAATGAAGAATATTTAGAGAAGGATGATATACAAGCAGAATTGACACTTGATATCTTTCTTTGGTATTTTATCATTTCACATAAATAACTCTGGGTCATGTAATGTGATGTAAGTTGGCTGTTTGGGCACAGGCTCTGATGAATCCTGCCAAGCTGGAAAACCTTCACAGCAAGGGTTTGGTGCTATTCTCAGGCCTGATCTCAGATCAAGATCGAGGTCAGACTTGGTGGTAGACTTTATGTATCTAAGTCTAATTACTAAGTTGGAGAGAGCTTGTAAAGGTGTATAACAACACAAATCCTTGTCCTCAGCTCATTTTCTGAAGGGCTTTCTTACATGTTGTTATAGTTGTTCTTTAGCTTCAATCATATCTGATTCTTCATGAGTCATTTGGGGTTTTCTTGGCAAAGATAATGGAGTGATTTGTCATTTCCTTCTCCAGTTCATTTTATAGATGAGGAAACTAAGGCAAACAGGGTTAAGTGACTTACTGAGGATCACATAGCTAGTAAATATCTTAGGCTAAATTTGAACTTGAGTCTTCCTAACTCCAGGCCTAAAACTCTATCCAATATACTATCTAGCTATCCTTTCTCTTACATACTTTATTTTTGAAATAAAATTTAGCCACACATTTAAGCCCTATGGAGATAAAGATGAACGCCTTTGGTTTCCAATCAGACTCCCAAAAAACTATTTTGATGACCTAAAAAAAATAACAACAAAGTTCATATGAAAAAACAAAAGGTCAAGAATTTCAAGGGAATTAATGAAAAAAAATCAAATGAACATGGCCTAGCTGTACCAGATTTAAAATTATATTATAAAGCAACAGTTACTAAAACCATCTGGTATTGGCTAAGAAATAGACTAGTTGATCAGTGGAATAGTTTAGGTTCAAAGGACAAAACAGCCAATAACTTTAATAATCTAGTGTTTGACAAACCCAAAGATCCCAGTTTTTGGGATAAGAATACAGTATTTAACAAAAGTTGCTGGGAAAATTGGAAATTAGTATGGCAGAAACTAGGCATTGACCCACACTTAACACCGTACACCAAGATAAGGTCAAAATGGAATCATGACCTAGGCATAAAGAATGGGATTATAAATAAATTGGAAGAGCATAGGATAGTTTACTTCTCAGACCTGTGGAAGAGGGAGGAATTTATGACCAAAGAAGAACTAGAGATCACTATTGACCACAAAATAGAAAATTTTGATTATATCAAATTGAAAAGTTTTTGTACAAACAAAACTAATGCAGACAAGATTAGAAGGGAAACAATAAACTGGGAAAACATTTTTACAGTCAAAGGTTCTGATAAAGGCCTCATTTCCAAAATATGTAGAGAACTGACTCTAATTTATAAGAAATCAAGCCATTCTCCAATTGATAAATGGTCAAAGGATATGAACAGACAATTCTCGACAAAGAAATTAAAACCATTTATAGCCATATGAAAATATGCTCCAAATCATTATTAATCAGAGAGATGCAAATTAAGACAACTGTGAGATACCACTACACACCTGTCAGATTGGCTAGAATGATAGGGAAAGACAATGTGGAATGTTGGAAGGGATGTGGGAAAACAGGGACACTGATACATTGTTGGTGGAATTGTGAACACATCCAGCCATTCTGGAGAGCAATTTGGAACTATGATCAAAAATTATCAAACTGTGCATACACTTTGATCCAGCAGTGCTACTTCTGGGCTTATACCCCAAAGAGATACTAAAGAAGGGAAAGGGACCTGTATGTGCCAAAATGTTTGTGTCAGCCCTGTTTGTAGTGGCTAGAAGCTGGAAAATGAATGGATGCCCATCAATTGGAGAATGGTTGAGTAAATTGTGGTATATGAATGTTATGGAATATTATTGTTCTGTAAGAAATGACCAGCAGGATGAATACAGAGAGGACTGGAGAGACTTACATGAACTGATGTTAAGTAAAATGAGCAGAACTGGGAGATCATTATATACCTCAACAACGATACTGTTTGAGGATGTATTCTGATGGAAGTGGATCTCTTTGATAAAGAGAGCTAATTCAGTTTCAATTGATCAAGGATGGACAGGAGCAGCTACACCCAAAAAAAGAACACTGGGAAATGAATATAAACTGCTTGCATTTTGGTTTTTCTTCCCGGGTTATTGATACTTTCTGAATCTAATTCTCCCTGTGCAACAAGAGAACTGTTCAGTTCTGCACACATGTATTGTATCTAGGATATACTGTAACCCATTTAACATGTAAAGGATTGCTTGCCATCTGGGGGAGGGGGTGGAGGGAGGGAGAGGAAAAATCAGAACAGAAGTGAGTGCAAGGGATAATGCTGTAAAAAATTACTCTGGCATGGGTTCTGTCAATAAAAAGTTATTTTTTAAAAAGCCTTTGGTTTCAAAGAGCTCATATTCTATAATAGGAGACATGTACATATATAAGTACATTCAATTTATTTATAAAATAAATGCAAGGTGATTTGAAGAAATAGGAATCAGAAAAGATTTTAAGGAAAAGGAAGGCCTTGAATTAAACTTTGAAGAAAACTAGAAATTCCATATTACAGCTAGCCAGTCTGAAAAAAGCCATCAAGCAAAGTTCAGAGACAGATACTAGATTAAAGGAATGGAAGGGATTTGGAAACTTTTATACAGTTTCAAGAAGCATGAATAATTTCATGAAGTATGTCATGCTATTCTTTTGAAATAAATGGAGGGACTTGAACCAGGTGAAGATAAGAATAGATGGATTTGGAATTGGTTGAACATTGGATTCAAAGAGTAACTGTTGAAAGTTCAATATGGAGTCTCCAGTTGAGTACCTTAGGGATCTGAGCTTGGCCCTCTTCTGTTTGACTTTTATTATCACTCACTTGGATAAAAGTGTGGATGATGTCCTCAGAACATCTGAACATGACAAAAACTGAAAAAGTTAGCTAATGATAGCTAATGTACTAGATGACCAAACCAGGATCTAACAGGATTACATTGGGCTGATCTTAGTGAAATGAAAATTGATAGAAATCAATATAAAGCTTGTCATTTGGGATAAAAAAATAAACTTTCCAAGAATAGAATGGAAAGGGAACAAACATTTATGTAGCACCTACTATATGATAGCACACTTTATAAATATAATCTCATTTGATCCTCATAACAACCTTGGGAAAACTGAGGCACGCAGCAGTTAAATTAATTGTCCATGATCATATAGCCATGAAGTGTCTGAGGTGCAGAATTTTATCACTGAGTTAAGCTGCTTTGATAGTTAAACAGCAATAAGTCTGAGAAAAAGCTGGCATATTCAGTGATCTGCAAGGTCAATATGAGTTAACAGTATGATTTGGCAGCCAAAAATGAGAGTCAGAGATTTAAAGCTAGAAGCAAACTTAGAGCCTGATCATTTTAATTTACAGGTGAGGAAACTGAGGTCAGGCAGGAGAAATGATACCTTTTTGGTCATATTTTAAAATATGAAAGTTAACTATCTAAAGCTAAGCCAGGATGAAAAGTGGACTCCAAAGTAGTAGATGTGCTGGGAAGCAAATTGCTAGTTCATTTTCAGTTTTCATTAAAGTTCCTTTCTTGATTTCTCTTTCTACTTCCAACCATTAGGATCTTCCCTCCCACATTTACCTTGTATTTATTCTATATATATTCAGCATAGACTTATTTATTTATATGCCATCTCTTCTGAAAGAATAAAAGCACTTTGTGGGAAGGAAACTCTTCATTGTTGCCTTGTATCCTCAAAATTTATCATAGTGCTTGGCATCTAGTAAGCACTTTATAAATTCTCATTGATTCTTCCCCAAAGATTCCATTCATCTTGTCAGTCCCTAGCTACTTCTTAATAGTCATATGATCACAGGTTTCTGAGCTGAAGACTTTTATACCCTTCTTCCCCTTGGAGGTCTTTCCCTATTTCTACCTATGAGATTTGATTTTCTTGTTCTTCCTTCAACACACCATATTCTATAATTACAGAATAGAGACCAAATTAGGAACACCATTCTGGAGGTCTACTAGCTTCCTTGCCTTTTTTTAAGTCCCAATTAAAATCCCATCTTCTATAGGAAGCCTTTCACAATTCCTCTTAATTGTAGTTTTTTCCCTCTGTTAATTATTTTTGATTTATCCTGTATATAGCTTATTCTTATATAATTGTATACTTGTCATCTCCATTGGATTTCAAGTCCCTTTACAAGGACTAGCTTTTGTCTTTGTATCTTTAGCACTTAGCACTGTGCCTACCATACAGCAGACACTTAAATATTTATTGATTAGGATCTTTTCTTTACAAATATTGCCTACAGAAAGTCTCAGAGTATCTCAAGGTGCTCCTTTCCAAATTCTAATTCTGGATTACCTCACCCACTTACTCTGCTCTTATGCATTAGCTTCTGAACACCCTTCCCCCCAAAAAAGATGTCACACACCAATACTGATTAAATCCACTACAAATTTGTCATATAATTTCAACTGACCCTCTGTAAACATCATTTTAATCTTCTTGGATTGATTAAACCATCTCCCTGTTCTAAGGTATCTCTGTTCTAAACCTCTACTTCTCTCCTCATGATGCCTGTTTTCTCAACACTCTCAACACTCATACTTCATTGAAAAACTGGAGGCCATACACCTGGGTGGATGGAACGCCTTCTCCTTCCCAACTCTATGCTTTAATTAACCTCAACATTAGTCATTTTTTTCTTTTCTTTTCCTTTTAAGTGAAAGAGGTGGCCCTTCTTTTTGCAGACGTCAGTACCTCTCTTTACATCATTGATAATATCCTCTCCTACTTCTGTGAGTTTGCCCCTTGGAGCATCTCTGTTTCCCTAATTTTTAATCTATTTTTATCCATTGACTTCTTCTCTAATACTTATAAAAACATATGTAATTATCCCTCATTGGTAAAAAAAAAACCTAACGTTCTTAATATCTACTGAAGCTATTGTACATATACACATGTGTATACATACATACACACATACATATATGAATGTATACATGTACATATATATGCTTTCTGTGTGTGTGTGTGTGTGTGTGTGTATGTATGTATGTATGTGTGTGTGTGTATTTCTGTCTGTCTACAATCTGGCTTCTGACCTAATCACTCAACTGAACCTACTCTCTCTAGGGTTACCAAAGATGATCTTTTAGTCGCCAAATCTGATGATCTTTGGCTCTCTTTTTACTTTCCTGACAGAATTTGACATTGTTTACTATACCTTCCTTTCAATCGCTTTCTCTTCCTTATGTTTTCCTGCCATAGCTCCTTCCTGGTTCTTTTTGAATATTTTGAATTACTCCTCCGTCTCCTTTACTTAGCTATGTCCTACTCTGTAATAGGCTTCCGATTTGGAACTGGAATGAAATGAGTTACTAACAGGTCGTTCAACAATGAACAAAAAGAGACTTACTTAACTACAACACAGACAGAATTTAGCTGGGGGCGACATACCACCTTTTTCTTCTCTATATAGACGTAATATAGTGACAATTAAGTCTGAAGAACCCTTGACTCCATGTAGTTGGCTTTCTTTTATGCCTTTGGCAGTCAGGAAACTGAGTCAAACATTAATCTTCTTGGTCAGTAAAATTTTTAGGACCATTAAAAGAAAAACTAGACTGACTTATGTGGGATGGAATCTTGGGAAAAGTTAGTCCAGCTCCTATTGACTGGGACTGCAGTAGATATCATTCCCTCTATGCTTCCTTTATGTACATATTGTTTTCTCACAATAAAATGTGTAACAAGAGCCATATTTCCTTCCATAGCCATGGAGCTTGCTCAGTAATCATTCCTAAATTCGGGAAAACCAAGTGGAATCTTTGGGGGCTGGATTCCAGGTATGTGTGACTCACTATTAGTGAGAAAGGGTCCCTTACCTTGAGTCAGAGGACGTGATGTTGACTTAATGGATGTACAGAAGGGATCCATTTTTCTCTGTCCTCTTTTCCTTTGTGGAAGAATTTCATTCAGAGAGTTTGGTAGGGAGGGAACAATTGATTTCATTTTCTCATTTTGATTTAGATGGGTATGGAAACACATGGCAGCTGAAGAACATAGACTCTCTCAGTAAACCTGAACCTGGGTTTGGGTTGCTTCTTTTATGTTTCTGTTCTTGAGTAGTTGTTTGACTATCACTATCCCACCCACCATAGAAGTTTTTTGCCACACTTTTTCATCCCTCTTCAAACTTCTTCTGACTCCCCCTCTGTCAATGCTTTCAACTGAGAATCTTCTTTGATATTTCAGTGAAAGAAATTGAAGTTGTTCACCAAAAGTTCCCTCTTCTCCCCTCTTCTTCATCCCAGTTCACTCTAATGACTTCAGACCCTATCTCTTTCTTTGCTTTTATTTGGTCATTGGATCCAGATGGCTCCAGAGGAGAAAGAGAGACTGATGACTGTTTTTCTCATTGATAAGATGAACTCCTCTAGATGTCCAAGTGATTCTATTTTCTTCAACAGATTTCCCCCTCTAGTTTTCTCCACTCTTTCGCTAATCTTCAATCTCTCTTTATCTATTGGTTGTTTCCATACTACTTACTAATACACCCATGTCTCTCTCATCTTCAGAAAACCCTTATTTGATCTATTCCTGCCAGTTATTGTTCAGTCTCTTTTCATGGTTAAATTCTTTCAGAAGGCTATTATAATATCTCCATTTCTTTCCCTCTGATTCTCCTTTTTTTTTTTTTCTTTTTCTGAGACAATTGGGATTAAGTGACTTGCCCAATGTCATACAGCTAGGAAGTATTAAATGTCTAAGGCTGGATTTGAACTCAGGGCCTCCCAATTTTAGGGCCAGCACTCTATCCATTGTACCACCTAACTGCCCCTGATTCTCCTCTTATCTCTACAAAGTCTGGCTTCCAGCCTTATTATGCAACTAAAATTTTTCTCTCCAAAATTACCAAGGACCTCTTACTTGTTAAATCTAATGGGCATTCTCAATTTCATCCTTCTTAACCTTTCTGCAGCCTTTGACTGTCAATAACCTTGACTGTCAATAACTTCTCTCTAGGTTTTCTTGATATTGCTCTCTCCTGGTTCTCCTCCTACCTGTATGACCTCTCCTTCTTAGTTGTCTTTACTTGGTCTTCATTCAGCTTATACTTATTAATCAAAATTATCTTCCAGTGCTCTGTCCTTGGCTTTTTATTCTTTTCCTTCTCTACTATTTCAGCTGGTTGTCTCATTAACTCTTATGGATAAAATTGTTATCTCTATGCTAATGATGCTCAGATATATTTATCTAGTTCTAACCTCCTCCTGACCTTCAGTCTTATATCTCTAACTGCATATCGCATATCTCAAACTGGATGTTTCACAGACATCGTAAACTCAACATGTCCAAAATGGAATTGATTATTTTCCCCAAAAATCCTCCCTGTTTCCTAACTTCCCTATTTCTGTGAAAGGCACCATCATGCTCCTAGTACCTTGGCTTGCCCTCTCCATATCCAGTATGTTGCCAAGTTCTATAATTTATGCCTTCACAATAGCTCTTGGATAAATCACTCCACTCACACAGCCATTATCCTGCTCTTATCACTTCTCACCTGGTGGAACAGTGAATAGAGTGCTAATGTCATGTAGACCTGAGTTCAAATACTTCTTCATAATTTAATAGCCAGGTGACCCTGGACAAGTCATTTAACCTATTTTGCCTCAGTTCCCTCATGTGTAAAATGCAGATAATAATAACACCTACTCAGGGTTGTTGTGAGAATCAATTGAGATAATAATTATAAGATACTTAGCACAATGCCTGAAACACACTAAGAGCTATATAAAAATTAGCTATTATTAGCTATTGCAATTTCTGATTTGTCTCCTTGTTCTAAGTCTCTCCCTACTCCAGTCCATTCTCCACTCACCTGTCAAACTGATCTTCCTAAAATTCATATTTGATTATGTCACTTCCCTATTCAAATACATCCAGGGTCTCCCAGGGCCATCCCAAGGCCTCCAGGATATATAAAATCCTCTTTTTTTTGGCTTTCAAAGACTTTTGAAATCTGAATCCTTCTTACCTTTTTAGGTTTCTCTTATCTTATAATTATTCCCCACTCTGCCAATATATGCAATCCAGTAATTCTCATATTTAATTAAATTAATTTATTTATTTCTGCTGAGGCAATTGGGGTTAAGTGACTTGCCCAGGGTCACACAGAATTCTGGTATTCTTGCTATTCTTTTCACAAAACATTCCATCTCCAGATTCTGGGAATTTTTATTGACTATTTCCTGCCATCATAACTTATCATTTTTGCCTACTGGATTTTCTGACTTCCTTCAAATGTCAGCTGAAATCTCATCTTCTACACAAAGCCTTTCTCTATTACCCTTAATGGTAGTGCTTTCTTTTCTTTGTTAATTACTATGTTTGTACATAGTTCTTAAAATTTTTTTAATAGTTTATTTTTTCCTCAGTTACATTTTTTAACATTTGTTTTTAAAACTTGCTTTCCAGATTCTCTCCTTTCTTCCCTCCTTACTCTACACTGAGAAGGCACATAAAATTATACAAAACATTTCTATAAAAGTCGTGTCATGAAAGAAACCATAAGTCCTCCCCAAAACAAAAACTCTCAACAAAAATAAAGAAAAAAGTATGCTTCAGTCTGTATTCAGACACAATCAATTCTTTCTCTGTGTATGGATAGCATTTTTCATCATAAATCCTTCAGAGTAGTTTTGTGCATATTTTTACCATTTGAGTGTGAGCTCTTTGAGAGAAAGGGCTATTTTTTTTTTCTTATCTGGCCATTCTTTCTATCCCCAGCACTTAGCTCAGTGCTTAGCACATATTAGATGCTTACTAAATATTTGTTAGCTTAATTGAGCAACAACTTCAAGATGGAAAAATCCAGGTGATGATCTTTTGAGGTTTGTGAGTAGTATGGTAGCAATATCCACCAAAGGTGGTTGAAGTAGTGGTGGATGTAGCAGCAATGGACTGTGGAAGAGGCTGGATACAAAGTTCAGAGTTGGTTCAGTTGTTCAGAGAAGAGTTTAGAGCTGAGGCAAAATATAAAATGCCCAATTAGCAGTCCAACAAAATACTCTTTTAAGTTCTGATAAAATTTATCATTCTACCAGTAGATTTTACTGATAATTATATTAAGTTACTGAGTCCTGTTCTATTTATACTAACGAGTTATTTATGTTTAGTCTTTCTTATGTGTGTAGGATTAAATCACCTATTTTTAGATCCAAATCAAATAAAATAATAAGTGTAAAATGTTTAGCACAGTGATATATAAATGGTAGTTATCATTATTACTCAGTTTTCCTCATGTATATGTCCTTTTATTCCTCCAGTTTTGGAGAATGCTGAAATGCAATTTACAAGTAAAATATTTCACTGGAACACTGAGGTAGGAGATTTGAAGAACTGAATTGTACAAGAAAGGGGAGTTTAACCCTTCTAATTAAAGGCAAGTTCCCATAGGACTCAAAGAGAGATGGTATATCCCATTCTTCCTCTTATAGGGAACAGGTAGTATCTAGGCTGACTCCATCTGAAACCAGAAATTGAAACCAGAGAGAAATTTTGTAACCATGTGCTCAGCAGAACCATAGATCATAGTACTCAAAAGACCATCAGAGCACCATCTGGCAGAGACAAGAAGTAACATGAGATTAGCCAAAAGTATGCCCAGCAGAAATAGTACAGTGACATCAGCAGAACTTATTGGCAGGCTTGGGAACACCAAAGGCACAAGTTGCCCCTCCACAAGTGGCCCTGGGCACAAATCTTCTTTCCAAGAGCTTTTCATGTGTGTTTCTTATGTATGGTTACTGTAACAACTGATGGTATTTGTATTTGTGAGACAGTGTATCTTAGGTTTATGAGAGAAACTTCTATTGCTACTTTTCTTAATTTGCTCGTTTTAAATATCTTTGCCTTGAATTGAAATGTGTTCTTTGGCTGGTTAGTAAAAGGAAAAGTATTATTGGGAGCTCATGGATTATTTTAAATTTATTTTTAATGGATGTAGATACAATAAAGCATTTTGAACCTGCAATACTTTTCTGCAAGGTTTTCTCATTTAAGGAGGGGAGGGGTGTCTTCAGGTACTAGAAAAATAACAAAAATAACAACAATGATAATAATTATTATTACCTCTTCTGGCCCAAAGCAATCTATTATACCTTCACCCCTTAACACTTTGGTAGTAGATGAAGCCTCCTGCATTTAGTATTTTGCTATGTCAAGGAACATAAAAGGAAAAGTAGGGGTAGAAACAGACATAATGGAGAAGGAACCATGTTTCACTTATTTATTAATATGTCATTAGAATGTTTCTGAACTAATCTTGAGCAGAGAAATAAGGGTGTGGAGTAAAGGAGAAGAGGGGGAAAAAGAAGAGAAGATAGAACATAAGATAAGAAGAAAAGGAATGGAAAGGGAGGAACAGGAAGGGAAGGAAAAGAAAGAGAAGAGAGGAGACAGGGATGAAAAGAAAGGAGAAGATAGGGAAAGGAAAGGAGAAGACATGAGGAAAAGGGATAAAAGGGGAGGGAAGAATAGGAGAGAGTAGACAAAGGAGAGAAATGGAATGAAAAAAGAAAGTGAAGGAGTAGGAAGAGACAAGGAAGACAATAGATAAAGGAAAAATAGAATCAGAAAAGAGAGGAGAGAAGAGGAAAAGGAAAGGAATAAAATAGAGGAAGGAGAAGAGCAAGAAGAGGGGAGGGAGAGGGTAAAGTGAGACGGGCAGATGACAGACACACAGAGACAGAGGGAGAAACTGACAGCCTGACAGTAGAGATGGAAGGGTTGGGGCCTGTGCCACGTCTGTCCCTGCCACGCCGAGAGCTTCATCAAACCCAAGGCCAGGCCTATAAATCAGTCCATAATTAGGTGCAAAGAGAAAGCTTTAACATCCTCATCAAATTGATTAATACATCTCCCAGCTCAGGACAGATGCAGGCAGGCAGTGCCTTAGAACAGCTGCAGGCCTCCCTGACTGGGCAGGGATGGAAAGAAAGAAAAAGGATAGTTCTAGCTATGGACAGAGACAGTCAGAAAAGCACTACCCACATTTCACTCCCAACAATGAAATGAATTATTTGACAGGTCTCAGGGAGATGCTTATTCCTAACTTACCTCCTGGTGGTCCATGCTATATAGGGATCATGGCCACAGGTGAGGTCCCCCAGGTGTCTGGGACTAAAGGTCATTGAGACAGAGGTAAGGAACATAACCCTACTTTTACCTCAATTATAAAGGACAGAGTCCCAGAAATTCTTTCTCTTAAAGATTGAGCAAGAGCTTTGCTCAGAAAAAAATCTCTTGGTATCTTAAGGATGCTGAACATACTAGAAGGCAACCATAGCATTCTACCTCTGGCCCCATCATACTTCTATACTTCTTCAACAGCATTGGGCAAACTATCCAAAGTCAGCCAGGAACATTCACTAAAATGTCATGCAAGGATCTATGTTATATAATATACTCAGTTTCTGTGTGTCTCTCTCATTTTATTCCATATGATCTCTACCCTGGGGAAAAGGTACAAATAGGGAAGCCTTCAATAACATTGGAAAGTTTTCCTATGTCCCTACATATTTAGCCTTTCTTAATAATAAAAACAAAACAATCCCTTATGTGTATATAACACATTTTCAAGATATTTTGACACTTATACTATTTGATTTTCACATAATTATTGTGAGATTGGTGATTTAATTCACTAATCATTTATGAGGCACCTACTATGTACCAGAGACTATGTTAGGATCTAAGGATACAAAGAACAAAATTAATCCATCCCTGGCTTCAGGGAGCTTCTACTCTACTGGAGATGGGGGGAATAAGTTCACAGATGAGTAATTCAAAATATATGCAGAGTCATTTGGGGAGGGGGCTGAAAGTTGATAATTGAGTAAATCAAGTAAGGTTTCATGTAGGAGATGACATTTCAGCAGAACACAAAATGGAACTAGGGATTTCTCAAGAGTTAGGTGAGAAAGAAGAATAGTCCAGACCTAGTAGACAGACTACTATAGCAAAGATAGAGGGAGGGTTGTTTTCTTATTTGAAATATAAAGAAACTGAATTTAAGAGTTGCTTAACTTGTCTAACAGGTCATACAGATTGTCAATTTGGTAGGGTGAATGAGATGCTTGAGGGTCTACAGATAGAAAAGATAGAGTTTGTTTTTCATGCTGTTTCTTGGAAGATTTATCTGGAAAGGAATTAGGAAGTGTGGGGGAACCATTTCATGTATTGGAAGCATAGTGCATTGGCAAGTCTCCCAAGGTATTTAAGGGAACCTAGTAGTGCCAATGGGATTGGTTTCTTGTTGTTCAGGCCAGTCTAAAAATGGCGACCACACCAAAGAGTTGAAATGCAGAGATATTGAACTTTATGGGAGAAGTAGCACGACCATATCACTTGGGATCTGAATCTTTTATCTACTTGTCTTCATCATGGTGAGTGGGTGGGTTCACAAACATGTTCATTTATTTGTGAGCAAGGCTGATGCTGGTCCAGAACCAACATATCAGAACTGGAGGTTTAAGTGGTAGTTTAGTCTGTGTCAATGGGACTAAACTTTTAAATTCTAGACTCCTAGAGGAGGGGTGCTTGGAAGTGTGTCTTGGAAAAAGTATTAGACATTAACACAACTAATACTTCTTTCTTTCCTCTTTTTACTTCTATTTCTCTCTTATCTTTTCTTCCTTTGTCCTATCAAAAACAGGAATAGAACCCAGACTTTCTAATACCTAGCTGGGAGTACCCACTGTCTTCTTGAATTGTCAGCACACATTTATCAGTCACTTACTATATACCAGCTACTGGGCTAAGCACTGGGAACACACAAAAAAAGGCCCTCATGGACAGTACCTGCCTTTCGGGAGCTTGTCTCTAATGGGAGAGACAATATGCATACTATTATCTACATACAAAATATATAGGAGGGAATAGGAAGCAACATCAGAAGGAAGGTACCAGAAATGTAAGAAGGACCCAGAAAAGCCTGTTGTCAGAGGTGGAATTTGAGCTGAGTCTTAAAGGAGATCAGGTAAGTTAAAAAGCAGAGGTGTGGAAGGAGAGCATTCCAAACAAGGGATTCCAGGCATAGTAGGTGCTTAGTGATTATTGAATTGACTTGAATTGCCTATCTCACAATTGCTAGAATAACCAAATAGGATAATGAATATGAAAGTATTTTGAGAACAATGCGTTACATAGATATAAGGGAGTATTGTTCCTTCTAGCTATTATTTAAAAACCCCACAATTAAGCAAAAACACCCCAAAACAACTCTGGTATAGCTACTCTTAACATGAAAGTACTTCCTCTGTTGGCATTTGTCATGCGACTGATTTGTTCTGGGATACATCTATAAGTTCTTGAAATCACAGAAGCTTTAGGTACTGGTACAAAAGAAACATGTCCTGTCTGTATTTTCAGAGGCAGGGTGCTTTGGGAGGGATGTCTGTAGTATCTCTTTGTAGTTGGCAAGAAGGAATTGGGAGACTGGTTTTAGGTGGTTACGTTGCTAAGGGTGGTAGCTGCTACTAGGCTGAGACTGTGGCTCTGAGGCTCCCTCTATCTTTCCAATCAAGGAAAATATCGGTGAGGAAGAAAACATTACCTTACCTGGATTATAAGAAGGGCAAGGGGAGATGTACCCGAAGGAAGCTACATTCTGGTCTCAGGAAGTTCATGCTAGAATCTAACAATTAATATAAGGAGAGGTGATTTTGGAAAAGAAGAATTCATATAAGATTATGTGTGTAGGCAGAGTTTAAACTAATGGGGTCCAGGATGCAAAAATTACTCAATTATACAGTTACATTGTTGAGGAAATTCTCATATATTTCTATGTAATTTTTGCTAGATTATTTTTAACCTGTTTTCATCAAACCTTTTCAACCTATGTTTTAAAAGTTTTATTAACATATTTTGTTTTTAATATCACTTTAATATTTAAATATAAGTTTATTAAAATATTATAGTTTAATATATTACATTATTGTTACTTTATTATTTAGGTTATGATTATTATGCAATTTATTTAGTTATAATTTATATATTAGAAATATAAATTTTCTAAATTTCCCAATTATTCCTTGTAACAAGCAATTTTTTGGAAGAGAGAATAAAGCAGTTCATTATAATCTATCAACACTTCGGCCAAGTCTGATAATATATGCAATGTTCTGACTCCAAAGGGAGAGGAATGCTAAGGACTTTTTACAAGTATTACCTCATTTAATCTTCATAATAACCCTGTAAGTTAGGTGCTGTTATTTTTCCATTTTACAGTTAAGATTATTAAGGCAGCTTAAGTGACTTACTCAGAGTCACATGGCTAGAAAATGTCTGTGGCTGAATTCAAATTTGGGTCTTTCTGACTCCAAACTCAGTTTCTATCTACTGTCATCTAGCTACTCTCATTTACTAGTAACATCACTAGTCTAGAATCCCACCTCTCACAGATAGTTTTTTTTTTAAAGGACTAATAGAATACAAGCAGATTTCTATTCAACTAGAAAGTAAGATGTTTAGGAAGAGAGAAATATCAGAGAAGATTTGCCTTCTATGTATTATTGACTTTATAAGCCAATAAGACTTGATGATGTCCTAGTAGATTAATTGGTTCAACTGAAAGTAGATTCAGGGATTTTTTTTTTTTTTGCCCAGGGAACAGTTGGATTAAGTGATCTCTGAGGTCCCTTTTAATTCTGAAATTCAGGATTTTAGAATCATCAAGATTCTAGAACCATTTTAATATTCTTAATCTCTGCTAGACTCAATTTTATCATTTGTAAAATGACATCATCCTAAATGTCCTTAAGAGGTTATCTGAGATTCTTTCCAGCTTGAAGTATATGATTCTGAAACCAGGGCTTAAGCCTTTAAGAACTCTAACCATTAAATCATAGAATCTCCATGTTGGCAAGAAACTCATAAATAATCTGATCCAATCAACGCTTGAGCATCAAGGCATGGTGGTCCCTATGAGGTAAATGCAATTATTTTATATATTTTATAGGTGAGAAAGCAGAGGCACTCAAAAGTAAATAAACACACCTACTAAGTATCTGAGGCCATATTTGAATTCATTTCTCCTGGCTTCAGGTCTAATTCTCTATCTAGAGTGCCACTTAGCTACCATGGGGATGATGAAAAAGGATACCTTAAAACCTGTCCAAAGGCAGGGTTTATTAGGAGGGAGGGGAGGAGGAAAAGAGACCAGGAGAGGCTGGCTTCACTTTGTTACTCACATTATAGTGAGGGACCAGAAGGGAAGTCCCCATTCCAAATGTTCCCACCTCATCTCACAGCTCACCAAATATTACAGCAGAGTCCATAAAAATCAGTCTACCAGGATGCTTGGGGTGTTAAATTCAAGGAGCTGTGACCAGAGGGCTCTGGAGACAATGGGGATGGGAGAGGGAGAAGGAGGCTGTTGGCAGGAAGCCGGTGGTTCCCTTCAGTGCCCGTGCTAGTTCCAGGCCTGTGGTCCTAATCAATCGAGAAAGCTAGGACTAGCCCCCAATCCACCTCTGCTTCCTGCCCTCCCTTGTGCAATAAGAACAGTTTAGGGGAGTCCTCCAGCCTCTCTAGCGAGAGTCAGGCAGCCTCTGAACAAAAAATAAATGCTTTCAAGTCACATAAATCAATGAAAATTAGCAGGAGGAAGGGTAAAAAAAATCCATTCTCCACCACTCAGATGTATGAGCCAACATTCTCTAAAGTGATTTAAAGCCATATAATTAGAGTCATCTGATCTTGGTTGTATTTTTTTTTCTTTTCCTCTTCACATCTTTCTGCCATCCCATCCCTAACCTTCTCTAGTGAGGTAAGGTCTCCTGAACCAGCTTTCTCCCCCTGCCCCCATACTGGCAGCCACTTCTAGCAGGAACAGGTGTGTGCACCTGTCGGTTTATTCACCATGATGGATTTCCTTGTCTCCTTTAGATACCCCTTCTCCAGTTTCCCCCATGATGAGCTGAGCTGTCAGGGCTACCTGCCTCCAGCCAAGCTCGGGTGTGTTGATGTTCCCAAGGGGAAGGTAGCAAGGAGTGGCTGCTAAAAGCAAGTAATACCTAGGACTTTGAGGAGGTAGCATCAATCATTAGATAATTAGCTCCTAATTGAGTAGCATTCTAAGATTCACAAAATGCTTGCCTTGTATCAATCCTGTGAAGTAGACAGTGTTAGGGACAATGTTACACTTGCCCCCCCTGCCCCAAATGTGCAGTTTTTGGTTTACCTTGGAGAAAATAAAAAGGAAAGGAACAAGCATTTATGTAGTGCTGATTATGTGCTAAGTGCTAATAAAATCTCCATAGCTCATTTTGCCTCTTCCTTGGGTTTCCTCTGGAAAATTAGAATTTGGAGCAAGATTTGTTCCTCCAGGACATAAAAACATGGCATCCTATGGAGAAGCACATGGCCAGTAGCCTATGCTTGCTTCCTCAAGAGGGGGTTTTCTGGTTCCTACTTTTTTTTTTCTACTTCCTTTTCTGAGCATGGGTCAGAAACTAACAATTCTGAGAATGCATACTTCTAGTCTAACAAGTTACCTTGATTGTAATGATATTCTCTATTTGGTACCTAAAGATTGTGTGGTCTATGGATCACTTTTTAGGTTTAAATGAAGCAGAATAGATCTATCTTCTCTCCTTCTTTCTCTCAAGGAGGCCCTAAGTCCCTTTCATCTGTTTCACTGAGGTTTTATCTTCATGCAGCTCCTTCTAGAGCCAGCATTTGGGTGTATACAGTTCCCTGTAGATGTACCAGATTCTGTTCAAAGGCCAACTCCCAAGGCCATCTCAAATATAAGAATTCTATTATCAATGTGGTATCATTCTGGATATGCTCATCGCTACTTTCAACTAAGACCAAATCAACAGACAGTGAGAATTCACACCTTATACCAAGAATTCATAGGCTATTCAGGAAACAATACTTGAAATTTGAAAAAGGAGTTCACCTTACTTCTCTGGGTCTATGTTTGGGCATGTATGCAAATAATATTTCCAGTTTATAGATGAAAAAATGAGGCTTTGAGAGATTATATAACCTGCTTAGTTCCCACAGAGAGTCATGAATGGATTCCATTGGAAGAAAAATTGGGAAAACCAGAACTTTAGGAAATTGGAACTTCAGAGAACAGGAATAATAGCACCAGTGTTCAACCTTTGTTTTCTATATCTTCAAAGTTAGGACACCTTTCCCCCCCATATCTTCCAGATGCTCTTTTTTCTTTTTCTTTTCTCTAGCCTTTTGGGTTATGGATTTTCCTTAACTCTGCCTATTCTGCTCTTTATGGAGGAAAATGCTTCCATCAATTAAGGAATCATATCTCTTGCTTTATGTACATAGTTTATATTTTTTTATTTCCAGTGAAAATCATAGAATTTAAGATCAAAAAGGTACACAAATCACCTCATTTGACCTTCTCCTCTTAAGCTAGATCAAGAAGCTAGGACTCATATGCTCCCTCTATCTAGATTCCTAATCTGGTGCTCTTCCCATGCTTCTATACTGTTTCCCTTTGTTCTCTGTATCTTATCCCTTGTTTACATAAATTAGCTTCAAGCTGATTTCAGAAAAGCCTGGAAAGACTAACATGAACTGATGCTAAGTGAAGTGAGCAGAGAACATTGTACATGCTAATAGCAAGATTATAAGACGATCTAGTATGATGAACTTGACTCTTTTTAACAATAAAGTAATTCAAAGAAATTGTAATAGACTGGTGATGGAAAGTACCATCCACATCCAGAGTGAGAACTATGAATGTGGGATCAAGCATAAAATTTTCACCACTTGTTGTTTGTTTCCTGTTTTTTAATTTCTTGTGTTTTTTTTCCCTTTTTGATCTGATTTTTTCTTCTCAGTATGATGAAAAGAGAAAAATGTTTAGAAGAATTGCAAACATTTAACTTATATCAGATTGTTTGTTCTTGGTGGGGGTTGTAGGGAGGAGAGGGAGAAAAATCTGGAATATAAGATGTTGAGAACTATCTTTGCATGTATTTGGAAAAATGAAGTACCATTAAAAGCATAAATTAGTTTCATCATCAGGCTAAGAGCACCCTGAAGTTACATCTTTATGTCACCCAAGAGGTTCTCCTGTTTTCTTTGGTCCAGCATTCAACGTAGGGACCTACAGCCTCTTCCTGCCAAGAACACTCAGATCTGAGGTTGGCAGAATGTCCAGGAAGCCAGGCAATAGCAATAGGTCTTTCTGGCAGATTGACAAGGTAAAATGAAGGTCAGAAGCAAGAGACAAAACTTAAAATCTCTCTCGTGTTGTTAGACTGCATTCATTTCATTCATTTTGCATTTTTATAATAGCTTTTTATTTTTTCAAATATATGCAAATATAGTTTTGAGCATTCATCTTTGTAAAACTTTGTGTTCTGTATTTTTTTCCCTCCCTTCCATCCTCTTCCTAGACAGCAAGTCATCTAAGATAGGTTAAATACTTGCAATTCTTTTAAACATGTTTTCATATTCATCATGCTGCATAAGAAAAATCAGATCAAAAGGGAAAAAACGGAAAACATGAGAAAGGAAAACAAACAACAACAACAAAAAGGTGAAAATACTATACTTTGATCTGTATTCAGTCTCCACAGTTCTTTCTTTCTTTCTTTTTTTTTTTTCTTTTTGGCTGAGGCAATTGGGATTAAGTGACTTGCCCACACAGCTAAGAAGTGTTAAGTTTGTCTGAGATCAGATTTGAACTCAGGTCCTCCTGACTTCAGGGCTGGCTCTATCCACTGTGCCATCTAGCTGCCCCCATAGTTCTTTCTCTAGATGAGATTGGCACTTTCCATCACCAGTCTGTTGGAATTGCCTTGAATCACCTCATTGTTGAAAAGAGTTAAGTCTATCACAGTTAACCATATAATCTTGTTGTTGCTATGTACAATATTCTCTTGGTTCTACTCACTTTACTTAATGTCAGCTCATGTAAGTCTTTCTAGGCTTTTCTGAAATCAGCCAGCTTGTCATTTCTAATGGGATTTGGAGTTGAAATGGATTGTAGAGATAACCATGTACAAAAAGGATCTGAGTTAAAATTTTGACCCTGTTGTTTCCTGTGTGATCTTGGACAACTTGATTAACCTCTTTAGGTCTCAGTTTCCTTATTTGTAAAATAAGGGTGTTGGACAAAATGGCCTAACTCTATGAACTTATGTCCCTTTCAAATCTGAAAGGAGAAAAGCAAACCCAGAGAGTAAGAAGTGACTTTCTCAACATGGAAACCAGGTCTTCTGACTCCATCTTCATCACTTTTTTTCACTCTGTGCTGGGATCTCTTCCTTCATCTCAAAAAAAATCCTATATTTAGAAGAACTGCACATATTTAGCCTATATTGGATTGCTTGCTGACTATGAGAGGGAATGAGAAGAAGAGAGAAAAAATTGAAACAAGATTTTGCAAAGGTGAATGTTGAAAACTATCTTTGCATGTATTTGGAAAAATAAAAGGCTATTAAAATTGATTTTATATGTAACTGGGAAAAATTAAAATATTAAATAATGAAAAATATATAATTAGTCATATGTACTAATAAAACAGTTCCTCTTCTCATTTCCTTCTCTACAGATTGTGTGATCTATAGATCACTCTTTGGATTCAAATGTAGCTGAGAATCTCTATTTTCTTTCCTTTAGCTCCAGGAGGATCTAAGTCTCTTTTCTCTTTCTCACTGACATGTACCAGATTCTGTCCAAAAGCCAACTGAAGGCCATCTCAAATATAAGAATTCTATTTTCAATTACCATTCTTAGATGCTTGTTGCTGCTTTCCCAATCTAGGGAATCCTTTAATTTCAGAGGGATCATGGTCTAATATCTGAATGAACAATGTAGCTCTAAAATAATTTTACCTTCCATGTCC
Organism: Antechinus flavipes; assembly: GCF_016432865.1. NCBI lineage: Eukaryota > Metazoa > Chordata > Mammalia > Dasyuromorphia > Dasyuridae > Antechinus > Antechinus flavipes. Next base: position 137,033,288 of record NC_067401.1, on the reverse strand, counting down.
TTAAAAAGCCCTACAGGGGAATTGGGTTATCATTTATCCTGTATATAGTTTGCTTTATATTATACATTGGTTTTCATGTTGTCTCCTCCATTGGATGGTGAACTCTTTGAGGGAAGGGACTATCTTTTGTCTTTGTGTATCCCTAGAGTTTAGCACAGTGTGTGGAATATAGTAGATACTTAACAAATAAATTTTTGCTCATCATGGTCAGGATTTCTGACTCCTCCTTGATGCCCTTTCTGAATCCTCTCTCATCCTATCTCTGATCTTTCTCTGGTCCTCTTGTCTCTAATAATTACAACTCAAATCCCATCTCTGCTCACCACTGCCAGTCCCTATCTCAAAGGGACCTTTACTTCATTTGTGATTCCCTCAACTTCAACCCTGAGTGGCCTGCAGCTTTTCTCAAATCCTTCTTCAAACCTCATATATAAGCTTCCTGAACTCTCATCTCTGTTCCTACAATTCTATCTCCAAAGGGCCCATTAATCATTTTTTTTTGCCTCTGTTTCCCCATCTTTAAGATGGAGGAAATTATACACTTATTCCCCAGGGTTCTTATGAAGATCACATTAAAGATAATATTTGTAAAAGTCATAGTACAGTAATGTGCTTAATAAATCTTATTTAATCAATTTATTCTTATGATGTATAAGGCACTGTTTTTAGTGCTGGGCATATAAAGACAATGTGAGCATTCCTCTTTGATGAGCTTATCTTCTCCTGGGAATATGCAAAAGTAAATAGGCAAATACATACAAGATAATTTAAGGAGGTGGAAGAGAGAATAAATGATAAGTATTCTCCATAGATAGTGCTATATAGCTTTAAAGTGGCTAGGAATCCTAAAGATCAGAAGGCAGTACCTTTCAGTCCTGGGGTACAACCCAAGAAAAAGGATGAACTAAGGATATGGATTGCTAAATTCAAATACTATCATTGTATGAAATAGAGAATATAGAGTTAGAGTATAAAGTGCATGGAAGGGAGTCAAAACCACTAATCTTGCCAAGTTAGCTGAAGCCAGATGGCCAAGGAAAAGACTTTTGGATAACTTAATCCACCCCAACCCCTACCCCCAGGAACAGGAGAAGAACTGCTCCCTCTGTTTAGCCTATCCAGTTAAATGCCACGTATGTTTCTTTGTACTTTTCATCTGACTTATTTATAACATCTGGCTCAGCAAATTGATCTTCTCTCTAAATATCCAATTCCACAAATCACAGCCAATCTCCAAGGATCATGTCTTTCTAAACCCTCCTCACTCTGACCAAAGTTAGTGACTGGAACCTTACTCAAGATCATTCAGCTTGCAGTACAAAAGTCAGAAACAGATTGGAGGAATGTGGCAGCGAATGTTCCAATATATTTTGTTTCAGATACAAGTGCTTGCAAACTAGATCTACTGGGTTGGAGGGATCCTTTCAAGAATATGAAAGTTGGGGTCAGAAGATCTGGGTCTGAATCCCCAACCTACTTCTATGTAATCTTGGACAAACCATTTTTTTTTTAAGTCCAGGTCTCTTTTATCTCATCTATAAAATGAGTACATTGGACTAGAGTGCATTTTTTGAAGTGTGAATCTGAAGACCTTCTGAAGACATCTATGAAGTCAAAACTATATTCATAACAATACTGAGGTATTTTACTTTCTAATATGGCATGATAAAACCCACAGAAACAATAAGCTATTAGGGAGGTTCTCAATACTTTTTTTTTAAAGAGTTTAAAAGGCTTCTGAGACTAACTAACATGTTTGAGAATTATTGGAGCAGATGATCTTTCAAAGGTTCCTTCCAGCATGGGTTGATCTTATGATCATTACTAGAATTCTCTGTGAGTTTCCTTTCCTCAGGCTGTTCTCCACCCCATATTTCCCCAATAAGCCCCAGATGGGTGTCCCCAGAGAACACAAAAGAATCTTTGGTTCCTTCTTCCCTCCTTTCCCTCCTCCCAAAACTCTTATGCAGCCCAGCTGGCTAGCAACAAATCAGAATTCCATTACCTTTGGCCTCCCAGCCTGTCCCCACTCAGCAAGAAAGAGGAAAGAGGCAGCTCCCACAGCAATTATACCCCTCCCGCCATCCCCCCACCCCTCAAGCCAGACAGAAGCAAGCCTGAGAAGGGCAGACATCACTGACCTAAAGAGGACTCCTCATCTCCTTACCAGTCTTTCCCCCACTCCATCTCTTCTCCTTCCTCAACCCCCTCCTCGTTAGAACTGCTGGGGAAAAGCTAGGTCTTTATGGTGCCCATAAGGAGTGAAATGCCCAGGATATCAGAGACCAGTGAGAAAGCCCCCCGTCCTCACCCCTGTCCGAATTGTTCCCTGGCTGGAGTGACAACCCAAAGACCACTCCATTTGTGTACCTTTCAGCCCTGTCACAGAGTGGTTATTGATGGGCCGGGGCCATAATGGAGGCCTCTGCTCCATCCCCAGTCACTAAAGCAAGTCCCCTTTGTAGGGGCAGCCCAGGGAATAGTTCACGAACCCTGAATGCTGAATAAAAAGACCAGCCTGAGTTTATGTTACTGGGGAGAAGAAAGGAGGAGGCTATGGAGAGATGATTTTTGGAAGTTGTTTCCACTGGTTCTTGTGGAATGGGAGAAAGAGGATGATTCAGGGCTACCTCTAGGCAAGATCATCCATTTTCTGGTAAAGAGCATTTTGGCTAGGGATTGGGAGATAGGAGGCATATATTCAAGTCAGTGGAGGTAGGGAAAGGCAGGAACTTGAAGTGCTTGCCTTTTCTCAGAAAAGAAGATGAAAATACAAAGATAGGAAGTTCTCAGTGCAAGAACAAATTTAAGAAACCACCCTTCAAGGTGTTCCCTCCTCCATAAAGCCTTTTCTTATTTCTACTCACATTATCAAACTTCTGGAAGTAATTTCTTTTCCCCTCCAGTTTTTCCTACCACTTTATATGGTTCTCTCCCTATAAACACATCATATTCTAAATTTTCTTATAGTTATATACATATATATGTAAATATATATTTATATATATAAAATCTCCGTCTGAATTCCTCCATTATATTCTAAGCTCCTTGAAGGCATGTGTTGGCTTTGATTTTATTTTTGTATTGACCAGTACCTACCTGATTAGCACAATGTGTCTTGTGAATTGTCAACCCTTAAGAAAATTTTAAGGATAGTAATAGAATTTTAGACTCATCTCTCTAGGTTTTCAGTATACCTTGTAGATATCCCCTTATGCCACTCCCATTTTTCCAGATAAGAAATGAGGACTCTTTCAAAGCCAACTTGTTAATGTAATGGAGGCACCGGACAATGAGGGCCCAGACTTCAGAGCCTATATGATATACCTTGCCTGATTTCAACCCACCTGCAGGCTTAGTAAACCTAAGTCCAGAAGTATGCAATGGAAAGGACTTTTCTCTTTGGACTTCAGAGAAGGCCCAGATATATTGTTTCCTTCTAGTTTTTACTTTTTGATGATGAAAAGTCATTTAATTGGGTGCCATATGATCATGAATGCATGAAACTTCTGTTTCTTGTTTCTTATTTTTTAATCTTAGATGAATGAGTATCCAGATACAGAATAGACAAATTATGAAATTATGACCTTCCTCAAAGAGCTAGTGGGGAGGTGTACTGAAAGGTGTACTCAGAAATAGGTGTCAGTATCAGAGGCGTCTAGTAGCTAAAATAGCCAAGTCCAGTGAAAAAACTTTAAAGCAGTTGAGAGACCTGTCGGACTCAGTCTAACAAGGAGCTAGACTGGATAACCAAGAGACTCATATGTCTATAGTATATATACATATCCACAGATGAATTGAAGAAAAAGAATGCCCAGGGCCAAGAAAAACATCCCTCCTTTCCTTTCTAGTTGAAAGAAATATTTTGTAGTAATTACCTTAAATAATAATTTCTTTTCCCCAGGATCCAAGTGGATATATAGAGAAGAGATTATATCCCCTAATTTTGGAATTTGGCCTTTGCTATATCTTTTGAAAAAAAAATTGTTGTTATTCAGTTGTTTTTTTTTTAAATCATGTCTAACTCTTTGTGACCCCATTTAAGCTCTTCTCAGCAAAGTTATTGAAATCATTTCCCATTTCCTTCCACACCTCATTTCATAGATGAGGACATTGAGGCAAATGAGGTTAAGTGACTTTCCCAGAGTCAGATAGATAGAAAGTATCTGAGACCAGTTTTGAACTCAGGTCCCGTTGACTCCAGACCCGACCCTTCACCCACTCTACCACCTAACTGCTCCATCTGAACTAATATTTCATTATGAAAATTAATTGATATTGAATGACTAATTAACATAAGGCAGATTGATTCTGGGGAAGCACACAGGAAGGAGGCTCATGAGTGGTAATTTTAAAGAAACTCCATAACCTCCCCAAAATTAATCCCAGAGGCCTGGGTTGAGGAGGGGGAGAAACAATAGTTGCTCTTTGGGAATTCAAACTTTCAGTACAGATGGTTTAGGAGAGTGAATCCAGAAGCTGTACTACATTAAATAAAACTTGGGACCAGAATGGTATACTCAGAGTAGAGACTCACTTTTTCAGAGAATAATGGGACATGTTTTCTGGATCAAACAATAGGACCTGATAATTTCTGAAGATATCCAGCTCTTAATCAACAATCAGTGAATGACTAACCTTTTCTTTTAGTCTTCTGGAGTTGGGGGAGGGGAAGTAGGGAAAAAAAGAAGAGAAAAAACCTCTACCTATAGAACCCAGTCTAAAGATGGTCACCTAGTAGCTACTTCCTAAATATTGGTGGATAATGACAGTCTGTCACCTTGGTAAGGTATATAGGTTGGTCTAGATCTGTGGAAACACGAATTTTTTGGGGGGGTTGTGGTGGAGAATATGGCACAGAGAACTAGCACTATTTCCTGGCATTCAGATCTCTTACTTTTGATCTATTCTTTCACTCTTCAGTACCCTACAAAGGAACAGTTTTGAACCCCTTTGAACAGTTTTGCTTAGGCGCTCAGCACTCCATTCTTGTAGTCTAGGAAATGGTTCAGCACAGAGAAATATCGTAACAATTATTTGCTTCTTGGTTTTTCCTTACTGCCACCAGAAATAATAAAATGGTTTGTTTCTCTTGGCAACCTTCATCCAATGGTTCCCCATGTGTGTGTTGCTTTCTTCAATTTTCCCCTCTACAAAATCTCGTCGTGTTTAATAACAATAAATCAGGAGAGTGATTGCAGCCCGGAAGAGGAGTGAGTGCAGGGCTGTGAAACTTCACCTCCAAATCTCTGCTTGCTAGGGTTTCCACATCTGGAGCCCATTTCAGTTAGAGCAATGACAATTCCTAATAAATGTTAATGGAGAGCCTACTCAGGTTTGTGCACTAGAACCATAATTCAGCCTGTCTTTCTGCCAGCTGACCTTTTTAACATCCAGAAGACGCCCACCCCAGTGCCAGTTACAGGCCTGGATTACTTAATGAGCATATGGGGAGAAAACAAGGCTTGTTACCATTGATTGCCTTTTTCCCTTTCCTCCTTCCAGCTTTCTTTTGCAAGTTTCCTGGACCCTGAGGCTTTCCTGCCACCCAGGTGGTTAGGAGGAGTCTGGTAAAAGGGCACAGATGTCACTGTGCTCCCAGGTGGATTCCCCAAATGCTTAGTAAACCTGGCTGGCCCAGTGCCATTCCCACCTGAGTGCTTAATGAGCCTTGCCTGAAAAACAGAGCTCTCAGGGATCATCCCATGCTCAGGCAGAGCAAATGCAGTTTGAGAGACACTACAAGGCTACCTGCTACCCCCAAGCATCTCTCCTACCTGCTTCTTTCAGGGCTTGAAATTCCCACCAACAGGGCCAGTCATTCCACTGGGCTAAAATATCATGATTTCAGAAGATCCTCTATTACCCATATTACCCAAGAGGGATATCAGGTCATTCATACACCAGTACTTTAAAAATACATAAGTAAAGATCTCCTTAACAGACTGGTCGGCTATGACTAAACAGAGGGCTTGTGTTCAGGAGATGAAAACATTGATGAGGAAATGTATGTGTTAAGGCTGTACTAGAAATAGCAGGAGTAGGAGGGGCCGGAGACAAGAGACTTGGCCTTTAGTCATTATTAACCAGTTTTAGACCCAGGAATTTCTAGTCCCTTTATTGGACTATCCTAAAGACCCTATGACAATTACAATTGTCTGCCAAGCGACAATATCTAATGCTTAGTACTATCCCTAGCACACTATAAATGTTGAATAAATGCTTTATGAGGCAGCTAGATGGTGCAAGGAATAGAACACTGACTCTGAAGTCAAGAGGATCTGAGTTCAAATTCAGCCTCAGACACTTAACACCCTAGGCAAGTCAATTAACCCCAATTGCCTCCAAAAAAATTGTTCTGTCTATACCCATTTTGTAGATGGAGAAAACTGAAAAGAAGTTTCCCCTCCCCCCAAAGTCATATAGCTAGTGAGTAGCTGCAGAGGCAATGAAATTGCTTTAGAAAAGAAAGGCTGAAGTAGTAGTGATAAAAGGCAGGCGAGTATTGTGAACTCTACTAAGAATAGTGATAAGGAGATTCCAGGTGGATTTCAAAACTTCACTTGCCCATGGAAGAAAGGAAGACAGGGAGAAAAGATACAGAAATTTCTGTAGACAGGCATAAGAGAAAGGTTCAAGAAAGAGAAATTATTAATATAATTTTTAGTATAACACACAGAATGGTAGGAAAAACTAGTAGGAATTCATGTGATGTAGTAGAAAAAGCAAAGGGAAATGAAAAGATTCTATATTAAGTCCCTCTTCCCCTGTTTCTGAACTATGTGACTCCAAGGAAAATCAGCTTCTCTGAGACTCATTTTTCTTCATCTACAAAATGGGGACATTTAAATAGAGCCCTTATTAAATATTTACTATATTCCATAGACATGACATTCTTTGATCTCAAGAAGCTTATATCCCTATTAGAATAATAGGGGAAGCTGATATGTCAAGGACAACCGAAAAGAAGAGGGAAGGGATGAGATGGAAGGAGAATACAAGTGACATGAAGAGACATGATCTGAGCAGATGAGATGAGTCTGGGATAAAACTGACCATGTAAATGGCCAAAGGATAAGAACACAATTTTCAGATAAAGCCATTTATACTAGTATAAAAATGCTCCAAATCACTATTGATTAGAGAAATACAAACTAATAAACTCTGAGGTACCACTTCACACCTCTCAGATTGGTGAAGATGACAGGAAAAGATAACGATAAATGTTGCAGAGGATATGGGAAAACTGTAACACTGATGCATTGCTGGTGGAGTTGTTAACTGGTCTAACCATTCTGGAGAGCAATTTGGAAATATGCTAAAAGGACTATCAAACTGTGCAGAATCTTTTGATCCATCAGTATCACTACTGAGTTTATAACTCAAAGATATCCTAAAAGAGGGAAAAGGACACACGTGCAGAAATGTTTGTAGCAGCTCTTTTTGTGGTGGCAAGGAACTAGAAACTGGGTGGATGCTCATTAGTTGGGCAATGCTGAATCAATTATGATACCATATGAATGTTATGGAGTATTGTTGTTCTATAAGAAACCATCAGCCAGATGATTTCAGAAAAGCCTAAAAAGACTGACATGAAATAATGTTGAGTGAAGTGAGCAGAACTAAGAGAACATTGCACACAGAAACAAGAAGATTATATGATCATCCACTACAATATACTTAGCACTTCTCAGCAATGTGGTGATCCAAAACAGTTCCAATAGACTTGGGATGGAAAATAATACGTGCATCCAGAGAACAGTTCTCTTGTTGCACAGGGAGAATTGGATTCAGAAGGTAAAAAATAACCCGGGAAGAAAAACAAAAATGCAAACAGTTTACATTCATTTCCCAGTGTTATTTCTTTGGGTGTAGCTGCTTCTGTCCATCATTGATCAATTAAAACTGAGTTAGATCTTCTCTTTGTCGAAGAAATCCACTTCCATCAGAATACATTCTCATACAATATTGTTGTTGACATATATAATGATCCCCTGGTTCTGCTCATTTCACTCAGCATCAGTTCATGTAAGTCTCTCCAAGCCTCTCTGTATTCATTCTGCTGGTCATTTCTTACAGAACAATAATATTCCATAAGATTCATATACCACAATTTACCCAACCATTCTCCAATTGATGGGCATCCATTCATTTTCCAGTTTCTAACCACTACAAACAGGGCTGCCACAAACATTTTGGCACATACAGGTCCCTTTCCCTTCTTTAGTATCTCTTTGGGGTATAAGCCCAGTAGTAGCACTGCTGGATCAAAGGGTATGCACAGTTTGATAACTTTTTGGGCATAGTTCCAAATTGATCTCCAGAATGGTTGGATTCGTTCACAACTCCACCAACAATGCATCAGTGTTCCATTTTTCCCCCATCCCCTCCAACATTCATCATTATTTTTTCCTGTCATTCTAGCCAAATTGACAGGTGTGTAGTGGTATCTCAGAATTGTATCTCAGATTATTTTCTATCTATTCTGTATACAATCTGTGTATATATATATATATATATATATATATATATGCATTTTATCTCCTCATTCTTTATCTCCTCATTAGAATGTAAGCTCCCTTAGAGCAAGGACTATTTTTGCTTTTCTTATTATTTCTAGTATTTGGCACAATTTCTAGTATATACTAAGTATTTAATATATTCCTGTCATATAATTTTCATAATTGTACCTGCTGTGATTATTTGTGTATCCTACTAAACTGTATGTCTCCAGTAGTCAGAGCTATGTTTTATTTCATCTTTGTATCTTCAACACCCAGGGCAGTGTTTTATATTCAATAAGTGTTTAATGTAAGCTAGTTGAATTTATTTGCTAAATAGACAAGTAGAGAGAAACCGTTCATGTGCATTGTGACCTAGCCTGGATAGGAATAGAGTTAGCTCCAATTGTGCATGACTGAGGAGTAACTAGGAAAGAGTACCAGAGTCTGAAGTCGGAAAGATTCCTCTTCCTGAGTTCAAGTCTCACTGGCTGTGTCATCCTGTTTGCCTCAGTTCCTCATCTATAAAATGAGCTAGAGAAAGAAGTGGCAAACCGTTCCAGTCTTTTTGCTAATAAAATTCCCAAGTGGGTCACAAGGAGTCAGACATGACTGAAAAAGAACCGAACAGGTGATTACTATTAGTATATAAACTTGTCCACTTTGGGTTAGCACTAACCCAAAAGTTGGTGGGGTTGTGAAGCCTAAACTTCCATCCATATATTTGCTAGTGGAAGAGGGCAAGAGGGAAAGGGAGGGAACTTTAGCTACTAGATTTTTCTACTACCTCTCTCATGACTTTATATTAGCCTTACACTTGGTTTATATTTTGTCCCCCTCACTAAACTGAGGGCTTCTTGAGAACAGACACTGTCTTTTGCCTTTCTTTAATTCCTCAGTGCTTACCATGGTGCCTGGCACACAGTAGCACTTCAAGGCTGGTTGACTAACTCCTTCCCATGCCCAGAATATACGGCTTTCTCATCTCCATGTTTTAGAATTCTCAATTTCCTTTAAGATTCTTTCAACTACCCCCCCTTTTTTATGAGGCCTTTCCTGATCATCCCAGATGCAAGTGCTATCTCTCCCAGGGTTATTTTGTATGTACTTATACATATTTCTGTTGTCTCCTTTATTAGAATGTAAACTTTTTGAGGGTAGACATTGTCTTATCTCTTTGACCCAGATTCTACTCTTTTGCCTGATACAATCAGTTGATTAATTAACCAGTTTGATAGGAGTTAAAAGAAAGAATTGAAAGAAATGCATTTATTTCCTTTTTTTCTTAAAACAAATGTTTATTTTAAGCTAGCATTTATATAGCACCTACTGTGTTCCAGGTATTTTTAATAGTATTTTATTTTCCCAAATACATGCAAAGATAGTTTTCGGTGTTCACCTTTAATGGTTCTCTTCTTTTTTCTATCACTTATTACTTACATGAGCCTAAACTTATTTAATATCATTGAAACTCAGCTTTCTTTCTTTGTAAAATGAAGGGGCTGTACTGCATGATCCAGGTTGAAGCTTTTTTAATTTTAAATCTATGATGATTCATATCAGCATAGATGAGCTATGGTGGTTGAGCTGTGAGTCTGCCCTCCCCCTTCTAGCTGGTACTTCTCAATAGTCAGCATGGGGTCTCTGTCTCCCTTTGAGGAAGAAGAGAAAATTAGATTGCTTTTCCATCACTGATCCTCTTGGGATCTCTAGAGATCTCCAGTGATTCTGTACCTAATGGAATAACAGCTTTAGCTTTGGCGTTTCCTCTTGGAATAGCTTTGGTCCCATTGTCCCTCTAGTGATCAGAATCATCCAATCAGCTGCAAGCCATGCAGACGGAAGTAACTAAGCAGGGCTTTGTGCTGAGAAATTTAACTTCTAGCACCTGAGCTAAGGAGTTCAGTGGGAGTTTCTTTCCTGCCCAGTTAAAATGACAAATTGGTACATGAGCGCTTAATGAAAGATGCTGGAAACGTCCTCGAAGATCAGAAAAATCGCCTCTTAGAGCTGACAGGCAGGCCATCTGCATTCCCACATTCCTATTAATTCCTTAACAATAAACGACAGGAGAGCCTAGAGGGTTAACAGCTTAATTTAATCTCGGAGATTTCTTCCAGGGGCCATGCAGCATCAAGAATTAGAAAGGCATTTATATGCACACCCAATTTTTTTCTTCTAAATTGCAGGATGAGTCTTAAGAATCAGTCATATACTCCCTGCCTAAGTGTCACCATGTTGCCCCCTTAGGACTGACAGCAATCCTCAAGTTGACAGTCTCCCCACAGCAGGGAAAAATGACATCATATCCACCAACCATCTCCTCTCTCAATTTCCCCTTATCACATAACTAAAACCAGGGCCCTTCTGTCCTCTCTTTATCATATAACTCAACAGACTGTGTCATTAGGTCTTTAAGTGGAATCCCTGACTTAGAGGCAGAAATGACCTTTTAAAATACTTTAAAATTTAAATTTAAAAAATATTCTTAAAACTATTACTTTTTCTACTAACATATAAAAACAATTTTTAATTTTTTTTTTTTTTAGGGTAAGGCAATTGTGGTTAAGTGACTTATCCAGGCTGTGTCAAGTATCTGGATTTGAACTCAGCTTCTCCTGACTCCAGGACTAGTATTCTATCCACTGTGATCTCTAGCTGTCCCCATCATACATATCCAATCACATAAAACATTTTCATATTAGCCATGTTATCAAAGAAAAGAGAGAGGGAAGAAGTAGTCCCAGGATGAACCTACTACTAGGAGTGGGATTGAGCAAAGGAAAAGATGGGATGGCAATACACCTTTTTAGGTACTATGAGTATCCTTTAAATTTCCTATTTTGGTGACCTTGCCCTGATTAAAACTCTGCCTCCCCTCACCCAAGACAAGCATTGTCTCCTAAAATTGTCATATTATTCATATACCCTCTTATAGAATTTTAGAACTGGAAAGGACCTTAATAGATCACCTTTATGTTGAACTGGATGGTTTATCCAGCATTTTTCTCATAATAGTCATAGTTATCTTGTCTAGGATTATTTTGTGCAAAACTGAGCTACTTTTGTTATCCCAGAAAACATGGAAGAGGTAAAGTTCCTGTCTGAATGGAGCTTGAGGAAAAGGAGTTTCCTTCATTTCTTTCCTTGTTGGGAATTTTAGTAAATCAGACAGAGGACTAGGTGGCAATGGAAACCATCTTGGAAATCTACTTCATGGTATCTTGAAATCAACTAGTAGATAAAGGTCTATATCTATAAAATGAGTAGTTTGGCCTAAATGGCTCCTAAGATTAATCCAACTTCTAGATATATGATTATATGATTTCCATGACTCCTGTGGCATATATATAGTCATAGAAATCATATATATACTGAAACTTTCTGACTAGAATAGATAGATGAATAGATGGATGGGTATGTGGATGTATGGATAGACAGAGAATTAATTAATAATTATGATAGGCATGTGCTAGGTTAAACTAGGACAACACATATGGGGATGCTACTGAAAAGGAGTAAGTTGAGGCAGGGACATGATGAAGTGGAGGTCTGAACTATGGAAATACAAAGCAAACACTTACCTATTGGAGCTGGAGGACCCAGGACAAAGTCTAAGGTTGTTGGGGAAAGGACTTGGGGGAGCATAATGAAGATGATAACCACAGGTTGGTTGCTTTATTTTTTGTCTTTCATTCTCAAAGAGGACCATGACATTAGGAAGGGGATAGCATGACATGCAAGTGAATTAGATTTAAGTGAGGGAGGATTATGCAAGATCACTTGCCTCACCTTACCCTCCAGAGTCATCTGAGTCCAATGGCCAGATATAGATCAGGACCACTGGAGATGACCCTGGATAAAATGGGAAACTGGATTTTTAAAGCTAAGGTCTACAGAATAAACAGCATGGAGAGGAATGGAAGAATGCTCTTTTTATTCTGCTATTTTACTTCCCTTAAGTTAAGGCACTAAAGGCCTTAAAGTAGAAGTTTATAAAGCCATTATCAATCACTATCATTTTATTTGGAATTGTTTTTTTCAGATTAGCTAATTTAACAACACATTTGGAAGGTAAATGAAAGGAATGAAAAAGGTAAATTTTCATGACACGATGAGTATCAAGAAAGATACAGAAAATTAGCTCTTGTTCAGAGTGATGATATTATAGAAGTCCCTAGTCACCAGGAAACAGAGTAAGGGATTGGCAAGGAGGTGAGATCCAAAGGGAGGAGATAATACAAAAAAGGACAAGAAAGAAGATAATCTTTGACTTCCATGCAATTTTACCTAAAAAGAATCTTTCTGCCTTAGTTTCCTTAACTGTTATGTAAGGCAGCTGCCTAATCTTGAATCTGATTTGATTTTATTATAAACTTAACAAGCATGAAATAAAATGAGCATTTTCATATACAGAGTAGAGTGTAAAAAGATTGTACATAAATGGCATATCTCTATTATGTACAGCTTGCATTTAAGTGCATAATAAATTTGACATGTAGCTTTTAAAATGCCCTGGCTGTCTGTTTCCTTATGGCCATCCTTCTGTTTCATTCTGGGCATTTAAAAAAAGATGGCTCAGTGACTGACCCTCATTTCTTTTTCTTTTTGGGGGGGCATGGGTATTCCAATAGCTACTCTACCTTACATCTCCCTCCCCCCAAATTGAAGAAAACCCTTCCAAAGTCTTTGTAAGTATGCATAGTCAAACAACCCCAAATTTTCACATTTTCCTCTTGTAAAAGTATATGTCTCAAACTGTACCAAGTTCATCATCCGGTGGGTCACATGTTTCATTAACAGTTCTCTGAAATTGTGGTAGGTCTCAAAATAAACCGAAATTGTTAAGTCTTGAAAAATTGCTTATGTTGCTATTGTCATTTCAAAAATTGCAGTCTTGGTTCTACTCATTTTACTTTGCATCATCAGTTCATATAGGTTTTTCCAAGCTTCTCTGTCTTATCAGTTCTTATGGGGCATTTTTATTCCATTAAGTTCATAAGTCAGATTTGTTCAACTATTTCCCTAGTGGACGGTCAAATACCTTAGTTTCCAGTTCTTTCCCACCATAAATAGAGCTGCTTTCAGTATTTTTGCCCTTTCTTTTTAATTTGATCTGTTTGAGATATAGCCCTAATAATCATCTTGTGAAAGTCAAGTGAAGGAATGTGATTCGATGAAAATAGTTCCAAATATGGCCTCAGAGGACATGGGTTTGAAACCCAGCTTTGCAAATTGCTATCTACGTGACTTTTAACAAAATTATTTTTACTTTTCTTGCCTCAGTTTCCACATCTATAAAAATGAGGGGGCCGGACTAGGTAATTTCTGAGGTGGTTTCTAGTTCTAAATTCTGTGATTTTTATCAGGCCCAATACCCTAGGCTGGATCTTACATAAGGTGACATTTAATCATTGGTAGCAGAGCTGAGAACAGAACCCCAGGTATTCTTACTCCTGAGTCATTTATCTGTAGGAATTATGAGAAGGGCATGGACTGGAATGCCTCTAGGAAAAAATTGAAAGCAAGTAAAAATTGAGATTTGTCCTAATGATTTCAATCACCTACTCACTGCCATGTACCTTGGCCCAACTATGGTTTCATATAATCTCCATAGTGCTCCTTATTCCAGGTGCCCAGTGACTTCATATTATAATTCTAGCTATTCTCAAGTCCTTCATTTATGATAACACAGAGAACTGATAACAGTTTGAATGTATTATTTTTCCTATGTGGGTTTGTACTATAACTGAGATCTAAGCTTCAGTTAAAGGGATAAAACTCCAGAAAAAAATTTTAATCATGAATAAATTTGAGTGGATGTGAGAGGATTTGGGGGGTATATTGGCTTTCTGGTGCTTTTGAAATAATATGTAAATGATATTGTCTATTCCACCTATGTCTAAAGCTTGCCTTGAAGTCAGGGCATGGAAGAGACACTTAGTGCTTGACTGGACATGAGCCTATACCTTCCCCTGAAATCCCAGCTTGTTACTGTGGGAATAACTTCCTTGACATTCAGACAGATTGTCCCATGGTAGTCTTTTTGGTACAGAAGTGTGCCTTCTGAAGTCGAGGAAGGGAAATTGTTTCTTTAATTAGCTCATTCAAATTACTCTGCCATTTATTCTTCCACAGAAAGGAAGGTTTACTTCCATGATAGGTTTCTGACATTCCATCCTCTGGTCCTTAGATCAATGTTACTTTATTAATTCATAGCTTTCATAAAGTCCATTTTCACTTTAAATCCTAGGGATCTGTAAACAGCATTTAAAGACAAATTGAAATGTCTTCTAGTTGATAATGGATTTCATTCATATTAGCCAGAGGACACAATTTACCTTCTTGTCTAGGGTGACTGTGTTTTGTTTGTCATGGAATCAGAAATAAAAATACATTATTTATAATTGTGTAACTGTCACATTGGATATCAATACACTTGCTTTTAAATGCCAATAATAGATTGTTTCTACCAAGTAGGCTCTCACATGACTGGAATGCCTAGCTTCTTCACTGGTTGTTTTGCTATAATTTTATAAATTTTTAGCTTTTACAAAGGAATATTTATTTCAAAGGTAGAGCAAGAATAAATATACAAATATTTGTTTCAATACCTGGTGAGGGACATATTATTATTGTTATTATTCACCGGTGTCTGATCCTTCATGACCCTGATTAGAGGTTTTCTTGGTAAAGAGATGAGTAGTTTGCTATTTCTTCCCCCAGTTTATTTTACATATGAGGAAACAGAGGTAAAGAGATTTAAGTGACTTGCCCAAGGTCACAGAGATAGGAAGTATTCGGGTTCAAATTCTGATTTAAGAAGAAGAATCTTCCTGACTGCAGGCCAGGCACAGAATCTATTGTTCCACCTGGTATGGAAGGGGGAGAGAAATTAGGTTCACAGCTTAATTTGGTTCCTATATAACACAGTTCCATAAGTTCCAAATTTAAAGTCCCCCTGGATTTGCATCCCAGCACCTGTTTTCTCAGGGTTTCTCTACTAGGCTGGCAGCAACATCTAGCCTTAGAATCCTAGATGAAGTTTCAAAGTCTGGGGATTCTGAGGACAGAATTGAAAGACACCTAAACCTTTTTCAGTGTCACAAGGCTTAAGGGAAGGAACTTAGCTTAGGGCACGGAGGCTCATGCTATGAATGAATAAGACATTCACTTGGGATGCCACAGGAAAAGAGAGGATCCTGTATTTTTTTTTTTTTGAGAAAATTGGAGTTAATTGACTTGCCCAAGGCAAACAATTAGTAAGTGTTTGAGGCTGAATTTGAACTCAGGTCCTTTTATTCTATCAATTGTGCCACCCTGAGAACTGTTTTTAAACATCGAATTAATCCTGGAGCTTGAACTTCCAGCCAATTTATTCTCTCACAAAGAAACCACATTGGTCACATGAAATAAACATTCATAGGGTTTTAATGTAAAAAGGATAGGAGAGCAAATCAAAGTCTCCAAATTAGGCACCCACAGACTTAGCATCCCTGCCACATGGCTGTTCCCTTCAAATGTCTCCTGGGAGTGCAAGTAAATGTTTCTCATTTGATTCCTCTTGGTTTCTCAGCCTTGCAGGGCAAAGAAGATACAGCCATCACTATGACCTAAGGGTTTTAGGTCAGCATCAGTTTCCCTGTGAGATTATCCTGATGTTGTCTTACTACAGCAATAAATCTCAGCATACCTGGCACTTTGGCCATGCTCAGAATGAAGAGTTTGAAAATTGACACTTTGAAAAGCATTCAATGAATATTTGTTAAATAATAACCAAATAATGAGTGGCTTGTATCTTCATATTTGTACAAATACAATGCCGTAGAGGAATCCTGTGGAAGGCTGCACGAGATGGGTGGATTTTAATGTGTTAGCCTTTTAGAGTCCTTTAAATCACATGAGGAGGCATAGAACTGTCTTTCTCTTCCATATCAAACCCAGTAAGTATAGGCACCAATGTTTTCAAGATTCAGAATTCATAGGTACATGCAGACCAGTTCTGAGGAAATGTTACCTTTCCACCCTTCCTATAAAAATCAATCAATAAGCATTTATTAAGTACCTATTATATGCCAGGCACTGTGGCAGGTTCTGGACAATACAATTGCAAAAAATAAAACAATCTCTATTCACTGTGAACTTATTTTTTTAATGAGGAAAGCAGTTCCACATAAAAATATACATAGCATAAACCAAAAATGAATAAAAACAAATATATGCATAGTACCTAAATACAAGGTAGTTTGGGAGTCAGATCTTTTCATCATTCTTCCTCTTATTTTCTGCAGCTTAAGCTCTGCGAGAATTTTTAGCTGGAGTCTGTAAGTACTGAGTTCAAATCTAGTCTTAAATATTTAGTGTGTGATTTTAGGCATAATTATAGAAATAGGGACTAGACCTGTGATTTCATTGTTTTTTACAGATGAAGAAAATGAGACTGAAAAATGTATCTCTGTCTAGATTCAAAAAAACTCAGTCCTTCTTGATTCCAGATAAAGCACTCAATCCACTATGCTAAGCTTTCTCAGATAAATTTTTTACTTTCTTATCTTTTTATATACAAAATGAAATTTGAGTTCCTGAGAAATTTTGTTGGACAGGATTCTCAATATAGATCTAAGTTCAGTGTAAAATCTAAACACTTGATGGAGAATGACAGTAATAACACTATTTGATGAAATTTGTTCATTTTTGTCTCCCCCACTCAAGTTCTGTCTCCTAAAGGTCCCACAGGTAAGCAAGTGGCAGAGGTGAAATTTGAATTCAGATCCTAAGATTCCCAAGCTAGCAGATCCTAAGATTCCCAAGCTAGTGTTCTTTTAACCATATCATATTGCCTTCCTTTACTGCATTCATACATTCAACAAGCATTGAGAAGGATCCTGTAGGGTGCCAGATGTTGTACTAAATATTGGGACAACCAAGACAGAAATGAAACAATCCTTGGCTTCAATGAGTTTATATTCTTTAGGATAGGAAAAAGGGAAGACACATATAAAGTAAATGCAAAGTAATTTCAGAAGTTGGGAGGTAATAACAACTGAAAGGGGGTAGGAAGGACTACTATAGGCTTCCTATATGAGTTAGAATTTGTGCAGAGTTTTGAAGGAAGCTATAGATTTCATGAATCTCAAATGAGGGAGAGCATTCCTAGTGTAGGAGGCCTCCAATGTAAAGGCATGGATATAAGAAAGAGAAGGAGGGTAATGCACAGTAGTCCTAGGCTGAAGTTGGTCAGTATGGGCCTTTAATCCCAAAACAAGACAATGTTTTTTATCCTAGAGATTGCCATGGAGCTTTCTGAACAAGGAGAATTATGTGGTCTAATACTAATTTGTCAGTGATGCAGAGGATGAATTGGAGAGGGGAGAAGCTGGAGACCAGGAGAACAATTAGGAAGGAGCCAGCCAGGTAGGAGGAGAACCAAGAGAAAAGAAAGATATTCAGAAAGGAGAAATAATGGTCAGCAGCATTGAAAATTACAGAGCCAGAAGAATGAGGATTGAAATTTAAAAGGTCATTACGCTTGAATGAATGATGAAAATATGAACCAGGATGGTGGCTATGGAAGTGACTGTTGGGGAGGATGTGAACAAACTGCATTATAGAGAATCTGTATATAGAATTAGCAAGACTTATAAACTGATTTTATGTGGGGAGTGAGGAAGAGATGAGGATGGTTCCCAAGTTGCAAATACCCAAGTGGTATAACTTAAAAGAAGTAAGTGAGAAAGAGAAAGGGGTAGGGGAAGGGATAACAATAATAGACTTTTTTTGGCACCACATTTTATATATATTATCACATTTAATTCAATAATATTATGAGGTAGATACTATTATTATCACCTTCATTTTACAAATAAGAAAACTGAAGTAGAGAGAAGTGTTTAATGTGAGTTGAGATCTGTCTTTCTGATTCTAATTCCAGTGTTCTATCTAAAATTCTGTTTTAGATATGTAGAGTTGAACCATTCTGGAGAGCAATTTGGAACTATACTCAAAAAGTTATCAAACTGTGCATACTTTTTGATCCAGCAGTGTTTCTACTGGGCTTATACCCCAAAGACATACTAAAGAAGGGAAAAGGACCTGTATGTGCCAAAATGTTTGTGGCAGCCCTTTTCGTAGTGGCTAGAAATTGGAAATTGAAGGGATGCCCACTAATTGGAGAATGGCCTAATAATTATGGTTTATGAATGTTATGTAATATTATTGTTCTATAAGAAATGACCAGCAGGGTGAATACAGAGAGGCTTGGAGAGACTTACATGAACTGATGCTAAGTGAAATGAGCAGAACCAGGAGATCATTATATACTTCAACAACAATACTACAGGATGATCAATTCTGATGGACGTGGCTCTCTTCAACAATGAGAGGATCTAAATCAGTTCCAATTGATCTATAATGAACAGAACCAGCTACTCCTAGAGAAAGAACACTGTGAAGTGAGTATGAACCACAACATAACATTTCCACTCTTTCTGTTATTGTTTGCTTGCATTTTTGTTTTTTCTTCTCAGTTATTTTTACCTTCTTTCTAAATCCGATCTTTCTTGTGCAACAAGATAACTGTATAAATATGTATACAAATGTTGTATTTAACATTAACATATTTAACATGTATGGGACTACCTGCCATCTAGTTGAGGGAATGGAGGGAAGAAGGGGAAAAGTTGAAACAGAAATTTTTGCAAGGGTCAGTGTTGAAAAATTACCCATGCATATGTTTTGTATATAAAAAGCTATGATAAAAAATAAAAAGAAGATATGTGGAGTTGAATATTTTATTTAAATTTAGTTGAGTTTAAAGTTATGTTCCTAAATCTCTAACTGGTTATTGGATATCTCCAAATGGATGTCCCTTTTAAGGGCACTAGAATTCAGAAAAGAGATGGTGGCTATTTGAAATTACCTAGTTGCCCAATGTTCTTCTAATTCTGTCTTCTCCTTCCTCAAGCACATCTCTATCCAAATGTCTTTAATTCATGCTCCTAAACAGATTTCATTTTTGTTTTCAACAATTTATTTCAACAATTAGCTTTCTTCTTAAAAATCTTATTTTTATTAGTATCTTTTGCTTCATTTAATTTTTAAAACTTTCAATTGTATCTTATTTTTCCAAATACATATGAAGATAATTCTCAACATTCATTTTTGTAGACTTTTGTGTTCCAAATTTTTCTCCCTCTCTGAGACAGCAAGTAATCTGATAGGTTAAATATGTACAATTTTTTTCAAATGTATGCCCATATTTGTCATGTTGTGCAATAAAAATCAGACCAAAAGGTGAAAAAAGAAAAAAAAAACAAACCAAAAAAGGTGAAAATACTTATACTTTGATCTATATTCAGTCTCCATAGTTTTCTCTCTGGATATATTACCTTCATTTCAAGCTACATTCCTTTCCCCGTCCCAGACACTTTGAACTATAGAAAAGTGTAAAAAAAGAAATGAAAAATGTTCAGCAAAACTAATGAAGATTTCAACCATATTTAGCAGTATAAGCAATAGTCTGCTTTCACATCCCTCATCTTGGTAATGAGAGAATGGGAGTACATTTTCTTAACTTGTCTCTTTAATTAAGCTAGGACATTAATAATTATATAGTATACAGTTTAGTTGTTTTGGTTTTATACTTACAAGGCTATATTGATTGTGTATATTTTTTTTCCTGGTTTTACTTACTTAACGCTATCTTAATTTATGGTTTTCCCCATGTTGCTGTTCAGTAGCTTTTTCAGTCTTTGTGACTCCATTTAGGGTTTTTCCTGCAAAGATACTGGAATGATTTGCCATTTACTTTCCCATTTCATTTCACAGATGATGAAACAGAGAAAAACAGATTTAAGTGACCTATCCAGGATCACACAGCTAGTATCTGATCTTCCTAACTCCAAGCCCAGTAGTCTATCCACTGTGCCTACTTGTTCTAATTCTTCTCTGAATTGTTTCAATAGTAATCGCTATTCACATTACACTCATAGACAATAATTTAGCTATTTTGCAACAAATAAGCATCTACTTTTTCTGTTTTTTTGTTACTATAAAAAAGATCTATTTTAAGAATATATATATATATATATATATATATATATATATATATATATATATATATATATATATATATATGACTTTTCTTTCTGTCTTTGACCTCCTGGATTACTTGTTTATCTATGGGAACTCAGAATTAAATTTGGGGTGGAGACATTTTAATCACTATTGTTTTGAGCATAATTCCAAATTGCTGGACAGCTATGTCACCAGTGTATTAGTGTGCTTGTTCTTCTTCTAACATTGAGTTGTTCTATCCTTTTTCATATTTCCCAATGTGTTAGATATGAAGTGAAACTTTAAAGTTATTTTTGATTTGTATTTCTCTTATTAATAGTGGTCTGAAGAGATTTTTCATATGGTTGTTAATAGTCTTAATTCTTCTTTTGAGAATTATTTGTTCATATAATTTGACCATTTTTTTTTTCATCAGGGAATCTTGGTTTTCTGTTGTATAGTCACTTAAATCATGTTTAACTCTTTGAAACTCCATTTGAGGTTTTCTTGGCAAAGATACTGGAGTGGTATACCATTTACTTCTCAAGCTCATTTTACAGATGAGGAAACTGTGGCAAACAGGGTTAAGTGACTTGCCTAGAGCCACACAGCTAGTAAGTGGCTGAAGCTTTGAACTTAGGAAAATGAGTCTTTTTGACTCATTTTCCTGGTATTGGTTCTGGCCTGGTACCCTATGCACTGTACCACCTTGTGCTAATTCCTTTTATGTTTTGAATATCAGATTCTTGTAGGAGATATTTAATAATAAGTTTTTTATCTTAATCAAGACTCTCCTTCTTTATCCTAGTTCTGCTTGTTTTAGTCTCAAAAAAGCTTTTCAAAGTCATTTAACTAAAATTATCTATCTTATATTTTGTGATCTACTCTCATGATCCCATGTTTGGTTAAGAAGTAACTGCTATGATGAAAAGTATCCAATATGGATCTCATTTAATTTTTTATGATATCAATTATGTATTTAGGTCATGTATCCATTTTCAGCTTATTATGGTATATGGTAAAAAAATTTGTTTTTTTATTGGGCTATGTCTTCTTATTGTTAACTTTTATTCTAAGACTAATTGTGGCATTATTACTTTTTTATTTTCAAAAAAGCCACACAATTCTGATGTGTTAAGAACCCTGAAAGAGCACATCCAAAATTGACCAATTGTCAGAGTTAGAGAAGTGATAAAACATTTTAATCTTCTAATAGTCTGACCCGTCAGCTGACATTTGTTAGGACACAAGCATAACCCACAGAAACAATACTCACAGAGATAACAAAAGCTTCCTGGACTAGGGAGTGCTCCAGAATCTTTTCTGAACTGCTTACTATTGGAATCAATGCTGCTGGTAGGGAGGGGACAGTCCCTTTCTGGAATTAGAGCTGCTTCTGTGGGGCTCCCTGGCAGTGGTAGAGGCTGTCTGATAGAACAGCTCAATTGTGTTAGCTGAAACAAAACATCACTCTCCTTTGAAAAGGAAGGGGGCATCAAGGTGTGCCCCCAATATAAGAGATGGCAAAAGTCTCAGGAGGAAACATGATGTATTAGAAAGAATGTCAGAGACAGAGCCAGATTCTAGTGTGTACTGGCATGCTAGGTGTACTACTTACTTCTCCAATTTCCCAAACATTTATCCCATACCATCCATGTAACCGTGGGTAAAACACTAAACTTCTCTGGATGTCAGTAAAATGTGAAATGGGGTGGGGGGAGTCTAGATTAAATCATCTTTAAGGTCCCTTTCAGTTCTAAGCCTTATGATCCGAGGAAGGACAAATCACAATCTCTGGGACTCAGTTTGCTCATCTGTAAAAATGGGAGGGTTGGGCTAAATCAGAGATTCTTAACATGTTTGTGTGCGTCATGGATCCCATTGTTAGTGTAAGGAACTTTTTCCTCACACTATGTGAGTATGAACTCACATAAGTATGAACTTCTTCCCCAGAATAATGTCGTTTTAATGCATAAAGTAAAATGCAAACAAGGTTACAAAGGGAACCACTGTTAAGGAAATAAACATAAATGTTTATGTGGGCATGTATGTACATGTGGATAGACATATACATCTGTGCATATATGTGTATGTGTGTATACATACCCATACATACACATACCCATATATTGGGATGAAGTGATCTGCCCAGGATCACACAGCTAGTAAGCATCTGAGGCCATATTTGAACTCAGGACTTCCTGACTCCAGGTTCAGTGCTCTATCCATGGCAATACCAGCTGCCTTTGAAAGTTTTCATTGTGTCCACTGAGCTCAGGACCCTCCATCAGATGCTCAAGTACCCAACCTGGGATCGTATGAAACAGCTCTACCCTCTACCATACCTTCCTTTATATTTCATCTACATGTCTCCATGCAGCAGAAGTTATTGAGCAAATTAGGACTAAAACCAGGATGTAGTTTACCCCTCTTGTGATAGGGACTAAGGACTCCATCCAAGGCTCACCTTGAGTACTTAACTCCCTCATAAGCCCTTCCCTGATCCCTCAAATTATCATGACTTTCCCACCAACAAAATTACTTTTTGACTTTGAATATATTCATATTTACTTCTCTGTGTACAGTTTCCTCCCAATAGAAGATAAGCTCTTTGAAGACAGGAACTATTTACAATTTTGTCTTTGTAATCCTAGCACTTGACAAAGTGTCTACTAGCAGATGCTTAACTTGTTGAATTGGATTAAGGATTAATTCTTTCTTTTAGGCTTTCTTTCAGGCCCACTACAGTTTGGGACAGCTTCTTTTCCTCAGTTCTCTCTGAACCACACATTATATCAGCAAGGCCCAGAGAGCTTTACTTGGTGACCTTTCCAGATGTAGAATCCCAAGAGGAGAAGGGAAAAGCAAGGTGGAGGAGGTTTAGGAAAGAGAATCAGCTCTGAAGCGGTTAATTTTACTGGCTCTTAAATTGATAAGCGGTGGGACGTCAGTCTGAAATGAACTCGCCTTGTTCGCTGGGGTTCGAAGACAGCGGAACTCAATCAGCAGTGGGCCACACGGTTCAAGGCTGCAATTCATCCCGCCGTGCCTCTGAAAAATGGGAGGTGACAGTTCATTTTGCCAGTGACAGTCTGTCGGTCTCGCTGGCTGCTTCTCCTGTCGATTGCGTGGCTGAGGTGAAGTGTGAGCTCTGAGACACCCTTGTTTGGTATTCCACTCAGCTGAACAGGATGATCCCAGGATCAAAGGTGTGAAAAATCTTACCCCTTTCCCACCCCCACCTCCCTATCAGTCCCTCTTTCCTTTTTAGAGGCACCACAATGCTTGTGAGATTCTGGGATCTTTTATCTTCCCCCTACTTCTAACCTTCCCTTCTGGTGGATTCTATTTCTGAGGTCGAGGCTTGGACAGAGATCCCCATTTAATTAGGCTGCATTCCAGAGCTGACCTGTTCTGGAGGACTCCTTCTGAATTGAAGGGACCCAGAAGGAACATTGAGAGACTCCAGATATAGTGATGTCTGCCTGTTGGCCACCTTTGGAGCCCTTCCAATTGTCCTCCAACAGCTTCCAAATCACAGGAATCTTCGCCCAAGGGAAGACAGAGCAGGAGGGGGAAATATTTTTGGATGAATGTTTCTGGATTGCTATCCTATCTTCCCTATTGACAAAGTACCCAATTTTCTTCTTCCCTTCCTTCCTCTTTCCTTCTCTCCCTCCTCCCTTCCCTCTCTTCCTTCCTTCTTCCTACCTTCCTTCCTTACCTCCCTCCTTCCCTCCCAACATAGTTTTACTCATCATACAGCCTTAAATAATTGTATTTCCTTTTAGAAGTCAGCATCCAGGGATCTGGTAAATATGTCCTCAGATGATCAAGTCCCATAGGATAGTAGCTGGGCTATCGAAGGCAAAAAGCATAATGAGATAGACCAAGTTTATTTCTAGTTGCACTTTATGTTCCCCCTTGATTTCCAACTTTCTTTCCTAGTCTAGATCTAGCATTCTCATGAGAAGTCTGATTACTTCAGAAACATTAAATATGAATCAGTCCCATTCCAGGCCTTCCTTCTTTGTGCTTTAGTCCTTTCCTGCTTTCCTTCTCCTTAGAACATTCCTGACTGTGTTCATCATGGATTCTGTTAAATTAAACCAAATAAAATGATAGATAATAGGTACCAAGATATTACAGGATCATATGATCATAGATTTAAAGCTGGGAGGGAACTTGGGATCATCAAATCCAACTTCCTTCCCCTTTATTAGGAAAGGAAAATTAAGCATACAGTAGTTAAATGAATTACCCAGAGTCCCACAACTAAGCATCTGAAGTGGGATTTGAATCTAGGGATTTGAATCATGAGTCCAAGTCTAGTATCCTATCCAATAAATCAGGCTGCCTACCCTCCCAGGTAACATGTTTCTTCAGGTATGTTTGGAAAATAATGTCTTAACTCAAAAAGGTAATGACCTTGTTTTCCCCATAGTGGAAAGAATTTAGATATGATGGTGGCCTGTGGGAAAAATGTCTGGGTTTGAACTTTTTAGAAGTGGTACAATCCCATCATAAGGGCTAGTCTAGTTTGCCTATATTTAGGATTGACATTGGCAGAAAGCCAGTTTGTATCTATTGATCATAGCTTCTAACATTATGTACACTCAGTTAATCATAAACTATAATGCACACAGAGCCTCAGCCTATCCTTTGGGTTTTCCTTTGTTTATGAACATCATATCACTAATCTAGATTATCCTTCAATGATGAAGATGAGTTGACATGAACCATCAAGCACTTTACACAAACTAGCATAGAATACCAGGCCTGGAATCAAGAAAACTCATCTTCCTGAGTTCAAATCTAGCCTCAGACACTTCCTAGCTGTGTGACTCTGGGCAAATCATGTAAGCCTATTTGTCTCAGTTTCTCCATGGTAGAAAAAAAAAGATGGCAAACTACTATTTACCTTATTAATTATTAAATTTTATATTATATTATTTATTATGTATGTACATTATATATAATTATAAATTATTATTTACCTTAAGCAAGTCACTTAAGTTTGTTTGCCTTAGTTTCGTCATCTGTAAAATGAACTGGAGAAGGAAACCACTCCGTTATCTTTGCCAAGAAAACCCCAAATGGAGTCACAAAGAGTTGGACACAATTTAATAACAAAGTTTCATGAGGACAGGAACTATATCTTTTTAGACTTGTAGATCTAGAGCCAGAAAGGTTCTTAAATAACATTGTGTCCAATATCTGTATTTTACAATTGAAGGAAATGTGCCTCAGAAAAATTAGGTGATATTTCCAAAGTTATATAGATATTAAGTGGCAGAATCAGGATTGGAACATCCAGAATCTCTTATTCCAAGGTCAGCATTCTTTGCTGCTTTTAATTCATATCATAGTGCCTTAATATAATATATAATATAATGAATATAGTATGTGCTCAAAACTATTAAATGAATGAATGAATCTACCTCAGTTTTCTAGTCCCCACTTCTAATTAAAGGGATGTATTTGTAGGAGAACTGTAGGATTATGAATATAATTAAATCTTTAATCTGGCTGTATTAGTCCTGTGCACTAAACAACCAAAAGCCCCTGCTTTAGAGCCCAAGAAAATCACAACCAATTTCTTCAAAGTCTTCACTTGACCTGTCAACACTGGGCTGGGGTTCATTATACTTCCTGAAATTTAAATACATGTTTTTTCAGCCTGAGTTTGGTCCCATTATAGGATTGGGGTCAAAGGCAGGCTGAAGAAAACTATGTTACAGTTGTAATATCATACATACAACTATCACAGCGATTCAACATGATGATAGACTACCAAGGAATTCTGTGAATGTCTTCCTCTTCTGAGGAAGCTCTTAGATTATCAGAGCTAGAAAGTACTTAAGGGACTCTTGGGTCCGCTCCTTTACTTTCCCTAAGGAAGCCTGGAGACTAGAACTGACTTTTTAAAAAGAGAATAAACAATTGATTTCTACAATGATTTAGACCTTCCTAAGATGAAAGGCCAAGGGGTAACCTAAGTTTTCTCTTGTGGTTCCTTTCAGCTCCTTTATTCTTTGCTTTTATGATTTGATTGAGGATGCCGATCAATCAAACCTCTGAATAATCAAATGTATGTTACTGGTACTCTATGTGGAATCTAGGAGGGAGAGAGGAATAATAGTCTGAGAAGTAGCTTTGGGTGCAGGCTCCAGGGGAAGGTTTCTATATCTTATCCGTCTTCCAAATTTGACCCTTATGATTCCCCTGTATCACTTAGAACAGGAAATGGTGCTGCTACCATTTGTATGCACTAATCATGGTCAGAGCTGTTATTGGTAATTTTTGTACCTGAAAGAAGTACTGAAGAAACAGAATGGAACTTGTCTTAAATTTGCAGGGAAGTAGAATAAGGTGGGGAGGATCAAATCAAATCAGTAATCATTTATTAAACATTTGCTTTGTACCCCCGGAACAAAGAAAGTTTTTTTAAAAATCCCTGCTTTCAAGGAGGTTACTATCTAATGGGGATGGCAATTTTCATGTCTGTGGATTCCTCTTTTCTCCTTCCCCTCTCAGTTTCTGCAAAAGAATGGAGAGAGGCCTCTAGTGTGAGTTGGCATTTGAGTCTTAAGGATTAACTATCCAAAAACCCCACAATATTTCAGACCAAGTCATAGTGGGATATAGCACAAGAATATTTCGCTATCTGAACTTTAGTTTCTTCAACTGTGAAGTTTGGACCAGATAAGCCCTCCATATCTTTTCAGCTCTAAAACTCTATGATTTTATGTTTAAGAACTTCATAAAAAGAGGAAAATTCAAGATAATAGGAATCCTAACAGACTAGTTACCTGCACCTTTTTGGGTGGGGAGGAAAAGATCATTTTTAAATCTCAGAAACAGTTACTTAAAATTGTCAACAAATTAATTCTAGCTAGCTTTTTTCCTCCTTCAGAGTGCAATTCTGAGTCACTTAAAAGAGATGGGAGAAGATTATATGCTGGCATTATAAACCTAGGTCTATCAGGAGCACTCATGAGAACTGGACTCTTGATTTGCATGTGAAAAATATCAAAATGACCAGGAAAGTCCTTTACAGTGGTTGGAACTAAGTATGGTATGAAATATGAGCATTTGGGGAAAATCTAACATTTAGGGCTGTGCTGACCCTCTTTATGAGCTTCAGTTCTGATGAATATTACATATATATATATATATTTTTTTTTAATAAGTCACATTACTTCTCTGGCCCTCATTTTCTGCATCTATAAAATGAGAGGTTTGGACTATTCACCTTTAATGTCCCTAACAGTTCTAAAATCATGATCCAAAGAGCCAAGGTATTGAACGTTTCTGTGTGCCTCAGTTTACCATTATCTTAATGGAAAAATCTCTCAACCCTCATCTTTCATTTCTTTTTTCCCCCTTAGGCAATTGGGTCCAGGATCACACAGGTAAGAAGTGTTAAGTGTCTGAGACCAGATTTGAATTTAGGTCCTTCTGACTTCAGGGCTTATCTTTCATTTCTAAATGAGGGTATGGCAGAAGACATATCTGGAATGATAGACCTACAGAATGTCAGAGATAAAAGGGACTTCAAAGAGTATCTTCTAGGGCAACAGCTTTACATTATGGTTAGGGAAACCTAAAGTACAGATAAAAACCTTAGGCAAAAATTCTTAAAAATTGCTATATTGGATGGTATGGTGTGTATTGGCTTGGCTTAAGAAAATAATAATGGCTCCCTCAATCTGAAGAGGAATCTGAGTTTTAGAGGGAGATTGGTAAAGGTACCCAACCAACATTTCCAACTCTCTGGGTTAGGGTTGGAAATGGAATTCTGGATACACTGAAAACTCTTTAAAGAAGCAGAACCCTATGTGGTAGAAGAACTTCCAATGCATTTGGGCTAATATCATCCATCCCCAAATCCTTTAGGTTAGGAAACATGGAAGCAAGTATATCCTAAATATTCTTTAAAAGGAAAAATCACTGGGCATACAGATGGGAGAAAGACTTCAAGCACCTAGCTATTGAACAAAGATCTTGTTTTGGGAAGGATAGAAGGAAATGGAGATAACCAGAGAAAAAGTCATGTATCTTCCTGAGTGAAAAGGGAAGGTAGAATAGGAGTTAAAGGGGTCACACTTGTTTTTAAGGCGGGTCTACCGTGTGTGTGTGTGTGTGTGTGTGTGTGTGTGTGTGTGTGTGTGTGTGTGTGTATGTATAACTCGAGTTGCATGGGGCTTACAAGGGAAGCAGGAGGAGAACTCCATCTGATATCATTCTATTTAATTATTCCTACTAACTAGGTGCTAAAAGCAGTTGTTTTCTAGAGTACAAATTCTGTAAGCCAAAAGTATCAGAGGATTAAGACCTTGTGACCAACTACTGACTAAATCCCAAGCCAGATTAATTTCCCAATTAATTTGGGAAATATTTAACAAAATAACTAAAAATTCAATAAAACTTAGATGATATCACATTTTGAAAGTCAGTTGGTATGTAATGTGCAACAATCCTTATATAGGGTAATGGTCCTCATTTCTATTTGATGACACCACTGCTAAATGCAACTTCTAAATTTCAGTGCTCTAGCCTTCCCATCTCATTTATGGTCCTGCTCTTTCTCTCTCCACCTCACTACCCTTTGGCTTGGAAGGTAGAAGTAATACATCTATAGATTATTAGGAATAAAAGAGGTTTTATAGGATACATAGAAATATTTCTTTCCTATCTATTGCCAGCTTCCTTTCCACTCTAGAGAAATCTCCACCCTGAAGCCTCCCTTTACTGATTGGTGCTTACCTACACAGGTTATAATTTCAGGCAGGTCCTGCCATGTTCCATTTCATTTTTACTTGACTCTGCACTTCTTTTCCTTCTCCAAGCATGTCTCTCTCTTTCTAACTTCCCTGTATGTACTGAGGTAGCAAAGATGCAAAATGGATAAAGCACCAAACTTGGAACCAGAGTGAGTTCATACACAGCTTCAGACACTTAGAAAAGGTTAAGTGTAGGTACTTAACTTCTTAAGTCTCAATTTTCTCATCTGTAAAATGGGAATAAAATAATACCTATCTCCTGTGGTTGTACTGAAGATCAAATAAGACAGTATTTGTATATGGTCTTACAGAAGGGGTAAGAGCATCTCCAAAGAGTCCTGTTTCCATGGAAGCCAGGTATTGGTCCCACTATTGTTGTCATTAGAATCCCTAGTGACTTTTTTATTTCTACTGGCTTGCTCAGATACAGGGGACTGAAGAACAGCTCTGGGACAGAGGGGATTGCCATATGCAGAGCTGTCCTGGAGATAACAGGTTGTCTGTCATTGAGAGAAGCCCGTGTACAGGCTGGACCACAGAGCTTTCACTGAAGGAGAAATTAAATCTGTCTCACACACCAATCCCAGTGCTCTGATTACATTTACAGAGGTCATGGCCTGCATTCTGTCACCATGGAAACCTCTCATGCTGCCAGGGTGTTGTCTGTGTGTGTGGTTGATATTTAAAGGCAAAGTCGCCCCCCATTACTGAGATACAGGGAGCTGGGGGCACGGGCTCTCTCTATAACCACTCAGGTTCTGCCTGAGCCCTGACTCCCCTGTCCTAGAGTTGAAAGAAGATGAGTGGAAAGAAAGAAATGGCATCCCTATCTCAAATAGGAAAAGTCTTTTTAGTTTTTATGCCAGCATAAAGGATGGCGAAAAGGGTTTGGGAAAGGTTGACGATGGGAGAGCTAATAAAGGAAGACTAGAAATTCAAAGGTGGAGGGCAGTGAGTTTGGTTCACTTCTTCCAAGTCCATCCACACACCATTTCACAGACATACTGACCCAGCTGTTAAGCAGATCATCTCATCAGGACATTTCCTCCTATCCAGCAAGGAAAAGTCCCCTTTCATTCATCCTGAAGTTTAAGTT
Organism: Antechinus flavipes; assembly: GCF_016432865.1. NCBI lineage: Eukaryota > Metazoa > Chordata > Mammalia > Dasyuromorphia > Dasyuridae > Antechinus > Antechinus flavipes. The sequence continues at coordinate 137,002,851 of NC_067401.1, read as the reverse complement.
TTAAACAGTTGGCTGCAAAATAAATTGTGAGAATTTTAAAGATTCCAGAGCATCCTTAAGAACTTCTCTTTCTGCCAGAACCTTACAATCCATCACTGATGGGGGTTAACTTTGGAGAGAGATAGAGATGGAAAAAGCCATGGGAGAAGATCACTCCTCATCCAACATAGTACAGAGACACCCCTGCCTTCCGACTCACAAATTCACCACCCATCTGCCTAAGAACCAATATTTCTAGGCCACTGGATGGAGAATGGACCATAAAGAGAACTAAAAACAGTAACATTGAAGATAATCATAGGTGATTTAAGTAGAATGAACATAAAATTTGTCAAATATTTTTTAACATGCCTATAACAATTTATTATGATAGTCAGCCATGAGGAAAGGTGCAACTGGCTTTTACTGGAATACTGACCTATGGGAAATGGAATGCTCGATTAATGACATTGAGAACCTGTGATATCGTGTATGTTACTAAAGGAGCACTCATCATGATGAGAATACTGAAGCACAAGGATACCTCAAAGAAGTATCTGCACAAAACATTTTTCCATGGTGTAGCAGAAAGAATCATAGAATCATAATTTTAGACCTGGAAAGGACCAACTTATCCAACTCCTCCACTTTACATTCATAAGGAAACTAAGACCTGTATTTGCTGAACTTCACCCAGCAGAAGTAGACCCTATGGTCACCATATTGAACTACTTTCAGACCACAGGACTTGAGTTTGAATCTTGGCTCTCCTACTTGTGATCAAGGCAATCTTGGGCAAATTCAATCTTTTCTCTGATTCCTGCTTTCCTCTTCTATAAAATGAAGGATTTGGATTAGATGATTTCTGAGGTCTGGTCTAGTTCTTAACTCTGGAATCTTATGATGAGCTTTCATGTATTTGACAGATATCAACTTAAATATTTTCCCAATTCAATTTAAAAAACATTTAACATGTACTCTACATAAAGCCCTATTATATTATATTCTAGAGATACAAAAACAAAAGTCCAATGACATATCTAAAAAATGAAGAGAAGAGATTGAGTTTAAAAACAAATGCTTACTTAGTTGGTAATCCTGGATACATTATTTAGTCTCTAATACCCCTAGTTTCCTGATTTGTAAAATGGGGATACTATTAACCCCTATCTCCAAGGATTGTTGTAAGGATCAAATGAGATATTAGATGTAAAATGTTTCACAAATCTTAAAGCACAATATAAAGGCTGAAGTTATTATTGTCAGGGAAGACATTGAATGCCAAGTTTGATGGGGTGCTAATCTGAGATCACTATAAAAGGCTAAGATTTTGTATTAACAATAACAGCTAACATCTAAATACTTAAAAATTTCCAAACAGTTTTACTCATTATGACTGCCTTCAGTACTCACAACAATCCCATAAGATAGTTATTTGCTACAGTTATTACTATTTCCACTTTACAGATGAAGAAACTGAGATCCAAGGAGATTATATAATTTGCTTATGGCCACATAGCAAGCATGAGAGTTGGGTTTCAAATCTAGGTATTCCTGGCTTCAAGTCCAGTGTTCTAATTATTATATAATACTGACTTTCCACTAGGCCATTATTCCCCATCTTACAATTCAGGAGAGTATTGTAGGTCATCTCAAGGAGGGCTAGTGAGAGACCCATTATCAAGCATACCTGATATGATTAATAGATCATGTTAGACCAATTCCAGAACATGAAGAGAGCCATCTGCATCCAGAGAGAGGATTGTGGAAACTGAGTGTGGATCACAATATTTCATCTTTTTTATTATTGTTTGCTTGCTTTTTGTTTTTTCTCGTTTTTTTTTTTTCTTTTTGATCTGACTTTTCTTGTGCAGCATGATAATTGTGCAAATATATATAGAAGAATGGCACATGTTTAATATATTTTGGATTATTTATGGTCTGGGGAGAAAGGAGGGAGAAAAATTTGGAACACAAGGTTTTGCAAGGGTGAATGTTGAAAACTATCTTTGCAAGTATTTTGAAAATAAAAAGCTAGTATCAAAAAAAAAAAAAAAAGAGAGAGAGAGAGAGATCATGTTAGAGGCTGGTGTTACTGTGGCCAGAGTCATGTGATAAGAGCCAATAATGAACAATTCACTACATTAGGTACTTGGAAAGATATAAAGAAAAACAAAGGCCTGCCTTCAAACAGCTTACAACTTAGGGAGATGAAACAGGTACACAAATTACAACAACAAAAGGCAGAATATGATGAGTGCCAAATAAAGGCTATAGAATATTAGAAAAGGGAGAGACTATTTATGATTGGGGTATGTATGCCAGAGGGCAGCAAAATGGTGCCATAATGCACAGAGCACCAAGTCTGGAATCAGAAAACCTCCACTTACTGAGTTCAAATTTGGCTTCACACACTGACTACCTGTGGGACCCTCAGCAAATCACTTAACTCTGTTTGCTTTAGTTTTCTTATCTGTAAAATGAGCTGGAGAAGGAAATGGCAAACCACTCTAGTATCTTTGTCAAGAAAATCCCAAATGGGAACACGAAGAGTTGAAGATGACTGAAATATGATTGAAATATATGTCAGAAAGGCTTCACAGACAAAGAGGTGGTATGTGAGCTGGGTTTTGAAAAATAGATAGGATTTAGATGGGCACAGAGGAGGAAAGTCTGAAGATATTCCAAGGAAAGGAAACAGTATAAGAAATGACACAGAGGTGGGAAAGTATAGGATACTTAATGGGAGAAGTAAGTAGTCTAGTTGATTTATAAGCTATATGGAAGGCAAGGCTGGACTAGAAAGGTGAGATGCAGCTAGGTGGTATGAGAAAGCTGGCTGGCACAATGGGTAGTGTGCTGGACTTTGAGTCAGGAAGATTTTAGTTTGAATCCTGATACAAATGCTTACTTAGTTGGTAATCCTAGATACATTATTTAACCTCTAATACCCTAGTTTCCTGATTTGTAAAATGAGGATACTATTAACCCCTATCTCCAAGGGTTGTTGTAAGGAACAAATGAGATATTAGATGTAAAATGTTTCACAAATCTTAAAGCACAATATAAAGGCTGAAGTTATTGTTATTGTCAGGGAAGACATTGAATGCCAAGCATTTGGGTAATTTATTTACTAAGTAACAGGAAGATTTTTAAGCATGAGAGTTATTGATTAGAACTCTATATTTCTCTGGCAGCAGTATATAGGAAAAAATAAGAAAGAAAACAAAAAGTAAGTAAACTGAATAGGATAATGGGAAAAGTGATGCATTGATCACCAGCAAACCCAAATCAAATTTGGGATCTGATAAGACTGTACTGTCTATTTGAGACAGGATAGGAATAAAGAGTGGGCCTGTAATTTTATTATTATTATTAATTTTATTAGTATAGGGAAATTTCAGATGAGGAAATTTCTTCTATCTCTATATTTCTGTACTTTTGCTATAATTTATCAGTCTTAGAGGTTTACCCAGAGTGCTGAGAAATTAAGTAATGTGCCCAGGGTTACACAGCACAGGTGTGTCAGAGCCAGCTCTAATCATGAGAGCCAATTGTTAAATTTTCAGTGTAAGTCTTAACACCTTAGAAATCAGAAAATATTAAAAATTAAAGTTTGATTTATTGTTTTGTTGATTATCTAGACCTAAATTGGGGAGAAAATGTTAATAATACAGATTAAACTTAAATGTGTCATTCACTGTATATACTCTTTGATCCAGCAGGGCCATTACTGAGTCTGTATCCCAAGGAAATCATAAAGGAGGAGAAAGGACCACAAGTGCAAAAAAAATTTGTAGCAGCTCTTTTTATGATAGCAAAGAACTGGAAAATGAATAGATGTCCATCAATTTGGGAATGGCTGAACAAGATGTGGTATATGAACGCAATGGAATATTATTGCTCTAAAAAAAAAGGATGAACAAGTTGATTTTAGAAAGGCCTGGAAAGATTTACATGAACCGATGTTGAATGAAACAAGCAAACCAGGAAAACATTGTACAAAATAACAGCAAGAATATGTGATGCTCAACTATGAAAGGCTTGATTCTTCTCAGTAGTTCAGTGATCCAAGGCAATCTCAATAGACTTTGGACAGAAAATGCCATCTGCATCCAAAAAAAGAACTAAGGAGACAGAATGTAAATCAACACATACTATGTTCACTTCTTTTTTATGTTGTTTTTAATCTCTCTCATGGTTCTTCCCTTTTGTTCTGATTTTTCTCTCCCAACATTATTCTTAAAGCCATGATGTTAAAAATCAATTTTAAAAAAGAGAGAGATTTAAAAAACAAAAGTGTGTCAGTCAGAGGTCCAGTTGTTTAACATTTAATCATTGTACCCCTTTCACATAGCCACTATGTGTCAAAGGCAGATCTTGAACTCAAATGCCTGTGAGACCACTTGCTTATCGACTGTACCACATTGCCTTTCAGTACACTGTGCTGCTTCTTTCTCATTTTACCTCTGTCTCAGTTTTACTACCTGTAAAATGGGGATAATAACTGTTTCATTTCTCAGCACTTTGTAAAACTAAAAGTACTGTATGACATTAGTTGTTAATGGAAAGCAGAGAGGCCAAAGGCAGGGAGGGAAGCTATAGTAGGAGTCTAAGTGAGAGGTAATGAAGACCTGGGTTAAGATGGTGGCAATGGGAATGTAAAAGAGCAGAGTTTTATAGACTTTGTATATAGTAAAAGCAACAGGATTTCTTGATTTATTGGATGTGGTGGTGGTGGGAAAGGGAAGAGTATCAAAGATGATGGAAGTAGATAAAGATAAGTGGATTCTGGAGATTGGACTAAGAGTTTGGAGACCCAGGCTTTTTGTCTATGTCAGGAGTTTGGACAAGTTGTTTGCTCTCCATGGTCTCCATTTTTTCTTCCTAAAATGAGGCTTGGAAGAGCATCCCCAAGTCTCTTTCCAGATCTAAAATTCAGCACAAGAGAGAAGTAGGAAAAAAGCACAAGAAAAAGAGTGAGGGGAAGAATGGAAAATAAAAGGAAAGAGCTCTGAAAAAGAGAAAATAGTGAAGATATTTTGGAAGCAAAGTGGCACACCGAAATTCTCTCAGGGTCTATAAGTTGCCAACCCTTCATAGATCTCAGTTAGTTATAAAACTGGCAGGACTATCAAGGCCATCTAGTCCAGGACTTCTTAGACTTTTCCCACTTATCCCTTTTTGCCCAAGAAATTTTTATGCAACCCTAGGTATATATATAATAGATATACAAATCAAACATTTATTCATAATAAATCATAATTTCATGACCTACATATTCAGTTATGAGATACCATATGGGGTTGGGACTCACACTTAAGAAGCTTTGATTTAGCCCAAGCATCTCATTGTATAGATGAAAAATCCAAGGCCCAGAGACTTTAGGTGATTATTCAAAATCACCCAGGCAGGCAGTGGCAAAGTTGAGATTTAAATTAAGATCCCTTGATCCCAGATCCATAGCTCTATTTCACTATACATATTGCTGCTCTAGTATGGATCATTGCTTTGAAATGCAGTCCAATTTCCAAGACACGAGATCACCTACTTACATGAGAGCTAAAATGTGGGTGGTATCATGGGCAATGCTTTGGGCTAAGAGACAAGTTCAATATTGCCTCCTATTATATGTATGAATTTGGACCACTTTTCTCTGGACTTCAATTTCCTCCTCTTTAAGATAGAGAGATAAGATGGAAGAAGAGTTAGAGTAGATCATCTCTAAGATGCCTCTCACTGCTGACATTCTGTGGTTGTCTGCAGGATGCTGAGGTTAATCCAAGCCCCAATTCTTCACCTAAGGGTTAACTAAACAATATCAGTAAGATCCCTGGTAAGCTATTGAGCTGCTAAATGATAAAGTACCTATACAGGAAGTCACCGACTTGGGTTTGAATCTAATGCATGTTTCTCCTCCCTCAGAGGTTTCCTGCCTCTCCACCCCCACCAGCAGCAGTGGGTCATGTTCTCTGGGTGAGCAGGATGCATCACCTCCCCTTTCTCAGCCTTAATGAAGTATGCAGTTCTTCTCCTCATTAGGCCCCAGCATTGTCAATAAAAGAGTCAATAAAACCAGTTGATGGGATTGGGAGAGAGAGGTGTAGGTGTAGGGCAGCAGCGCATCCACAGGGCAGAGGCCAGCTCCGCCACAGACTGCAACCAAAGTCTAAGGATCAATAGCAAGATCTGAATTAAGCCTCATCCTGGAAAACAACAGGGCCCCCATGGAAAACTTCCTCTGGCCATTGTTGTCTCCTTTCTATGCCCATCTTACCAGAGCAGGGCTGATGCCAGCTGGCCAGCCTTGTCTACGATTGTCTCCTCCCTGTGCCATGCCAGGTGCATTAGCTTCCTCCTGGTGGAGACCTTTCCCTCCACCCCACCATGGACGCATATTTATCAATTCCTCACACCAGGTGCATCATAGCCCAAGCAGTCTATAGACCGGCTGAGTTCCATGCCCTCAATCTCTATTCCACACAGATGGCAGGCATGTGCCTTCTTTCCTGTTCCTTGTGTTTGCAGACTCTCTCTCTCCCTTCCCCCCTTCTGTCTATTTCTGCCTCTGTCTCTCTGTCTCTGTCTCCTCTCTCTCTCTGCCTCTTGTCTCTGTCTCCCTCTGTCTCTGTCTGTCTGTCTCTTTCTCTCTCTGTGAGTGGGAGGAGGAGGGGGGTCAAGGTTGCAAATCTGAATGGAAAGTCCCTGCACTCCATCTTTGGCTGCTGGGCATCTCTATAGATACTCTTATCTTATCTAATTACAAGAAATTTCAGATTAATTTCACGGCCTCTGCTCCAAAGAACCCCTTATCAGCAAGAGCCCTTCTTCTTAACCTTGTTATTCCTTTGTTGTTAACCTCTAAATGAGATGACAGCTAAGAAGGGGGATACTAAGATTTTGCTGGAGACAGAGGGGGCAGTGGTGGTGGGAGGGGGCTGAAAAGGGAAGGACAGGAACTGAGAGGAGGCAGATAGACACCTGGGATTTGTGTATTCCACCCCACTCTCTGACTGTGTGTACAGAGACAGCTGGCTGCTTACCTCCAGTGACAGCCACATGGTACCCAGCCACACAGAACAGGACCATACCAGGGACTCATCTGCTGCCAACTTCTCCAGATCCCTTTGATATTTCCGACAGAAGAGTAAAGGACTCAACTATCACATTTTGCTTTGCCTCTCTCCAGCTTCTTGAAGGCTCCTCAGTGTGGTTTCCATGACGACCCCCAATCAGATTTGGCTTCCTGTGAAATTGGATTTCAAAGTAGGACAAGGCTTCAAAGGAATTTGTCCATTTAACAGAATGTCATTAGGAGTGAGGTTGGCTGCTGAACTTGGGTCCTAAAATGATTAAAGTGGGGCTGTTCTGATGTAGGGAGGCAGGTTTCCATCTGTAGTGAAGGGACCTTGATGCAACATGACAATACTGTATTGGAATCTGCCAGTCACCTGCAACACCTCTCACTGCCTCTGTCTCTCCAAGACTGTAGATTCAACCAGGAAGAAAGGATGTCAAGCACCTAGGCAATGTGATTCTTTTATTCTTTTATTCTTCAATAAATTTAGCAAACATTTGTTAGCATCTACCATGTGCAAGACACTTTGCTTGGCACTAAGGGATAAAAAGACCAAAAAAGAGGAAAAAAGAAAGAAAGAAATTGCCTACAAAGAATCTCCATCCTGTTCTCTGAATCAACTGTTCCCCTATAGAAAGCTTGGGTCCTGGTAATAGAATATTAGTTAATCTACCTTATCAGACTCCCAGGAGGCAATTAGGTGGCTCAGTGGATAGAAGGCTGGGCTTGGAGTAAGGAAGACCTGAATTCAAATCTAATCTAAGATGCTTACTAGCTGTGTGATCCGGAGCAAATAATTTAATCTCTGCCCACTTTGCCTGGAAATTCACTGGAGAAGGAAATGATAAACCACTCTTGCATCTTTGCCAACAAAATAGTATATCCAATGAGATCATGGAGAGTCAGATATTCCTGAACAACAGCCATGAGATTTCCAATTTCCCTATTGTCCACTTGGTATACCATGTATTTCTGCAGTTTTCATGAGTATAACTATCCTCCATAGCAAGGTTCAGAAGAATTTCACTTTATACATGTCACCTTATACATGCACCAAAGTATCTTAGTAGAAAACAAGGAGTGTTGAGCCTTTCGCTCTCATTCACCACAAAAAGGGAAACAAGCAAATAGAAGGGGACAGAGAGAAGAGGTGAGTTGCTGTGGCCAGAATAATAATGACATTTTTCTGTAATTTATAAGTCTTAAGGATGTGATTTGGAGCACAGAGAGGTTGTGTTCTTGAAGACTATGCTGGTAAAATATAAGTTCTGACTAGTCTCATCAAGAAAGAAAGCCTTGGAGTAAACCAACATTGACTGCACTATTGTTGCTCAAAGACTGGCCTCCCTAACTGTGGAGAGGTTTCTCAGGAGATTGACCATCAGCTGATTTTATAAAGTAGTAGGTGTTTTATGGACTCAGAATTAGGAAGTCTAAGTTTCCAATCTTTCTGCTGACACTAGTTATGAGACCATGGACAAGGCATCTCATTTCTTCAAGACTCAGTTTTCTTGTCTGTAAAATGCAAATAATAACTCTTCAAATAAGATACATCACGGAATCACATATTTAGTATTAGAAGGAACCTTAAAGACCTTCTAGTCTAATCATCTCATTTTTACAGATGAATAAACTGAAGCACAGGGAGGTTAAGTGACTTGTCCAGAGTTCACATGAGTAGTATCATAATCAGAATTTGAACCCAGCTTTGCAAACTTTAAAAGACTTTGTAAATGTTAGAGACAGCATTTTCATGGGCAAGTCACTCATTTCCCCCCTTCCCTGTTACTCTTAAACAGTGTTCAAAAAACCATAAGTGACAGAAACATTGCTGACCTGCATCAGTGGAGGGGGATTTTACATTGGTAATTCCTTACATTGATGGGGAAAAAATAATCATTATTTTAATGTAACTATTTTCTTAAATGTAAAGAGGTAACTATGTATTGGCATGAGGACTGTACAATTCAATGACATCTTGGCTCTTTTGAAAAAAAAAACTGGAGCATTTTTATGCATAGGACAATTAAGCATTTGTAAAAGTTGGGCAAGTTGGGCACTTTTTCTGTGGCTTGAGGCCTCAGAGACTGTTCAATACTAAAGCATTCTGGGAATTTATCCAGTCTGTTGAGAAAAGATCTTTGTACCCCAAAGCCAAGGCAATGTAACTATTTTGAGTTCAGAAACCTGAAATACATGCTTAATAAATGCTTAAGTTATTGTGCTAAGAGCTAGAGAATAGTCCTTGCTCTCAAGATGCTTATATTCAACTTGGGAAGAAAGTAGTGGGGTTTAAAATACGTATATAGATAAATAAACACAAGATTTATACCAGGTAATGTTTGTTAGTGACAGCAGGAAGTCAATTGCCTTTGACTCCCCGTATTTCCTGCTACCTCTTTGGGCCCCTGACCTTGCTGGATTTAAGATGACTTATTTATGAGAACTTGCCCTGTATCTCCATTAAGCATTAGAATTTACCCGAGATGAGTGAACTGCGGGGATCCCAAATAATTAAATAGTTTGAAGCTCATATGTATAACTGTGTGACTTCCATGCTTAGTTCCAGACCTCTCCTTCGTCTGTGTCCTCTTCTGTGCAGCTTTCTGTCCCAGCTTGCCCTACTTATAGGCAGACCCACTCCGTGTGTCATATGGGATGTAAGTGGGCTATGGGGTAGATGTCGGCTATATGGTTATTTCTTTCCAATGGCTCGAGTTTCACTGAAAAATTGGATGAGGCCTTCAAGGATGCTAAAAGCCTCGGCTAGATGCCAATCCAGGCTAGAAAAAATATGGATTTGGAGCTTTAAAAAGCCCAAAGAGGTTTTCCCTTCCCCCTATCTCTCCAGTATCTTGCCCGTGCAGAACAGGAGAGGCTCGGGTGTTGGCAGAGCGTAGGAGGCTCTAGCATCGCCGGTTCTAACCCTAAGCTCTGACAGTGTGTGTGTTGGGGGGCCCTTGGGGCGCTGCACCTTCTTGCCCCTCCCGCCCTCCCCACGCGCCCTGCAGCGCGCGCCGTTTCCTGAGTCGTCCCCTCGCGTGCGCCCCGCCCCATTCTCCCGGAGGCAGCATCCTCGGCTGTAGCGGCAGCCCCAGCAGCGACAGGAGCCCCAGCCCTCCCCTGACCCGGCAGCAGGTGCTTCACCAGCCGGCTCCACCCGCCGTCCTCCCCCTTTCCAAGCACCCATCTCACCTTCCTTCTTTTGGCCAAGGTCCTCAGCCCCTTCAACCCTCACCCGCGCCCCAGCCTCTCCAGTCCCCTCCAAATGCAGGCTGCTGTCACCCTCCCCGAGGACATCCGTTGGCTCTTGGAAGGTAAAGTCCGGAACCACCTCTGATACCCTCCCTGCCCCCACCCCGGTTGCAGAAAGTTTAGAGGCGCTGAGGTTAAGAAAGGAAATGAGGCCTTGGGGAGGTTGGGGGTAGGCGGTCCCCTCCGAGTGGGCTTCTGCTGGTCCAAGTATGGACTTTTCCCCTCACTTCCTATCAAGACCCTCAGCCCATTCTCACCTTCCGGCTTAAAGCGGGTCTGTGAGAGGTCTCTGGGAGTCTGTAGTTCTATCTGTACAAAGGTCTGGGGATGAGGGTGGGGGGCAGTCCTGGTTTCTGGTGGGTCTGCTGAACCTGAAGGACTCTCCCATCCTAGTTGGATACGTTAGCCACCGCCAACGGGACTCTAGACTGGCTCTCATTGTCTATATCTTGAAACTAGAACTTTGGGCTCTGTTGCCTCTCAAGTTTATTCCAGATGTAAATCTGTGATCGAGTGACCCCTTAAGGGCAAGTGACCCATTCTTTCTCAAGAGGTCCTGCTTATCATCAGTCTTGCATCTTCCTGAAAAAGCATCCTCAGGCTAGTGGACTGGCCCTTCCCCTTTTAAAAGTTAAGACCACATTGAAACTTTTTAAAGTTCCCAGCCCTAAAACAGACTTCACCAGCTGGCAGTTGGTGGAAGTGAGCTCAGGCAGATGGCACTTTTTTTAGATTTGAACTCCACTTAGAAACTCAAAAGTGACTAAAACTTTTGTTCCTTTATATGGCTTTTGAGGACAGGGTCATGGAGTCTGTGCTTCATTAAGTATCTCTTTACCAGACTACTCATACTTAACAATAGCTATCAACAGTAGTATGCTTTGGGACACATGGTATGTTTCTCTATTTCCATTAGAAATAATTTATTTCTTATTTCCCTTAACCTCCTGGTAATGGTATCGTGGAAAGAACACAGGCCTTGGATTTAGGAGACCTGTTTTCTAGCTCCAGCTCTGCTTGTGATGCAATCTTGGGCAAAGGATCTGAGTTCAAATATTACCTCTGACACTTAATATTCATATAGCCCTCAGGTTTTTTGTTTAAAATAGGGGGTTGCAGTTCTAAACAAACCCCATGATCTGAGTTAAAATCCAGATTTGGTACATACTGCCTTTGTGACTTTTAGCAAGGAAATCAATTTCTCTTTGTAAGCCTTTGTTTCCTTTTTATTAAATGAAGAAAAAAGATTATATTTGACATCATTCTCAGCAATAGGTTTCATTTCTGGCTTGTTTCTGTATAAATAATGCTGATCATTCTTTTCCAGCCAGATGTTGCTTTAAGGTTGAGACACTCAGAATCCATTTTAATTATAACTTCCATAAACTTTGGCTATAGGTATCAGAAGCTGTTCATACATTGAACAGGTCAGAAGGGACTTTAGAGTATTTCCTTCTCGCCTTTTGCTTTGTGACTTCTTGTTTTTAAGTACAAACTAAGAATTCCTTTAGCTTTTTTGCTTAAAGTACATAGTTGAGGAGCTCAGTTTCTTCCTAGGTCTCTTAAGTCTGCAATTCATTCCCTTCTTTGCCCCATTTCATAGAAAACCTAGTTTCTTCAAAACCAAGTGCAGATACTATCTCTTAATGGAGAGTTTATCCTGATTCTCCTAGTTATTAGCACTCTTTATCTCTTGGAAATGCTTTTTAATTCCTTACTTATGTGCACATTATATTTCCCTCCTCCCTGAAATTGTAAGCTTCTTGAGGGCAGGGACTGTTTAATTTTTGGCTTTCTATTCTAATTATTTAGTATAGCACCTGGCACATGATGCTTAATAAAAGTCTGTGGGATTGACTTGAATTGAATTCTCCCCAACCTTGTGAGTTTTTCTTTTACATTAGCATTTTACATAGATATACAACATATATATGTATACAAACAATATATATATATTTGTATATATGCACACACTATATTTGTACCACATATGTGTGTATATATGTATATATACACACACACATATACCATATATACTCAATATATATACACAATATATATACACAATATATATACACATATATTACCTATATACATATTATATATTCATCATATGTACATACCACATAAAATATATATATATATAATATATACAAAAGATATGCTATATATATACTACACATACACAATTTATATAGAGCCACATATATACACTATATAACCATCACATACACACACTATTATATATATATATATATGTATATATATATATATACATACACAAATATATGACTATATATGACAGACTTCTCTAAATTCTTCTGCTTCTTTACTCCGATGAAGGCAGACCTAGAGCAAAACTCCTATTTGTTTTCAGTGGTTTTTTCATTGAAAGCTAACCCTTCAGCATTTTTGATGTGCCGGCATTTTATTGTTTGGAACTGACACTTCGGTAAACAACTCATTTCTGCACCTGCCACCTTCCTTTAACTTAGATTATTTTCTTGTTAGCTGACTGTTTTTAATTGAAGTCTTCAGATCTCCTTCTAAAGCAGGGCCTTTGTTTGCTGACAAGTATAGCAGGCTATGAATGGAGATTAATTGCATGTCACATACTTCTGTATCAAACTTGCTGTGTCTTAACAATCTGTACAGTGCTTGGGCCTCCTAGTATATAAGGTGGAGTCTGAGGTTAAAATTTAAGGAATTCACTTAGTTAACATATTTGTTAAGAATATTTTCTGAAAAGTTTACATTTAGGAACCCATTTATCTCAAGGAATAGGAAGTGAGGAACAAACATAAGTAAAGATTTCTTTAGTGAATGGAGTAGGAATCTGTCATTTGTGTGGTTTTTCATGCTTATAGCAATATCAGGCAGCTGGGTGGTAAAGTGAATAGTACTGGGCCTTGAGTCAGAAAGACCTAAATTCAAATGTAGCCTGCTAGTTGTGTAGCATTGGTCTAGTTACTTAACCTTTATTTACTTCAGTTTCTTCAACTATAAAATGGGAATAATAATTACACCTACTTTTCAGGTTTGTTTGTTTGTTTGTTTGTTTGAGTATCAAATGAGGAATTATCTATAAAAAATGCTTGATCCAGAGTCTGACACATAGGCACTATAAAAATGCTTATTTCCCTTCCCTTTCCCTTCAGATGTGAGTCAGTAAAATAATCTCTTCGTGATGCTCAAAAAGGTGGATTGTTAGAGCATAGAAATATAGTAACTCTTCTAGTAGTTGCTGTTTTCAGGGTTTTCTTCTTTAGGATTTATTGTTCACAATTAGACAATATGTCCCGCTATTCTTGTATTAATCTGGCCCCATATGAAATATTATGTGCTGTTTGGGGTGCCACAGTTTCAAAAGGACTTTGATAAGATAATGATTATAATGTTAGGTCCTTGCAAGTAAGAATTGTTTAAATGATTGTGTTTATAACCCCTAGCTCAGAGCCTAGGTCTTTAAGATATGTTTGTTCATTGATTCTTAAGCTGACTTTGTTTTTACCTCTTGTTCTTCAAATGGAAAATGAGGAAAAATGGCATAACTAATAGAGAATTGGCTTAGGAGTCAGGCAGACCTCAGTTCAAGTGCTAACATTCAGTGGCTGTGTGTTCATGGGCAAGTCACTAACTGTTTAGTGCCATGGGCAACTCTGAGAATGTAAGGAATGAATTATGGAGCTGTATAAAATCAGAGAGTTGAGGGGAGGAGGAAGAGAAGGAGAGAGAAAGGAGAGAGAGATAGGGAGGGGGGAAGAAGGGAAGGAGAGAGAGGGGAAATGAAGAGAGGAGAAAGATGGGGGAGGAGTGCAAGGGAAAGACAAAAAGAGAAAGAAAGGGGAGGGGGGGAGGAACAAGAGGGAGATGAGAGACAGAGAAAAAGACAGAGGGATAAATAGATACATACACACAAAAAAGGGAGAGAGAAAAGAAGGGGGAGAACAAAAGAAAGAAAAATGAGGTGATGGGACTAAGTGACATATAACACCTCTTTCTAGCTCTAAATCTTTGATCTTATGATCAAACATTATAGTTATCTTTAAGAATTTGAAGGGTTTTTATATGAAAGAGGTGTTAGGTTTGCTTAACTCCACAAGAAAAAAATTAAGGGGAGAAATTGAAAGGGAGCAGATCATATATCTCAAAGTAAGGAAAAACATCTTAAGAAAACTGAAAAAAAAATTGGAATGAGTTGTCTCAGGAGTGTAATATGTTCTTCCCTTACTAGAAGTCTTTAAGCAGAACCTGACTGTTAAGCTTTTACTTGTGTTTATTAGTAAGTCAGTAATTTGTCCCAGTCTGTCAGCTAGCCTTTATTATGTACCTACTCTTTGTCAGACATGGAGCCAAGACATAAAGTAAGACCAAAAAAAAAACCCATCAAATAGGGTAGACATACAAACAATTATATACAATCAACATATATACAGGACAAATTGGAGGTAATCAACCAAAGAAAGATTAAAGAGGAGAGGGAAAGATTTCTCATGGAAGATGGGATTTTAGCTAGGACTTCAAGGAAGCCAGGGAGGACAGGAAGTGAAGAGGAAGACAGATAACCAGTGAAAAAGTTGAGAGAATGGAGTGGTTTGTTTATAAAGCAGTGTCATTGAATCACAGAATATATGCAGGTTTGGGGGGAAGCAGGGGGCAATGAGGTATAAGAAGCCTAGAAAGGTAAGAGGGAGCAGGTTCTGATTATGGAGTTGATAGGGAGCAACTGAAGTTTATTAATAGAGGAATGTTATAAGCAGCTAAGTGGTGCAAAGGTTAGGGTGCTATGACTGGAGTCAGGAAGACTCCTCATCCTGAGTTCAAATCTCACTAGCTGTGTGATCCTAGAGAAGTCACTGCTTACCTCAGTTTCCCCAATTGTAAAATGAGCTGCAGAAGGAAAGGGCAAACTACTCCAATATCTTCACCAGGAAAACCTCAAATGAGATCACAGAGTCAGATACAAATGAAAAACAACTGTACGATAACAACAAATGGTCAGATCTGCCTTTTAGGAAGATCACTTTGATAATGGAGTGAAGGATGAACAGGAATGGGGAGAGACTGTAGGCATGGTATGTTTTACAGTGTATCTGGGTATACTTGAATTCAAAAGATCATAGGACTATTGATTTAGAGTGGAAAAAATCTTGCCTACCATCTAGTTGAACACTCTCCCACCCTCTCCCACTTTACAGATGAGGAAACTAAGGTCCAGATAGCTTACATAGCTTGCCCATGGTCACATAGCCATCACATGCTAAAGGTGAGATTTAAATCTAGGTCTTCCTGACTGCAAGCCTGGTACTGTTTCTACTGCTCTGTCTTGTTTCTGAGGCCCCTTTTAGGCCCTTGCGTTCTGTGATTCTATGTAGGTCCTGATCATTATATAATGTTTCTGTGGAAGTTTTGGGGTATATAGCCTATATCATGAGTATCACTATAATTAGGAAGTAGAGAGGGCAGGGACAGAATATATGATCTCCACAGTGAATATCTAGTTTTATAAACTGAAACATAAGGTATCTCTGCAATGATTTAAGGAGAGTCTATAAATTCAAAGCTTGACTTAAGAATTTTTTTTTCTCATGGAGATATGTGCTTTTAGAATTATATATGTATATGTGTGTATATATAAATGTAAATATATATGGAATTTTGAGCAAATGTTTTGAATTGTAAAAAACCACAAGCATAATTTTTTTAGATTCAGAATACATCATTTTTCTTAAAAGTTTGGAAATGCTCTATTGGAGTTTTGGCAAAGATCAAAACAATAATAGTCAAGGAAACAGTGTCCTTAAAGGGACTCTTGTCAAGTGCTCCCAATAAAAATAGTAACTGGTTGCCTATCAGCACATAAATAAATTACAGATAAGTACAATGAAGGGCATTTTCTGGATTTGTTGAAAGAGGAGGAAATATTCAGGTCTGTTTGTCAAATAACTTTGCTTTCGATGGAAGTCAGCTATCTTTCTGTAGCTTTTGATAACAGCATCTTGGAAAACAAACAACAGAATGCTGTCGGTGTACATAATCATTGTAATAGAGAGATATAAACTTCCAGTATTTTCTTTATCTTCCTGGAAGGACCTTTGAAGATGAAGTAAAATATGGTGACTATAATAACTTTTTTTTGGGGGGGGGTAAGGATCCTTCATAAGAAAATGGGGGCCTGTTTATTGCTCAGTGTCTATAGAGTTAGCCCTAGTTACCTGCAAAGTATCCAAATCCTCCTGTCTGGACTAGAAAATAAATAAAGTCCAAATAGGATCAACACAGCCAGCCACATGTTGTAACAATCTCTGTTTTAAGTCACTTTGAAATGCCTATGGTTACTTACTTTAAACCACCTTTGAATGAAATAGCTATTAATCATTTCCTTCCAGATTACAGACTCGTTTTCTATTGGTTGATGCAGCCAACCATAAAATCTGATTCAGTACAGCAAAACCATGGCTATCTAGGAACCTTTGGGAATGATTGTTCTGCATACTTGGAATATTTTAGCTATTGAATGGAAAACTTTCTAAAATGTCATATATAAAAGAATATTTAGAAATGGAATTGTCTTTTCTTATGAATGGTACTAATTGTATTGCCCTGAAACACGATACTCTCAGTGCCCATTGAGTATGTCTGCCATAGACACAGTTGCTCTTGCATATTGGCGAGGTGTCTTTGCCAAACTTATGGGAAAACATGGGCAAGAATTACACAAGTTGGGCAGGCATGGGTGTGTTGCAGTCTGTAACACTGGAGGAAACAATCACATCTGTTGAGATCACAGATCCATTGGGAATTAGATAGTGCCAAGATTGCTATACTTTTGAATTGAATTGTTTGGGGGTTTTGTTTTGTTTTGTTTTCTTAGTGCTTCCTGTAGTTGTTTCTCACATTGCTAAAAGCTCCCATATTCCACGGCTGTCAGTTTGCTTCCCTATAATATCAACCACTTTCCCTTCCCAGAGAGAATTCCAATTTCTGATTTGTTGCTTTGAATCTATCCTGGGCTTAGAAACTTGTTAGAATTTTGTGTAAAATGAAAGAAAGTAGCTTTTGAGGGGCCCTCTTGTGAACAAATTGCCTGATTTTAGCATATAGATTTTGTATCATCTATTTTGCCTGCTCAGAGCTCTTTTTTGCGGCCTCATATTTGACTTGTCTTCTGAATAGCTGATTATTAGTGGTGAATTATTATTGCTTACAAAGATTCATGAAAGATGCTTCTTTTCCCCTTTAAATGTGTATGTTAGCACATAGAAAGTTCTTAATCAATCAGCAAACACTTATTAAGTGATACATAATAAGGTACAGTGATAAGTACTGGGTATACCTAGACAAAAAAAAAGAAAAGAAACAGTCCTTATCTCAAAGGGTTTATATTTATAGTCTGTTGGTCAGAAATAACATACATAGATAAATTAGTACAAAATTATGTACCCAGAGGTAGCCTAGTATAAGGGAAAGTACTAGACAGAGTTAGAGGACATAGAATTGAATCCTCTTATTTGGGCAGCTTGCTTATCCTTTCTGAGTCCCAGATTTTTCATCTATAAAAGAAGGTGGACTAGATATCTTCTAAATTTACTTGTGGGGCAGCTAGGAGGCACAGTGGATAGAGGAAGGGACCTGGAATCAGGAAGATTCCTCTTCTTGAGGTCAAATCTGGCATCAGATATTACCTGTGTGAACGTAGATAAGTCATTTAACTCTGTCTCATTTTCCTCATCTATAAAATGAATCAGAGGAGGAAATGGTAACTATTCTAGTTAATTCAGCACCTCTCTTAGGGTTGATGTAAAGCTCTAGTGACAAGCAAATGTATGGAGCATTGCAAAACTTAAAACACTATACAAGTGCAAGCTATTGTTATTTTTAGTATTATCAAAGAAGACAGTTTGACATTTTAGCTTGTTTATAGAGTTTTTTTAAAAAACAGGACCTTCCCATTTCTAGGTCTTTTTTTTACATCTTGGAAACCACCAATGGAAAGCTCTACAAATTTAGCTATTTTATCCTTTCTATGTTGTTTTCCCTGTGTTTCTGATATATTTCCTGTTTTTTTTCTAGCATGTAAGTGTTGCAGGATAGGTTGGGTAGTTCCACCAGATGATTTGTCAAGCTTTAAGTTGCTCATTGCTTATTTCCATAGTCTAAGTTTATTCTTAAATTCTTGCAAGGGAAAAGGAGTGAAGGCTGATGGTATGTCATTTATTAGTGATGTGACTTTTTAATCTTTGACATTTTCTTTATTTTCTTTTTTTTATTCATCTATTTATTTATATTTTATTTTATTTTTCTCAATTACATGTAAATAAAAAAATTTACATTCACTTAATAAATTGAATTCTAAATTATTTCCCTCTCTTCTTCTCCTTCTCCCTCCTTGAGAATGCAAGCAATTTAATATTGATTATAATGTGCAGGAATGCAAAACATTTCTACATTAGCCAGGTTGCAAAAGAAAATGTAGACCAAAAAACCTCCAAGAATAATAAAGAAAATAAAAAAGCATATTTCTGTCTGTTTTCAAATTCTGTCAGTTCATTTTCTGGAGGTTATTTGCATTTTCATCATAAATCCTTCAGAATTCTCTTGAATCATTGTATTAAAAGAATAGCTGTCATTCACAGTTGATTATCATTCAATATTGCTTTGACTATGTACAGTCTTCTAGTTCTATTCACTTCACTTTGCATCAGTTCATTTCAGTCTTCTAGCATTTTCTAATCATTAGTAGGTTAGCCTACTTATTATCTAGGAGTGGGTGGGGGAATGCTGTAGGATGTGATAATCCAGAGTAATGGTAGAGGCAGCTAGGTGAAGAGAGCCCTAGACCCAGAATCAGGAAAATTTGAGTTCAAATACATCCTTAGATACCTACTAGTTTTGTGACCCTGGACAAGTCACTGAAGCATAGTTTGCCTCAGTTTTCTTATCTGTAAAACGGGAATAATAATACCTATCTCCCAAGATTGTTGTGAGGGCAAAAGAAAATACTTATAAAGTGCTTTGCAAACCTGAAAGTATATAAATACTAGCTATTATTATGGAAGGAGAGAAATCTATACCAGGAAAGAGGGGAAGGAGGAATTCATGTGGAAGGGACATGACAAGTCAAGAACTGTGTTTAGATACATAAAATATCTATCCAAAGTTGATTATGAAATGAGTTTTACTTTCAGAGATATTGGATAATACAGATGATAAGCAACGTGAATCCTATTGATGCTCTCTATAGAATAGAAGTTTTGTCCAAATGTAATAAGATGACATTCTTATTTATTTTATTTGAGATAAATATAAAATCCTGAACATGGTTCAAAAAAATCAGCTGTCCAAGTAGAGGATAGTGGAGATCTGGTGAGAGAGCAAATGGTTTAAGTCAAGACAACAAGATTTTATTAAGTATCTACAATGTGCCTGGTAGTGTGCCAAACACTGGAGATTAAAAAAAAAAAAGATAAAAGACCATTTCCTACCCTTAAAGAGATCAGAGACTAATGGGGGAGATGACAAGCAAACAACTGTTAATAGTAAGGATAAGTGAGAGATCATTACCAGAGGGAAGGCACTAGCATTATAGTTACAGAGAGTGCTATTCCAACTGATATGAGGAAGAAATTTATAATTAGGAATAGCCAAATATAAATATGATAAGTTTTTCATCACTGAAAGTATTTAAGCCAAGGCTGGTTGAATAACAAAATGTCAAGGATCTTTTACAGGAGATATGTTCTTAAGGTGAATGATGAAGTATATAACATCAATATTCTCTAACTTTTAAATAATTGTTTATTCCTATGATGAGCAACTAGGTGGCACAGTGGATAGTGCCAGGTCTGGACCAGCCTCAGACATTTATTGACTATATGAACCTGGCAAGTCATTTAACTCTATTTGCCTCAGTTTTCTCATCTATAAAATGAACTGGAGAAGGAAATGGCAAAGCACTCCAGTATTTTTGCCCCTAAAATTCAAATAAGGTCATGAAGACTGAATGATTAAAGCATCGTGAGTATATTCTCAATATGTGTTTACTTACAAATTATACACAGATAATTCTTACTCTATTAAGAACACATACATTAACATACACAAAATAGACATGAGATATAAAAAAGAATGAGATAAAGATAAAATATTTCATTTATTAACAACACAAAAAACTTTTTGCCTTGCAAAAAATGAGAGGAAAATAGTGTGGTTAGCAAAAGCAATGTAATTGAAAATGCTTCAGTATTTGTTTTAAAATCTTGATTTAACACTTTGCAGTAATGATTTGAAGGTATTAATCTAAACTTATTTTGGTGCTTACTTTTAATAAGATGCTTAGTTTTATATCAGAGCAGGAAAAGATGCTTTATAGAGATTCATAGATCCATTTGGAAGAATGACATCATTGGTTGGGCTTACTGACTCATCATATTCAATTTTCAATTCTATTCATAAATTATAGGAAGAAGATTTCTCTGTTGAAATTTAACTAGTTTAAATCTCATTTTTCCTCATGTCAATCATTTGTTCTTGGGGGCCAATCAGAAGATATTCCATTTTTGTATTTTTAACAAATGGGTTCAAAAGACACTCAAACTTCATTTTTAAATTTCAGAGACTTGAGTTTTTTTTTTTAACGTGGGAAATTTAATAATGTTTTCAGCAAATCAAGTGAGGGGAGAAGAATATTCTACATGGAGAAGATATTTAGAGTCATGACAGTGTTGATTAGTGCATCTTTATGTCCAGAAGAAAGAGGATCCAAAAAAAAAAAAAAAAGCTATCCAACTTGGCTGTTAGGAAATCCTTAGTAATTGTGAAGAGAGCCATTTCTGTTGAGTAAAGAGACAAGGATAATGAGGCAGTTGAGATCTTGGGAGACTGGAAGGAGAATGGCATTATCTGCAGAAATAAGGAGGTAAAGAAAAGAAATATGCTTTGGGAGGGAAGATAAAGTAGTGAGATCTGTAGCACAGGTCACACTACCCAACCATGTCAGCTCATCCTGTGTAGCTCACTTGAATCCAGCTAAAAATGAAAAAGGTTAGGTATACTTGGCCCTGCCTCGGGACACAGAGTAACCTTCAAGTAATCTAGGTTATGGGACTAGAGCTTGGGGGAAGGGTGGATTTTCTCTCCTCAGCTACTGCCAGCATCTGGATCATGGTATAAAATAAAAGAGAATGGGAGCTCACACAAGTAGATGAGGTCTATTAATGAGTAAATGTCTTGGTCTTAGTTGTGTTGAAGTTGTGCCATGATTGGCTATTCTATGGAGGGTGGTATCTGATATATCTTCCATCTTGTTGTTTTATTTCATGGCCCCCACTTTGAAGATCACTGCTGTAGCTGACTCCTGATACTCTATAATTCTATATATTGTTTAGCCTTTTGTTGTTGTTCTTTTTTGCTCAGGCAATTGGGGTTAAGTGACTTGTTCAGGATCATATAGCCAGGAAGTGTTAAATGTCTGGGGTCAAATTTGAACTCAGGTCCTTCTGATTTCAGGGCTGGTGCTCTATCCACTGCCCCCATTTTTCAGTCACGTTTGACTGTTTGGGACCCCTTTGAGGGTTTTCTTAGAAAAGATACTGCAGTGGTTTGCCATTTCCTTCTCTAGATCATTTTATGATGAAAAAACTGAGTTAAACAAAATTAAATGACTAATAAGTGTCTGAGGCCAGGTATAAATTCAGGTCTTCCTGGCACTCCATCCACTGTCCCACTTACCTATGTCTATTTCATCAAACATTTTTAAAATTGAATGCCAGCACACTTTCTTTTGAATGTTCAACTTCTGAATGAATTTTTAGAAAAATTCTTAGTTCTCCCAAAATGAAAGTCACAAAAATGGTGGCGCCCAATTTTTAGTTTGGTAGCTCTGTGAACCTCAGTTAGGATTATGTTGATTTCTAGAGCTTTTTCTGAGATCTACACAAGTGTACTAGCTGCCTATTTCTTTTTTCTCATGAGCTAGAGGAGGCATGAAAAAATAAATGTCACACATTTCTTGGATCATAGGACAAAAGCAATCAGGCAGCTTGGAACAAAACACGACACAGCATACTGACGATTCTTGTACTCCATTTCCCTTGTACACACAAAGCTGGTGGCTCTGATTTCAACCTTGTCGGCCAAGATGGGTTTTGCTGCTTCAAAAATGGCTTCAAGGATCATAGTTGATGGTTATACTTAAAAAAAAATCAAAATTAGTTTTAAAGTGAAAATTTAAACATCATCTCCAGCCTCTCTTCCATTTGTTCTTAATGGATGTGAAAATGGACAAGGTAATGTTTTGTTCCCATGACTATAGCAAAGAAGGATAAATAAATTAGACACTGATCTGTGAATGCTTTGCTTGCTGGGAGTTACTTGAGTGAATATTGAATTTACCAAGGCCTTGTCCTTATATTGTAGTAAGGACAAAGAGGCAACAATTGTTCTTATTTCACTAGGTCAAGATAACCCAAGAGAATACATTTAAAATCACCATTAGTCACTTAACCTCTGTCTGCTTCAGTTTCCTTAACCATAAAATGGGAATAGTAGTAGTAGCTACCTTCCAGGATTGTTATGAGAATCAAATTAAATAATTTCAGTAAAGTGCTTAGCATAGTGTCTGGCTTAATAGATACTTGTTTTCTTCCTTCCCTTTCTCCTATTGAAAATACAGTTACAATTTCTTTTCCTGTCCTAAAGAAATTAAGAAGAAAGCAACACAAAATTTATAAAGTTTATTTCTGGTTTCTGGACTGGTTTCCTTTAGGTCCATTTTCTTCTTGTTCAGTCATTTTTTCAGTCCTGTCTCACTCTTTATGACTCTATTGGGGGTTTTCTTGGCAAAGATACTAGAATGGTCTGCCATTTTTTCCCAGATATTTTTACAGATGAGGAAACTGAGGATCAAGGGGCAAAGTGACTTGCCTAGGATCACATGTCTAGTAAATGTTGAAGTCAGATTTGAAAATGAATCTTCCTGACTCTAGGCCTGGAACTCTATTCACTGGACCACCAGATTGTCCTCTTTTGGTCCTAGACACACTTATAGGCTAAATTATAGGTGAGATGGCATTGTATGGTAGATGGTTATAATAAGTAGTTCATTGGTAAGATGCCTTATCTGTAATACTTTCCCTCTGAAGCATTAGGAGTGAATCCCCAAATATGGATAAATAATTTTTTAATATTATCTTTTGAAAATTATAAGAACCATAGCCTCTCACAACTGGAAGGAAGCTTAGGACATTAAACATTAGATCTGAGTGGAAAGAACCTTAGAACATGGGTTTTTAGAGCCAGAAAGGAGCTGAGAACTCAGGATGTCAGTGCTAGGAGGAACTGTAGGTCCTAGAATATTAGATTTAGAATATAAAACCTTGGATACAGAAGGTCAAAGTTGAAAGGGACATTAGAGGCCATCTAATTGAACTCTCCCATTTTATAGGGAAAGAAATAGGACACATTTTTAGTCCTATTTTTATCAGGCAAGTATGTAGCATATATATATTTCAATAATTCAGAATTCTAGATGCTGAGGGAATTATACAAAGTTAACAAAACATGATTTTTGCCTTCAAGGAGCTTATAGTATAAAACATGTACAAAGAATATCTAGGGTTTTGAGAAAATTGTAAACTTAGTATGTCAACAATGTGATATAGCAGCTGCAGAAGCTAATGTGCTCCTAGAATGTATAATTAGCTTAATGAGGGAGATGATAATCCTATTGTACTCTGGTCTGGACAGTCCACAACTGAAATTCAGTTCTGAGTGACATATTTTAAGGTGGGCATTGACATGCTAGAGCATCTAAAGAAGGGTGAGCAGAAAGGGACTCAAAACGGCAAGTTATAAAGAATGGCAAAAATAAATAAAGATGTTAATCCTGGAGAGAAGATGGCAATGAGTAGGGAGGTCTAGCTATAAAGAATTGTTTCAAAAAAGGAGGATTGCTTGGCCTTAGACAGAGAAAACTAGACTCAATAAGTGAAAATTTTAGGGCAAGGATTTTTGACCAGAGATCCATGAACTTCCTTTAAAAAGTTTTTTGATAAGTGTATTTCAATAAATAAGCTTACTTTGTAATCCTATGTATTTTATTTTCTGCATTAAAAAAAACATTTTTTTTCTGAGAAGGGATGCATAAACTTCACCAGATAGCCACAGATAAATAAAAAAGTTTAAAACTCTTGTTTAAGGGTAGGCCAATTTTGGCTCAGTATGAGGAGGGACTTCTGATAATTTAAGCCACCCATAATGAAACATTTGGTGGGTTCCTGTTCAGCAAAAGTATTCACCACTTCTTAATGATGTGGAGAGCATTCATTCAGTGAATATAGAAGTGTAATAAATGGCAGTCAAGATCCTTCCCAACTCTGGAATTCAGTGATTATGACTCTATCATACTTGCATACTCTACACTATAGTATGTACAGGAATGAAGTATACATCAGTTCTCCCTTTCTCTTTACCTTACCCTTATTTTAATTATGCATACATGTTTCACATCTCTCAAAGGAAATATAAGTACCATGAGAGTATCTTGACCATTCATCTCTAAAGAAGGGACATGAACACCTGCTTTGTTGTTGCTCTTCAAAGATCATGGAACTTGCTCCTGAAACCTTCCAACTACATGTATTGTCTCCCTTATTAGTATGTGAACTCCCTGAGGGCAGGGACTATCTTGATTTTTTATTTGAATCCCTAACTCTCTGCACATAATAAATGCTTAATAAATACTTTATTTGCTGAGCATAGAGTCTTGCAGTTAGTGGTTTGTAAGTGTGTTGAGGTAAAGCTACGTGAATATATTGGAAGAAAGATCTTTTCTGGCTGAGTCATCCCTATATACATATTATTATTTTTGTTGTTGTTCATTTATGTAGCTGTGTGACACTGGGCTGGTTACTGAATTTCTCTGAGCTTTAGTTTCTTCATCTATAAAACAAGAGAGATGGATTTCATGACTTCAAAGGAATCTTCCAGCTCTATTTAGATGAACACTTCCACTATTATCTGGTATTTACTTTATACTTAGGTTTACTTGGCTTCTGTGATTGAATATATGCTTCTGCATGTCAGGAACTGTTTCATTTTTACCTTTATTTCTCAAATGTCTGGTGTTTACTAGATACTTAATAAATACTTTTTGGCTGATTGATTGATGGAAGGAAAGTATTTTTTGTCCAATTTCAAGGAAGCTATTTAAAAGTGTGAAACATTATAACAAAATGTTAAAACTATCTTTGACACTTGAAGTTTTCTAGACTTTTCTCCTCACATGCTCCTCAAAGAGCATGGAACTTGTCCTGAAACCTGAAACCATATTAATGAAGTATTGTCTCCCTCATTAGTATGTGAGCTCCTTGAGGGCAGGGGCTGTTTTGATTTTTTATTTGTATCCCTAATGCTTTGCCTATAATAAATATTTAATTAGCTGAGTATAGAGTCTTACACAGTTGGTTAGCATTTTCATTGACTGGAAAAATGCCTTCACTTTGCCCATAGATCTCTAATGAAACTTAGAGCACTTTGGTAATAATATTAATGACATATAATAAAGAATCAGCTATGTTTGATCTGCAAAACTTTTAATTTCAGAGACTTAACTTTATCTTTAAAAAATTAGTATTTAATTTTCCCCCTAGTTACATGTCAAGAATATATTTGGCATTCATTTTTATAAGATTTTGAGTTCCAAATTTTTCTCCCTCCTTTCTTCTGAAAATAGGCAGTTTGATATAGTTTATGCATGTGCTACCATCGAAAACATATTTCCAATACAAAGTTATTATTAAATAAAATAAAATTAAAAAAAAAGAAAAAAGAAAACATATTTCCATATTAATCACAATTGAGAAAGATTAAAAGGGGAAAAATATGAGAAAGAATAAAATAAATGAAAAAATATGCTTTGATCTATATTAGTTCTTTACCTGGTTATGGCTAGCATTTTTTTTAATGAATCCTTTGTACTCTTCTTGTATCATTGTGTTGCTAAGAAGAGCTGAGTCACTTATAGCTGGTCATCACACAATATTGCTGATATTGTGTACAATACTTTCCTGATTCTGCTCATTGGGACATCCCCTCTATTTCCAATATTTTGCCACCATGAAAAGGGCTGCTATAAGTATTTTTGCACATGTACATCTTTTCCCCTTTTTTGATGATCTCTTTGGACTAAAGAGTGAATGAACTTTATCTTAAATCTTTAAGATAATTCCAGGACTTTCTTTGTACTGCTATTGACTTACGACATTTATCCTCATGACTTCAAATCCCATCTCAGATAATGACTGGCTGTGTGATCCTGGGCAAGTCACTTAATCCTGTTAGCCTTAATTTTCTTATCTGTAAAATGAGTTGGAGAAGGAAATGGCAAACCACTCCAATATCTTCACCACGAAAATCCCAAATGGAGTCAACAAAGAGATGGACATGACTGAAGCAATTCAACAACAAACATTATCAGGAAAATATACATTATTAAAAATAGAGGGGATTGTGTTGGGGAGCAGTTTGGGATTGTTGAAAGCACCATGCAGTTTCCCAATTGAAATACAGCCCACTTTCTTTCTCCCAGTTAATTTTGAGGTCACTTGATTTTCCATGTGTGGTGCTTACCCAAAAGTATTCTATTTTTGTGACTTTGTGAACTTGTGACAAACCCTTTCATCTCAATCAAATGGAGATTAAAAACTTTTCATTAATTCTATTTAGGAAGATCAAATAAAATAATGTTTGAGAAAAGATTTCAAAACTATGAAACTGTCTTGAGATAAGCTGATATCAGTAGAATTCTGAACCTGGACTCAGGAAGATTTGTGTTCACATGTGACCTCAGATACTAACTAGCTGTGTGACTCTGGGCAAGTCACTTCATATTTGCTTGCCTCAGTTTTCTTACCTAGAAAATGGGAACAATAATAACACCTATTTCCCAGGATTGTTGGAAGGACACAGATGTGATAATATTTGTAAAGTGCTTTGCAAACTTTATAATGCTATATAAATGCTAACTATTATTATTATGTAAACTAATATATTTATAAGAGGTATTTTATTATTTCATTACAACATAAATATTTGATGTTGGCCAATTTAGGATCCATGATTTTTTCTCAAAATAATTGCATTTCAACTGGAGGTATACTTTGAGTACATTTGGGTCTTCCTTTTCTTTCAGAATAAATCAAGCACGTGGTAATTCTGACAGCTTCCCCACTTTTCAGGATGGTGCTTTTCCTCTGTATTGTATATATTAGGGGAGAGTAGAGGATGTATATGGCCTTTAAAATTAGGATTCCAAATGTTACAGTGATTAATATAAAGTGATCTTTTAGCATGACCTAGATTTATAATATATGTTTGAGCCACATATACAGTTTTTTTCAATCTTTCTTTCTTTATTGCATGTATGGTCTCTCTCTTCATTACACTGTGTAATCCAACTGATATTATACCTCTTAATAAATTTGTTTTCTTTGAATGCCTGCTTTCTTAGGTTTTTGATTATGTATTGTGATTTTAATTCAGTGGTATTTGTTAAGATTTTCTCATGGTTTCCTGCTGGCTTGTCACTTTCTGTGACTAGTTTGCAACATTTGTATGTTTATGAAATTTGACAACCTATTCCTTCTGCCATCCGTGATCATGTTTAATATTAAAATATAATTTATTTAGGAAAAAGGTCTACTTTGTGGCTGACATGTGCCTTAGCTTTCTAGGCTGACAGGGTCCTATATTGACATGAGTTACAGTCTATATACATTTTTCAAAATGGGGAAACAATGACCATCCCTGGATCCCTTAGTTGTTTTTCTTCCTTCCCCTTTCAATTCCTCTTCTTTCTTTTTGAGTCATTTTTATTTCCTTCTAGATGTGGAAGAATACCTGGTAGAAGGTTTGCAGAATGAGAATCTTAGTACCAGTGCATGGGAGAGCAGAGATGCAATTTTACGGGGCTTCCAGCAGATCAAAGCCAGGTTTGTCTAAGTCCATTATTATTACAGTTGCTACTTAATATTTCAGATGAAGTATAATCTACTGCAACAGACATTTGATAAATGTAGTAGGAGAAAGTATAAAGATACAGTTAATTATCTGTGTAGCCTAAAGTAATTAGAAGACTTCTTTTGAGCCTCAGGTAACTCCATTGACCTTTATTAAAGATCTTTCCATTTAACTTAAAAAGTCGGCAAGGTTTAAAATTATGTCGACCCATATTTCTTCAGGGTAAAGTGTACTTGACAGTAGCTAGAGACCTCTTGGTTTGTCCTCTAAACCTGTGGTCTATTTCATTATCTCTTTTCCCAGAAGAAGGGATGTCTTATCAATCTTTGCATGTGTGATCCTTTTGAACATTTGGAATAATCTATCCTCAGACTGCATTGGAATATTATACTTAACCTAGAGATTTTTCCACAGGAGAATCCGATTTATTTTTAAAAGACGTACATTTTATAACAAGTGCATCTAATCTGCTACGAGTAGGTGGCAGAGAGATAGAAGGAAGCACAAAGCAATGTAAAATCTTCCTTTATAGCCTATTTCCCTCCTACCTTCTACCTAGAATGGGGTCACTGGGAGACATAGTGAGACGTGAAAAAAAAAAAGCCTTGTTCAATCTGGTAGTATTTGTGATCTGGAATTTTTATATTGAATGCCAATTATTCCTGTCTTTAGAAGGTGTGGAGGGGATGCATAAAGACTTGAAAGGCTGATAGTTGCATATCTACTTTAAGAACTCTACTCAAGTCCCAGAGTAACAGCAAAGAGTTTTATCCTCTGAAAGGGCCCAGAGCCAGATCCTATTCCCCATAGTCATGCTAAAGAACCTCACAAGATGCCCTGCTGTATCTTAATCGATCTTTCCTGCTGGCTAATTAAGCATCAGTTTTACTCAGCAACTTGGGACTATGTAATTATCAGCCTGGGTTGGCCTGAATAATTGAAACAAGCAGAATTCAGAAGACAAGATCTTTCTTTCTTATCTCTTTCCTTTATTTCTTTCTCCCATTCTTCCTTCTCTTCTTCCTTTCTTTCCTTCTTTCTTCATTTCTTCTTTTATTTCTTTCACTCTTTCTCCCTTTCTTTCTAACATGATTCTTTCCTTCTTTCTTTTTGCCTGTCCTTCCTTCCTTCTTTCTTTCCTTCCTTCCTTCCTTCCTTCCTTCCTTCCTTCCTTCCTTCCTTCCTTCCTTCCTTCCTTCCTTCCTTCCTTCCTTCCTTCCTTCCTTCCTTCCTTCCTTCTTATACCAGCAGAGCACAAATGCAACTAGCCCAATTCTGTAGATATCTTCTTACATGGTGCTGGAGATACAATGACAAAACGTAAAAAAGACCATGCTTTCTTTTTTCTTTAAAAAAATTAGGTAGACATATATATATAGGTTATAAATGTACATATATGTATGTGTACATATATGTAGGTTATAAATGTATATTCATTTTTTACATTTTCCTTATGAGTCATATTGGAAGAGAAAGATTAGAACAAAAGGGAAAAACCAGGAAAAGGAAAAAAAACAAAAAAGGATGAAAACAGTATGTGTTGATTCACATTCGGACTCTCTCAGGATGTGGATAACATTTTCCATTCAAAGTTTATTGGAATTGTTTTGGATTGCTGAATTGCTGAGAAGAAACAAGTCTATCATGTCGATCATTGCATAATCTTATTTCTGTGTACAATATTTTTTCTGTTCTGCTTGCTTGTTCAGCATGTATGTCTTTCCAGGCTTTTCTAAAATCACCCCCTTTATCATTTTTTATAGAACAATAATATTTCATTACTTTCATATACCACAACTTATTCAGCCATTCTCCAACTTATGGGTATTCACTCATTTTCCAATTCTTTGCCACTACAAAAAGGGCTGCTTACAAACATTTTTACACATGTGGCTCCTTTTGCCTCTTTTATGATCTCTTTGGGATACAGACCCAGTAGTGATACTGCTAGATCAAAGGGTTTAGTTTTACAGTTTTTTGACCATAGTTCCAAATTGTCCTCCAGAATGACTGGATCATTTCATAACTCCACCAACAATGCATTAGTGTCCCAGTTTTCCCACATCCCCTCCAATATTTATCATTATCTTTTCCTGTTATCTTAGCCATAGGTGGGAGTGATAGGCGGGAGGCAAGGTTACAATGTGTAAATATGCTGAGCTGGGAAGACTGAATCAACATTAGCTTCTGTTGTCTTTCATCTGAGAACCAGCCCAACAGAGAACTCATCAGTAGAGGACTGGTCAGCAAGAGGCACATTTTAGAGCACAACTGTGCTCTAAAGCAGTGAGAAACTGTGGTTTATGTTGGTGGAGGGAGCATCTGCTTTGGTGAAATCCTGTGGCTTTTGAAGAATTAAGGAAGTAGATGGGTGAAAGGATGGTAGTGGTTTCAGACTTTTTGTTTCTCTATAGAAGCATGTGAATTATAAGACTTGTGTGGGATGTCCATTGATTCATGATATATTTAAATCTGTGGCCTAGAAAGTAATCTGGTAACAGGAGGACTGAAGAAGTCAAATGATAAGATTTTTTGTTATGATGAGGAAAATATACTATGCAATCAATATTCTAACTAGGTGTTGGGAAGGTAGGTAACAACATGGAGCTTTGGGCATCAGGGATACCTTTTTTATTAAAACTTTTTATTTACAAAGCATATGCAAGAGTAATTTTTCCAATATTGACTCTGGCAAACCTTTTGTTCCATATTTTTCATCTTCTTCCCCCAACTCTCTCCCCTAGCAGGCAGGAAGTCCAATACATGTTAAATATGTTGAAATACATGTTAAATCCAATATATGCATACATATTTTATACAGTTATCTTGCTGCACAAAAAAATCAGCTCAAGAAGGAAGAAAAAGAAAAACTGAGAAAGAAAACAAAATGCAAGCAAATAACAACAGAAAGAGTGAAAATGCTATATTGTGGTCCACACTCAGTTCTCATAGTCCTCTCTCTGGGCGTAGCTGGCTCTCTTCGTCACTGAACAAGTGGAACTAGTTTGAATCATCTCATTGTTGAAGAGAGCTACGTATCAGGAACACTTTTTTAATACTCCTTTTTATAAATGCACATATATCAATGCCAGGAATTGTACTTTAATGGCTGAGAAATATCTGATTTTCAGTAAGTCAAGTAATGTATTTTCTAGTAAAGGTTCTAGCCAGGTAATCATTAAAATTTTGCTTGGAATTCACAGATGCTCTATTCCAGTTTGGGATGTATTAGTAGGAATTCTCCTTTTGTGGATTTGCTTCCTGAGAGAAATGTCTGAATTTCACACTTTGGCTCCATTGTAAAAGAAAGAATTGTGATGGTTTGACAAGTGTAGCAACTGCAATAATAGCAGCTGCTATTTTTTTTTAAGTAAATGCATGTAAACTGAGTTTGGGGAATAGGGAGCAGCTTGTTCCTCTCAAAGAGCTTACTGTGGTTTATGTGGTGGACATTCAGGAAATCATCATCAGTAGCTTCAGGAAACATCTGCATCATTGGGGACTTATTTCTATGCATATCTTTGCTGCGAGAAAAATGATATTTTAATGTAGAATTTTATGCTTATTCAAATCATAGTAGAAGTCAGCGATCCAAAATGAGAAGATTAGCAAAGGAGAGGGATTTAATGGGACATTGAGTGAGTATTTACAAAGTATCTACCTTTTACAAGGCCATGTTAGAAGGTCTTCGAGAAATGTAAAGACAAATATGTCATAGTCTCTGCTCTCAATTTTCATCAGCTAACTGTATATAAAAGGCAATTTGTCAGAGTGTAGAAAGGGAGTTGGGAAATTTTGTCATGGTTCAGTCATTTTGGTTGTATCTGACTCTTTGTGACCTCTTTGTTTTTTTTGACAAAGATACTGGACTGGTTCGCTATTTCCTTCTCCAGTTAATTTTACTGAGGCAAACAGATTAAGTGACTTGTCCAGGGTCACATAACTGGTCAGTGACTAAGGTCAGATTTGAATTCAGGAATCTTCACTCTGGGCCCAGTCTCAATTTGTGTCATTTCACATTTAATATTTGAGTGATCCCAAACAAGTTATTTAACCTCTGGGTGTTTTAGGCAACTCCATAGGACATATTCACCAAGTCATAGGGATTGGTGGAGGAA
This sequence comes from Antechinus flavipes, assembly GCF_016432865.1. Lineage (NCBI taxonomy): Eukaryota > Metazoa > Chordata > Mammalia > Dasyuromorphia > Dasyuridae > Antechinus > Antechinus flavipes. The sequence continues at coordinate 136,970,403 of NC_067401.1, read as the reverse complement.
ATTCTCATGCTAGGAGCTCCTCATGTAGAGGAAACCATCCATCCTTCTGTACCCTAGTAATTCCTTGAAATCTCTGCATCCTTATTCAATTGGTGTACCATGAAAGGAAGATTTGTTACAATGTGCATCCTGTCTGGATGTAATGTTGGTTTTTTGGTAGGCACATTTTATACACACACACACACACACACACACACACACACACACACACACACTGTTACCTACATTAAATTGTTGTTATTGTTCAGCTGTCCAGCCACGTCCAGCTCTTCATGACTGCATGAACCTTAGTATGCTAATACCATCCATGGTGTTTGTTTTTTTTTTTTAAACAAATAGACTGGAGTGTCTTGCCATTTCTTTCTCCAGTGGCAAACAGCAGTTAAGTGACTTGTCCAAAATCGTGAATCTAGTAAGTTTTGAAGCCAGAATTGAACTCAGATATTCCTGACTTCAGGCCCAGTGGTCTATCCACTGAGCCACCTAGCTGGCCCATTACATACTGGTGATATCAATTGATTTAGAAATATAAACTGAAATAAACTTGTCACAGTTCTGTAAGTTATTAAGGACAGTCATAAATTTTTTTATACAAGGCATACATGTGATGTATACAATGTGACAGCAGTCCATTCCATTCATATATCCTAATCTGTTCAGCCATTCCCCAATTGATGAGCACCCTGTTTGTTTCCAGAGGTTATTTTTTTTTGGTTGTTCAGTCATCTTTCAGTCATTTCTGGCTCTTCCTGACCCCATTTGGGGTATTCTTGACAAAGATACTGGAATGCTTTGCTATTTCTTTCTTCAGCTTATTTTACAACTGAGAAAACTGAGGTGAATAGTTATTTGCTCAGAATCACACAGTTGATTAAGTGTCTGAGATTAGATTTGAACTCAGGTCTTCCTGGTTCTAAACTCAGTGTTATATCCATTAAGCCACCTTAGCTGCCCCTTTACTACAATTTTTTTTTATTGCTGCTACAGAGCTCTTTTTGTAGTGGCAAAGAAGCGGAAAATGAATAAATGCTCATCAACTGGGGAATGACTAAGTTATAGCATATGAAAATATTGAAATGTTATTATTCTATAAGAAATGATGAACAAGATTATTTTAGAAAGGCCTGGAAAGATTTACATGAACTGATGCTGAGTGAAGTAAGCAGAACCAGGAATACATTGTACACAATAACAGCAAGAATGTGCGATGCTCAACTATGAAAAACTTGGTTTCAGCAGTTCAATGATCCAAGGCAATCCCAATAAACTTTGGATGGAAAATGATATCTGCAATAAGAGAGAGATGCATGTAGACGGAATGTAAGTCAGCACATTCCATTTTCAGTTTTTTTGTTTTTCTTCCATTTTTTTCACTCATGATTTTTCCCTTTTGTTCTTGGTTTTACATGATTCATAAGGAAATATACATGTATAATCAAGGGGAAATGTTATTTTCACAAATACAAATTTACAAAGTATCTACCTTTTACAAGGCCATGTTATAAAATAAAAAATAAAAAATAAATAAAAAAAATAAATAAAAAAAATATGTGCTGTTTTTCCATATGGGTTCTTTCCCTCTGACTTTGATTTCTTTGAGGTATATGCTTAGTATTTGTATCTCTGCATCAAAAAGATGATTGCCTTTTACTGTTATTTTCATTTTCATCATTGCAAAGTTGTATCTTGTAATTTATATTTAATTGATTTTACTGTGCTTTGGTTCCTAGAAGTCTCCACATGCTTTCCAAATTCCATAATAATATTTCATAACATTTCAATACTATAGTTTTTTCTTCAGTCATTTCCAGCAATATCTACCTATTTGATTTTCAGGTTATGTGATATAAAAGGGATGTAAATGGGATGGCTTGATTTTGTTACCACACAAAGTGCCTTTTATAAATAATGTTCGGTACACATCAGATCTTTATTTCTGGCTTTACCTTGGGTATGTGTCCAAGAGTATGATCACAGGATCAAAGGCTATGAGCAGTCCATTTTTGTGACTTTTATCAATTCCAAATCAAATTGGTTCAACTGTTTTGGAAAACAATATAGCCTTATTTTTAAGTGTTTCACCCAAACCCTTCCCTAATTTGTTGCCTTTGAATCCTGGCTCTTACTCTGACTTCCCTTCCTTTCACCTCTTCCCCTCACATTCCTTTGCTTGAAAACTGAAAGGGCAAAGAGAAAATGGGAACTATCAGAGCAATGTTCCTCATTCTCCATGTGCTGAAGGGACTTGGCCCTCATTTTTGTTGCTGCCTAGAACTCACTGGCATTTGCCAAGGTTTGGAACTTGCAGTAAATCAACTACCCTGGCTTGATCCTTGCTGCTACAGTATGCTTTTTGCAATCATTTCATCATCTTGAGTGACTGTAGGAAGTGAAATTTGGATTCTAGGGGGTTGCTGACTTTACTGTGCTCATCCTTCCTTCCTTTTCTCCCCCCACCCCAGCACATGAAGCTGTCCACTCCCCTTTCCCAGACTTTTTAAAAAGAAACTGTATGAGTCAACCGACTGTTCCCTGCCTTGTGAGAGGACTGTCAATGATGGGTAAACTTCACTGGCAATAAAATAACCACTGACAATTTCTATGATTCAAAGAAAGGCACTGAATATAGTAGTTTGTGGCTTTATTTACCACACTTGACACATTCTCCTCCTTTGCCTTGCCTAAGAACTAGCAACCCTCACTCTCCAGGGCAGATTTTTCACTGGATCCCCTAATGCCAGTAGTCAGAGGCATTTTTCTATTGTGCATATTTCAAAGTTCACTGAAGGACCTGAGCCAGTTGCTTGACTCTTGGAATAAAGCAGATATATGAGCTATACAGAAATGCCTGAACCCAGACTTTATTTCAGAGAACTGAAATTGCCAGATATATGTGTTGGAGAGTTGATTGTTAAATGGTCACTGTGGGCCTTTAGGAGGTAACAAATGCTACAAATCAGAGCTTGATTTATTGTTTTGTTGCTTGTCTAGACTTTTTAAAACTGATGGACAAAATGTGAATAATGTGTATGAAACTTCCAAATGTAGAGCAGGTTGTTAAATATTTTCCAGCACACCTTAGCTAGAGCATTTCCCTATGTTTGTATTAAAGTTACCTAACAAAATGGGAGGGAAGAATAAATAAAGTTGAATTTTTAAAATATTGAACATGGATAAATAGTCTTTTGTTGCCCCTTTGGAAAAAAAACAGTCATTTACTGTACCGTCATTTCTGGAAATGAAGGTCATAACTAGTAGAGACAAACCAAAAGTTTGTTTCTTTCTGTAAATCCAATCAAGAGACATAAGAGATTTCTAGTACACCGAAGTAGGAAGTAGCAGAGAATTCAATTTAGGTAGCAGGGCTGTGACAAAATCTATAGAACCCCCAAAATGTAAATTATAGGTGGAAATTCTGTCTGGAACATGTTCCACATGTCTAAGGTATGCTACTTTATGAAACCTTACACACTGTTCTGAGTTTTATTCAATAACTCAGGCCTCAGATGACTTCAGTTGTTTTGCATCATAACCTTGCCATGGCCTCAGTTATAGCTCTAGAAGGTGACTCAGCGAAAGAAAAAGCTGCTTCTAATATCCTTTGTATAAATGGTGGGTCACACATGAGGAAAAGGACAAGAAGGTATTTGGAAAAACTCTGAAGAAAAGATTTCACAGTGTGATCCTGTAAATATTTATAGACTTTACATCGCCACATATTGTAAAGAATTTTATAAAAAATAGACCATTGAACTAAAGAAATCTTCTGGATCCAAGGGGATTTATTGAGTAAGTTAATAGGATAGAACACTGGTATTAGTAGCATTGCTTACAGTATAAATCACAATGGCTCCTTCTGTTGGGTAAATACTCTTTCTATAAAGGAACCCGATCATGCAGGCACACGTGCAGATTCAAGTGAAATGAGTCTGAGTTAAGTGTATGAGCCATTTAAACCTAAATGGCTTTTAAGGATTACATAGTAAATGTAATTTGGCTACTTCTCAAAGTTTGACAATTCATTTCTCCCACCTCAGAACCCACCCCTTTCACATCCTTAAAGAAAGAAAAAGAAAAAACCACTACAGTGTTATCTCACTATTGATTAATTACATGCCAGCTTCTGGACTAGTTGCCTGTTTATTCAGGGTGTGTGTGTGTGTGTGTGTGTGTGTGTGTGTGTGTGTGTGTGTTGGGATTTTGACATTGGTATTCAAAGTGTTAAAATTTTTGGAACCTATTTACTTGGGGCTCTATACAGAACCTGTACAGATCTTTCATCCTGCAGAGGTGTTATACAGGACAGATAGATGGACCAAGACCTACTTGATTGTTTTTTATGCTTTCAAAATCACACTAAGGGAGAAAGGTGATCTTTATTAAGTGTCTATGATAATGCAGTTCTTTCCTTCAAAGAACAGGGGAGATTGCATTACCATTCTTTCAGGGCAGTCTCAAAATACATGGTTTTCCTTCTAAATTTTAATCATAATTAGAATGTGAACTAAATTGTAATTAAGTTTGTTTAAGGCTGTAAGAAAGGTAGGCTTAGAGGAGGAAATCTCCCATATTCTAAAGAATTCTTCCTGATCCCTTTTAATTTGTTGATGATTCCCTCTTTTAATGATTTCTAATTTATCCTTTTCTATAGCTTGTTCATATATTGTTATTTGCATATTGACTTCTACTAATCTAATTAGATTGTGAGCAAGTTGTCTTTTACCTTTTAATCTCTTTTACCTTTCTTTGTATCCCCAACTCCTAGCACAGCCCTTAGCACATAGTGGATGCTTAGTAAATATTTATTGATTGACTGATAACTCATATAACTTTGGTGGTGGTGTTTTTTTTTTATTTAGAATCACAGAACTGTACAATACAGAGCTAGTAGACACCTTAGAAACTATCTATCTAATTTTTTTTAATAGCAGAAAAAAGTGAAATCTTGAAAAGGGAAATTATTTCCCTCCATTGACAAATAAGTTAAGGGCTATATAATAGTTGACATTTAAACAGTCTTTATAAGTCTTTATAAGCTTGAAGTTTTGGAAAGCAGTTTACCTACAGATCATCTCATCTTGAAATGTTACTGAAACTCAAGGTCTTCTGACTCAGTTTTTCTACTATGTCATGTGGCTTTTTTTTACTTTGAAAATGTTTTCTTGGATTTGGTAGCCCATTCAAATTGGAATGATTCTATTTCATTTTTGTCACACTGGGTTGTAGTTAAAATTGATATTCTAAATTTTCTATTAATGAATAACTCATAAATCTTAAATTTTATATGGAATATATATGTATATATGTGTCATGTATATGTACTGTAAAACAATATTTAATTAATATTTTAGTTATTGTCCAGATAAATAAGTGTCTCAGATAGCAAATAGACATGGATCATATATTTTAGAGCTCTCATGAATGAAACCGATCATCAGGAAGACCTAGATTCAAATCATGGTCTCAGGCATTTACTAGCTATGAGATCCTTATACAAATCACTTAATCTCTCTGCACCTCAGGCAACTTCTGCCAACTATTTTTTAATGGTTAGATGTAGAGTGAAATTGTAGCCATTATTTGGGATATAATTCTGTAAGGAATGAAGAAACAAATGAATTTTAAAAATTTTTTGTGGGAGAAAGAACACAAAGCTAAGATTTGATAAGGTAGATCCTCCCACCCCCAGCAATTAAGATTTTTTTTTCAATAAAACTTCCTAGTCTTGCTTAACCAGGACAGCACTCCACAACAGCATGACTGCCATAATAAATGTCTAATAATAATAACTGCGTTTATGTTATTTTAATTTTATATCTTGTTTAAAATTTCAGATCCGCTATAGGAAAAATGCAATTTCAAGGCAGTTTTAGTTCATTAACATAACTACACTGTATGTAATTTCCACTGATATTGAGCTCGTTAAACTGAATAACATGCAGCATCAAGATAAAAAGAAATTTAAAAATGTGACCTGGCAGTCAGGCAGATAACTGAGCTCTGCATATTACCACTGAGGCTGGGCTGGCCCCACTAGATTGTCTTTAATTAGCCGAGGCGCTTCTCTTCATCTAGCCATTTATTTTGAGTGCTTGAAATTTGTTTCACTCAGCGATGGGATTTAACTCTGCATAAGCACTTGGACATGCCCATCTTCTTCTCTGAATATAGATTTGCCCTAAGAACATCTCAGAAAAATTGATGCCATTTTTTCAGATGCCCAAAATACCTAGGTTTATATTTTCAGAGTCTGTAAATCAAGACCTGTTAAATTCTAACACTGTACATGAAAAAGCATTTGAATGTGATTCTTTTCTTCATTTTGTCGCCATTAGTATTGGCCTTGATTTTAAGTCTGATTTCATCTGGACCTCCCATTAATTTGCCCCTCTGTGGCAATCCGTTCTGTACTTAGAGGGAGACACTGAAAAATGTCTCTCTGTAGCATCCCTGCATTTGTAGTCTTCCAGTAACTTTGTGGTGTGAGGCCTTCCTGATTGGGGTCCTTTCTCTGATTTGCATGCTGTCCATTCTTTCTGATAAATTTCCTCCCTCTCTTCCACTGTTAATATGAAACTTGAGTAAATGACTGAGTAGGGAAATGCAAAAGAAGGGAATAGGGGAACAGTTTCTGAAGTAGGATCTTTTGTTCTTTCTGTAACATTTAGCAACAAATCCAAACAGGCAGACTGCTAATATATATCTTATAGGTTTTACTCTCTGCTTTAAAATTTCAGTTAGCATAGTTCCCCCCTCACCCCCCATCTTTCCCAGCAAATATGAAGAGTGAGGGGCAAAAAGAACACATGTTGCCAATCAATCTTTGCACTTTTCTTTAATGTTATTCATGGTGTTGCTAATGATATGCTTTAATCAAGGAGAAAAGATGTCAGAAAATTAATATAACCCAAGTTTGATTTTTTTTTCTTAGTTCCTATTGAAAATGATATGGGCCTTAAATGACTTTTTAGATTCATTCCATTTGAGGCTCTCTTTTTCAGAATCTGTGTCCAGATATGTCATTGACCTAAACAGTTAGCAGGCTTGTAAATGAAATGTATCCTGTTTCTCATGCTCATCAAAGGTTCTAGGAAAGAACCAGACAACAGAATCACTGCCACCAGAACTCTAAAGCCTGATATTCACACACAACATGATGCTCACATATTCATCAGATTTAAAATGGAGATGAGATTTTCTAGCATTTGTTTTTGTGTTTTTATTCATATAAGATATCAAGTGCTGTTTCATTTGGGAATATTTTTACAAAGCCATGACTAAGTTCTTTGAGAAGATTTCATCCCGTTCATCCATGTCTAGGTGGATTTTTCATATGTCTTTCAAAATGCTCAGCAATGTTTGATTCTTCAGACTTCAAAGGGTACCTCCTTCTAGGGCAGATAGATTTTTTAAAAAAAAAAATCAGTGTTCTGGGGAGAAACAACTCAAAAAGGAAAGAATTGCCCAGCCATGAGGTAGTTAGCATTATAGTAAAAAAAATTAATAGAAAGTTAACAAACCTCTGAATATTAAGGTTTTTATGAAACCAAATAAATTCCCAGCTGCAGCTGGAGCTTCATCATTCTGTTACTCTCATTCTGAGTGAATCCAGTGTGCCAGATTTAAACATTCGGGTTTGGGTCACAAAACGAGCATTGTTTACTTAAATTTTACAAACAATTTGTTCACAAGTTTGAACAAACACTCCCTCTTGAGTTTGTGAACCTTGGTCAAGTTCTGATAATCATTTATGCAGTGCCTCTTGCCTGAAAAGCAATTTTAACCTTTAAATATTTATTTCTGCCAGGTTGCCATGAGTGAGTGGCTCCCATCTGTCAACTAGGATGTGGTAATGGGGTCTGTGTTCAGTTTGAATTTGGACAACAATATTATATTCTACCAAACCCTTTTTTAGTGATGAGGGAAATGGGATTTCAGTCATTTGTCCAAGGTCACAGAGATAGTGAAATATTAGGAATTAGGACTAAAAGTTCTAGGATTACTGAAGAGTGGTTTAATCCTCTGAGTCAATCCACCTTTTTAAAAGGGTTCTGTCATATAAATATTTTGCCTTGTAGTGGACTTGGTTGTTGTCTGAAATCAGAATCCCCAGCTTTGGTTTCTAATAAATATATGTATTTTTAAAAGATGAAAACTTTTCCCTAGTGATTTTTAAGATTTAAAATGAAATTGTTAGATAATAGTATATTCAAAGATAATTCTCTGCTTGCCAAATATGACTGGTTTAATTGGAAGGCAAGCTAACTTTTATAGTCCCTTAAAACTTCTAGGCTAGAAATTATGCTGGATCAAATTAAATTCAAACATCATGCCTATGGGATTTAGAAATTTCTACTTTTTTTTTTTAAGGGAAAGGCAATTTCTGACTTTTTTTTTTTGTAAATTTGATAAGAGGAAAGCTAATGTGAGATTGGTAGTCCAGTAGGAAATGGAACTCAATTTTACATTTTTTAAACCATTTTATGGTATTACAAATGACAGAGGTTAGAAACAAAGCTCTTATACTTTTATTGAACTGGAATTGAAAGTGACAGAAAATCATTTTGGCTCTAGTGCAGTAAATGTTATCACTAAAACATGTTCGGGGGATATTAGGATAGTCTCTCAAGCACAAGAGACAAAAGTTCACAAAGCAAGAGCTGATTTTTCTGTCCTTCTCTTGAAATTATTAGATGTACAGGAGATGAAAGTATCTTGGCTTCAAGAGGACAGGGGACCAACTGAGTGTATTGGAATTGATCTTGTCTCCATTGGGGGGGGGGTGCAGAAGGAGGGGACATGCAGTTGAGGTAATATGGTATGGATGTCTCAGCAGGAAGAGGCACCACAGAGGAATTCAGGAAGGGCAGAAAGAGTTTTTATTTCCGCCCCAGGACTGAAACTCAGAAATAGGAGAAAGGAAAAATAAAAGTACTTGAAAGTGAAATTGTACAGTGAAGCTAAGGCTGGGATGAATTGAGTTACCTTATTTTCTAGGAGCACTTCTTAAGATTACATTTAGCATGATGGCCTAACTGGGTCCATTTTCTGTAACCACCTGTCTTTATTTTGAAAATTGACAGTCTAGTAGAAAATAAATGTGAAATCTTATTGGGAAAGACCAATTGTTGTGTCTGTGGTCTGTGATTTTTTTTCCTTTGGAATTTTGTGTAGATGGAGCAGGTTGGGCAGGCATATGTTTGCCGATCCTAAAATGATTAGAATTCAGGCTATGTAAGACTCTTGTGAAATTGACTTTTCAGGTCCCAGCCAGTATCCGGCACTGCCATATGGCGTGGGCGGGTCTAATTGCTGTACCCAATTTCTTAATCTTTCATTGTGTATTTAGGTGCCCCAGTTGAAATATTAGAGATTCTAAAGAAATATTTAGGTACATGACAAGGATGTTTGACACGCTTGTGGAAATTCTGTTTGTAGCTCTCGGGAAGGACATAAGGAACCTATCTTTCATTGCTTTAGCAGAGTTTCAGTGTTGACAAACCTTCTGCACTTTCTTTTGCACTAGAAATGATTGATGCTTGGGACAGTAGAGCTATCAAGGAAGAGATAAAAGATTCTTAGGCCTCTGTAAATGGGGCATTGAATTCAAGTATGATCAAATAGCCCATGCTAAACTCTATAACACAACAGAAAACATCCCACATCTCTCCATGGACAAATCATTCTTTCTCAGCTAGGTGGCACAGGGAATGAATGCTAGATTTGTAGTCAGGAATTCTGCTTCAGATAGTTAGAAGTAATTTAATCTCTTTCTGCCTTAGTTTCTCTCAGTTGTAAAATGAAAGTATCACTTACCACCCAGAGATGTTGTGAGGGGCAAAGGAGTAATGTGTAAAGCATTTTGTAAACCTTAAAGCGATATAGAAATATTGTTATTATTGTTCTTCTTCTTATTCCATTAGCACCCACTAAGAAAACCATAGATTTTAAGTTTAAATGGTATCTGGAAGATAACCTTTCAACATTATACATAATAAATGATCATCCAACTTTTGCTCAAAAATCATCAGAGAGGGGCAACCCGACTGTCTCCTGTCTCCCATTCCACTATCCATAGTTCTAATAGTTTAAGAAAGTTTTTCCTTATATCAACCCCAAATTCGGCTCTTTTCAACTCATTACTTTTGCTTTTGTCTCATGGAACTAATCAGAATAAGTCCAGTTCATTTTCCAAAGCCCTTCAAAACACTGGAGGACAGTTATCATTATCCTCTTCCCCTCCTCTCTCTCTTTCTTCCCACATACACACTATTTCTTTTCCAAATTAAACATCTCTAGTTCTTTCAAACATTAAATAGGATCAATTCAAGACCCTTCATTCTCTTGGTTTCTCTCCCAGTTTATTGATATCCTCCCCAAAATGTGGCCCCCATAAACTGAACACAACACTCCATCTGTGGCCTCTGCATCACCATTTTTCCTAGAAGCTCTGCTGGTTCATTTGTAGCCCAAAGTACACAGTTTCTATGATTGTTCTTTATTACCAACTCATATGGAGGTTGGAGTTCATCACACTCCTCAGGTATTTTTCATTGAAATGTTTGTCCTTCCATCTTATACTTGTGAAGTTGATTTATGATATATGTCATAATTCACTTTAATCTTAGAAGAGACATTAAGTATGGTAGTTATGTAGCCAAGCTTAGAGTCAGGAAGACCTGGATTCAAACCTTTGACATATACTGACCATGTGGTTGTGGTCGTCATTTAACACCTCAATGTTCTAGGCCATGCTCTAAGACTACAAGTTGAAGAGAAGATACTTAACTTCAATGATAAAGGTCATTTTCTTTTACCTGAGATCTCCTCACCTCAATGAAATCCCAAGTCCACACCTCACCCAAAATTTTTTTGAAATCTTATTAGATTCAGATGCATGCTCTAATCTATTAAGATCTCTTTCAAGTCTGAACTGTATTCTATTCCTATAGTGCAATGGAGAATTGCCATTCTTCTCTAGGAAATGTTTGTAAGTCAGTGAGTCTGCATAAATGATTTTAGATAATCCACACCACTCTGATTAGGAATAATTGGAGTTTGACTATAATTACTTTGTATTAATAAATATTGCCAAATATTCCCTGATGAAGAGGATACATTCCAGTGTAATAGGTTGCACTCTGAGGCACTATCTCACACCTATGAGGATCAGATTGACTAATATGATAGAAGAAAGGAATGATAAATGTTGAAGAGAATGTGGGGAAATTGTTGGTGGAGTTGTGAGTTGATTGAACCATTCTGGAAAGCACTCTGGAACTGTGCTCAAAGAGTTATAAAATTGTACATATCCTTTATTATTATTATAGCTTTTTATTTACAAAACATATGCATGGGTAATTTTTCAACATTGGTCCTTGCAAAACCTTCTGTTCCAACTTTTCCCTTTTTACCCCTCACCCCCCTCTCCTAGATGGCAGATAGTCCAAGACATGTTAAATATGTACATAACCTTTGATCCAACAATATCACTACTAGGTCTGTATCCCAAAGAGATAAAAAAATGGAAATGGATACACATGTACAAAAATATTTATATTTTTATATATTTATACTTTTTTATACTTATATTCTTATAAGTATATTTATACTCTTTTTGTAGTGTGGCAAAGAATTGGAAATTGTGGGGATACCATCATTTAGGGAATGGCTAAACAAATTGTGATATATGAATATAATGGAATATTATTATGTTATATGAAATAATGAGCAGGCAGATTAAAAAAAAACAAAAACCTGCAAAGACTTAAATGAACTGATGCCAAATGAAGTGAACAGACCAGAAAAATATTGTACACAGTAATAGCAACATTGTGTGATGATCAACTTTGACAGTTTTAGCTCTTCTCAGCAATGCAATGATCTAAAACAATTTCAAAAGACTAATCGTGGAAAATGCTATCCACATCCAGAAAAAGAACTATAAAGTCTGAATGCAGAATGAAGCATACTATTTTAACTTTTTTGTGTTTTTTTCTTTCTTATGCTTTTTCCTTTTGTTCTGATTCTTCTTTCACAACATGCTTACTGTGGAAATATATTTAACATGGTTTTACAGTTATAATCAATATCAGATTTCTTGCCATCTTGGCAAGGAGAGAAGATAGAAGAGGAAAAAAAATGAAATTCACATTTTATAAAAGTGAATGTTGAACACTATGTTTACATGTTTTTGGAAAAAATTTTTAAAAGTATTAGAAGCTGTGGTGAAAAATTTCATTACCAGAAGTAGTAGTATTTTAGGAACAAAAGGGAAAGTGGCATCATGGTATAGAAAGTATTTGATGTAGAATCAGAGAGGCAAGGTTTAAATCTCTCTCTAATACTTATGGCTTTTGTGTATGACATTGGGCAAGTCACTTCCTTTTTCTGGACCTCAGTTTTCTCATATGTAAAATGAAAATTTTGGACTTGATGATCTCTAGTAGACATTGAGCTCTAATTTCTATATTCTTATGTTAGGAAAGTAGTTTTATGGCATAAAACATCATTAAATACCTCAACATTAAATAACTAAAATAAAAACAAAGACTATACATATAGGAGTCTTGGGATAAAAGAAAGAGTTAATGACCTGTGTTAAAAGAAGGGAGAAGAAGAGGCTTTGGAGAGAGTGATCTCCCAACTAAACTTGTGCTCCCATAAGTTAATCTTTAAGAGGAGGCATATATTTTTAGGTTTCTCTGGAAATAGATCTTGCTTGTCAAAGATTGGATTTTTTTCATTCCCTCCCATACATGATTCATATTGGACATTGAATACCAATATAGTAGGGGGCAACATAGTGCACAGAGCTCTGAGTCAGGAGTCAGGAAAATACATGTTTCTGAGTTCAAATTTGGCCCCAAGACAATAGCTGTGTGACTCTATGCAAGTCATTTAATTGTATTTGCTTCAGTTTTCTTACCTGTAAAATGAGTAGGGGAAAGAAAAGGCAAACTATTCCAATATCTTACCCAAGGAAACCGCAAATGGGGTCATGAAAAGTTGGAAATGACTGAACAACAACCCTTTTCTCAGACCCCTTTGGGAAAATTCTAGACATAATCCTAAATGTTAAGTCATCAATATATTGTATTGAAGGTTTAATGACCTAAAAAAGATGAGCAAAGGGATCTTACTTCTCTCATGTGAGGTAAGGTTCCAGCTGCATGTTCAGGTCCAAAGTAGAGGTGTTCTTTAGAGAGAAGGAATAAACTTAATAGCCCAGCCCCTTTGGTCTCTACAATGATTCTGCAATGATATCTGATGATAACATTTATATAGTGCTTTAATTTTAATGTTTACAAAGTATTTATGTTATAAATACTGTGACAGCCCTGTAGGTACCACAAAAAACATGAAACCTTGAAGAGATTGCTTTTTCAGGATTCCATAATTATTATGTATCAGAGACAGTATCTGAAACTGGGGCTTCTTTAAATCTAGCCCTCTTCTCCAACAAGTTATATGACTGCTGGACAATTACTTTATTTTATTTTGTGTTTTTATTTTGCCTATTTACTTTCATCTCTGTGTGGACACATAGATGTTATGGGAGAGATACTCATTTTTTTTCCTGAATAAATGTATGCCTTTTTTGTCTTAATTTTTAGATTTTTATTCTTTTATTATAGTAATATATTTTTCCCTACTCCAGACCCCAGTTGAGCCATGCCTTGTATCTTTTTTTTTGATTGTTCAAAACAATACAATTTGTTTTCCATATAATTTCTCTAGTTATCTCTTTCTTATATTGATTGAATAGAACGTCTTTATAGAGAAAATTTAAAATGCAAACAAGCAACAACAAAAAGAGTGAAAATGCTATGTTGTGAATCACATTCAGTTACCACAGTCCTCTCTCTGGGTTTAGATGGCTCTTTTCATCACTGAACAATTGGAACTGCTTTGAATCATCTCATTGTTGAAGAGAACTACATCCATCAGAATTGATCATCGTATAATCTTCTTGTTCCCATGTATAATGATCTCCTGGTTCTGCTTATTTCACTTAGCATTAGTTCATGTAAATCTCTCCAGGCTTCTTTGAAATCATCCTGCTGGTTGTTTCCTACAGAACAATAATATTCCATAACATTCATATACTATAACTTGCTCAGCCATTCTCCAATTGATGCACATCCATTCAGTTTCCAGTTTCTTTTCACTGCAAAAAGGGCTGCCACAAACATCCTTGCACATGTAGGTCCTTTTCCCTCCTTTAAGATCTCTTTGATATATAATCCCAGTAGAAACATTGCTGGGTCAAAGGATATGCACAGTTTGATAACTTTTTGAGCATAGTTCCAAATTGCTCTGCAGAATGGTTGGATCCATTCACAGTTCCACCAACAATGTATCAGTGTCCCAGTTTTCCCATATCCCTTTCAACATTTGTCATTATTTTTTCCTATCATCTTAGCCAATATGAGAGATGTGTAGTGGTATCTGAGAGTTGTCTTAATTTGCATTTCTCTGATCAATAGTGATTTAGAGCACCTTTTCATATGACTAGAAATAGTTTCAATTTCTTTATCTGAAAATTGTCTGTTCATATCCTTTGACTATTTATCAGTTGGATAATGAGCTATTCCTTTTATCAAAGGAAAATAGGCAACACTGACAAATAAGATTATTACATCTGATTATATACATAATATTCATTTTAGTTCAATTCCAGGAGATGTATTAAGTACTTACCATGGGCCAGGTGCCCCTGCCCTTAAGGAGCTTATCTCCAGAATACTTTATTTACCTCAGTTCCTTATCTGTAAAATGAGTTGGAGAAGAAAATGATCTCTTCTTTTCTCCTTCTTTATTATTTCACTTCACTTGTTGATTTCATCAGCTCCCATGGGTTTAATTACCATCTCTATGATGAGATTCTCAAATCAATCTATCCAGCTCCAATTTCTCTTTTGACCTCATTCCCAGCTGTTTTTCAGACATCTTGAACTGGATGTCCAATAGACATCTTAAATTCAGCATGTCTAAAACAAAACTCATCTTTCCTCTTTAACCCACTCCTGCTTCTAATTTTCCTATTATTCTAGAGAGCAATATCATCCTCTTAGTCCCTCACACTCACAAATTAGGTGCCATTCTGGACTCCTAAATATCTCTCACTCTATCAATCTATTGCCAACATCTATCGATTTCACCTTTGCATCATCTCTAAAATATGTCCCCATCTCTCCTTTGATACTATTACTGTTACAACCTTGGAGAGTGGCTCTCATCAACTCACTTTGCAATAGGCTGCTCCAAGTTTCTGTCCTCACCAATTCATTCTCTTTTCATCCAACACTTTCCTAGAGTGCAGATTCTATTCTGTCACCATTCTGCTCCTTAAACTCCCATGGCTCCCTGTTCCCTCCAGGATAAAATACATAATCCTCTGCTTGATGTACAAAAGCTGTCATAACCAACTTCTTCCTGCAAACACTGCAGTCTTCTTATACCTTACTCTCCATCATGTAGTCTTAAATTCATTGTCACTGACCCTCTTGAACAACACAAACTATCTCTCAACTATGTACTTTTTTCTCTGTTGGTTCTTTATGATTAGAATACTTTTCTTTTTTCTTTTCATCTCCTGGCTTCTTTGGCTTCCGTTAAGTCCCAAATAAAATCCCACCTTTTTCAGAAGCCTTCCCCAATTCATTTTAATTCTAGTGCCTTCCTTCTCTCAAATGTTTTCTATTTTTCCTGCATATAGTTTGTTTTAGAGACAAAAAACTCCCCCTGGGACTAAGGGAAGCTAGTTATGGATCTATGTATGGACTAAGGAGTAAAGACCAAAGCTGCAAAACTGGGAAGGGCAGCTGAATTGGGGAGGCTTCAGAGGATTGACCAAATGAGGAAAAGGCTATACAGTGGTATTTTGTTGTATCAACAGCATATGGTATATACATATATTCCTTTCATACAGATATCCTTATAAATAAACTCACCATAAGATACTGACTATAAGATAACTTATGGAGTAGGGTGTGGCTGTTAGTCAAATATCTCTAGAGCATCTATTATGTTCCAGGCACTATTATAGGTACTGAGAAGGTAAGAACAAAAGCAAAACAATCTTTGGTATCTCTAGACTTGCATTTAAAATATTTCCAAGTTTACTTGACTGATTTTTCAAGAAGACTACTAATAACATTTTCACTCCTAATTCTAAGTAATTCATTTCCTACATTTTCAAGATCTCTATTTCCCCATCAATTCATTGCCAGATATCTTTGGGCTTGAACCTTTCTGTTTTCTGCACTTCTCAGCATAAATATTTATGTTATTCACTTCTAAATAATGAAGAGCTTTGATTGGCTTTACCTTTTACCTAAAAATTAGAAAATAGAGTTTGAGTTACTAGAGAAGGTTAGTTGTCTATTATCTTGCTGTAGAATATTATGGCCCATTTGACAGAAGCTGAATGACTTTGTTTTTGTTAGGGCAGAATTCTGTTCAGTGAATCATTTGTCATTGTTTTTCTTGGGATCTTAAAGCTATTTTGCCAAGTGTAAAATTAACTATAGCTATTTTGCAGATGTGTTTGGAGACTTATTTTGAATGGGAATTTCATCATCATTATCAACTTTTTTTCATATTAGATTAAAAAGATTCACCATATTTTTAAATGTGATTTTATTACATTGGAGGATTGTAATAAAAAATTTCTTGGAATAGGGAACACATTTGGTTTTATAATCAAAGTTCCTGAGAGATAATAATCAATGTGGTAACTGATCTGATACTAAATATAGAGTGGGAGATGTTTTAGCAGCTTCCAGCCACAGCTCTTCCCTCTAACTTAGAGATGTTTGAAATAGGCTTGTTTGGGGCCTGGTCTCCTTCCCTAAGGTCTCAAACCAGCAATTCAGATGCTTGATGGCAAATGTGGGTAGGTGGAACTCAGCTAGACACCACAGGCTGACCAATGTAGGGTAGCTCTACTAGTTTACTTAGATGACTCAAGAGGCTCCCTATTTCCTTTAGATTAAAACAGACTTTTTGGTTAAAAAAAATTCTTCACAATTTGGTTCCAAACTTCTTTTATGGCTTTATAAGGGCAGTTCAGTGGTACTGGGAATAGAACACAGTAGATTCAAGGAAAATCTGAGTTTAAATTCTACCTTAGGAACTTATTTTCTCATGACCCTGATCTGCTCTTCAGCCTCAGTTCCCTCATATAAAAAATGGGAATAATAACAACACCTATTTTACTGGGTTGTTGTGAGGATCAAATAACTTAACATGTACAGTGGTTTGCAAATCCTAAAGCACTATGTGAATACTAGCTGTTACTATTACATTGCTGCATAATAATAAATATTACATATTACTCTTTTTCATATACTTTATATTCCAGCCATATTAGTCTTCTTCCTGTTCCTCATCCATGTCGTGGTCTCTCCATTCTTTGTGTTTTCAAATATGTTTTTATTCAAATCTTGAATATATTATTTCCTCTGCCCTCTCCACTTTAGAACACCCTTAGTTTCCAACAATCCTCAGCTCAAGTGCTACCCCCTTTAGGAAGCCTAACTTAACCCATTCTTCAAAGTTGCTAGTGCCTTCCCTTTCTCTAATTACTTCATGTATCTACTCTGTTGGGAGACAATGTTAGCTACTGGATATAGAGTGGACCTTGTAGCCAAGAACCCGGGTTCCTGGCTATATGACCCTGGGCAATTTACTTAACCTCTCAATATTCTAGGGAATTCTTTAAGGATAAAAGTTGCAGAGAAAGTGCTGACTGACTTGCTTTGATAGGAAAAAAAAATAATCTCATCTAAGAATTCCCTAAACAATGAAATCATAAGCCCTGGCCCTATTCTAATCTCTCTGTACTTTGCTTATATTTTACATTTGTTTGTCTGTCTACATTTGTTTCCTCCAATAGAATATATGCTCATTGAGAGTAAGGATTTGTTGTTTTTTGTCTGTGACTCTTTAATACCCAGCACAGCGTCTGGAATCCAGCAAGTACTCAGGAGATATTTATGGAATTGATTTGATCTATCAATGTACTTTTTGTCCTGCATTGACCAGGCACATACTATAGTTTTGATCCCATTGTTACTGATGTTCAAAAGGAAGTTTTCTCATTCTGGTTCATGGTACAATACTATTTTCTCAGTGTCTAGACATTACATCTATAGGTCCTAAACCTATATCCGAGGGAGATCCTTTTGTATGGCATTTGTAAGGTGCCTCTCTTCTGAGCACCTGCAGGTAATTGGGAATAGGCTTTGAACTGAGTGGTGGTACTTCTTTTTGAAAAGAGAGGAGCATGAACTTTCAAGAAGATCCTGCAGATGAGAAGTATCAGATTTATGAAGCTGGGGAGAGAGTGATTGATGAAAGGAGAGGGGAAGGAGAAAGAGAGAGGGAAAAAGAAGAACGATAGGGAAAAGATTTAGAGGAAGGTAGAAGAGGAGACAGTTGGGAGAAGGAAAAGAGAAATAGAACAAGAGGAAGAATAATAGTTTTTAGAGCAATTATTTCCCTGATTTTTTTAAAGGGGGTAGGATAGACCTACATTTATACCTATTAAGTTGTCCTTTCCAAATAATGGTTACACAAAGGACTATCACAGGTAGTGAATAGTAAGTAAATCATATTATCCAAGAAAATAACAAATATAAATCAGAAAATTTATACAGATCGCAATATTCCAAAAAACATTAAAGAGTTAATGAGCACTTTTCTGTGAGAGAGATGAAAGCACAGGTCAAACCAAGGAGGAAGGCCATGTTTCACAAGGGGAAAAATTTCTAAGGAGGCAAGTTGGAAATCAAAGAATAAGAAGCCAACTTCCCCTACACATTTGCAGCTTCTGGAGTCTGTCTTTCTTTCTTTCCTGGAGTCTGTCTAAACCATATATGTCTTTGTTTTCAAAAACTGTAGCATCAACTCTACACTCAGGTACATATCATTAATGAGCTTATTCTTCTTTCCCCCAATTAAGAGTGCTATCACTGGCACACAAAACACCCTATGTTTGGTTGGAAAGCTGTTATACCAGTGTTTGTATAGCAGAGCTAGCATAGTAAACTGGCCTGGGAAGTATAAATGAAGTATTTGTTCCATTTTCTGTTCTCCTAGCTTGGTGGGGAGTTGACGGTCAAGTTCAGGATCTGTGATTTGGGAAATACATAGTGTGAGTATTTGTTATTTGATTTAATGGTTTGAGGTTTTTTGGTTTGTTTGTTTTGTTTTGTTTTTGCTTTGCCATCTGTTGCAGTCTTGGTTTTGTCCTGATCAAGGGAAGTCCATTTATAGAAATGGAGGCTCACAAGTTATGAGTGTGTGTGGAACTAAATGAGTTCTAAGAAGCTGAATGTAGCAGAAAAGTGTTATCTTTTGTATATTAAAGGCTACTGTTTCTGCTCGCTGTGGGTGGGATTGACACTGAAAGAACTATTTTAATCATAGGGCCCATAGTTAGAGAAGAGATCTCAGGGCTTGTCATCCTTTCCCTTTTACCAGACAGGTTAAGTAATTTGACTCAAGTCATACTGGTAGTTACTACCTTTGGTTCCATTCAGTTTATTCTTTGGTTCAAATCAATTCATAAGGACAAGGAGAGAAATATTGGAGAAGGAGGAGACAAGAAATGCCCATCAAATCCAAGTTCCAAGGTCATAGAGAATCATACTGTAACAATAAAGGAGACAGTAGAGATGCTTTGAATACTCATAAAATATTGTGAGTGACCAAGCTTGCTTTTTCAAGTTTAGTCTACAAAGAACCAGAGGTTCTTAAGCTTGTTTTATAAAAATATTTTGATAACTATGCTTCAGTGCTATTGGTTTCTTTTGTAAACCTGTGTATTTTATTTTATGCTCTTAAAATATTATTTTGAGAAGAGATCCAGCTGCCAAAAGGATCAATTGTTTTCCCACCTCCCATACATATTCATACAATGCTTGGCTCCAGGCTTAGACTGAGATCATCCATAAATGATATTACCTGGTTATATAAGGTAAGAAAAAGGAATAAAAGTTATCCATTAGACCAAAGCTTTTTAAACTGTGAATTACAATCCCATATTGAGGTCCCATGATTGAATATGACTTATGAAATTATGATTTATTATTAATAAATGTTTGATTTGTATGTTTATTTTACATGTCTATATAACCTGGGGTGATGCAAAAATTCCAGTTGAAAAAGGGGTTGTGAATGGAAAAAATTAAGCTGTCACTGTGAGCTCCTTGACATCAGGAATTGTCTTTTACCTTTCTTTGCATTCTTAGTGCTTAGCACAATGCCCCACCAAGCAGACACTTAATAAATGTTTGTTAATTGACTTGCTGATCACTTGAAAGAATTGAATTAGTGAAACTGGGTGAAATAAGATCCATTAACATTCAAACATTCAGTAAACTGCAGTTCCAGAATTTCGGTGGACATTTCAGTTATCAAGAGATAGCATGGTGTAATGGGCTCAAAGCCAGGAACTGGGTTCAAGTCCAGACCTCTGACTTGTACTATGTGACTGTAAATCACTTCACCCTGAGAGTCTTCCCCCTTCCAGATTTATTTATTTAGATTGTTTTTGTGTTGTTGTTTGACTAGCTGAAAGAGGCCATTCCTTGTCTCAATTGATTCCTAGCCTCAATCACTTAATCACAATTAGTGACTGAGTTGTCTCAGTCAAATTGAAACCTGTAAAAGATCTTAACTTTAAAAGGCCAAGGTTTCCCACTGCATTCAGGGCCATCTCCAGTCATCCTGATCTCTATCTGGCCACTGGACCCAGATAGCAAAATAAGGCAGGTGACCTTGCACAGACTTCCCTCACCTAAATCCAATTCATTTGCAAGTCATGGCATCACGTCTCGGATGTTATGGTCTTCTTCAGAGAAGGAAGGACAAACTACAACAGCAAGAAAGCACTTAACCTCTCTATGTCTCGGGAGCTTTCTGGGATTATAAAATTGCAAAACCAGTACTGATTTGCTTTGGGAGAGAAAACTTTTCAGTTGGATGAGGAAATCAGAATTCTGGTCCAAAAAACCAAAAAGCATCTTTCAGTTATTAAGCATAAAGGAGAATTCCAGAGGTTAACAAGAAGGCTTAGAACTCTTTCTGTACTAGAAGATGCCTTCTGTAATTGGTCCAAAGTTAAAACCTTTATTTTTTAGATTCAGTTTTTCCTCTGTCTGATTTTGGTTTGGTGTGACTGACTGAAATAAATATTATGTCTTTAATCAGGGCTTTGTTGTTATTTTCCAATTAATCTGTGTCAGTTGCTCTAGCATTTGTGTTAAATCATTTTCTTCATGGAAGCTTTTAATGAGGAAGCAAATTGATTGTATTTACATACAACATTCTTGCATGTGTATAGGGTATCATTTGAAGTGCTTTTTTGTTGATGAATAGGTCATGTTATTACTCTCCTTTGAAACCAAGCTTTAAAAAAATTTATTTTGACAATAGGGTTGATTTAGCATATATGACATGCTCCTTCCTGCTATCTCTTAAAGTCCCTCTTTCTTATCCCATCTCTTAATTTCTTTCCCCTAATCTATTAAGCATTTCCTCTCTCCCATTCCACCTTTAAAGCTCTCCTCCCTTACCCCATTTCTTAAACTCTCTAACTACCATCTTATCTCATTTATTATAACTACCATCTTATATCTTCTGCTCTTTCCTCCCCATTCCAGCTCTAGACTTCTCTCCCTCTTTCATATCTCTCCTGTCATTTCTTTCATAAACTTATTCCTTCTTTTCTTTCTTATCTCTCTTGAACTTTCTCACCCTTTTCCCATCTCTCAGGTTCATTCATATTCTCCCTCTCCATTTCTTTCCATCTCTTACCTTTATGAGAAAAATTCAGAAACCAATGCTAGTATATTGATATCCAAAAATATAGAATGCATGTTGATGTTAATTTTGATATTCCCCCCGATTACTCTTTATCTTTGAAATGAAAGAATTGGATTATATGATCTCTAAAATCCCTTAAAAATCCAGCTTAAAAAATCCATATAAAATCAAACAAGTTATAGAGAAGATCACAGAAGGGAAAATGAACAATTTTGATTATGTAAAATATAAAAGGCTTTTGTACAAAAAAAACTCAATGCAGCTAAAATTAAAAGAGAAGTAGGCAAGAGAGAAAAAATTACAACTAGTATTTTTCTGAAAAAAGGTATTGTTTCTAAGATTTATAAGTAACTCAAATTCATAAGAATATGAGCTATTTCTCCAACTAATAAGGTACCAAAAGATACGAATAGGCAGTTTTCAGAAAAAGAAATCCAAGCTATTGATAACCACAATTAGAGAAATACACATGGAAACAACTCTTAGGTTCCACCTCACACTTACCTGACACTCAGATTGGCAAAGTTGACACAAAGGAAAATGACAAATCTTGGAGGAGTTATGGGAAAACAGGTATATTGATACACTTTTGGTGGATCTAAAAAAATTAGCCCATTCATTCTGGAAAGCAATTTGGAGCTGTTTCCAAAAAAAATATTCAATTATTCATATCTTTTGATCCAGTAGTACCATTACCAAGTCTTTACTCTAAAGTGATAAAAAGAAAAAGAAAAAGGTACTATATGTTCAAAAATAAAGCAGGGTTTTTGGTAATAACAAAAAATAGGAAACCGAGGAGAGTTCCCATGAATTGAGGAATAGCTGAATAAGTTATGCTATAGGTATGTGATAGAGCATTTGTTCTGTAAGAAATGATGATGGTGAGGCAGCTAGTTGGTGCAGTGGATAGAGCACCAGCCCTGAAGTCAGGAGGACCTGAGTTCAAATCTAACCTCAGACACTTAACACTTCCTAGTTGTGTGACCCTGGGCAAGTCACTTAACCCTAATTATCTCAGCAAAGAAAAAAGAAAAGAAAAGAAATGATGATAGAAATTGTATCAGAAAAACCTGAGAAGATTTGTATGAACTAATGCAAAATAAAGTCATAAGAACTAGGGAAAAAGTTTATACAATAACAAAAATATTTAAGAATTACAACTTAGAAAGATTTAGGAATACCGATCAACACAATAACCAGCCACATTTTTAGAAGAAAAATGATGAAACATGCTACTCATTTCCTGATGGGGAAGTGATAGACTCAGAGTACAGATGAGCATATTTCTGGGGGACATAACCCATATAAAAATTTGTTTTGCTTGACTAAAGATGTTTGCAATTGACATTTTATTATTCATGCTTATTTAGGGGGTGGGAGATAGGATTCACATAAAATGAACCTTAATCAAAGAGGGAATCATAGGGGTACCTTAAATCATTTAATCAATGTTTTCATTAAGTGACTACTATATGCCAAACCCTTGGAATACAAAGACAAATGAAAAGATAGAATAATAGTGGTAAATTGGACCCTTGTAAATTAAAATATTTACCCAAAGTTTCTTATTCTTGTGAAGATCTGATTAAAACATTTTTTGAGTCTATATAAGATTGACCATGTAACTTAGTAATGTGGGACTTTGAAAATTATTATATGTTATTTTCTCTGATTCTTAGCTTTTTTTTTTTCTTGTATGTGAGGTGGGGTTTGTACTAGCTGCCATTGATTCATAAAATGTTAGGTTTGGAATAGATCTTCTCCAAACCTCCCATTTTATAGATAAGAAAACTGAGACTCAGAAAGGAAAAGCAACCTATTCAAGCACTCTAGATAGTAGAAAAGTCAGCTTAACAACCCAATTCATTTCATTTATTAGTTCATTCATTCAACAAGAATTTATTAAACCAGGCTGTGGCTGGTAATACAAAGATAAAAATGGAAGTCTTTGCCTTCAAGGACTTTATGTTCTATTGGGATATGAAAGGAAATAGCATGAGCATAGAAAATTAATTACAAAACATTGAAAATTAATTTTGGGAAAGAATCAGCAGGTGCTTGAAGAAAGCTAGAGGTTCTAGGAGGCAAAGAGGAGGAAATGCATTCTGCTCAAGTGAAACAGTCTGCCCAAGAGAAGACATGGGAAATAAAATGTGATGAATGAGAATCAGGAATTAGGCCATTTGATAGGAATTGTGAAAGAAAGTAATGGCAGTAAGCCTGGAAAAGGAAACTATAGCAAAACTGTGAAAGGCTTTTAAAGCCAAACAGAACAGTTTGACCAGAGATGTTTGTCCTGTACCACAACCCATGGATAGCATAAAGATATCTCTGAGCTCCAAACCAATCTGTTTTGTGGAATAACTTCACATTCCTCATCTTTCATTGTCCAGCTGTATCTCAGGCTATGATTGAATTAAGAGGGTCTATATTAGGCACAGAGTACAGTGAAGATAGATGTTTCACTGCATTCTAAAGCTAAAAAGGAAAAAAATGTATTTTTGGGAGGAGAAGGAAGAGGATTATTTATTATTCTGAATAATTAGTACTGCTGTTCTCCTCCTATAACATGAAGAATACAGAGTTGATTTTATGACTGTCATTTATGCCATAACTAAAGCTCCATCCTAAAAGATCCAGGTTCTTCATGGTTGCTTCAAGTCTCTAGTGGTGGTCTCTGGTCTCAGATTATGAGATATTCTGTATGTACCATCATTCAGAAACAGCTCAGAACTTGAAATAAACAACAAAAATCCTCCAACTATGAGTAGTGATTACATAGATTATAAAAGGCATGTTCTTTTTGACTATTTTGCCTGGCTTTCCGGTTCTTGGCCATGGTCATATCAATCTCACTGCTCAGAACCTTAGAATCATCTTTGACTCCTCCTTCTCCCTGGGCCTCATATCCAATCACTCACCAACCCCTTCATCATGTTTCTTTCATCCTTTACTACCCTTGTTCAGGCTCTTATCGTGTCACGCTTAGACTTTTTCAGTTGTCTCCAAATAGCCTCCAATCTCTTCCGGCTCCAAACTTTCCAGCATATTGGTGCCAGATTAATTTTCCCAGTGTAATGCTTTGATCATATCCCTGATTCAGAAACCTTTCAATGACTCCCTACTGGCTACAGGAATATGTCCAACTCCTTGGTGTGGCATAGTATGCTTGTTCCTTCTATCTCTCATTTCCTGTTCCAGTTTTATTTTCATTTCAACAAATATTCACTCATGAATAAAGTAATCTATTTAACAAATATTTATGGAGTAAGAATATACAAAGACCTAAGTGTTCAAAGCAAGACCTTTTCTAATACCGTAAGATAGGAACATAAGGATAGAGATAGGGACAGGAACTGTGATTTCATAGCTATAAGAACTTTTGGGTGATGAACTTCCTCTATTAATACAAGAAGTTTATATTTTAGAGACAAACAAAGGGTTAAATAACTTGCTCAGTAAGAATTTGACCTAGTGGTTCTTGGCCACTAGTTCTGTATCCAATATGCCAGGCTGATTCAAGGCATGGATGTACAGAATTAAAATGAAAGCTAAGATATTATAATTGCCATATAAGTTGTAACAAATAATACATTCTGTAAGATTTGGAGAGATGGATATCGATTTAGGGCTGGAGTGCTCAGAGAAAGTTTCATGGAAGAGGTATATTTCAGCTAGGTCTTGAAAGATGGATAGAATTTCAGTAGATTCAGATAGGATTGGGGAAGGTAAAAGTGAGAACTTTAGAGCGAGGGAATGTCATGAGCAAAAGTGTAGAGCACATTTTTGGGATGAGTAGACTAGTTTTGCTGGAGTAGAGAATTTGTATAAGGAGATCAGAAGAAAAAGTTAGAAATCAGTATAGAGGGCAGATTATAAAGATCCTTGGATTTCAGACTATAGAATATTGACTTAGCATCTATGTAATGGGGAGCCATTGAAAGGTTTTGAGTAATACTTATAATAATCTTTCATTGGACCTAGCTTATTCATTGTCTGCCAAACATACCTTATCCACCATCCCTCATCACCTGCAAAAACACTTTCCCCTTTGTCTAGAATAGCCTCTTCTCTGAGTATTACTCACTGTTCAGTTTCAAATCTCTCCTGTTTCATAAAACTTTGATTGATTATCCTTGACTAAAATGATTTTTCCCTCCTCTGAATTCTGTATCATTGGTAAATACCCTGACCTCCAAATTAAGATAGATGTTCACCGTTAATATGAGAAAAGGATGTGTCTTTTACAGATACACAGAAAATTCTCTTAAGGTAAAATGACTTTACCCAACTTTGCTTCACCCTAGTTTCATTTATGACAGTATAATTTCAAAAGCTTTGCTCTAAGAACTATGATCCCTGTACTTGATACTAGGAATACTAAGACAAAAATGGAATAGTCTTTACCTTCAAGGGTCTTATATCCTACTATGGAAATCTGAAGAAAAATAAATGAGAAGAACTGGAAGAAAAATCCTAATAAGGAACTGAAAGAGAAAAACTGAAAAAGTGTATATTTTTATGATATTAATACTCACTGAAATAAATTAATTTAAACATAATTACCCAAAGAATTATAATTGTTTTATTGGTGTTTAATGTTAAGTTTCTAATAAAACATTTAATAAAAATAAATCTTGTAACACTAAATAAATCATG
Organism: Antechinus flavipes; assembly: GCF_016432865.1. Taxonomy (NCBI): domain Eukaryota; kingdom Metazoa; phylum Chordata; class Mammalia; order Dasyuromorphia; family Dasyuridae; genus Antechinus; species Antechinus flavipes. The sequence goes on along the minus strand of NC_067401.1, from coordinate 136,943,907 downwards.
AGACAAAATTCCAGTTTTCTTCATGGACTCGAAAGTCTCAAAAGAAGGATGGAAGAGCAGATCCCTAGTTTTCTATCCCCCCTTCAATTTTCTAAAAACTCAGTATTCTCTTTTTTATTTTTATTTATTTTATTTTTATATATAACTTTTTATTGACAGAACCCATGCCAGGGTAATTTTTTTTTTTTACAACATTATCCCTTGCACTCACTTCTTTTCCGATTTTTCTCCTCCCTCCCTCCACCCCCCTCCCCCAGATGGCAAGTAGTCCTATATATGTTAAATATGCTGCAGTATATCCTAGATACAATGTATGTTTGCAGAACTGAACAGTTCTCTTGTTGCACAGGGAGAATTGGATTCAGAAGGTAAAAATAACCCGGGAAGAAAAACAAAAATGTAAATAAAAACTCAGTATTCTCATTGCTAGGCAGTGGAGCAGAAATTATAGCTTGGGAATTTCTATATACTATAGAAATTATAGTAGCCAGAAATTATAGGCTTGGGAAATACAAAAAGAAGGAAGGAGAAAAACAAGCATTTATCGGACACCTACTTTGTACTAGAAACTGAAAAGTACCTTACAATTATCTCATTTGGTCCTCATAATAACGCTGGAAGATAGATGCTATTATTATCATGACTTTATACATGAGGAAACTGAGGCAGAGGTTGAATGGTTTGGCCAGTCACACCACTAGTAAGTATCTGAGTTCAGATTTGAATTTAGATCTTCCTGTTTCCAGTCCCAGACCTCTAAGCACTACCTTATCCATTGTACCGCGTAGGTGGACCATTGTTACTCTGGAGAAGTAGGCAGAGTTGCTATGTTCAATAGGATGTAATCTCTTTGAAAGCGGAGATCATTTCATTTTGCCTTTGTATCCCTAGTACTGAGTCTCTGGCATTGTGTTTAATAGTGTTTCTTTAATTTAAAAAAAATGAATAAAACTTATAGATAAGATACTTGCAAGTGGGAAATTGAATAGTGGGGTATTCATTAGAGTAGATTTTCCAGATCTAGATGGCAGAGTGGGTGGAGATTCAATAGAAGTGCCACATTCCTTAAAAAATAATCCGGGTGCTTCATGACATAGACTTCATGAACCATGGGTTACACATTATTATTTGTTGATTCACTTGGCACTCATCCCACAACACTGCCTTATCTTGTTAGTGATCTCTATGTGTATGTCTTATCTCCCTAACTAGAATGTAAGTCCCATGAGGGCAAGGGCTTTGTCTTCTACTTCTGAAAGAAAGTGGGAGTCAGAAGAGTATTGTACCCAGTGCTAGTATCTTTCCATTCCCATCTGTTGCTTTTCAAGTCTGAGGTCTCGACATCTGGGTCCCAGTTCTCTGATACTATCAATGGTAAAAATCCACCAGATGGAGCTCTTTTCCCATTCCTAGTCTCCAAGGCAGTGGTCTGTTTCCATTCCCCCTCCCTTTTTACCCCCCCCCCCCAATCCTTTCATAATGTAACATATGGACGCAGAGCTCTGGTCTACTTTGCTCTAGAGAGCTAGTGTAGAATGGAGCTACTTGTTCTAAAAACAATTTGGAAATAGTGACCAGGAATGTCATTAATACATACATATATATATATATTCCTGCTCTTTGACCCAACTATACCACTACCAGGCATTTACCCTAAGCAGAGTAAAGACAGAGAGAAAGGCCATCTATATATAAAAATATTTAAAGTCGCTTTTTGTGCAGTAGCAAAAAATTATAAGGAAAGTTAAGGGTTATCAACTGGAAAATGTCTGGATACATAATCCTATGGGAATATAATAGGGTTTTATTGCACAATAAGAAATGCCAAAACTGATTTCAGAGAAACTTTGGAAGACTTTTATCAACTGATGCAGATCAAAGCAAGCAGAACCAGGAGAATAATTTATATAGCATGACAGTATGACAGTAATATAAAATGTGACAATAATATAAAATATAAAAATTTTTTTATCAGTGCAGTGAATAATCATGACTTCAGAAAAATGAATGCAAAGAATAGTTAGATCTCTTAGTTCAGACAGTGGACTATTGGAATAGGAGGAACACTGTAAAACATGGACAATGTGATTGTTTTGCTTAACTGTACTTCCTTGTTATAAGGGAGAATTCCTCCATGAGTATGATATGAGGGGTATGTGTGAGTATGAGTTTGTGTGGGGGTGGGGGAAGAGAGAGAGAGAGAGAGAGACAGACAGACATGTCATAAGGAAGTGACAATTTTTAAAGGAAGCTCAGTATAACATTTTTTTTTAATGGGACTATAGAATGTATATAGTATGTAGACTGTTAGCACAATTTGATCATTTGTACCTCTTCTGTTATAAGGCAACTTTTATTCATATCTGCCTCATGGCCACCCCCAGAGTCAGTATTGAAGTTTACTTTCAACTTCCTGTTAAAGCTCTGTTCCACCATTGGGTCACTGCAGACACTTCTTTTGTCATCAGTTCTGCCCTGGATCAGGGGTTCTCCAAGTTGACCATGGTTCTGATATTGGGACAGCACTTAGATATTAATCTTAACTTAAAAACTCAAGGCCCAATTCAGTTTTTCAGTGAGGATAGAAGAGTCATTTTCTATAGTCCTCAGTTTCTAAAAATAAATTTGAAAATGAGAATAGGCTTATAATAAAATCCTTCCTCCTTCCACATTCCTATATAGATTTGAGACTATCTTTAGTTTTCAAGTGACCAGAAATATAATTGAATATGAAGAAGCCTATGTATAGTTGAGTATGAAGTATAATTGAGTGAAAAGAAGCCTCATTTTAATTGACTTATAGATGAACTGCTATAATTCTGTTGATGTTTAAAAAACAATAATAGGAGGATAAGAGCCTTGAGAGATGATTCCTAAAATGTGTGTGTGTGTGTGTGTGTGTGTGTGTGTGTGTGTGTGTGTGTGTTGATCCTGGAGAGGAGTTATTTATTTATTTATTTATTTTTATTATAGCTTTTTATTTACAAGTTATATGCATGGGTAATTTTTCAGCATTGACAATTGCCAAACCTTTTGTTCCATTTTTTCCCCTCCTTTCCCCCATCCCCTCCCCCGCCCCCGATGGCAGATTGATCACTACATGTTAAGGATGTTAAAGTATAAATTAAATACAATATACCCATACCTGTCCTAACAGTTATTTTGCTGTACAAAAAGAATTGGAGTTTGAAATAGTGTACAATTAGCCTGTAAAGGAAATAAAAAATGCAGGCAGGCAAAAATAGAGGGATTGGGAATTCTATGTAGTGGTTCATAGTCATCTCCAGAGTTCTTTTGCTGGGTGTAGCTGATTCAGTTCATTACTGCTCTATTGGAGCTGATTTGGTTCATCTCATTATTGAAGAGGGCCAGATCCATCAGAATTGATCATCATATAGTATTGTGGTTGAAGTATATAACAGTCTTCTGGTCCTGCTCATTTCACTCAGCATCAGTTCATCTAAGTCTCTCCAGGCCTTTCTGAAATCCTCCTGCTGGTCATTTCTTACCGAACAATAATATCTGGAAAGGAGTTTTGATCCACCAGTGGAATTTTTGGGAGATAGTTGTAAGAGAACTTGGAACTATTAGAGCAGAATTGATTAAAGATTTAAAGGAAGAACTCATGAGAAGCTGATCAGTATTAGAGAGACTGAGATAATTAGCCCTCCAGAGAGACTGATATGAAGATAATTAAAGAAGTGGGAGCTGACTATATGCCCAGAAAGGAGATATAGTTAGTTAAAAGAACAGAATTCAGGGTGTGACTGCTAAAAGGGTAATTTGGACTTTAATTAGGGTGATATATCTGAGACCAGAGAGGAAAGAGATGGTTTCTTCCATGATGAGATATGATGTTGTTTGTCCTTCATTCTCAAAGAACCATGACATCAGGGAAGTGATGTCCTAATGTGCAAATGAATTGGATTTAAGTGAGGAGCAACTGTACAAGGTCACCTGCCTCACTTTCTCTTCCAGAGCCCTCTGGGTCCAGTGGCCAGATACAGATCAGGATGAATGGAGATGGCCCTGGATGCAATGGGAGATTGTGGTCTTTTTAAGCTAAGATCTTCAACAGGTCTCAGTTTGACTGAAGCTGCATCTATTCAGGGATGAAGGCTAGGTAGTAATAGAGATAAAGAATCTCCTATTTCACCTTGATCTATATCTTACCACTGGACCCAGATGGCTCCAGAGGAAAAACCAAGGTAGATGACCTTGCACAGCCTTCCTTCACTTAAATCCAGTTCATTTGCATCATTTCCCTGGTCATGGTCCCCTTTACGAATGAAGGATGAGAAATGAGAATAAAAAACAAAGATGGGTCTCAAAGAAAAGAAAGTAAAAATCCTCACTAGCACAGCATAAGCCTGGGAATATCTAAGTGTAGCTTTTGAGAGAGTTTGAGTTAGAAATGGAAGACCTGGTTTTACTAGTTCTAATGTGCTACCAATCATGTTGTGATTGATCTTCATTTTCTACCCAACTCCACAGTAGTTTTAACTTCTCTCTTTAAGTCTGACACCCCTCTTCCTTCCCCATCCTCTCAATTGAGGATTTCACCTTTACTTTATTGAGAAAATAGAGACAATTCTCCATGAACTCTCTCTTTTTCCTTCTCTGTACTTCAAAACAATGATTCTCCCACTCCCTGCTCTTTATTCCAGTCCTGATGAAGATGTAACCCTTTTCCTTGAAAAGGTTCCCTTAAGGGTTCCCTTAACACATATCTTTGACCCTATCTCTTCTGTCTTCTCCACTCACCAGATTGCTTCCATCCTCGACTGTTCTCTTTCATCTTCATTATCTCTATATCTATTGGCTCTTTCCTTATCACTAGGAGATTTTTTCAAGTCTTTCTTATCCTTAAAAATCTTAATCAGACCCTACTGCTCCATCAAGCTATTATCCAGTTTTGCTTTTCTCTTCATGGCCAAATTCCTAGAAAAAAATCTATCTATGTCTGTCTATCCTTACCCTCATCTGTGTTCCTCCAAAATTTTTCATACTAATCACTTTGGAGATCTACCTTGTTTTCTCTCAACATTTTTAGGGTACCAGGGGAGCATTCTTTTTGTTTACCTTTCATGCCTCATTCTTGCCATGTTAACAGCTCATCTTCTCTTTTTCTCATACAGTTCCTTGATCATGTCCCTTACTTCTGTTCTTCAGAGTTTCTTATTGTCTAAATGTTAGAACCTGCTCACACTTAGCACAGATCTTTCCATTGCCTTCAGTGTGAAGATGACCTGTGATCCTTCTGAAGCAGTGGTATTCTCTGTGTTGCTGCCACATAGCAATACTGGCAAAATGACAAAATAGTTGTATTGAAAAGATATGACTCTTCTGTTATTAGATGTTTGTTGTTAATACAAGTGCTTTGCAATTTCCCAAAAGCAACTTTGGGCCCAGCTCATTGTTTGCACATCCCAGATGTACATATTGTTGAATAAATTATTGATGGGAATCTGCATTCAGATGCATATTGAAAGTTGACAATAGACACCATCCATTTGGTCATCCTAGTGTGGATGGACAGGCCAAACTCCTTTGAGTGATCATAGTTCTGTTCTAGGAAGTTGTACAATGTCTTGGAGCTTGAAGCAAGTAACAAAATTATCATCCACAAGTAGACTTGGCACTTAATATATATAAGGTCCATTTTCTAACTAATGTTGGAAAATTCAGTTCTCCTATCTGAGTCTGTTTTCTCTTCTGTAAAATGGAGAAAATAATAACCTGCATTACCTATCTCACAGGGTGGGTATGTCTTAAATGGTTATATAAATGTGATTTCCTGTTTTATATTTCAATAACTACTGAGAGCATCAACTAAAAATAATGATTAACATTTATAAGTATGACCTTTAGTCATCAAGAGAAGATTATATTATGATCAATTGATTATTTTTACAAAGGCTGACAAGTGCATAATGCCTTTACACTGTTTTCCAATAAGAAACTCTTTAAATAAAATGTCACAATTTAAAGGACTGACCTTCAGTTGTCTGGAAAATGACATTATTTAGAACAGAGCATTCTCTGACCCTTCTAGGTAACTAAAGCATTCATATTCTCTCTACACCTTCATTATAGTACTCTCATCCTTCCCTGGCATTCATTTTTGGCTGAATAGTAAGTCATCACAGTAAATTTTCTTTGTCTTATCTCTTCAGTTATGTAGTCCAGACTACATAGAATGGAATGCTGACGGGGCATTTTTTAAGGGTGTGGTGGCTAGGCTCTTTTCCCAGTTTTACTGGTTTTGGTTAGAGTGATTCTAATTTAAGAAGCTTATTCTGAAATCATGACTATGCTGTGTTATAAATCCTTAAATAAGCAGATAAATAAGGATTAATAGCCTGGAAAACCTTAAACTGTCTCCCCATTAGCTGTAATGGGAGGGACAAGAATTTTAAAATTATTTTCTTCTAAACCTAGAAAAATGTCATAATGCTGGCAGTTACATTTTCAGAAGACAGCTGGTATCAGTGTTTCTGAGGCGTGTGTGTGTGTGTGTGTGTGTGTGTGTGTGTGTGTGTGTGTGGTGGGATTAGCAATGCATTTGGAGTGAAGAGAGAAAAGCATTAAAGCAAGCTCTTTGATGATTCAAATGCTTTTAGGAAAAGGATTGACTTAGGATTTGGGTATTTTAAAAATATGTGAGGGTATTGGAAGCTTTTTTGTTTTTTTCTCTGGATATCTTTTTGGAAGGTTCTGGATGCTAGCCTCAAATATTCATTAAGACCACTGTGAATTATTCTCTAGGGATTGAGGGTTTAGTTTTAAACATTATGTTCCCTTCCCTTAATTCCCTACAGTAGAAAATGATTTTTAGTTTCATTAATAAAGCCATATAAATACCAAGCTTTATCTTGCATGTAATGCAAACCTAAAGTTTCAAAACTATGCATTCTGTAAAGTAGAATATATGATATAGAATATCACCCTTCTACAGCAGTTGCCTAGGAAACATGGGAAGGTAAATTGTTTTGATTGAGTGCAGAAATGATAGTTTCAAAATGGTTCCAAGATATTCTCATTCTCTCTCTCCTTCCTCCCTCTCCCTCTCTCTTCTCTGTCTTCCTCTCCCTCCCTCTTTCTCTCCTTCTCCCTTCTTCCCTTTCCTCTCTCTTTCCATTTCCCTCTCCCTCCCCTTCTCTTTTCCCCTCTCCTTGTCTCCCTCCTTCTTCCTCTACCCTTTCTCTCCTCTCTTCTCCTCTCTTTTTTCTCCTCTCCTCTCCTTTCTTTTCCTCTCCTCTTTTCTCTCTCTCTGTGTCTTACTCTGTGTGTCGCTGTCTCTCTCTTGTTTCTGTCTTTGACTGTCTGTCTCTCTTTATCTGTCTGTCTGTCTCTCTGTGTTACTCTGTCTCTTTGTCTCTGTCTCTCTCTCTCTCTGTCTCTCTCTTTCTCTCTCTGTGTCTCTCTCTGTGTCTCCTCCTTTCTCCATTCCCCTTCTCTTCCCTCCCCTCTTCTCCCTCTTTCCCTACCCCCATCCTGAGTTTACTCCCAAAATTTAGCCACAGACATTGTGGTCTGCAAGTGATGGTACAATACTGAGCAAGCCCCTTTGCTTCTCTCTCTGTGCTTCAGCTTCCTCATCTGTAAATGGGAAATGGACTTGTCATGTTACTGGTACAGAGAATTCTCTACCAGTGCTAGTAGAGAGTTGCCTAGGACACTGAGAAGTGAAAGGTCTTTCCTAGCATCACACAGTGAATCTATAACTGAAGCAAGACATCACCTGGAGCTTTTTGGTTTTGAGGCCAGATTTCTATAAATAATGCTGCTCTACTTCTCAAGACATCTGTAAAACAGATATGATAATACTTAACATTATCTTCTTAAGGTTTTTGAGTATAGGGACTTCATTTTTATCTGTGTATCCCTAGCACTATGCCTGGTACATAATAGATGCCTAATAAATGTTTATTGATTGATTGATTACCTATTTCACTAGGGTTGTGGGGAAAGCATAATGTGAGTTGTTATTATTTATGTTGCAGAGAAAGATGGCTTCATTTTCACATTCTAGAGAAAGTTCAAAGAGGAGATTAAAGATGTGATAGTTTGTCTGCCATATGGAAAATCACGGAATACCTCAGTCTCCAAAGAATTAAAATTGCAGGTCACTGAAAGGGCGATGGAAAGACACATGTTGCATGGAAATAAAATGCAGCATATTTCCAAAAAGAAATGTGCCATCCCAAAGTGGCACAAAATATATTATCAAAGAAATGTACAACCAGAAACAGAGGTGGGCAGTCATGTTGTGAGAGCAAAGGATAGATGGACATCCTGTGTGTTCCACTGGTACCCAAATAATATAAAGGGAGGTGGAGAAACGCCCTCAGCAGATTTGGTCAAACATCTATGGAAGATTTATGGGAAAATCATGGCCAAGAGACATAAAAGATGAGAATTTGTCTGTGAGTTGTAATCTGTACCACTATAGGAAGGATTTACATTTATGAGACCACAGGTCCTTTAAAGTATCAATGTAGTTATATGCAAGGGCATATATATGTGTATACACACACACACACACACAGACACACACACACACACACACACATATATGTATGTATATATGAGAGAGAGAGGGGGAGGGAGAGGGGAATATGATATAAAATTCTCAGATGCCTTCAGTCTGAGCAAAACCAAGTTCTTTTGCACGTGTGCATGTTTCTGTGTGTGGGTATTTTTTCAAGCAAACTATTCAGTGTGAACTTTATGAGACTTAGGGGATATTCAAGTCTATTAGACATTTGATTACTGAGAGAGAAGGAACAATTTAGGACCCAAACATGGGATCCACTCCTGTGTAGGAATAGGAAATGAAAATAGAGACCTAGAAGGAATGATTAAAATAGGTAGGAAGAGGTCCAAAAGAGAACCCAGGTAGACTAGAGTAGTCAAGAGAAGGGACTGGTCAACAGTATCAAACACTGCATAGAAGTAAAAAAATATTAGGATAAGTGACTCTGTTGTTTTGTGTCAGAGGTTTTCAGAGTGGTCAGAGACCTTGGGAGTCTCTAGATTCTTCAAGGGGATTTGTGAGGTCGAAACTATCTTCATAATAGTACTAAATACATCTACATAATCTACATAAAAATTCTTCGGGAAGTCTTCAAAAAATTTTAAGAGAATAAAAAAAGGGTTGAGATCAAAAAAATTTGAGAATCTTGAATTGAGAACCTTCAGATGTACTTTGGATAGATACATATAAAGGAATCAGCTAAGTAGAACCACTAAGGGGAGAAATTAAATTTGGAATTTTTTTCTTAATCCTGAACTTGAGAAACTCTAAGATATTGCTTCTTTATTGGTCCCAAAGAGCAAGATTCACATTATGATTTTTGGTAGGAAATTCTTATCTAATATTTCACCTAACATTTACATCAAATAAGTGAATTTGAGTTAAATAATCTCTCAGGACTTGTGTAGTCTTAACACTATATTTCCAAGAGTGAAAAACCATGCTATGGCATGAAAGGTTGAAGGAGTTACTGAGGTTTATATTCAGATATGGCAATTATATATCAGTATCCAGGCTCTAATTTATATTCTAAAAGTACCTACATGTGAGAGAGGGTTAAGAGACTTGTTCATGGCCATGTAACTGGTTAAATAAAGTCAGAGGCAGGATTTGAACCTAATCTTCCGGACTCCAGGTCCAGTGTTGTATCTACAACACTATACTATGTTGCCTTCCTCAAGACTCATGTATCTGTCACATTCCAGTGAAAGCTCTTGCTATTTCCCTAATGAGTAGACTGCCACTATCAATGCTAGTACTATTACTGCTGCTTCTATTGTTGTTGCCATCACCATCACTACTATCACACTAGGGCACATGTATATAATACAAATACTCTTACACTATAGTATAAGTTTACAAATCACTTGACGCATATTCTCATGAGATGTGGTAAATGCTACAGTTCTTGTTATTCCTTTTTTTTTTAAATTGTGAGGCAATTGGGGTTAAATGGCTTGCTCAATTTTACATAGCTAGGAAGTATTGTCTAAGACTGTATTTGAATGCAGGTCTTCTTGATTTCAGGGCTTATGCTCTACTCACTGTGCCATCTAGATATCCCTATCCCTCTTTAAAAATGAGGAAATTAAGGCTCAGAAAAATAAATGATTTGTGCATGGTCTCGTAATTTGAAGTGCTAAAGACAAACTTTAAACTTAGTTCTCTGCCCTGGCCCTAATTTCAGTGTTTTCCCTACTACACTGAATTGTCCTTGTTTAAGTAGTCATTTTAGTTATTTTCTATCAGATAATTTTCTTTGATGTAGGTTCTACAATTCAATTTCAAATTAAGGGGAAAATTATTAAGTACATTTTTAAGAATATTTATCTACGTTCTTTTTTTTTTTTTTGTATTTCAGATACCACTTGGATTTCCAGCCACGAGGTGAGTATTACTTAATCCTTATAATAAGTTATTATTATACTTATATTATTATACTAAATACTTATAATAAGTAATAATTAATTACTTAGGACTGGTATCCTAGGTATTAGTTTCCAATTCTAAGGTTCTTCTATTTTATTTAGAAATTTCTATTTATTTATTTATTTAGATCCTCCACTAAACATTAACTAGTTTTCAGGAGAAATTTGGTGTAGTATTAATAATCCTACATTCTGCTATCTTCTCCCTCTCTGTCACAGGCTTCAGTTTTCTCTTTTGTAAAATGATGGTGTTGGATTAGAAGATCTCTAAGGTACTTTCTTGCTCTAAATTTCTGATCTTAGGATCTCCTGGATGTCAGTGGTTTTCCTAATCAACCCTAACCCTGCTGGGTACTCTTGCTTGTTAGCAACAGGAGGCTCTGATGCTTCTGCCTTCTGAGTGAATTGTTGCTGGGTTATTTTTGTGGAACAGGAAAATACACTTTTTGGTACCTCAAGTGACTGATGAAAATGGAAAGATCCACTGGCATTCAAACAAGATGGAAACAGGGGCCATGATAAAAGCCTTGTGAATGTTCCAAACCAGCTAATCCTTCATTTGCTCCAGAAATAAATTCCAGTATGTTACCTCCTTGATCACTGCGCTTCCACACATCTTGTCTGTCTGGCAGCACAGAAATGTCAGAAATGCTGCAGTGTTGAAATTCCCACTAGAACAGCGTTATCACATTTTAATATGAGCCTCAGTGCAGCCTCGATGCTTCTAATTGCTTCCAAACCATTGTTTTCCTGCGTTTGGTTGATGAACCCAGCATCTGGCGTCATTCGAGAAAGTACAACAGACAGCTGTGTACAAAATTAAAAAAAGGAAAGGATTAGAAGACATAAAAAGGTTCAAAATTGGATTTTTAAAAAAAGAGTTCATATCCAGTTTTTCATGCTCTTCATAAAGTTTACCTATGTTTACTCATTTAAGTACCTTAGCTGGGGAGGCTGGGAATGTTTTCCTTAAAAATAGATTTCAATATCAGATATTCATTTATTTATAAATAGAACATTTTTGATCCTCTTCTGAAAGTGCTTTTGTTCAGAATTGCAAATAGCATCAAAAAGACTTTTTTTTTTGGCACCACCTTGGCAATTTTTCATTAGCTCTTTCCACATTTCATTGTTTCATGCTTCTAGGTATCCAATGACTGAATATCACTTACATAAAACATTTCAAATACCATGCCTCATAATTTTGGTGTTATTAAAAATCTTTACTTTCCTAGAGGATGGTTTGCTTAGATACAAATCAATTACTATCAAGCCCATGACCGACTTTCTGCAATAAGCAACCTTAAAGAAGGGATAATTCCATTTGATTATTCTTCTGTTTCTTGAAGCTAGCATTATTGTGTTTTATAGTCAGAAGCTATAGCCAGTTAGTGTGACTATATGTTTGATTCTCAGGAAACATTTCTAGTTCAAATCACAATTTGAAAAATGCAGAATAATATATAGGGAAAAGACAGACAAGTTTGTTTGTGAAACCCAAGATATACCATTCAAGGGAATGCTCAAATAATGCAGCTGTTAGTATATATTTATCATTTGTTAGTATGTATTATATATTTTTATAATATACATATGAATATATGTGTACACACATATATTACATATATATGTATGTATACTAATCCTAAACAAAGCAAAATAAAACAAAACCCTATGTGTAGCACTATTCAGATGTGGTCTTTCTGAAGTACATAGATCTGTTAGAATTTGCTCCCCAGAAAGAATATGACTGGTGTTGGGAATGTGGTACTAATAATATCTTGGGAAAAGTAATTTTAGATCTTAAATAGAGCAGACCATGGGAGTATAAAGATTTAAATGCATGGGTTGTAGGAAATAAAAAGCAAGCCACACCAGGATCATTGCTCAATGATGATGTGATTGTATGTCACTTGACAAAAAAGATATTACAACATAACCTTTTTCTAGAAAGTATATAGGGTAGGGAAAATAATAGGCAAAACAGAAATAGTTTATTTGGAAAGGGAAGTACATCTGCTTTGTGGGAGATAGTCTTCATATGTGGTAAAAATCTCTCTTCATTTGGGAAGGAATGTGAAGAAGAAAAATCCCTGACTGTTGTCTTGTTTCCTTTCCCTTTCCTAAAGGTTCTGTTTTCATTTTAGGACTTTCTTTTCTCCTTTGCCCTGTTAAAAGATCTTTAGCTGGCTTAGGACTTTAAGAACCAGTGATCTGTGAAAGTAGCAACAGGCCAATATGGGGTGCTTTGAGAGAACTTTAAAATAAAATTATGGAAAGAGCAGGCTGGAGAGGGGGTGGGGGAAATAGGGAAAGAGAGCAGCTGGCAGCAGTATTGCAAAAATGCTGGAAGAGTGGTTAATGTTAGGATGGGGATGAAGAGGGAACGACAGGAGGCCTGAGGTTGAACTCTTACTTAAGAGGAAAGGCTTCTTGATAGTGTCAAGAAATCTTTGATAGACCATATGATTTTTAAAACCCTGAACTCCCTGTGGGGGAGAAGAGAGGATGGATTTGTTAATTAGCTGTTTGTTTAGCTGAGCTTTAGAATACACGACTAAATCAGAGTTGGATGAGTGGAAAGAAAATAATCTTGAATTTTAGGACATTAGGACAACTAGAAGGGTCTTTGAAGAGTATAAGCTCCCCTTCATTTTCTAGGTGAGGAAGTTGTGGCCCAAAGTGAAGTAACTTGTTTCAAAGTAGTACACAAGTAGTAACTAGTGCATCCATGATCTCTGGCTCTGAGTCCATTGCTCTTCTGATTACATATCATCACCCACTTCCAAGCCTCCCTGGAGAGAATAAAGTCTCACCATGGCTCTCTGTGTCTAGTCCCCTTCTTTGTAGGACTATACACATAAAAACCATATGGGAATGTAATGGGCAAAGGGCAGCAACGCCCTTCATACTCTCTCATTCTCTGTGCCTTACTCCTCTGGCCCTTAAAAAGGAGTTATTAATTATATGAATGAGTGAAAGAAGCATGTTTTAAGCATGTACTGTGTACAAAGCATTGTGCTAAACTCTGGATTATAGATAGAAAAAGAAGAATCTGCAGTTCCAATGATCTTGTGATGAGGAGAGCCATCTACACCCAGAGAGAGGACTGTGGGAACTGAGTGTGGATCTCAACATAGCCTTCTCACTCTTTTTGTTGTTTGTTTGCATTTTATTTTCTTTCTCAATTTTTTTCTTTTGATTTTTGATTTGTCGCAAGATAATTATATAAAATATAGGCACATATTGGATTTAACATTTTTTTTTACCATATTTAACATATATTAGATTATTTGCTATCCAAGGGAGAGGGTGAAGAGACGGGGAGGAAATTAGAACACAAGGTTTTGCAAGAGTTAATGTTGAAAAATTATCCATGTATATCTTTTGAAAATTAAAAAGTTTTAATAAAAAAAGAGGAAAGGAAAAGTCTGCTTCTCAAGGAGCTCACATGTTAATGGAGAAGACAACACATAGGAAATTTCAGATGGAAAAGTCCTGTGGTCCTTAGGATGCAAAACAAAGCAAATGTTGATGCCTCTTCTTTAAAATCATCTCCACTAATGAAACCATGTTGGGTTCACATGTTGAACCATTTGACATTGATGATAAAGACTTTCTCTTCTGAGTCTTCAATAGCTGTGGCTGTATAGGACTTACAGAGGCACATTGTATCTCTGCAGAGGAGGATGGCTGAGGGCACTGGACTGGAAGCCTTGCTCTTTTCAAGGCTCTTAAATACAGGGTCCTGGCCTGGCTTCTCTGGAGTGATGGTGATCAGGGTGGTTTGTCTAACATATGACTGCTGTATCTTGTCTTGATACTTTGCTGTTTCATCAGGTTATTTTGCCTACTCTGTGTGTTGGCAGCTGGCAGGGATGGTCGGCCCCTGCTCATCAGAAATTGTTCTCTGAATGATGTTTGTGATGTTTGGGCAGGACGGATGAAGAGGAAGAAGTATCAGTGCAAAGAAAAGAGAATTACAATGGAGTTCAGAGGACCAGTGTTTGACTACCACTTCTGTTGCTTACTCCCTCTTGGATCTCATTCAAGTCACTTCTCTGTTGTCCTATAAAAAAGGAATTGGACTAGGTAATCTATAATAAACTTTCCAAGTCAAAATCCTATGATCTTTTTTTCCCAAATATTTTTATTGCATTGGAATAATCATTCTTTTTTTTTATTATTATTATAGCTTTTTATTTACAGATATATGCATGGGTAATTTTTCAGCATTGACAATTGCAAAACCTTTTGTTTCAACTTTTCCCCTCCTTCCTCCTACCCCTTCCCCCAGATGGCAGGTTGACCAATACATGTTAAATATGTTAAAGTATAAGTTAAATACAATATATGCATACATATCCAAACAGTTATTTTGCTGTATAAAAAGAGTTGGACTTTGAAATAGTGTACAATTAGCCTGTGAAGGAAATCAAAAATGCAGGTGGACAGAAATAGAGGGATTGGGAATTCTATATAGTGGTTCATAGTCCTTTCCCAGTGTTCTTTCTCTGGGTGTAGCTGGTTCTGTTCATTACTGATTAATTGGAACTGATTTGGATCCTCTCATTATTGAAGAGAGCCACTTCCATCAGAATTGATCCTTATATAGTATCGTTGTTGAAGTGTATAATGATCTCCTGGTTCTGCTCATTTCACTTAGCATCAGTTCATGTAAGTCTCTCCAAGCCTCTCTATATTCATCCTGCTGGTCATTTCTTATAGAACAATAATTTCCATAACATTCACATACTACAATTTATTCAGCCATTCCCCAATTGATGGGCATCCATTCAATTTCCAGTTTCTAGCCACTACGAAAAGGGCTGCCATAAACACAAAATCCTATGATCTTAATGAAAAATATTTGAGAAATGATCTCCTCAAAAACCCAATGAGAGAAAGTGACTGTCAACTAAATATTAGCGTTCTATGCCAAGCTTGCCTTTTCAGAGATGGGGAATGGCTCTAATGTGTTTAATATTGTAGAGAGTTTTTAATTCCATGAAAAGCCTTATGGTATAGCAAATAAAGCACTAAATCTGTAGTCCGAGGACCTGAATTCAGAGCCTGACTGTGTGTGCTACTTGCTAACTTTATAATCCTAAGGGCAAATCCTTTCTTCTCTTTTTGTGTTCTTTTAGAGAATTATATGTTCTGGCTCCAAGATTCTGTGATCCTATATATTTTCTCATTGGTTTATCATCTTCTTTGTGGTATGATGCATTTTTGAGGGAAGGGAAATAAGTTAAAAAGGAAAGAAATAGCCCGATAAGCTCTTTTCCTTACTATACAACGCTGGGAGAAGGAGATTTTATAATTTACGTAAAATATAATTGAAGTACATGGGAATTTTTTTTTAATAATAATGAGAGTTTTTGTATCCTCAGCACTTAGTACAATGCTTGGAAGATCACCAGTACTTAATAAATGCTTGTGGAATTGACTTTAGGTGCTCATTCAATTTCCAATAGCTTTAAAAGTTTTCTCTTTTAAATATCACATTTTTAGTTACAAAAGTCGTGATGAAATTCCTGTCATGTTATTTTTACCACTCTAATTTATCAAATGTTGCAAAAGCAATGGTTGAAAAGCAGATGGCTAGAAGTTAGGATGCCAGTTTTGTTCTTTGGTCAAATGCTCCTTCCTTATAGTACTGAAAAATCCACTTTTCGTCTCTTTACCTCAGTTTTCCTTTTAGTAAAGTAGGTTAATAATTATCAATCTATAAATATTTATTAAGTACCATAATGTCCCCTGAAACTTTGCTAAGCACTGGGAAGACAAAATGAAGCAAAAGACAGTCTTGCCCTCAAGAAGCTTACAAATTAATGGGAGATATAACATGCAAACAAATCTATACAAAGCAAGCTATACAAGTTAAATAGGAAATAACAAAAGAAGGCACTAGAATTAAGAGGAGTTGGGAAAGGCAAGTCAGGGAAGTCAATAGGTGGAGTTCAGGAGGGAGTTAGGAGGTGAAAATATGTGGAGTGAAGAGCTGTAATATCTTGTTTATGTAACAGCCAGGAAGCAAGTGGGCCCAATCAAAGAGTATATAATAGGAAGCAAGGTAAGGAGACTGGAGAGATGGAGGGGTGGGGGTAGGTTAAGAAGGATTTTGAGTGTCAAATGGAGTGTTTTGTGGTTGAACTTGGAGACAGTAGGAAGCCACTGGAATTGATGGAGTGAGAACTGGGGGATGGGGAGAGAATAGACATGATCATACCTATGCTTTAGGAAAATCCCTTTGGTGGCTGAATGGAGACCATGGCCTTGTAGTTTTATGAGTAGAAATTGTAGTTTCCACTGTGAAATGTATCTCGTGTAAAATCTATTGCTAATAATAAATAATTTCATGTGAATTAGCATTAATTCCCTCCTATACCCCCCTAGGCCCAAGGTTTAAAATAAATCATGCTGTTTTCAAGTATGAATTTAATTAAAAACAGAATTAAAATGTAAGCAATAATGCATTTTCATAAGGCTAGTAATATTTGCTTATATGAGAGGCAGGCACTGAGATATCTTAGAAAGAACACTGGATTAGGAATCAAAAGACCTAGAATCTAGCTTTGTGTGTTACTACTCTATATGAGCAACTCACCAACTACTATGAATTTCAGTTTCCTCCTGTGAACTCACTAGTTTGGGTACTTCCTCCAATAGTGTTGGTTATAATCTTGTCCCATCTTTTCATCTCTGTTATTTTTGTCCTTCCATAATTCTTTTGTGAAAAATGTACTCAATAGTCTAGAGGCCTTTTTCTGGGTCAAGGTTCCTAACCTGGACTGGGTGAACTGTTTTTTGGTTTGTTTGTTTGTTTTTATAAATGGATTTCAATCTAACTGGTTTCCTTTGTGGGCTTTTGTATTTTGTTTGATTCATTTAAAAATATTATTTTGAGGAAGAGTCCAAGGGCTTCACCAGACTGCTGGAGGAGTCCATGGCACAAAAAAAGTCAGCCCCTTAGGTCTTTTAATATTTCTTAGCTACTTGTGAAATATTCAGGCTGTTGATCTGTTTTCTCTTGCTCCTACAATTTTCTCATCTATTTAAAATAAGAGGGGAGGGGTCTGCCCTGCCTACTTCACTAGGTTTTAGTGAGGATAAAAATTATATATATATATATATAATATATGTGTGTATACATTATATATGTATATGTTCATACATATATATGTATATATATTTATATTTGGCTAAAGTGATTGCTAACTTCAGAGCATTCTAGAAAAAAAATGTTACTATCATCACCACTTTTACTGTTGTTTTTATTAATGATAGTGTTATTGTCTGGTGAACCATTTTGAAAACTCCAAGGTTCCTTGAACTTATCTGCAAATTTGACACAGAAGATTTCTAGGAAAATGGTTAAATATTTAGATTTGAGATTCTTCTTCTGTGAGCCCAGAAAGACATGATTTTGAAGGGAGAAATTTCTTTCCTGTGACCAAACAATGGGGGTAAAAGAAGGGAAGGAAGGAATCCCTGGTAAAAAATGGATAAAGAAAGTGTTACTGGGAACATTTAAACATTATCTTTATCTTGGCATTAATCCTGTTTAATCTCCCCCCCCCTCCACAACCTTTTTTCCTTCCATGAGGATAACTCATTAATATCGATAGAGACCTTTAATTTTTTTTTAAATGAGGCACTTCTAGAAACAAAAGATATTTTTATTTCTGTATCTATTACATTTTGTGTTTGATGGTGATTTACAGGAGAGCTACACACACATAAATATATATAGTTTCATAAAACACATATCAATAGCATTTAGATGACTACATTTGTAGTTTTTATCCATGCCAAACGCACTTTCTATACTAAGAAGCAGCATAGTATAGTCTTGGAATCAAGAATTCTTTTAATTCTTTTTGTTGTTCGATTGTATCTGATTCTTTGTGACCCATTTGGTGTTTTTATTAGCAAAGATACTGGAGTGAATTGCCATTTTCTTTTCCAGCTAATTTTACAGATGAGGAAACTGAGGCAAACAGGATTAAGTGACTTGCCCGGGATCACCTAGCTACTAAGTATCTGAGGCTTAATTTGAGCCCAGGTTTTTCTGATTCCAGGCCTATAAATCTAACTAATACCACCATCACAGAACTACCTCAAGGAATCAAGAATTACTTAGATTCAAATCCTACCTTTGATTGTTTGGGTTTTGATGGCTTAGAGTAACTGTAAATAGTAATTGTATCTGTTCTAGCCAGAAACCACCTCCCAGATTGATTTTTTTTAACTAGGTGAAAGAGGCCCTTCTCTGTCTCATTTCCTACCTAGCCTTAAATCACTAAATGGGTGTTGCCTCAGTAAAACTGAGACCTGGGCAAGTCCTTAGTTTAAAAAGACCATGGTCTCCCATTGCATCCCCGGCCATGTTTAGTCTAACTGATCCATGTCCGGCCACTGGACCCCGATGGCTCTGGAGGAGAAAGTGAGACGGGTGACCTTGCACAGTCCTCCCTCACTTAAATCCAATTCAATTGCAAATCGACATCACTTTGATAATTGGTCCTCTTCAAGAATGAAGGACAAATAACTACAGTTGTGTAACCCTGGTAAAGACATTCAGTCTCTCAGAGTTTCAGCTTCTTTTTTTGTTTGTTTGTTTCAGTTTCTTTACCAGTAAAATTGGCCATAATCATAACAGTTGCTTCGTAGTAATCATAATGAGGATGACTAGCATTTATATCAGGTTTTCAGAGCAATATTTTGCCTCATTTTATTCTCACAACAACTTTGAGAGAGGGTGCTGTTATTATCGCCATCTTTCAGATGAGGAAAACAAGGTGGACAGTGAAAGGACTTGCCCAAGGTAAATAGCTATTAAGTGTCCGAGGGAATAAGACACGAAGTCCATCGCTCTATCCACTGCGCCACCTAGCTGCCTCTGAATGCAAAGCGCTGAGAGTTGTTCCCACTCCAGAGATGCACAGGGCTTTCCCATCCTGCAGGATGCCAGTGCTGCTGCATTCGAGATAAGATGTATAAGCTAGCTCTCCTGCAAAGTCTGAAATGAATTGGTCTGAGACTCCGATGTCGCCTAACTTCTGTTGCATTGCTATCACATACTTGGTACATGTAGTTATGACAAGTACAAGAAGCAAATCATTAAGACCATAAAAACCACCATCTTTACACCGAAAAAGAGAGTAAGCGAGGGAGAGAGGCTTCCCTTTGAAGTGGAAAAGGAGTGTTTTTGAATTAATGGAGTGCACAGTGATTTTCACTAAGTTTTATTTACAAAAACACCCTTTGCATTCATGCCAAGAGGCTTTAGCACAGTTGTTAAGTAGGATCTAGGCAAAGAAACACAGCCTGGATTTATGATGTGTTCACAAATGTACGAAAAAGTCTGAATTTACAATATTTATAATTTATCGTTAAGTCTCTGTTCTATCGCTATTCTTGGAATGTCAGTGTTTTATAAACACAAGTGTTGGCTGCAAACTTGGAGCAGCCCAACTTAAAGTGCTTTTTTTTTTTTTTTTTAAAGACTTCCAAAATGTTTTCTGTCTTCTGGGAGTTAACAGGAAAAAAAAAAATGTACACAAGGACAAATACTCCTGACTCTGGCAGAATCTCATTTTGCTTTAACAATTTTGACAACTGCCTTTGTGGTTCAACTTCCTGTAGGTTTTTCCCCTTTCCCAGTCTTTTTCCCTTCCACTTTTCCTACATTTCATACAAATTAGTCATTAGAGGGAGGATACACGTTAAATATTTTTGAAGTTTAATGCTGACACTGATACTGTTTCAAATATTTAGCTTTCCAAGCTTCCTGTGCTTTCCCCCCCAAATGACATAATGTGTTTTTATAATAATACATCTACTTTTTAGTAGCTACTGTCAAAGAAAATGAGACATTTCTACCTTCCTCGCCTTGGAAGAAAGATAGGGGAGTATTAGGGTATAATTTCACATACTTTACCAGAAACAGTCATTGTATCAGATATTTTTGCTTAACTAATTTTCTTTGTTATTAGGGAAAGCTCAATTCTGGATATGGATGTGAAGCTTCCTACAGAAATGACTAGAAAAGCAAAAACAAAAGAAATTAATAATTTTTTAAAAAAAGAAAACAAAAAGGTTATATATATATATATATGTGTAAATGTGTACATATATGTATATCCTAGGTTATAACAATTACTTCCCTCCAACATTAATTCATTTTTATAGCTAAGTGGCATAGTAAATAGAACACAGTATGTGGAATTAGGAAAACCTGAATTCAAATAAGTCACTTAATAAACACTTAATAGCTTTGTGACCCTAGGCAGGTTACTTAATTGCTTATTGCCTCAGTTTCCTCAATTGTCAAGTGGAGATAATAATAATAGAACCTGCCTCTTGGAGTTTCTAAAATGAAACTCCATTCTAAAATGAAGATTCAAAGTTCTTTGCAAACCTTAAAGCACTATGCAAAACTTAAAGCATATATGTGTGTGTGTGTATACATACATATTACATACACTAGCTATTGTTATATTATTATCATCATGGCTTTCATGAATTCCCCATTCTGTAACAAAAAGGGGTCAAACAAGGAGTGGACTGAATGTGGCCTACAATACTCCCAAGTGGGTCAGAATCAGATTACAATGCAATTAGGGAAATATTTAACAAAATAAATAAAAATACAATAAAACATAAGTAATATTATATTTTTAAACTAGGTCAACATGCAGCCCACAGGGATCCTTTTGTATGGTTTAGTGGTCCCCATTTCTATTTAAGCTTGATACTGCAGTAATTAACTTCAACTAACTCACAAAGGTTTTTGTCTATTTAATTGTTTTCAGTAATGTCTGACTCTGTGACCCCCTTTTGGGGTTTTCTTGGCAAAGATCCTGTGGCTTGCCATTCCCTTTTCCACAAAAGATCACTTTATGGATGAGGAAACTGAGTCAAACAAGATTAAGGGACTTGCCCAGGATCATACAGATAAAAAGTGTTTGAAGCCTAATTTGAACTCAGGAAGATGAATATTCCTGACTCCAGGCCTGGTTACTCTATCTATTTTATTCCCCAGCTGCACTCATTAGGGTAAAGGAATAGATTACTCTTAGACAATTAGCATTAGAAATCAAAAGAGCCAGCTTGGAGTCCCAGCTTCAGTATTAATTAACTGCTTGTGTGACCTGGGGCAGCCAAGTCAATTCACTTTGACTGAACCAGAGTTTTGGATCAGAGGTTTCCTACCTTCTTCAGTGCTTATACCCTTTATTTTTCAATAAACTTTCCTGTGCCTTATTCAGTGTGAAAGGAAATAAATTCTGAAGTTCCCTCCTCACATACACATAAAGGAAAACAAAATGACTAATTTCAATAAGATGATATAGTTAGTTAATCAATATTTCCTCACGTCCCCTTGCCAGGATTTCACATATTCTTTTGGTAGATGCACAAGCCAAGCTATGGACTAGATGACCCCAAAGGGTCTGGGAAGCAATAAATTCTTCAGTTTACAAACCCCAACTCCTCATTTTTGTGTTTTTATCCCCAGTTCCTAGCACAGTGCCTTGCACATAATTTTATTGTTCAATTGTGTTCAACTCTGTGATGCCATTTTGGGTTTTCTTGGCAATGATATCGAAGTGGTTTGCCATTTCCTTCTCCAGCTCAGTTTACAGAGGGACATTGCCAATCATCTTGACATTTGTCTTATAACTGAACTCTGATGATTCTGGAACAGACAATAAAGCTAATGTCTTTGCACATCTTTGTCTCACTTAAATTCATTTCACAAACAAGTCATCACCTTCATGCTATCATTGTTCCTCTTCAAGAACAAAGGACAAACAATAAGCATTTTACAGATAGTAAACTGAGACAGAATTAAATGACTTATACCCCAAGTGGAATTTTTTTTTTTTTTAAATAAAAAGTGTTCATTCATCCTTTATTTAGAGACTCCAGTGAGAGGGAACCTATCACTTCCTAAGGCAAGGCAGTGCATTCTATTTTTGTATAGCACCAATAATTAGGATATTTTCTCCAAATGTATCTTTTTGAAACTATATTTGTTTGGATGATTTCAGAGAAACCTGGAGAAACTTACATGAACTGATGCTAAGTGAAATGAGCAGAAACAGGAGATCATTATACATGGCAACAAGAAGACTATACAATGATCAATTCTGATGGACATGGCTCTCTTCAACAATGAGATGATTCAAACCAATTCCAACTGTTCAGTGATGAAGAGAGTGATATAACACAGAGGACTGTGAGAACTGAATGTGGAGCATAACATAGCATTCTCACTTTCTCTGTTATTGTTTGCTTGCATTTTGTTTCTCAGGTTTTTTTTTCTTTTTAGATCTGATTTTTTTTGTGCAGCATGATAACTGTATAATTATGTATATATATATATTGGATTTAACATGTATTTTAACATATTTAACATGTATTGGACTACCTGCCATCTGGGGAAGGGGTGGGGAGAAGGTAGGGAAAATTTGTAACAGAAAGTTTTGTAAGAATCAATGTTGAAAAATTACCCATGCATAAGTTTTGTAAATAAAAACAAAAACAAAAAAAAGAAAAGTAAAAAAGAAAAAAATTATATCTGTTTGGTCCTTGTTTGTTGCCATGGGGCCAAAAAACCAAATGTACTCCTGACATTTTTAGCTGTCTCTTTATTTCATCTGCAAATTTGATAAACGTGCTATCTATGCTATTATCCACTGATAAAAATTGTTAAACAGCATTAGAATTAAGCACAAATCCTTGGGCCACTCAGGTAGAGGCTCCTTGCCAACTTGATATGACTGTTCTTTGAGTCTAGCTATTGAACCAGTTCCAAATCCATCTAATTACATTATCATAATTCATATCTTTACATCTTTTTCACAAGAAGTACATGAGATACCTTATCAAATACTTTTAAAAAAATCTAGATACAATATCACCAAGCAGTCTCTCAGTCTTCCAGTTTAGTAAGCCTATCAAAAAGGGAAATAAGCTTAGTTTGGCATAATCTGTTCTTGATAAAGTCATGGTAATTTTTTGTGATCACTTCCTTTATTAAGTATTCATTTGCCATATCTTTCATGGCTCATTCTAGAATTTTCCAGGAATCGGTGTCAAGTCCACTGGTCTGTAGATTATCTGTTTTCTTACTCCTCTATCTTTTGTCAAATAGGACATTTGTCTTTCTCAAGTCCTATGGCACCTTTCCCGTTTTTGATCATCTTTCTAATACAATTAATAGTAGCATAGCAATATTTCCATTTCAAATTCAAATATTATAAATCTTTCCTCAGACAACTACTAGCTGTATTACCCTAGCCACACAATCTATTTCAACATCAGTTTCCTCAGTTGTAAAATGGCAATGAGAAAAGCATCTAATTCATAAGGATATTGTGAGGATTAAGTCAGATAATATGTAAAGTATTTTGCAAACCTTTTAAGGTTTTTAATGCTATAGTAAAGCTGGCTACCTATTATTTATTATTTGCCAATTCTTTTAATACCTGAGTATGTAGTTCATCTGTACTCAGTCATATGATCCAATCATCTTTACCCCAACATCTCATTCCTTTTTGTTATTGAGGATCAGCTCTAGTATAGAATTGACTCTTATTGGTTCTTTTATCTTTTGAAAACTGAAATTATTATTTAGGCATAGCAAGAAGCTGCTAGGCTTTTGGCAGACAGAAAGCTCCAGTAGATATCTGGAAAATTGAAGCTCTTTATTACACAATATCATAATCTTGTGCCACTTTTTAAATCTATTTCCAAAGCATCTTATCTATTTCTCTAGGTAGGTGGTGAAGTGAATAGAACACTGGACTTGGAGTAATAAAGACCAATGTTCAAATTCATCCTGAGATTCTTGCTTGCTGTCTGTGTGATCCTGGGAAAGTGACTTAAATCTTTGTTTGCCTCACTTTTTTCAACAATAAAATGGGAATCAAAATAGCAATTACTTATGAGGGTTATTATGATGATTAAAAAAGATAATATTTTTGTAAAGCACCTGATATATTGTAGCTGCTTAATGAATGCATGTTTCTTTTC
The DNA here is from genome assembly GCF_016432865.1 of Antechinus flavipes. Lineage (NCBI taxonomy): Eukaryota > Metazoa > Chordata > Mammalia > Dasyuromorphia > Dasyuridae > Antechinus > Antechinus flavipes. The sequence continues at coordinate 136,919,394 of NC_067401.1, read as the reverse complement.
TTCCTATTGGCTTGTTAAGATGGTTTATAGTATACTATAGGGATAAGGTCATTTCTAACTCTTTCTCCATTGATCTTCAGCTAATTCCTGTCCATCATGCTTTTCACTCAGGTTCCTAGATTTTCTCATTTGGGTATATTTCCTTAACATGTCTCTTTTGTTTCTTTTGAATAAGATATACCAGTCTGGAGGTGTATTCCAGTATGCTTTTCCACAATAGGATGCAACAAATTTTCTAAAGTTGGCAAAATTTCAAAGGTGAAATATTGAGAACATCACTTCCAAAGAAAGCACAGCCCGTCTGGAGGAGAAAGAAGTCTTAAATTTCCACTAGTAACCTGTGCAGTTACAGGCTTTATATTGACATTAGAAAAGTTTTGCACAAGTTATTCTTCTTGTTATTCAGTTGCATGCAACTTTTTGAGACCTTGTAGAACAGACTATGTCAATGCTTTTCATGGGATTTTGTTTCTTTTTATTAAAGCTTTTTATTTTCAAAACATATGCATGGATAATTTTTCAACATTAACTCTTGCAAAACCTGGTGTTATAATTTCCCCCTTCCCCTTATCCCTTCATCTAAATGGCAAGAAATCCAATATATGTTAAACATGTAAGAAAAATATGTTAAATCCAGTGTATGCATACATATTTACATAATTATCTTGCTGTATAAGAAAAATCAAATCAAACAGGAAAAAATGAGAAAGAAAATAAAATGCAAGCAAACAACAACAAAAAAGAATGAAAATGCCATGTTGTAAACTATACACTTAATTCCCACAATCCTCTCTCTGGTCATGGGGTTTTCTTAGCAAAGATGCTGGAGTGGTTTGCCATTTCATTCTCCAGTGAATTAAGACAAATAGAGATTGTGACATGCCCAGTGCCACATAATAAATAAGGGGCTGAGACAGAATTCAAACTCAGGTATTTCTGACTCCAGTCCAATAGCTCTATACACTGAACCATCTACCTGCTTCTTAAGCACTAGATAAATTATTTTATAGATATTGGTGAGGAAACTTGATCGACCAATGAAGGTTAGCACCTAATTTAACATTTACAGTTTTAGAGAATGAGTGCCTAGAATCAGTGAGAGGTTGTGACTTATCTAGATGAGTCACAAACCAGGATGTATCTGTTGCAGGATTTGAACATAAGCCCTTGGTAGCTTGAAGCCTGTTTTCTACCCAATACACCACACCACCTCTGTCATCAACTAATACAAATAAAATTTAAAAGCCATAATGAAGGACAAATTGCAGAGAAAGTCTCAGGAATATCTGTGAGGTCAAACTGACCTCTGCATGTGATATAACATGTAAATAAATCTAATATAAAGTGGAAATATAGGAGAAAAAGCAGTATGTAGTACTCCTTGAGTCTGAGATGAATGCATATCATTTCACTCAAATTAATTTCACAAATCAGTAACAAAAGTTAGTTGTTAATTAACCAGTTTAATAACAAGTGGTTGTTATTCAATATCAGGGTTATTGAAATGTTGAACTGCCAAAAAAAAACCACAACATAATGAGCCATATAGTTTTTATTTTTATTTTTGCTGAGACAATGGGAGTTAAGTGACTTACCCAGGGTCACACAGCTAGGAAGTATTAAGTATTTGAAGTGAGATTTGAATTCGGGTCCTGCTGACTTCAGGACTGGTGCTCTATCCACTGCACTAAATAGCAGCCATACAGTTTTTAAATAGAGAATTTAGGTTCAGTAGCTGATCTAATGATCAAAATAATGAAAAAAAGTGCATTCAGTCTGAATAGCAATTCTCCCACGTCAAAGTTGTTAGTGTAAGGGTTAGAAAACTTTTTTGATCTAAATATAGGCTTTGGGAATGGGTCTTTATGTTTTTAGATCAAATAACTTAAAAGGCCTATGTGTTTTATCAATACCTGCATCTTAAAGGATAGCTTATGCTCAACTAAGATAACCTGGACAGTGTTAGTGATGAGGTAAGGATTCATTTTGCCTCTAGAAAATGTTTCTAGAAAATGAGCTGTTCTGCTTTTGGCAAGATAATTGTATGATTTGTATGTAATGGGAGACTGGCAAATGGAGATTCCATCCTTGGAGCAAGCAGAAAACTCTGCTGCTGTAACAATCATAGAACTTCTATTGATCTATTGACTGTATATAGTTCTTCATTTAATGTTGATTATTTAGGGTATGTGAATTTTTACAATTAAATATAGTATATCATTAGTATAAGGACCTCTTGTGAAAAGGCATCCTTTACCTATGCAGACCAGCAGCTTTTAGTGGGTCAATAAGAAGTTATTGCTTGTCCAGGGACATACAGCTAGTATGCATCAGGTTTGAACTTAGATTTTCTTGACTTTGAGCCTGGATCTCTGTTCACTCCAGTTGCTCCATGTGATCACTGAGAGAGTTAAATTCCTTGTGCATCTGTTTTGTCAGTCAGAGTTAACCAGACTAGTCCCCTGGTAGTTCAGATTCTAGAATAGAATGAAATGAGGCACTTGTATTCCATCTAAAAGTTAAGAAAAGGAGATTAGTTTCAGCATATCAGAGGAAGGATATGTATCAAGGTCACTGCATCGATTCAGCTGAGTGTAGTTCTCCTGCTCTTGAGTCGCCCATGGTGATCCACTGGTCAAGCATCAGTGAATTAACTGGAACTTTTTATGGGTTTTTGTACTTGAATGATTAGAAAGCAGCATCTGTGACTGAAACTTCTAGTTGCATGAACCAATTAAATCTTAAGGATAGTTTCAATAAATTTTAAGGGAAAGAAGCATCTCATATTACACAGTATTTTTCTTTTTGTTTATTTATGTTTTGCTGAGGCAGTTGGGATTAAGTGACTTGCCCAGGATCACACAGCCAGGAAGTGTTAAGTGTCTGACACCAGATTTGAACTCAGGTCCTCCTGACTTCAGGACTGGTGCTTTATCCACTGTACCACCTAGTTATTCCCTCATTTTACAAAGTAAAGGACTCTGGTGGATATTCCCCTTGACACATCTATTTGGTCACACTTCCATTTAGAAGAGAAGTTTTAATTTGGGATCCATGACTTTTTTTTAAATTGATAACTGTTTCAGTATAATTGGGTTTTTTGTTATTTCTAAGAATTTTGTTTTACACAGTCAAAAACATTATTCTGAGAAGGGATCCATAGGTTTCATCAGATTACCAAAGAGGTCTAGGACATAAAAGGTTAATTACCCCTGATTTAGAAAAAAAATTTTTTTCTGTCTAGCAAATCTGACAGGGGTTTTCCCTTGCTCAGAATTCTCCTGTGAAAGTTTTGGAACTGTGACATGCAGGATGTTTCTGTTATCTAACCCAAATCAATAAGCATTTATGAAGTACATACTGTGTACCAAGCATTGTTCTAGGAACTGGAAATACAAAATTACATCTGCTCTAGAGTTTACCTATTACTTCCAACCTCTTCTATATGTGCATGAGCCCTTTCACCAATGAAATCATATATATGAGCCCAAACCATGGCAAAACACCCAATAGACCATATGAGAATTTATGTAATTGTGTCAGAAGTTGTAAGCAATTAGTAGCTCTCTGGAAAAACTAGGAAGAAGTTATTTGGGAGTAAGCAATATGAGTTAATAATAGCATCTTATATTTATAGGACATAATATAATTTTCTGAGTATTTAAAATATTTTTTAAAGTTTATTAAAATCATTGAAAAGATGAAGAGAAAGAGCTCTTAAAAAATAATGAAGCCAAATTAAAAGTACCAAAAAATTCGATTTTATTTGGCTAGGGAACAAATTGGTTAGTTTCCTGTGAAGTAGAGAGAGTTAATTAGGAATTGACAGGGATAAAGAGAATAAAGACATATTGGAAATTATGCAAAGTGCCCCAAATTTTGGACATTTGCTTTGGTGACCAGAAAATTCATGTAAAAAGATTAGGAAAATATCTATCTTTTTTTTCTGTTAACTTTGAATGTGATAAGAGTACTCCTCCAAGATCATATGGCAGGCCTTAGGTCTTCTACCTCCAAATTCAGTGTACTTTTCTTCCTGGTGCAGCTTATGGAAGCTTAGAAGGACCTCATCTTATAAATCTTATAAATGAAGCATGCATGTCCCACTTAAACAATATACAAACAAGTGTCTCTCTACTTTCCTCTACTATGAAAAACTGTCCAAAAATAGTCATCCATTCCACGAAGTAGTGAGTTCCCCTCTACTACTGTGTTTAGATTCCCTCCTTTGGCACTCTCCCTTATATTCTTATATCATTTGTACATATATATATATATGTCTCAATTCTCTCTCCCTGTTCTACTTCCTTTTTGGAAGGAAAAAAATTGTTGTTTCCCCCCATTTTTAATCTTCTTCCAAGGTTCATCACAGTGCCTTACATACAGTTGATGCTTAATTTAAAAAAAATGTTGAATTCATTGAGGGAAGGAGGGATATCAATAAACCTATAGTAAAACTTAGGTATTAAGTGCTTGAAATGGGAAATTTTTTAAAAAATTTGTACACACCAGTTTCTGTCATACAAATAGTTTTGGCATCTGAAAACCCAAACAAAACACCTCTCTTAAATCTATAACTTGATCAAGCCCATTAAATGACTTTATAGTATAAAGAAGAGGGAGGGTCTGAACCTGTGAATTTATTTGTATAAGGAATTCCCAGCTCAGGAAACTCCCTCTATTTGCAGGTCAGCACCTTTTGTGAATTTATAGTTTGAGAGAGTTTATTAGAAGACAAGAGATTTATTGACTTGCCCAGGATCACAGTTAGTATGTGTTACAGGTGGGACCTGAATTTAGGTCTTCCTGGTACGAGGACCAGCTCTTTCCCACTACAACATGCAGCTTCTCATATGCTATAAAAATTATAGAAAAAAATGTTTCAAAAATAGAAATGCTTGGGGAGGGAGGGAAGGAGGGAAAAAAACTAAATTCAAAATCATGTAAAAATGAATGTTGAAAATTATCTTTACATATAACTGGAAAAAATACTATTAAGTGGAAAAAATTTTAAAGGAGAAATGCTGACTTTAATCAACTTGGATTATTTGGCATATTTGTTTTCATGTTTAATAATTATTAGTAAGTTTTAAGGTTCTAAACTTTTCCTAATGTTAGGCTTTTGACTATCCAGAAATCCATTGACATCTAAAAGCTAAAGGCATGGATTGTTATAGGTCTGGGAAGGAGAACATCTAGCCCCAAAGCCTTATTTTAAAAATGAGGAAACCCAAGCTCGAAGAGCATCAAATGACTTGCCTAAGATCTTACTTATTATATGACATGGAAAACACTAGGATAGGATCACCCAGCATGGTGTGCCAGCATTAAAGAAAACATTGCTCTATGAATGAAGCAAAACTGCACTAGCTCAAAAGAAAAATGAGATGCTCAGATTTAGAACCGTGTCCACTCCAAATGTTCATATTGACTATTTGTACCCAACTTGTGATAGAGTCTTCCAAACTTGTACTGGTCTGATCAGCCACAATTGGACACACTGTATCTTGATCACAACATAGTGATGCCATTTTATTCATGTTCAAGGACAAAGAATAATAACCAGCCAACCAACTGCAAATTAGTAATAGAGCCAAGATTCCTTACTTCAAGTTCAGTGCCCCTTGATTGAAATAAATGTTAACCATTTACAGGATCATAGTTATTAAAACTGCATTGATTTTTCCCCAACCAGGATCATAATTTATGAAACACCTGAATTTATAGCATTTTCCTTTTGTGATTGGGGGGAAAAGTTGAAATACTTTGTGCCGAGACAAGAAACGTTGGGAACATAATGCGTTGAAAATAAGAGTAGAAATATGAAAAACTGGAGAAAGGAAACATTTGTGCTATCAACTTTCAGGTAGAATTGGCTGATTATCAAAGTAGCTTCACAAGATGTAGATTTAGGACTAGAAAGAACTTTAGAGATGATCTAAGCCACTCCTTTCTTCTCCCCATTTTGCAGATGAGAAACTGAGCTCCAAAGAGGTTAAGTAATTTGCATTAGGTCCCACAAGTAAAAACATGGCATATGGGATTTGAACTTCTTTTCTTAAATGTAATAAGTTATAAAGGAAATTTATTTTGCTTTTAAGTGTATTTGTTCCCATATCATGATCTTCCCATCATTTTTCATTTAGTCCGAGTTGACCCTTTCCAGTGGTAGAATATATGTGTAGTTGTGTAAGCAGCAGCCTGGAGTGATAGCTCGTGATTTCTTTTCTGAACTGAGAGCCATCATTGTTTAATTGTCTAGTTTATATTTGTTGTCGCTAACTCTCTGGCTCATTAATGCCAGTAAGTTTAGCCTTTGCCTGAGACCTAGAAATGGTTTTTAAAAATAACAACAACGACATCATCAAACCTCGGAGCAGTTTTAGGTTGGGGGAGAGAAAAAAAAAAGATCAGCAGGAGGATTTAGCTGGTGGTCCTCTGGCGCATTTCTTTATAAAGCTAGGACAATGCTGCACACTGCAGCTCACCCTACTGGGCAAACTGAAAAACTGCATCATTCAGGGTCCTCTTCCTAAAAAGCGAATTTTCCCATTGGTTGTGGCCTGACACCTTCCTGCCCAATCGGGTGAGAGATGGACTTCACTTCATGAATATTAAACAGCGTTGCCCTTTTGGTTTAAGGATTCAGAGCCATTGTAGCAATGAATGTTCTGGAATATAATAGCCTAATCTATTGCAATATAGTCCCATTTCTGGTCATTTTAACGGCGTTGCTATCTCCTCCCCCATCTTTCCTTCCCCCTCAGCAGCACAAGTGGTTTTTAAATAGCCTGTTAATTTTGCTCTTAATTTATGTAATTGGTAAACTGTATCCTCTTAAATGAAAGGGATTAGTTTTAGGTTGATTTCACTCCTTGTTCAGTCACGATCAGGTTGATACATGTCTTTAAAATGATAACAAATAGCAACTGTTCTAGTTTTTTCACCACGTGGTAGTCCTATGGCCTTTGGTATTATTTCCCTCATTGTTAGGGCTTTGGGGAAAAAAAAGAATATATGAGTACACTGGGTTATGGATAACTGTAGAAGAGAAAGGGAGATGGACAGGAAATCAGGCAGCATTGTACAAAGAAGAATCTGAGACCTTCACCACACATGGATTAATCACAAGAGCTAACCACGCAAATCCAAATGGATATTTAGAAAGCAGTGAAGCTTCTAAGATGTTCTGTAGGAAACACCATACATTTTCTAATACATGAGTATGTGCAAAAAGGTATGTAATTTATAATGGAAATGTTGACAGGACCTTCGCCTTTGCGTTACAAATGTCCTGGGGTAATATATTTACATGCGAATAACATTTACATGTATGGATGCATCTGTACTGATCTGTTTCTCTAGTTGTGTGTTCTGTTCAATAACTTAGACTAGTGGTTATAATAAGGAGTAATAAGCGGAGGCATTGTTCATCTCAATGCAGTTCAGCTTTGGGAAGTGTGTTACTGTTAAATTAGTCCATGAAAACCTGGCAATATTAACACTGCCAAGCATGAAAGCTAACAGGATTTGGATCAGAGACCTTTATTTGTGGCGTTTTAGTGAGGGCTCATTAGTTTAAAGAGGGAAGCTGTGTTTCTCATGGGCTCTTAGATATTAACTGGAGTTGGGGGCCTGTCCTTCCATCTCTCCCCTCCAACAACCACCAGCACAAGAATACAAACAGGACCCAGTTCACCTTGTTTCCCTTATGCCTCCCAAAGGCATTTAATGAAGCACTAGCAAAACTGGCCTCTAGAAATCTAGATGAAGAACTCTCCTTGCAAAAGGAATAGATCCATGTAAGGAGTTGGCTGCTGATGTGGATAAATTCTTCATTACACTCCTCATAATTATTTAGAGGAGAAATGAAAGACAAATACGTCACTAACAAGTGCCAGAAAATCTTTGGCTCCTGGCATAGAAATAGGTAAATAAATTTTTGTGTTTTACAGGAGTTATTTTTGTTTTTGTTTTTTGATTCTCAAGTCCTTTCTTCCCTCTGTCCCTTTTTCTTTTCTTTTTCCTTTCATTCATTCTTCTTTTCTATTCTTTCCCCTCTCTCTACCTTCCTTTCTTCTTACTTCTTTTCATTCTTTCATTTCTTTTTATTCATCTTTTTGAATATTCATAGAAATATGTATGTGATACTATGTAAATAGAAATGTTCTTGATTATAATTGTTATACTTACTTAAGACTCACTGATGAAAATTTATCACAGGCGGCAATATTTGTGAAATGTATTATAAGTTCTAAATACTATTTTTTAGATTTTTTTCATGTGTCTCTCTTCATCTTTTTATCTTTTCTTCTCTTCCCTTCTTTCCCCTTCATCTTCCTATCTCCCATTTTTTCCCTTTTCTCTTCTTTCTCCTCTCTTTTCCTTTTTCTCTTAATCCCTCTGATCTCCTTTCTCATTTCCCTATCAGAAACAGTAATAAAGCCTTTATACCAAAGTAGTTCTAAATAGGACTCTCTTCTTAGTCCTTAAGTAGCACCTACAGATTCAGATCCTGAGAGGTTTGCCATGAGTCAAAATAGTTACAATGGGAACATAATCAGTACTTCATTTTCTCCCCTCTGTTTTATTTAGAATTGAATTAGGAAATGGAAGTTTTTTTTAACAGTTTAATTCACTTCTCCATAAAGTTTATGGAGCAGCAACAGCTGGCTGAGTCCTGGTAGGAAAAAAAAAGCCAAGTTCTAGTGGCCAAGCTATTGTTTCTGAATTTAAAAGGGGGGGAGGAGAGAAGAGGCAGGGAGAGGAACTCATTAGCTGTTAATGAAAACACAGGGAATTAAAACAAATAGCACAGAAACCCTAGCAAATAATTACCTTATACCTGACACAAAGCTGCTCTCTCTTCAAACTCCAACCCTCAGAAATTTCCAACTTATCACTCTATGAAGCATGAATGAAATTTTATTTTATTTGACTTTCAGGAAAAAGCAATAGAGCAAACCATCTCCCTTGGAGGTCCCAAGGCATTCATGATACCCAAAGGAGAACCTGTCCCTGGAAATATTAAATACAGTGTTTTGAGATACTGGAATAGAGGAACAAAATCCCAGCTAAAAGCAAATGAACCCTTTTTCCAGTTCCCCAAATCTCATTTTGAAATAGACAAGAAAGTACAAGTTGTGATTAATGAAGGTATATGGTAGTGTGTTAAAGTAAGCATCTTTAGGGATATAGATTAATTCTAAGTTAAGTTGTCAAAGGGATGTCTCTGTCTCCCATGGCAGAGTCACTCTCCAGTGGGAGAGCCACTCTAAGCAAATGAAGTTTCTAAGTTCTAATTGGAGAGACATCAAGAGGAAGTCTCTGTCACTGTGGCTTGGGATCATTTATTCAGATCCCACTGGACTGGGGAAGTAATCACCTGGTCCTGCCTTGACAGATACATAGAGAAATCTAGAAAATGGGATTTAGAATTAACAATGCATTCTAACAGTACGGCAGTTTGAGGCAACCTTTTGCCTATGGTGTTTGAAGAGGTATAACTTTCAAAATCATAGCAGCTTTTCTGTATACATATTCCTCCCTTTTCTCTCTCTGTTCCTCTTAGATTGCTCCAGGGGCATGTGCCCCTTGAAGTGGCACTGAGGATAACTCTATCACCGGAAACTAATTAAGCTTATGTACAAAAAAACCTCTTTTCAAAGTGTTCTGTGTTTTCCCCAGCCAGGGAGAGCACTGATCCAGGATTGGTGCTAATCTCGTGTGAGTTGTATACCATACTATATTAAGGTAACTGTCCTGAATTTAGATTTGGGGGCTTAAATGCCAGCCTTGGGATAATTATACCAGAAGCTACAGGAATCATGGTGGAGCTGACTCATCCCCCTGCAGCTCATAGTTTTAAGTGCTAAGTCCATAATGGTATTTAGGACAAGACTTCAATATCAAGCAATAGCTAGATTGTGCAAAAGATCGAGTGTTTGGCCCTGAGGTCAGGTAGATGAGTCTTCCTCAAATCTAACTTCAGACACTTAATAGATATATGGTTCTGGGGATGTTATTTAATCTTTTTTTGTCTCACTTTACCCATCTGTCAAAGGAATTGGAGACAAAAATGGCAAAGCATGAGTGTGACCCTTGGCAAGTAACTTAACCCTGTTTGCCTTAGTTTACCCATTTGTAAAAGGAGCTAGAGAAGGAAATGGCAAACCACTCCAGAATCTTTGCCAAGAAAACTCCAAATGAGGTCCCCAAGAGCCAACCACAACTGAAAAATAATGACTTTAGAATCAAGAGTCCCTTCTGAGCCATGTGACTGTTTGAGAATCCAGCTGGTATTCTGTATGATAGTAGGTTTTTGCTGAGGCAATGCATTTGTCAAACTTTTGAGATAAGTTGAACAATCAGGGACCCAGGAAAGTGGTTTGTAAGAGACCCTCCTGGAAAGAGATTCTTGGATTTGAAAGTCTTAAATCCTAGCTCTGCCACCATGTTGCTGTGTGACCTTAGAAAAGTCAAATTCCTCCTTTGGGCCCCTGTTTCCCTCACTTATAAATAAGGAATTGAACTAGATGATCTTTGAGGTTTCATGTTAAAAAATCTTGGGTTCTATGATTTTATCTTGGAAAAGATATACTGTATTAGGCAATTCAACCTCAAGCTTGATTTCGCTTTCTTCTTTTTATTTTTTAAAATGAATTTTGGTCTGATCCAAAGGGAGAAAAAAATCCTTTTAAGAGAGCAGACCTATCAAGCTTGGCGGCATCCTGCCCAGCACTTTCTCTATAGATTGTGCTGGTAATGCTATTTTAGTGGCTCTGCCGTGATATGAAATCTGAGCATATTATACCTCTGCCTGGTATTTGAGAACATTTCTAGTTAGAATGAAAATTACACAGTAGTGCCTCAACCAAAGCTGTTGTACTCTTGTATTTTTTTGTCAGCTCTTTAATGTCTTGTCTGTATTACCCAGTAGACCAGCTAGGAAAACATTCCTACTGCATGGAGCCCAGAGACTGGGCTATCTGTGAGAATTCTGGCTTTCCCCCTTATCCCTCTGTAATAAACTGCAATTTCTAAGACCCTCTTGTCTTTAGATCACTCTGATTTCTGCCTCCCCTTGAACATAAGAAAGGATAGATTTAGATGAGATTGTCACAGCCTTGCCCAAAATGACAAAATGAGACATTCACTGCCACCCTCCTATCACTACCTGCTCTGTGCCTCCCCCAATTTGATTGCAGAGCATAAAGCTTTTAGGGGGACAATATCAGCTCTTTGGAAGTTGTTTAGTTCAATGTTCCCTAGTTGAAATACTGGGCCAAAACTCCTCCAGTGTTTACTGAGCTTGGCACTGGAGTTTGTGGTTGGAAATTAGTATTGGAGATCATAGTAAATTCAGCGGAAAATCCTCTTTTGGTGTTTGCTGATTGTGAAATGAAGAGAACAGCTGTCGTTGTCCTGTTATCAGCAGTCCGAGCCTCTGTTTGGATGAGTTAAGCAGAACCTTGGTTTTCTCTCTGAACCAGCTAACATCTTGCTTTAGTACCTTTTGAAGTACCTGCATAACTGAAGTCCTCTTAGTGCTGGCCATTTATGGAGAAGGAGGCTAGTGTAAAGTGAAAGTACTCAGATAAAAGGGGACCTGTTGTCATGGAAGAAAGCACTGAGTTGGGAGTCAGAGCAAGTGGGTTTGGAATCTCTTTCTGCATCTTACTATTTCTGTACTCTTGAACAACTCATTTTGGATTTCTAGATCTCAGTTTCCTCATTTGTAAAGAGAGCCTATCAGAACTGAAGATCTCTGGGATGCGTTTCAGCATGATAGCTAGGATGCAAAAACTCAACGTTTTCAATTTAGAACTGAGTTATTCCTTTCCTCCTAGGTATAGATGGTCTGCATAAAGCACTTGGCATATAAAGGACTCCCTCTAAAAATGTGCCAGTTGTTGTCATTATTATTATGGTTATGTACAGCAAATATTAACTCTTGGAACAAACTCCCAAGAGATCAGTGGAATCTAGAGTTGTAGATATTACTTGTGACCAGTCTTAGAATGAACCACTGACTTACAGGGGTATAGAATAACAACAGCAGCAGCTAGCATTTATATAAAGTTTCCAAAGCACTTTATATGTATTAACTCATTTTATCCTTCCAACAACTTTAAGAGCTAAGTATATTATTATTCCCATTTTACAAAAGAAAAAGCCAAAGTTGAAAAAGGAACTTGTGCAGGATCAAATAGCTGACTCCCAGTTCAGTACTCTGTCTACTGGGTCACTAACTACCTCAAAATATAAGAATTCGGCAAAGCCCTAGTTCTATTTTCTTCTTTTTCAGGCAGCAAGTAAGTGTGTTGATGATTTATAAATTGTTCTGTGCCATTTACTTCCTTAATATGTAGTAATATGTAGCTCAGATTTTAAGGTATCAACATTTAGATGCTGAAAAGGGACCTTCAAGAAGAAATAAAGAAGTTATTTGTGTCCACCAGAAGAGCTCTTCAAAATTCTTTTAAGAAAATGTACACAGTATGATATAAGCTTGATTTGTTTTTTCTTTTCTTTTTAAATGTTTTTCTTTTTTCTTTTTTAAGGAGGTGATGAACTTGAAAATTACTTTGGGCAAGACAGCTCTGAAGACTATCCCAGTGGGACCCATGGGCCTAGCTTAGTTTCAGATGCATCTTTTATGTCAGATTATCAAGATGAAGGTAAGTTTTCTCCTTTCTGCCTGGGTTCCAGGTGGCCTAGTTCTGTTAGATTTGGTTCTCGTTCTCTTCCCGCCTGCAATTTTTGTACCTACTGAATTGTTTACAAAGTTTATTTCTGGCTTTGTAGACACCTCAGTTTTTGTTTCCTAGGGACACTGACCGTCTGAGGAATTCAGTATTCTTGGAGTTAATGGTGGCTTGGCAAACACTAACTCTGTGTTGGGATGGGGTGATTCCATATTGATCTCTTTGTATAAACTGTAGCCCCAAAGCCAAGTGAATATTTGAATGTCACATAACCTATGTTGCTATTTTTATGGAGCTCATCACCTTCACTGCATTGTTTGAGAATGGAGAGCCTCCCATGTCTGATTAATTGGGACCACTGAGCTCAGTGAGCCATGATAAGATATCACCTAAGTCAACTAAGCTATGACCTTAGGGAAATCTCTTACTAGTGGTCTGTCCTGGTGTGCTGGGTATTCCAATGAAGAGCCAAGATGATCTAGGATACTAAAATGGAAGCATGTGCACCCTTAGGGACATGGAGGGAAAATTGAATGGATAATTCCTTGTTTATCTTTTGTTAGCCTAGGTTCCTTTCATTCCCCCCCTCCCCCTTTCCAATTTTCTTGAGATTTAATTTGTCTTTTTTTCAAATAATTTTTGGGGACAAATATTACCATATGTCATTTCCCTCACCACTTCTTTTAGTGTTTGCTTTTTAAAAAATTCTTTCTTTATACATTATCTTTTGGTTCCTTTATGTGGTCCCCTCGAAAGTTCAGAATTGTTTATTCAACTAATATTGCCCATTCCAAAACTATAGAGTCTTTGTTATAGACATATTTTGTGGGATTTTTCAGTATTATAAGTTCACTTAGCATTTGAAGTTTTGGGAAATTTGTGATGTGGGATATATATCTATAGCATAATGATTATTTATGAGTATCAGTTAAACACTTCTATATTATTAATCATTAGAATTTCAAGTGCAAGCAAGCAAAAATAATCCTTTCCCTCAAGGAGTTTATATTCTAATGGAGGAAGACAACATATAATGGGGAGATAGAATGGCAAGAGTTAATGAAACATGGTGGAAATGGCCAGAGATGATGGGCAATGATCTGGAGGATTTCAAATAATAGCTAGCATTTACATTGCACTTTATGGTGTTGTACATATTACCTCATTTGATCCTCAAAACAATCCTGTGAGATGATAATAACGAAAGTAACAGCTAGCATTTATATAACACTTTTATGTATGCAAAGCTCTTTAAATATTTTATCTTTCCCAAATCCCTGGGATGTAGATGTTATTATTATCTCCATTTTACAGGTGGGAAAATTGAGGCAGATAGTGGTTGAGTGTTTTAGCTAGGGTCATACAGTAAGTATCTGAGGCCACATTTGAACTCAAACCTTCCATACTCTAGGACCAGTGTTCTCTTCACTGTGCCCTCCTACATGTTTCAGTTATGTTATAAATATGCCTAAAGAAAATGCGTTGGGGGCACAGTGGATAAAATGCTTAACCACAGAGTCAAGAAGACTCATCTATCTAAGTTCAAATCTGACTTCAGACACTAATTGTGCAACCCTGGGCAAGTCACTTAAGCCTGTTTACCTCAGTTTCCTCATCTGTAAAATTGGCTGGAGAAGAAAATGGCAAACCACTCTAGTACTACTCTAGTATCTTTGCTAAGAAAATCCCGAATAGAGTCTTGAAGAGTTGGAAATGACTGAATAATAATAACAAAGAAAATGAAGAGGAGCTGAGTGATGGCTTCTCCTGCAAAAAAGTGCATGGGTTTTATGGACTTTGTGAAATCTCTTCTGGCTGCTTAATGACTTTGCTTCCTTTATGGATCTCAGGTGTGTTTATCGATAGGATGGTTGGAATTATCAGAAAAATCATCTCAGAATTAACAATCTGTAATTATCAAGGGACCTCAGAGGCCATCTAGTTCAACCTCATTACATATAGGGAAACTGAGATTGAGAGAGGTTAAAGGATTGGCCCAAAATCATACAATTTGCAGGTGCCAGGTAGGCAGCTAGGTCGTGCAGTGGACAGAGAATGGGACATTATGTCAAGGAGATCTGTGTTTGAATGCTGCCTCATATACTTACTATCTGTGAACACTTAACCTTTCTCACTTTGCATGTCTAAAAGAACTGTATAAATGCTAGCTATTAAAATTTATTCTGGATAAACTTGATATAATGGAGAGACAGATAGCCTTATAGCTATCTTAGAGCCTTAGCTTTAAGAGCTGTCTCTAATACTTACTAGCTAGTTGATAAAAGGCAAATCTCCTAACCTCTCAGTGCCCCAGAAAACCCTCTAAGATAGTGTTTTTAAGCTGAGATCAATAAAATTGTTGATTTTGAAATAAAAGATTTTGATAACTAATAGATATTTTAAAATCCTATATCTTTTATTTTATGTATTTAAAAACATTATCCTGAGAAAATGTCTGTAGGTTTCACTAGACATGTTGTGTGTCACAAACAAGTTGCTGGTGTGCATCAGGCAGCTTAGTTAGAACAGTAGGTAGGATACTGGACTTGGAGTCATGAAAATATTCAATATGGACATTGACTAGCTATGTGGTTTTGGACAAATCATTTAACTTCTATCTGCCTCATTTTCCTCAACTATAAAATGGGAATAACAATTGTACCTAGGAGTTATTGTGAAAGTATGATGAAATAATATTTGTAAAGGGTTTTGCAAACCTGAAAGTGCTATGTAAATATTAACTATTATTATCATTTCCATTGTCAGTGGAGGATGTCTCCCTAACCCAATGCGGTTGTAGAGCTGAACTACTCCCCTACCAAAAAAATTAAATAAATTAGTAAAAGGGAATGGAAGTCAGATGGAAAAGATAAGATGATGATCTGCCAGTTTTCCAACATGGTAACTGTAAAGTCAGAGAGATTGTCTTCATCTGACCTTGACCCTGTAGACTTGTTCCTCTACATTTTGCCCTTACAGGTACCATTGCATCCTTCAAACTGCCTTTCTTTTCACCACTAAAGGAGAGTTTGAATCACCTTTTAAGATAGAGGATGGTTCTTCTTTCCAGAATTCTTACCATGTCTGCCTTTTGAAGGCTCTCTATTTTTTTTAAAGAATCAGAAATTTTAAAGAATCAAAAACTGAATTAAAAACATGAATGTGTCAGATCTGTTGCCCACTTTTCCTGAATAGGGTAGAGCTTTGTACTAAATTTAGTTTGAAAAGGCCACAAGGAATGCCCTGAGAAGGAACTGAGTCTTTCAGCCTGGAATCTCAGAACAAAGGGGCTGTAGCCAGAGTTCACAGTGTGCCTGCAGGAACTGCCAAGAATCCTAGAAGAATGTAGAACCTGACCAGGTGCACTGCCAAAAAGAATAAAGAAAGAAAGAAAACAAAAGGTTACAGATTAAACCGTGCATAAAATGAGGGCATGGAATGGCCTAATCATGTCCCCTCCTCTGCCTCTGCCTCTCCCTCTCCTTCTATAAGCCTTGATGAACTGAGGACGTGTTGCCGAATCCTACAGAGAGATGCCCACAGGACCATAGCCCCACCATCTGGAACAAAAACTTGCTAACAGATCCTAAGAGTTACATTTCCAGACCTGAGCAGACTTGGTGCTGAACACTCAGATGAGATCTCTGGGGCTAATACTTAGTGTTTAGATCCTCATGAAATTCTATGCGCTCTTTCCTAGCAAACTAAAATCTGCTTGTTTACAATGCCCTAAAGTGCATATGCTGTTTTAAAATAGATTTATAGGTTTATGGACTTCTCAGTCAGTAGAGCATCATTTCTTATCTTAATTTAAGTCTCTTAAGAAGAAAAAAATATATATGTATATAAATATATGTTTCCCCAATCACATGTAAATTACATATTACTTTCTTAATGTTTCATTTTTTAAAAGTTTTGAGTTCCAAATTCTTTCCCTCCTTCTGCTCCTTCTCCCTGAGACAGCAAGCAATCGGATATAGTTATACATGTGCAATCATGTAAAACATTAAAGGAAAAAAAATTTAAAGAAAAATCTGAACACTTTAGCGAGGCAGATTCAGTGTCTTTCAGCAGAAGGAAAATTTATAGTGCAGGTCTTAAGAACTAAAGAAAAGTTCTTTTATCATGGGTAAAAACTGAAGACATAACAATGTATTGTACCAGGCTCATTACAATAAAAGAAAAAAAGGGGAGTGGTGAGGAGATATGTTGAACAGGTGCAGCAAGATGGAAATCAAGAAAGAAAATGCTTTAATTTTTGCACCAAGATGTTGGATGTCATAGAATGAGTGTCATTCTCTTCAGGAAACAGGGTATATAGCAGTGGGAGTAAGAGCAGCATCTGATGCAGAGGGTGATGATTTGAAAAACTGCAGAATTAGTGGCAGAGCTTACTGCTTCAGGCTATGCCCTCTAATCGAAGGGGAGAAATTGGAGCCATCATCCAAGTACCGATGATGGGGACACTAAAGAGAGAGAAGCTTCTAGAATGAATCTGATTTTCAAAGGAGATTTTTGGTGTGACTTTGGCATAGCTTTCTTGACTTCACAAGGTTTGGGACTGGAGAATGGGCTTGGAGACTTTGAGCCAAGAGCCCTTCTGGTGGTCACTGGCCTCTTGCTAGCACTGATCAGGATGGCTTCCTGTAAAACAGACTTGGTAGAGCTCTAGACTTATTCCAGAGTAAGTAAGAGTGATATTATCCTACTACTTTTAAAAATCATTTTTTCATTCTTTTCATTATTTATGGTGGAGATGAGAGGAGATTATATCTGACATTCTCCTTCTATATATGTAGCTAAATGTATCTTTACCAAATGTTTAAAATTGTTTCTGTGTTGTAAATTAGGAATGAATAATAATGATATTATCCATAGGTGACTGTTATTTGGGTACTTTGCACTTTAGGAGTTTTGTGTATAAATTGTCTCATTTAATTATCACTACAACTGTATTAGGTGTAATGGGTATACCCATTTTGCAGATGAACAGATGGAGGCCACAACTAGTAAAGTTTCAGAGATAAGATCCAAACTCTGGATCCAAGTCCAGATTCTTCCTACTATAGTATGCAATGAAAATAGAATACATTGGATACATTTTGTAATGAACAATTGGGACCCTTTCTCTAAATTTCTCTAAATTGTCTCACAAAGATTATTCATCTGTAAATTAGGTGTCAAAATGTTTATTTATAAAGCAGCTTGAAATCTTTATCTGGGAGATAGGTGTAAAGTGTTGCATTACTGTAAGACTATGTTAAATTACTATTGTTTAATTTCTTAAATGGAACAAATTACTATGTTGCTAAGAATAGTTACTGAGTCTGTATGAGTGAGTGATATGAGATTTGGTTTAAGTAATCCCACTGCTTATGCTAAATCTGAAGACAATATGGAATAATAGAAAAGACACTTGATTTGGATTCTAATCATTTAACCTATGACTCTGTTTCATCATCTGTAAAATGGGGATAATAAACCTCTGTTACACTACCTATCTCACAAAACTATAAACCTTTTTAAATATGAATTCAAACTCTATAAATATGAATTGTTACCTGGGACTAGGTTAAAACCCCCACATTTAGCACTACTACTAACCCTTCAAACTATCAATCAATATATTTCCTCTCATTCAAAGCCAAATTCTAGAAAAAAAAAACTTTTTTTTACAAGTATTGCTTCTGTTTCCTTCACCTCTCACTTCTTAATGCCTCAAAATCTGGCTTCTGACTTCATCACTTAAGAAAATCTGCTCTCTCCAAAATAACCAGTGAGTTCTTAAATGCCAATTCTAGCTTTCATACATTAGGTCTTCTCTATAGTATTTGACCTCATTCACCAACTTCTCCCCTCTGGATCTCTGTGGAATTGCTCTATCTACCTCTTTGCCCACCCCATAGTTTCTTTTATTGGCTCATTCATGTATGGTACCTTAGCTGTGGGTTTATCCTGACTCTCAATAATAATGTCAGCATGCATGTGTTCAGTAGAAATGTCTGTGCAGATGATTCCTAGATCCCTTCTTCTGAGCTCTAGCTTTGCATCAACAGCTGCATATTGGACATTGCCAACTGGACATCTTGTAAACAGCTTCAGTTCAATGCATACAAAAGCTTCCTCCCACCCCA
Organism: Antechinus flavipes; assembly: GCF_016432865.1. Taxonomy (NCBI): domain Eukaryota; kingdom Metazoa; phylum Chordata; class Mammalia; order Dasyuromorphia; family Dasyuridae; genus Antechinus; species Antechinus flavipes. The sequence continues at coordinate 136,900,553 of NC_067401.1, read as the reverse complement.
AGCTCTCTGCTCTTTCTAACTTTTCTATATCTGTTAAATGTTCTAGCATCCTTCCCCTCACCTTGGTTCACAACCTCAGAGTTATCCTTGATGCCTCAGTCTTCCTCACCCTATCATTTACCATATTTTGTTGATTCAGTCTTCAGAGTATCTCTCACAACTGTATCCTCCTCACCACTCACGCAGTTGCCATCATAGTTTTAGCACCTCTTATCTCTCACCTCTAAGTTAAGTGACACATTGGGTAAGAACACTGGTCTTAAAGCCAGAAAAATGCCTAAATTCAAATCTTATCACTGACACTGATTGTGATTCTGGATAAGTACCTCAATTTCCTTATTTGTAAAATGGGGATAATAATAGCACTACCTTAAAGGATTGTTGTGAGGATGAAATGAGATAATATATGCAGAGTGCTTTGTAAACTTTAAGATACTATGTAAATTCTAGCCATTATTATTACTATTATTATTATAACTTAGACTATTGCTGTAGCCTACTAATTGGTCTCTTTATATCAAGTTTTTCAGCTCTGTAATCTTTCTTTCAATCCGTTACCAAAGTGACATTCCTAAAAATTCTGACCATGTTGCTCCTTTTCTCAGAGACCTTCAATGATCCCTATAGCATCTAGAATAAAATATAAAACCCTCTGACATATAAAGTCCTTTAATAGGAGAAGGAAAAGAGCATTTTCCAAGTATCTACTGCATTCCAAGTAGCACAAGATACTTGACAATGATTTCATTTGATCTTCACAATGACTCTTGTGAGGTAGGTGCCAATATTATCCTTATTTTACAATAGAAGAAATTGAGACATAAATTAAATGACTTTTTCCAAGATCACATAGTTAGTATCTGAGGCCATATGTGCTTTATCCAATGTAACCACAGTTTCAACCTAACTTTTGAAGCTTATAAAACATTACTTCTATTCATGCTTTGTGTTCCAACAAAACTGGTTTAATTGCCATTCTTTTTGTACAACATTTCATCTCATTGTCTTCATGGCTTGGCTCAGGCTGTTCCTTCTGCCTGAAGGGCACTAGCTTTTTTCAAAGATCAATTAAGTATCAGCTCCTATGTGAGACCTTTCTTGATGTCCCCAAGTCCTGACAATACTTTATATTTGAAGAGAGGAGAGAAGGAGAGGAGAGAAGAAGAGGGGGAAGAAGGAAGATGAAAGTAGAGAAGAGGAAAGGAAAGGGAAGAAGAGGAAAGGAGGAGAGGGGGGAAATGGAGATGAATAGAAAGGAGAAAAGGGGAAAGCGAAGAAAAGTGAGGGGAAAAAGATGGGAAAGAGAAGTAAAAGAGAGAAGAAGGAAAAGGAGAAGAGATTCACTTCTATGACTACATATTATTCCTCCAAAAGAAAGGGATTGTTTATATACCTGGAACTTAATACAATGCTTTGCCCTTGGTTAATGCTTGTTAAAAAGGAAATTGTTTCAGTGGTGAGAAGGATATTATTTCACCTTTGTAAATACAACTTACCTGAAAATGAGACCTAGTCTAGTAATATGTTAAAGCATCCTAATGGTAGTTGATATAACCTCAGACTGTGAGACTTTTTTCTTTCTAATCTCTGATAGAATCAGGTTCATTGTTTTCTTTAATATGTGTCCCATAGTAAATAATAATAACAATAATTTTAATAAACCAATACATATTTTAAGTGTATTTTTGTCATGTATAGATAGATAATAAAGATGAGTCAAAAGACAAATATATGTACTTGGGAAGGGCGGGGGTACAGAGAATTATTTATCTCATTCCTTTTGTTATACATAATAGTTTGCTTTTTTTGGAGGCTACTGGGTGGCACAGTGAAAATCTGGGAGACCTGAGTTCAAATTGGGCCTCAGAAACTTGCTAATGGTGTAACCCTGGGCAATCATTCAATCTTCACTTGCCTCAGTTTCCTGAACTGTAAAAATGATGATAATAGTAGCAATCTCCATCACAGAGTTGTTGTAAGAATTTGATGAGATAATAATTGTAAAGGCTTCATGCAATGCCTGGTTCATAATAAGATACTTAATAAATATGTTTTCTAAGTTTCTTTCTTTTCCTCACTGTGGTGAGTGAATAGGTTTTCCTTTAATGAATTCACATCATTTCTGGGCAGAGTAGACACAGTTTGAAATCAAGAAGATGAGTCTTCTTAACTCCAGGCCTGGCACTATATCTGCTATACCACCTGGTTTCCCATACCTTAATTGCTTCAGGGGTAGGGAGATGGCACCAGAGTGCACAGAGTGCCAGGGCTAGGAGTTCAAAACTGGCCTCAGATACTTACTAGCTATGGGACCCCGAGCACTTAACCCTGTTTGCCTCAATTTTGTCATCTGTAAAATAAACTGCAGAAAGAATTGACAAAAGAACCCCAAATGGGGTCACAACGGAGTCAAACATAACTTCACTGAACAGTAATCAATAATTGGCAGCTCACTATAATCAATTTAAGATTAGGACTGAAATTCAGATTCTTCCTAATTTTATATACTCTGCCTACAGACAGCCTCAGAGTATAAGAAAGGTTAGTGGCCTCCTTAGAACTATTGGCAATAGTTACTGCCTTCCTGCTCCAGATATCCCCTTGTTTTCCTTGCTTCTTTGGCTGTATTAACAGGTAATACAGCACATGCATGTGTGCCCATTGGTATCTTGGGATTAAAGCCTGGGTATTAGATCAGTATGGCTATATTAGTTCAACTTCATTAGAAGGGTGGATCATTGCCCTGGTTTTGGTCATCACCATTAGGTAAGACCATCAGGTTTCAGTTCATTGGGAGAAATTAAGAAGTCTGTGTTGAGTTAACAGTAATGAGGGTAGGGTAAGTCACCCTTCACTCGGGATTCTAGTGGCCTCTTTCATGAAGATAAATGTCTTATTAGATCCAAGTCATCATGTCTTTTACATAGTATGGCATAAATCACAGATGAGGATGACAAACTGGATTTCAAACTTGACAGTAATTTATATAACTTAAACAAATGATTACCAAGGATTATACATGTTTTGTGAAGAATAAAAAAAACAATAACAATTATCTGTCTATGAACTGTCCATTTTTCATTCTTTAGCCTAGTACTGTTGGATTGTTGATGAGTGTGTGTTTAAACTTTAACCTTCTACCCAGTGCATAATAAATACTTCTTACATATGTATGTGCATAGTTGTATATATGTCTATGTATGTATCTATATACCAGGTGCTCTGAATTGCTTATCTTAGTGGAATCAAATGTAAACTAACTTTATACATAAAGTCATAGGATTTGAGAGCTGGAAGGAATTACTCAATACTCCTACTTCACAGAATAGGAAATTAAAACTCAGAGAGGGAAATACTTTGCCTGACATCACCTAGCTAGTTCGTAGCAGAGCAGGCTCCTGTGAATTTTGTTACCACACACAGTGAAGAATGTGGCTTCAACATGATTTTTAAGACTTCCAAATGGTACAGAGGAAGGTCTGGTCCAAGGTCTTGTCTGGTCATTTTCTGGGATGGGCTTCATGACCTCAGCCAAGGCACTTGGTCACCAGTATGTTAGCGATTTCATCTGAACTAAATACTCTCTCTCAGGAAGATTAGCAAGGAATAAATTACAGACAAGACTTAAAGTAAATGCTTGAAATTACATTTAGGAAACAGGTCTGAGGAATGATTAAAATATCATGTTGGTATGATTTTGAATGTGTTTTTCCAGCCTATTTGTACTTTATTGAAGTGATGATGATATATAACTAATCAGCAAGTATTTTTATGAGTTACAAATCTGTATCCAGTTCTGTTGTAGAAAGATAAGATAGGGGACCTGCCCTCAAGAGGTTTATACTCGAGTTGGAAAGAGAAGATTTATTGGAAACATGAAAGGAAAACTATTAATGGAAATACAGTGGATGCCAGAAGAGAAGATGGGGACTCAGAATAAGTGAGAAGGCTTTAGGAAGAAAGTGATATTTCAGAAAGTATTTTGCTTAAATGTTAATCCAAGTTATAATAGTCATATTAGTATATAACAGTTATAATAGTATATCTAATATGTATATCTCATTTTTCTCTTCCTCTTCAAATTTCCCTGGAGCTTTTAGTCTGATTTTCTCCTTTGCTCTCACTACTTCATACTTTATATTAAATTTTATCCATTTCTTTAGTAGAATGTAAGTTTCTTGAAGGCACTGGCAATACCATTTAAAAAAATCTCACTATCCCTAGCAGCTCACTACTGCCCCTTGAGCAAAGCAGGTACTTAAGAAATATATTTTTTGAGTGGAACTAAAAACAAATTTAATTAACTTGTTGGTTTTCACATGGAAATTTTAGCTTTTCATATAAATACAGAACATTTAAATAATATTCATTAAATCAATACTAAGCTTCAGCTGTTGGAGCATCTAATGGCCCACTTGAGTATGGATGATTTCATGAATTATATTATACCTGTGCTCCACAAGCTCTGCTGGGGGGGGGGGCTTTTTGCTTTTGAATGCCAGCCAATATATTACTTTTCTTTTTTAATGGTGAGCCCTGTGTGGTTTAGGACTAGAATATTCTGAGTTCTAATATGTAATAAACATTATACAGAGTGGTTCTCCTGATGTTCCCAATATTGGGAACTAGATTGTTTCTTCAACAACTAGAATCTCTCGTCCATCTCTGGCAAAGCCAGCCCTATTCTATAAAATTTTAGGGCAGAAAAAGCTAATGCTTTTGCCCAGAGTTTTTTATTCTGTAAATCTCTTGGCTTTTCTCCTTAGAAGGATGGTTCTTGTTGTGGTGGTTAATTGTGCTGTTTTGTGATTATATATTGGTGCCCAGACAGAATTTTAATAAAGAAAACCACACGGTTAATTTTTATTATGAGACAGGCGCACTCCAACAAATCCTCCTCATTGTCACTGAAGGGTGTAGGAGAGTGCTGAGAGGAGAGTTTGGCCAAGAGATTATCAGACCTTAGAAAAGATCATTTGAGTTATCTAATCTAGCCCTTCTAATGAATTCACATCATTCTCACTAATATCTCATCTAATTAATTCTTGAATATAGCCATCACACTTTGGGTGCTTCCTTTCCTGGGCTCTTTTCCCTCTTGATTATTACCACCAATTTATTCTTCATGTCTAACCTAAACTTTTCCTTCCTTAGTTTCAGGCCATTGGCTCCTTTCTGTAACATCTTCTGAGACTGAATAATTCCCCTAATTCATTTATATTGTTACCTTTGGAAGGTATTTATAGACTGTGATCATTTCTCCCCAGAGCCGTCATTTTTCTAAACTACATAAATTTTAGTTCCCTTAATTCTGACTTCACTCCTCCCCTGTCATACCCTCCAATCTTTGTATAATTTTTATCACAGTTCCTGCTATTTTTCACACCAAGGGGATTATCTACCAGACTGAACTGTCTTTTTCTCCTCCTTTTTGCTTTAAAATATAAAATCTTATAAATCCATTAAAAGATACATTAGGATTTATATATGTGGTGAGGGGGAGGGGAATGGTGTCGTTCTGGTAGGCCTGCCTGTGTAGTACTTGTTTTGGCATATGTTGGGATATATGTGTATTTTAATGCCTTAATGTATTATGGTTTGTTGTAATTGAGTGTCTATAAAGTAGCAGTTAAGAGGGTTTTATGGACCAAAGAAGAGATAAGAGTTCTGTAGTGCCCTCTTGTGGTGAAAGGCAATAATACCTCTCTCTCTCTCTCTCTCTCTCTCTCTCTCTCTCTCTCTCTCTCTCTCTCTCTCTCTCTCTCTCTCTCTCTCTCTCTCTCTCTCTCTCTATCTCCCTTCCTCCTACCCACGCCTCCCCTCACAAACACATTTTGCTGAATATTTTACATCTTTCCGATTTCCTTTTTTCCTGTTCTATATCCCACACCTCAGCAGAAAAAATCTGAATCTTTTTCCTTCAGAAAGAGATATTTGATCAATCCCAAGACATTCCAGCTTTTGCCTTCTGCTCACTCCCGGAAAAGATATTGCTTGTGTCCAATCTCTAACGTCAGACAATCTTGGACTTGGTGAAAACCTAAGATTATTTACATGTCTGATTACATTTCCAAATAGATAAATACAGAGAATGGAGCCAGATTTCATAAACTAAATTTTCTAGTACATTGTGCTTTATTATTATAATGGACATGATTAGCAGCCCCAGTGGACTTCAACAGATCTCCCAGATCAAACATATTAAATTCACTAGTTTTTACAGATTACAGTTATAGTTGGACCAGGCATAATTTGGATATTATTAATGGTTGGATGAAGAGCAAATAGCCAGTGGGAAGGCTGGACAGGTGTACAAATGAGATGGAGCCTGAGAGATTTATTGTCTTTAGAATAAATGTCCAGAAGTGTCATCAAAACTTCTCTTGGCAACACTTTTTCACCTTAAGGGAATATGGCAATAGCTATGGCCTAGAATATACTTTTTTTCCTGGGATATTTCTTACTTTGACCAGAACAATGTAAAGTTGCTTTATACATGTTACACTGTCAAGTTATATATAATACACACACACACACACACATATATGTTTTTAAACTCTAAGGGAATGAAATGATTTATCTTTTATTTTTAGGCCTCTGCTTGTTTATGGTTAGGGAGACTCTTAAGGAATTTTGTGAGTGAGAACTGAAGATAAAGAAGTTAAAATTGGAGTATTTCCCCACCCCCAAACCCCATGGTTAGAGAAAAAGAAAATACTTTCGAAACTTAATTAATGAGTAACACCAAATGTCTGGAGTCTCAAGTTACTACATGCTATTAAAGGCCAGGAACTAACTTAACTGTTTTGGGTGTATAAGATATCCCTGGAAATTTGACTTAAATGAGGAACAAGCTTCTTTTATGACATATATTGTTATTGTTTTTCCAAATGGGAAAACCATGATAATATCAGAATATTGGAATCCTAAAGTTAGAGGCTTAGGGAAAATGGAAAATTAACCCAGAATTTTGTATGTGGTATGATATAACCTTCCTAAAAGCAGAGGAATTGCAGGAGAGGTATGGTTTAAACCAAGATGAAAATGGATCACAGGGGAAAATGGTGAGAATAACATTACAAAGATTAAGTAGACGGAGGAGGGTAGTTTCGTGATTCCCTTGTTCCTCCCCCAGTTGAAAATGTGATTAACTTACAAATAGATGGTGGCTGTTCTTTTTTTAAAAAATCCATAAAAGAAGTTAGCTTACATATACAGAATTATTCACTTAAAAAAAGAATTATGATACTACTAGCTGTCCATTCCCATGAGCATCTGAAATAAAATTTAAATATAATTTATTAGGCCAACTTAGATACGGAAAAGAACCTTTTCATGGCATAGTATCTATGGCTCTTCAAGGAATTAACCCTGATTCTGATTATTTTTAGTAAAATCCAACATTCACATTTATCTATCTTTATTTTAGGTAATTATTTTCTTCATTGAAAGTATGATTCTCCTTATCTCCAGAACCTCTCTGTGCCAACCAGTCTTCTCAGATTATAAAAAATAAAGCAGAAGTTGTTTCACTGCCTAAATAACAGAATTCTACACACACACACACACACACACACACACACACACACACACACCCCTTATGTAAAAGCTGTTAAGAATATGTCAATTTTCTCCATGGTACTTTAAGTAGTGGATTTTCATAGAATACCTCCTGGAAGCACCCTGGAGGATACACTACAGCATTATCATCCTTTAGAAAAACATCAAATGGCCTGGGAAGATAACTGCATGGCTGGCTTCTGGGTCTGCTGAGTTCCCTGGGTTTGGCCATCAATGAATTGTCAATGCACTTGGATATATGAGAGCAACTGAGCTTTCTTTTCATTTAAAATGACCCAGAAGTATTTAGAAATCTCTTTTTGCTTGATTATTAGGAAACATTCATCTTAGAATATACATTTTTGGTAAAGTAGAAATGACATAGCATTTCTAAAACACTTAGCACAGTGCTTGCCTCATAGTAGGTGCTTCATAATGCTTGTTCTTTCCTTTCTCCAAACCCCAGGAGAAAAAGCTAGAAAAAGTTGTGAACCTCATCTTAGTGTGATTGTACACAATTCATAAAATATGAGTGTTGGAAGAAGAGATCTCAGTGTGCATCTAGTCCAAAAGGTACCCCTTCTTCCCACTAGTGATGATAATCGGGTGCCTCAACTATGAAGGAGTGGGGAGGAAGAGATAGCATGATGCAGGGGAAGGGCAGTTGTATATAGAGTTAGATAATATGGGTTCAAATCCTAATTTACTACTTGTATGATCTTGGTCAAGTCTCACAATCTCTCCTAACGTGTTCCTTCATCTGTAGAATAAAGAGATTGGACTAGATAACTGAGATGTTCTCTTCCACTTATACATTCTATAATTCTAAAATTTCCCCATAAAAATACTAGCTTTTGTATCAAAGTTATTTCGTTTATTTTCCTATAAATAAAAACTAGGCAAACCAAAGTAACCAGTAATTTAAGTTCCTCCAACGAATAATTATGTAGAGAGAGAAGCTTCATTGTTATCTGGGACCTTAAATGTGCAGGTTATAAATAGATACCAGACACTTCAGAGATGGTCTGTTGGGGATAATGTGACATCTGTCAAGGGAGAAGGCTGAGGATTTTCTCCTAGAGAACTATATTGGAGCCCTTGTTAAAACTTGTGTATCTCTAGTAACTAATGGCCAAGTTACGTGGCTTGAAGCTGGGGGGAAAAAGAAGGCTCTCCCCTTCAGCTCCCTCCCAATTTTATTATGTGGAGGAGGTGACTGATTAACCTATAAATATAGCATCTGAATTTTCCAGCAAATATTGCTAGTTCTCTAAACAGGCTGTTTTTAAAAATACCCCCTTACTTCCCCAAGATTGAGAGTTAGATTTTAATTTGGGTGTCTTGTGTTTTATGTTTTGTTGTTTTCTAATTTGGAATTAAAGGAGAGGATGCCATTAATGCAGTATGAGACATATTGATAAGGTGAAGCTACAGTCACCTTTCAAGTGTTATATTGAACCTTTGTGAGTTAAAATGTCCAATTCTGGAATGTTTCCCTAACATTAAATGCACTTAAAAGATGTATGAGTTTGTTGTACTCAATTTTAAGAGGTGACACAAGTACTGTTTGTCTTGCTAACAAAACAAGTTATTTTTCAGCTACCCAGCTTCCGTTTTGTCTGCTTTGAGTGAAGATGGTGTCACGTGCAAGAATATTGACCGTTTCTCTTTGCATATCAGAAGCAAAGACATTTAGAACTCATGCTGAAAACCAGAGCTGAGCTTGATTCCATTCTTGGTGTGGGAGAGAAGAAAGGAGGATGGGCTGGGTTCTACACTAAACAGATCCAAGATAAGACCTTATATATGTTAGCTTAACTGGTGGTTCCTGGATCTTACATTGGCATTCTTTGAACAGATTTCTTATTTTTAAATTATTTTTTAAAGTTTTAAGCAATAGAATTGAAAGGAACTGAAATATATGGGACCTTCACAAGTGATACATTTTACAAATAAATTATTTTATAATTATGATAGTTAACATTTCCCAGATTAATTATTTTGACTCTTTAAACAATTACACTGCCAATGCCAGACATTGCAAAGAATTTGGTGCTTACTTTATATATAGTATATATAATATAAGCTTAAAAAGTTAGAAATCATAAAGATTATTCTTCTAATAGAAAATGAAGATTTAAGAATTCAGAATTAAGAAGATTCTTAATTAACTCTGATTTAGTTATAATTTTTTTTGGACTCTTCATCCAGGTTATTGCTCACAATAGTTCTAAGCTATATTCTGGTTTTGAGTCTAGGTAATATACAGGATGTTCTGGACATGATTTCCAATATATAGCCAAAAAAAGTGTGAAATTAAGGAGAGGCTCCTGTGAGGGTTTTTTTTTTGCACACTTTGCTAAATGAATTATTGAAATTTCAATAAAGATTTCTTTTTAAAGTAAAAAAGTAAAAAGTGATGTAGCTTTTATTTTCCTCTTAATTCTTTAACTTCTCATAAATGTCTCCATGAAAGCTGTGCATGCAGAGCCCAAGAAGAATAGATTCTATAATATTTACCAGATCAGGGAGATTTTGAAAATGTGGACTCTTGATGTGCTGGCCTCTATTGACTTGGTTTGAACTGGCAGGTTTACTGGATCTGTGCAGATGCAGCCCATGTGCAGTAAATCCATGCGGTAAAAAATCCCTATGAAGTTTTTGATTAAGAAACTTTTACTATCCTTTTAAAAATGAAATACATTGGTCATTTTTAAAGTAATAAAAGTAGCTATTTTATGTGATGGTCTAAATTTTAATGTCTAAGGCAGATCTATTCAGTCGTATTAAAGTTCCAGGTTTTCAGAGACTCTTAACTAAATTATTATTCTGTGGTCCCAAATTTCTATTAACATGTAAAAGAAATGACAAAATGAGTCTTTACATTGAACAGCAGACCAAAAGTATGTGTTATAAACCTATAAACTTACATTTAGAAATGTAGTGAACACAACTGATCATTCTTGCATATTATTAGTGAGCAAATCACAAATGAAAAAATAATCAAATAATAGCAGGCTATTCTGACCAGAAAAAAATTAAAGAAATTACAAAATTGGGGGAAGTAAGGGGCACACACTATCTAAATTGAGAATGAATAAATTAAAAATCACAGTATAAAGACTTTAAAATAATACTAATTTAAATTATGAAACTAATTTTCTTTTTTTATAAAAAATGCAATATGCAACACTATTTAGTTTTCTAATTTTAATAGCAACTGGCATTTTGTGTAAAATACTTAGAAGAATTAGTGAGAGTAGTGATTAACTTAGAACATTAGGTGAAATGGAAAACAATCTTATTGGACAAATGGGTATAGAACTAGTCTAGGAAATAGGCCTATAATTTGAAGTAGAATATCACAATTGCAACAGAAGAAGATATTCTGTCTAACATATTTAAAATACATACATATCTAAAGGTAGAATGAAGAGAAATTTGCCACAGATATTATTTTTATAAAGTAAATGCAATTCTTTTTTTAAAAAGATAGTTCCCTGTTTAATTATTTTATTATGGAAGGCATGACTGGCTCTCCTCTTGCCTTTTTTTTTTTTTTTTTTGCATGATGGCAGGTATTTAAAAATAAGGTTTTAGTTCAGGGGGTTTTCATTTTTTTTTTTTTTGTATTAAGGACCTTTTTGGCAGGCTGATAAAAATCTGTAAAAACCCTTCTGAGAATTATGTTTTAAAATGCATAAAATAAAATATGGAGTGCAAAGGAAACCAATAATTTTGAAATATGATTATCAAAATATTTTTTAAAAGCCAAGTTCACAGACCTGCTATAGTTTGTCTTTGGTAACTGAATATTTTAAAAGTTTTTGTATTTAGTGAGACAAGTATGAGGGTGGGAAGAGATCTATGTCTCCAATTGATTTCTAGTCACTATTGAAGAGAAACAACAACAACAACAAAAACACCCACCTATATTAAAAAAAAAACAAAAACCAAACGATCTACTCTCAACCCACTGGGACCCTGTGTCCTAATCGCAATTGCAGGAGAAGGAGCTAAAACAATCCATATCATTCTTCACCTAGATAATGCTTTCTCTCCCTCTAATAGCTCCTTGTTCATCAAGGTAACGAATGGGCATGGAGGTGACATGTTCTTCACCCACTGCTCTTTGTTCTAGGGTCCCTCAGACTGATTGTATCAGCTCTCACACAGACAAATATCCCCCCAAACTTTAACACTATGTTAAATTGAGTTATGGGGTTTTAAGGTTACACTCCTCTGGCTGAAGGTTGATTGTCTCTGAGAGATAAAGGAATCACTGCTCTGTAATAACAAAATCCTTGCCATGGGATAATTCCAGTTATTGAACTCATAGCTCTCTTTATTTGGTTACCAAGTAACCCCTGGTGATGGTAGGGTGGGTGAGATTTTTTTGTTGTTGTTGTTTTGTTTTAGGAGGGATTCACCATCTTGTTTTCTTCCTCTCCTCTCTCCAAAGAGGGAAAGATACACCAACGTTTGAAGGGATGAAGGCAGCAGAGCTACCGTTCCTCTTGAAAAGTACCATCATTGGAGCCAGCATTAATTCACTTTTACCTGTTCTGTTTGCATGAGTGTAGTGGAGTATGTGAGGGTACTTTTCCTCTTCCTCTTCCTGCCACCCCTCATCCCATCCCAAATACCTCTTGCCTCATGCAAGCTGCATAATCTGCCTAGAAAAATGAGCTTTTGGATTATGCTTTGAAGGCAGAAACACCATACTTGCTGTCCAAGCAAAAATGTAAGCTGCAGCCTTTGTTGGTGACTAACGGTGGTAGCAGCAATAGTTCTCTACGCCAATCTTTGCAGTTCCAATCCAGCGCATCAGTCCATAAAATGCCTTTGTGTAAAACCACTGGGTAATGGTAAATTAAAGCCTGTCTGATGAGTTGTGAGTACTGGATTTTTCCTGTGTCAAATAAATTTAAGTGAACTATTATAAGAGGTGCTGATAATGCTATAGAGGGGAAAAAAAGCTTAGTTATGCCGCTAGTTCAACCAGTCTATGAACACTAGAGGCAAAAAAAAAAGAATCCCAACTCAGGGGAAGGTGTTCCATCATTTCTGTCATACCACCTTGCAAAATGTTTTACTAGTCCAATATTTGTTGACACTTTCATCAATGCCAATAGCAGCATTTAGCACTCTGAGAAACAACAAAGCATAGTGGATAGGGTGTGGAACCTGGAGCCAGGAGACCACTAGCTGTTTGATGGTAGGCAAAGCATTTAACCTTCAAGAGCTCAGCCTCCTCACCTGCAGAGGTGATAATGATATGTATACCAAAGGTTACCTAGGGTTGTTGTGAAAAAAGTGTGGACAAATCTTAAAATGGAGACAAACATGAGTCATTTTTGGTATCTGTGTTAGACACCACTTGGTATTCAATTTCAGGCAATGTCATCATAAATGATTGACTTTGAAGTTGAGGGAATTGTTCAAGTCTCACATCTGACCCAAGGGACCAGGGGATGGCCTCTCAGAACCCCAGTTAACTCTCAGAGACTACAGGTTACAGAACAACTATTAATCTATATGAAGGGAGGAATATTCATAACCAGAATTCTCTATAGGAAAGAAAGCATATATCCAGATCTTCCACCGAGGCAATATGAGAAGATACTCTACTCTCTTTCCTTTGCAGAAGACGGGATCCATGGGAGTGAAATATTGCAAGTAACGTCAAATTTTTTTCAATGTGGTGATTGGTTTTGTTGAATTTTCCTTCTATTTAAAAAAAATAAATGGTGACTCTCTGAGAGGGGAGAAAGGAGAAAAAATACAGGGGGAAATTTTAAGTGATATAAAAGCAAAAAATATAAGTAAAATTGAAGAATTTTAATTCAATTCAATTTAGCTCTACAAGAGAATTCAAAGAATTGTGATCTCCTGCTTTCCAGGTGCTTTAAAAATTCAATAAGAAAGAAAGGAGCAAGCATTTACTAAGTACTTACCATGTGCCAAGCACTGTGTGCTAAGTGCTTACAAATACCATCTTATTTGGACCTCACAATAATCCTGGGACATAAGGATCCTTATTTTACAATTGAAGAAAGTGGCTCAAACAGAGGTTAAATAACTTGTCTAGGATCATTTTGCTAGTAAATGTCCAAGGCCAGATTTGAATTCAGGTTTTCCTGACTCCAGACCAGCACTGTGCCACCTGGTTGCTTCTAAAACATATCTAACATGTACAGACAGACACAAAGGAAATAAGCAAACAAACATTCTACAAGTACAAAAATTATTCACCTTATCTGTAAGCTATGGAGCAAAAATGTTTAATAAAGTAGCATTCAAGAAGGAGCCATTGTGATTAGATGGGGAAGTATGTGTGCAGAGGTAGAGAAGGTGCTATATCTATTTCATTTTTGACTAAATGAAATTTAGTCATTTAGTCAAAACTACTTAGAGGAAGTTTCTTCCAGAAATTGGCTGAGTAAGATTTCAGTTGGTAGGGGAGATCAAAACAGGGGCAATGTTCTGGGTAAGGGTTATGGTGCAGTTCAGGGGTATGAGCAGGATAATGGCAGAATGGATCTTGAGTCATGGAGCAGATAGAATGGAGACTAGATTGAAGAAGTGGTCTGGTTGTGAATTTTGAAACAGAGCATCAGGATTTTGATACTGATTGGTACCTGGAGTTTTGATATCTGGGTAGATTTCCTGATGCTTCACAATTAGCCAAGTGCTTTACTTTTTTCTTTTTCAATTTCTGATATTACAAATAGAATTATCAATTACAATTATTATAGAAATGTAACCCAAGTCCCAAAGTCCCATTGGTATGAGACTCTTTTCTCATTGGTAGAAATCAATGCCCTCTTCCTGCAAGAGATGTATGGTAGAGTGAGTGAAAGCAAGAAAGAGATCAACCCTTCATTCTCTTCAATTCTCTTGGTTCTGCAATTGCAGCATGTAAGATATCAACTCCATTTCAGATGGCTAAAAGAAATTTTTTTGGGAAAACATGAGAAGAACTAGAAGTCTCTATCATATCCCTTTCCTCTACTTGCTACACTACAGACTTTGAGAAACTTCCATTGAGTGAGATCTGGAACTTATATTCTGGCTTGAGCTGAACTATCTCACCCCCAGCAGGAGAGATCCTTCACTCTGTATTGTCTGCTGTATGTTCTCTCTCTCTTTTTTTTTTTTTGGCAAAACAGTTGGGTTTAAGTGACTTTCCCAGCTAATAAGTACTTAGTGTCTCAGGCTGGATTTGAACTCAGGTCATCCTGATCTCAGAGCCAGTGTTCTATCCACTGTGTTACTAGCTGTTTCTTGGACTTGCATTTCTTACTTCAATTCAACAATCTTTTATCAGACATTTAATATGTGACAAATATTTCTCTAAGTCCTGGGAAACAATAAAGAGAAGTTTATATTCTACTGGAAAGAGGGGCAGTACAACTGAGAATCACCTCAAGATCAGAAGAGACCTTGTGTAGGAAGCAATATTTGAGGTGACCTTTGAATAAGCTAGGAAAAAAAGAAACAAGCATTGTTTTATAAAGCACCTGCCATATGCCATACCTTGTGTTAAGTGCTTTACAAAAACTGTCTCATTTGATACTCACAACAACCCGGGAAGCAGATGCTATTATGATAGCCATTTTAGAGTTAAAGAAACTGAGACAGGCAGAAATATAGTGAGGCTAGATCTTAATTTGTTTTCTTGACTCCAGACTCTGCTTTCTACTCCTGTGCTACATAGTTTCTTCCTCCAAGTGGAAGAGATGAGGAGAAGAGCTTTCCAAGCATATAGGAGAGCCTATGCACAGTCACAGAGTTATTATGTAAGAGTGCCATGTAGAATGGAACGTCATGTAAGAGAAACAGCCAAGTCATTTGGAATGTTAGAATACCTGAGGGAGAGAACTGTGAAATTAGTCTGGAAAGGTAGGTTGGAGCCGGATCTGAAGGGTTTTAAAGGCCAAACAGGCTTGTAAGGAAAGTGCTTTGTAAACCTTAAAGTATAATATAGATGTGAGTGGCTGTTAATCATTTCTTACACTCAGCACCAATTGTAATTCATTACCTGGCTTGGAGCAATAGTAGTTTGCAAGATTGGGTAAGTGACCCTGGGATGCTTAAAAGGTACAAGTTTCTAAGATCGTATTATAAAGATTTTGTATGAATGCCAAGATCTTGAATATTGTTTTCCCTTTAAAATTAAAGTATTTAAAACCTAGTTTCCTTCAACTGAATTACTGCCAAAAAGAAGGCAGGGGACATGCTTGCTGGCTTCAGCTAGGATGCAATTAAGTGGTCCTGTAAAGTGTCAGACTTGAACCCAGGAAGGCTTGACTTCAAATCCTATTTCAGATACTAGTTAGGCAACTTAACCTTTGTCTGTCTCAGTTTCCTCAACTGTAAAATAGGGATAGATTAGAATTGTACCTATATCAAATTAATTAATATTTATAAAGTACCTGACACATAATAAGCATTAATGGTTGCTTCCTTTCCAATATTTATCATCATAAATCTGCAGTTGAAATGGACCTCAAAAGCCCAAGTCCTGCCTTTTACAGATAAGGAAATAGAGGTCTCAGGAAGTTAAATAATATCTCATTTTGTATGCTTACTAACAGCAGGACCATGGGCAAGTCACTTAACCTATTTGCCTTAGTATTCTCAACTGTAAAACGGAGGTAAAAGCAACTCCTTCCTGGATTGTTGTAAAGATCATAGAAGATAATAATGGTAAATCACTCAGCAAGTGCCTGGCACAGAGTATTC
This sequence comes from Antechinus flavipes, assembly GCF_016432865.1. Taxonomy (NCBI): domain Eukaryota; kingdom Metazoa; phylum Chordata; class Mammalia; order Dasyuromorphia; family Dasyuridae; genus Antechinus; species Antechinus flavipes. The sequence goes on along the minus strand of NC_067401.1, from coordinate 136,884,245 downwards.
ATAAGGAAAATATTAATTATCATTATTATTATTTTTATCCTTAATATATGGCTTAGTACCTAGTTGTGTGACCCTGAACAAGTCACAACAACCATTGCCTCAGCAAAAATATGTATGTGTTTGTGGGGGGGGGCCTTAGTATCCTGTTTTCTAATGTCATTTCCACTGAATGACATTTAAAGTATTAGATAGAAGACAGAATAAACTTCACAGAATCATAAAATCAAAGATTTAGAGCTGTGAGCAATGTTGGAAGCTATGTAATGCCTTTCCCTTCTTGCCCTCCACTCCTTTTTGCAAATAAGGAATCTGAGATCTACAAAAGGCAAGTGGATCGCTCAGTGACACAGGTCATTAGCAGCAGAGATAGGATTTGAATCCAAATCCAGGTGTCCTACTTGATGCAGGGGTTGAGCTAAGATCAATGGGTAACAATTGCAAGGAAGCAAATTTTTGCTTTATGTAAAAATTCCCAACAATTAATGAAATCCCACAATGACTGAAAGGAGGGAAAGAATTATTAGGGAAGGGGTAGGATTGAGCTCTGCATCACTGGAGTTCTTCAAACAGAAAGAGAATAGATGTTTATTGGTGATGCTTTAGAGGGAACTCATATTATTTAGAGGGAACTATAATCTTTGAAGTCTTTCACAACTCTGGAATTCCCTGGATAACAATGGACAATTCCCACTGAACTAATGATCAATTCAACAAGCATTTATTAAACACTTTTCATGTCCTGGCTCTGCTTCTTGACCCTCTGAACCTAATCACTTTACCTTAACTTCATTTTCACTCAGGAAATTTTCTTAGTTCCTATTGTTTTCTCACCCTTTCCTCCACTTTCCAGGCAACTTTTTCTACTGATGAGTCCCTTATGGAACCTTCAATTTGAGGAAGGACCCAGGCCAGCTATTCTTCATTCCTCTCCATTAATTCTGTTAATTTTCTATAAATTCCTATAAATTTTCAATAAAAAGTTATTTTAAAAAAAGAGAGAGAAGAGATATTAAAAGAGATGTTAAAAATAATAATAATTTTCTATAAATTCTAATTGGTTTGTTCCTCATAATCTGTCCTGAGAAGAATCATACCCATCCAAGTGTAAAATTAGGGAAATATCTTTGTATAAAAAGATTTCTGACTTTGACTTTGCAAGCTCTGCTTTTGCTGGACTTCACTACCACATCTCCACAAAGGCCTGAATTTTCAGTTCCTTTTTATATATTGTCCTCTCCCTCTTCCAATAGATTGTAAATCCTTGGGAGTTTTTTCTCTTTTTTTTTTTTTTTTTTGCTTTTATTTGTACCTCCAGTACTTCAGTGCCTAGAACATAATAATTACTTCATAATTACATGTTGATTTCGCTTGAGTATTGTTCTTGTCCTTGTATGAGATACTGTTCTTTTCATGTATGAGGCTTTTGGTTGCTGAAATGGGTAGGAAAAAACATTTGTGTAAAGAACAAGATCAGCTTGAGAAGAAACATGGACTTCAAAAGAAAATGTGAAGAAATGTAGACTGTTCTAAGGACATAAGAGAAAACTCCCCTCAAAGAAGTCTACTGAGAGGACCTGTTGGAGATAGTGCAACAAATGCATTAAAGATAGCTGCAAGGCATTATTGTCTGTAAGATGGTTTGCAGTTTTTAGTGTTTTTAAGGTTATAAATTAAAAAGTGAATTGCTGGGGATGATGGGAAGATTATATAAGGACTATTGAGGTCATACCTGACAGAAAGGGAAAATTGTTCAGTTTCATGTAATAAGTTAGAGAAGGGTCACTGCTTATAAAAAAGTCATGTTTTAAGAAATTAGAAGGCAGACTAGGAGAGATAGGATGCAACCAAATGATGATAAGGAAGAGGAAGCTGTGTACAGGAAGAGTTAGGGGGTGGAATATATAAGAGGTAGGGACAGGAACTGGTCAAAACTGTCAGACTTTATTTACACCCCTTCCCTCCCTCCCACATCTCCTTTCCCTTCCCTCCCTCCCTCTCTCTTCCTTATCTTCTCCCTTTCTTTCTCTCCCTTTTCCTTTTTTTTCTCTGAGAACTGTGATTATTTGAGGAGAGACATTAGTTTGCTGAGAGCTGATTAGTTGAATCAAGTCAGCTTTATCCTCTATAACTGCCATCTACATGCCATCTAAAGAGAGGGGAAATTTCTTAGTGGTTTTCCTGTGTTGCTCTGTACTGTCCTCTCTGGTTTGAGAGAAAGAAACAGGAGAGAATACAGGCTTTGCCTTTGCTTTGTTGGACTTGTTGGGAATTCCTAAATTCAAATTCTGTCTCAAAATTTTACTAGCTATGTGTGTAACTTTTGGCAATTCATTTCACCTTTTTTGGCCTCAGTTTTCACACCTGTAAAATGGAAATAATAATAGCATGCATGCATACATACATACATACATCTTTCTCTATCTCTTTCTTTCTTTCTTTCTCCCTCCTTCCTTCTCTGTCTCTCTCTCTTTCTTTCTTTCTCATTCTTCTTCCCTCCCTCCCTTTTTCCTTCCTTCCTTCCTTTCTTCCTTTTAAATTATTTTGCTTTATATTAAATTATATTGCTTTCTGAATCACATTGGGAGAGAAAAATCAGAGTAAAATGTGCCTTCCTGCTAGGAAGAGATTCATAAATGGATACCTATTTTCTCTCATAGATACTGTTTGCATTGGTGGGAGAGTGTGACTGAGGTTTATGGATGGACGTTTATATTGTCATTTCTTCTGCTTTTTTTTTTTTTTTTTTACTGACTGTTTGCCATATTGTTTAGTAAATGTTCATTGTTAAAGGATCAGTGGTGTGACTGATTTGTATAAATGGAAAGCACACTTGTGGGTACTCAGCAGTTACAGTATTGAGTACTAGCAGTGTTCTTGCCCCATCCCAAAGGCCTACAGATATGCACCAGAGTTATTCCTTTGGAACCTTTATGAGTTGTAGCTGTGTGATTGTGACCAGAGGCATGCTGGTAAATATTTAACATCATCTCTCTGAGAAAAAATGTACATTCAAGATACTTTCAAGTTTAATCTATATTATTAACATTTTCTTGATCATTTAAGTCTAGACAATTGATAAAACAATAAATCAAGTCCTAATTCATGACATTTACTGATTTCTGAGGTGTAAATGCTCACATTTAAAATTTAATAATCAGTTTTCATGAGCCAATAAGAAATGGCTCCAGAAAAACACTACTTGTGGCCCTTCTGGAGACATCTCTCCCCATTTCAATTACACACGGAAATGGTCATAGGATCACTCACAAATATTCTACCTCCTTGTTCTGATCATAGTCAATTATCATTCTATCTCTCCCTTTACCTTGTAGCCCCAAATCCTGTTCTTCATCCTCATTATGATCTCCAATTCCTTGATCCTTGGTTCTTTCCCAAGTCTTCATCCCTGTCCATCTCTACTCTTTTGCCTTCCACATCTTGACACTTTGGTAAGCCAGTTTATCTTTATACTATCTCTTCTCTCAAGTTCATTGCCTCATTTTCCTATTGCTGCTCTTGCCCTGTCAAGCCTCAGTGTTGGATTATTTTCGTCTTTCAAGGAATACCAGTGGTTCTTTCATCTACAAAATTAAATATAACATTCACCATTTGGCACCCAAAGCCCTCATAACCTACTTATTTTTCCTATCTTTTCAGTCTTCTTACACTATATTTCCCCACTACACCCGCTCTTCAAAATAATGACATTGGCCTCCTTTCTGTTTCTTGTACAAGTTATTCCATCTTTTCATAAGAAAAGGAAAGGGGCCCACTCGTACAAAAATGTTTGTGGCAGTCCTTTTTGTAATAGCAAGGAACTAGTAACTGAGTGAATGCTCATGAGTTGGAGAATGGCTGAATAACTTATGGCATATGTATGATATGGAATATTATTGTTCCATAAGAAAGGATCAGCAGGATCATTTCAGAGAAGCCTGGAGCAAATTACATGAATTAATGTTAAGTAAAGTGAGTAGAACCAAGAGAACATCGTACACAGCAACACAAGACTATGTGATGATCAATTCTGATGGAATTGGCTTTTTTTCACAATAAGGTGATTCAGGCCAATTTCAATAGTCTTTGTGATGTAGAGAGCCATCCACATCCAGAAAGAAGACTATGGGACTGAATATGAATCAAAACATAGTATTTTCACCTTCTTCATTGTTGTTTGCTTACATTTTGTTTTCTTTCTCATTTTTTCCTTTTTAATCTGATTTTTCTTGAACACCATGATAAATGTGGAAATATGTATAGAAGAACTGCAGATGTTTAAGATATATTGGATTACTTGCTGTCTAGGGGAGGAGTGGGGAGAAGGGAGGGAGAAAAAATTTGAACACAAAGTTTTGCAAGAGTGAATGTTGAAAACAATCTTTGCATATATTTTGAAAATAAAAAGGTATTTTTTAAAAAATATATTCCATATTACAAATATTATCTCATTTTATCCTTATAACCTTGGGAGATAGTGCTATTTTATAGAAGGAAGCTGAGGCAGATAGCAGTGACTTGCAGAGGGTTACATAGCAAGTAAATGAATGAGATAGGATTTGAATTCAGGTCCCCCTCTCTCCAAGTCCAGAACTCTATTCAATGTACCACTTAGCTGCCTCCTTAAGAAGCTCCTATAAAATTACAGTTTCTGTTTTCTGACATAAGCACGTGCTGTTTTCATTTGGAAGAATTTGAGTTCTTCAAAAGCAGAGAGAATTTTAATTTTGCCTTGATTTCCCTACTGTCTAGCATCACCTAGAACATTGTTGACACATGATGAATGATTACTGAATTGAAATGAAATTAATTGAATTGAATTCAAAGATAATATGGATTAGGAAGGTTTATTCTGAAATAGGAATTTACTTTTAAAACCATGTGGGGATAACATTCCCAAATCTTTTGAGAAAGTGCTCAAAAATAATACAATCCATTTTAAAATACTCTTATCCATAGAACTTATCCAAATCTTTCTGGACCCACTTGTTAACTTCAGGCTATATATTGCCTCTTGCAGGGACAGGTAACAAATTTCATAAACTGGCTTCTTGTAGACTTCTAGAAAACATGATGTAGAATCTAGCTTTGAGATTAAATGCCTCAGGGTTCTCTCTGATGTAAGTATTCCCTTTACTAGTGCAGATCAAAAACCACCTCCACTTCTTATCCTGGGCTATTTTTCTTTATGTCATTCCATAAATCCTTTTAGGGAGAATCTACCCAATATGCTTTTCTCTGATTCTTTGGGTATTTTGTAGCTCATAGGATCACAGACCCAGAACTAAATAGTACCCCACAGACCATCTAGTCTAACCTCCTCATTATACCTGAGGAGGAAACCAAGTTTCAGTAAAGTTAAATGGTGTACACAGGGTCCTACAAAATAGTGTAAGAAGCCAGATTCAAATCCATATCCTTCGACTCCAGAGCCAGTAGTAGGATTTCTACTCTATCACAGATACATAGCATAGATGCTGCCTGTGTGTTTCCCACTTATTATTCTTCATTCTCATTTCTGTGATAAACAATCCCCCTTTTCCAGTCATCCCTATCACTGATGCCTTTTTATGTTTTCTGGTTTCATTTGTAGTGAGATCAGTATGGAAGCATCTCCTTCCTTTCTTTATCAACTCATTACTCATTGGACAAAAGTCACACATCAAGAATACTAGTAATTAAATTATATTTGTGTAGGCCATCTAAAAATGGTGTAATCATTAGCATCCTCTGCCTCTCTTCCTTCCTACTCTGCCAGTCACTGTAGAAGTGAAAGGGAAGATGAGAGTCAGTTTGTATCTTTATCCAACCTTTTTTTTGGTGAGCTGGACAGCTATCATAATGTATTGCTGCATATTCTTGAAGAATGTTCAGTTTGGAGAAACCACCTAGTGCTTGAGTTCCACTGGCATACATCACTTCCATGCATGTTCAGGCAGAGGAGCCCAAAGTTGCTTTGGGTTATTTTTTACTAGAATCCATTTACTTATTCTTGCTCACATTGAAATTTACCTACCACTTTTCTGCCTGCTAATGTAGCCTCAAAGCTGTAAATAACAAGTCTACAGTTGAATAAACTCTAAAAGATGCCCTTCCTGATCAACTTTATAAGACACATTTACTCATTAAGAATAAAGACTTGGGACAGCAACCTTAGTCCTTTCAGGAGACAAGATGCCATGGAAGAATGAACAGATGAATGGCTGAACACTGTCATGTACCCTGCTACTGTGTTAAATGGTGAAAATACAAATATAAAAAGAGACTGTCCCTGCCCTCAAGGAGCTTGCATGCTATGGAGGGGATGATAGCAAGGAAAAAGAGTTGAAAAGTGGGTGATGTGGGGAAAAACAGAACATGATAAGATGTTGATTGCGTAAATGGCTAGATAGGATGTGAAAATTAGTAGTGTCTTGGGTCAACTATTGGATATAGTGAGCTAAGAGAACTTTAATTTTACACTTATAGTCAGGTGGGTTAGACCCCAGGGATAGGAGTTAAACCCGAGGTATACAAAGAAAGGCAAGACTCCTAGAAATCACTAGGTTAATGCTGGGAAGGCCATGATTAAAGAAAAGACCACAATAGAGTCCTACAAGGGAAGAGTTCACCTTAGCTGTAGCTGTTGGGGATGAAGGAGGAAGTGCTCTGCATCTAGTGGCTTCCTATTTTAACTAATTAATATTGCTAACTCAGTGCAAAAGTATCAGTAATTTTTGTCAGCAAAAGGAACTCACATCATGTCAGTACTGTTTAAATTTTGGCACCCTGGAGTAAAGCTCTATTTACCCCTACCCTAGTGATGGCTCTTATACAGCCTTGTGAGATTTTTCTATTACTTTATTATTTGACACCTTTATGTGGACTGTGATCTTTCAGGGATTGGGCTTCCAGGATGCAGAGGTAAGGACAGAGAGCGTGCAAGGCATTGTCGTGTGCAAAGGCATCAAAGCTAAAAGATGGAATATTTGTATAGGGAAAGCATCAAATGGGGCAGTTTAACTGGGATGCGGAGCATTTGAAGGTGAGGAATATGAAGTTGGTTTGGGAAAAATGGATTGAACCAGAGTATGAGGAACTTTAAATGTTGTTGTTGATGATGTTGATAAATTATAGAGGCAATAGGTATCTATTGAAAACTCTTGACCAGAAGAAGAGCATGTTCAGATTTGTGCTTTAAAAATGTCAGTTTAAGAAGGACAGCTAGATGGTGTAGTGGATAGAATACCTGCCCTGAAATCAGGAAGATCTGAGTTCAAATGTGACCTCAGACACTTTAGCTATGTGGCTCAATGTAAGTGATTTAACCTTTATTTCCTTGCACGAAAAAAATAACAATATCAGTTTGGGGTTGAAGAGGGTAAAGGTAGAAAGGGAAGAGGCAACCTTTACTGGAGGCTTTTTCATCGTCCCCACCTAATTGGTTACTGTCCTGTCCTTTATTCAACTTCCTTTTACTTGTGGGCTTCCCACTAGAATATAAACTCCTTGAGGGCAGCCACTGTCTTTCAATTTGCTTGTTTTCCTACTGCTTGATATGGTGCATGACACATAATGAGTATTTAATAATTCTTGGTGACTGATTAACCCAATTAAGAAGTTATTACTGATTTATAGAAAAAGAATAATAATTATGTCATCTGTTTTTAATGTTTTAATGTTTTAATGTTTTAATGTAATGTTAATTAATTAAACATTAATGTTTTAATGTTTAAAGCACAAACTGCTTTGTGACCTTGAAACATTCAATGTGAGTTATTTTTTGAGATGTCTTCCTTTTTAGACTACAAGATCCATGAGGACAGAGACCATGTCTTGTTTATTTTGCCATTTCCTTACACTTGGCAGTGGTTCTTTGTACCTGGAATGTGTTTGATAGGTATTTGTTGAGCTGTGTCAAATAAAATTTGAGAGTAGCTTGAAGTAAATATAAATGTAACTGTGTAGCCTGTGCCTTTGAGAGCTAAGCAAACAGTTTCTTCACATCAGTCTTTGTATCAGTCAGTGTTGCACATCATAAATGCTGGATCAATATTTGTTGAATTGGCTGCAGTTTCCTATATGACACTCCACCTCTTGTTTCTTGCCCTTTATAGAGATACCGTGCATTCCCAGTGCTTGAAATGCTTTTCCCATTCCTCCCTGCCAGGAGGAAGCCCTGGCTCTCTTCAGTGCTCACCACCTACATGAGGTTTTCCCTGATTTCTTCAGTTATTTACGCTCCTTCCTTACCCCACAAGTGACTCCCCCAAAGTAATTTGCTTTCTAATAGAGTATAACCTCCATGAAGCCAGTGCCTGATTTTGACACTGTCTCTGCATTCTCAACAACTAGCATGTGATAAATTCACATTGTGTGGAATTGAATGACCAATGGTCATTGTAACAGCCTGCCATTCCTGTTTTCCTTAATTGCAAAATTCAGCCTGGAGACCTTCCATTTCTCCTGTTATTATTTAACACTTATGGGTTGCCTCCAGCCCTCAAAGTTTCCATTACTTCAGTCTTTCACAGCAGCTACATTCCTAGGATAATCAAAGAAACATGACTTTTAAAAGACATCCTTGTCTAGAAATATTGGCTTAACTTACAGGCTACACTGTTAGCTTGTTGAACGCATGTGATTGGCATGGAGAATTAAATGTTTTGATTTTATTTTCATGACCTAGAAAGGGACTATTAGAGTATACGTACATCCTCAGAGAGCTATATTTTAACTTGTGACTTATTGCTAAACTGCTGCCTGGTGAGTTTCTGACTGACTCAAAGAGTATTCCATCGTGTAATGGACAACTTTTTCTACTTCATTCCTTTTTGCTTCGTCTTGGTCCTGGGCTACCCTGTGCTTCTTGGAGCTTTGCCTCCCGAAACACCCTAATAAATTTTCTTTCTTCTCAGAATTTCCATCCTTCACTTACTGGAAGACCAGGATAATTCTTCCATTAAATAATATTAAATATATGATTCCCAATCATGGTCTTTATTTTTAAAAACCTATTTTAAAAGGACACACTTACTTCAGAAGTAAAATTCAGGGTTTCACATTAACATCTGAATTGTTAATCCAAGTTAGTTTTAGATACAATAACCAGTGACATCAGCAGGTCCAAAAGATGAGTGAGGAAATAATTAGTATGTTTCCATAATCATCAACACAGCTAGGAAAAAAATTCTCTTTCTTCTATATTAGCTAAGGCTTTATTTTTGAAGCCCTGACTGTACTTTATCCCTGCTCTCTTTAGCTGAGATGCTTCATTATCTATGAGTGATTGTATTTGCCATAGGGCTGTGCAGAGGGTTTATCAAGCAAGGATTTGACCCAATCTAGACCCCGCAGGAAGAAAGATAAAGGTTTGGCTTTCACTAGTTAAAGTGATAGTAATTCTAGATAGCAATCAAACAGGCAAGAGAATACTGTTTAGCTGTAGACTGGAGATTGTTAAGGCACGGCCCCTGGTTACTTATTAAGTTGGAGAGGGTCCAAAGGAACATAGTCAGAAAAGGGTCAGTGATTTCAAGTCTGTGCCATGTGAGGATTGGTGAGAGAATTGGGCATGTTTAACTTGGAGAAGAGAAGATTTGGAGGACATAGGATTTTTCTCTTCCAGTATTTGAAAGGCCATCAGGTGCAAGAGGGATTAGACTTCTGAGATAGAATTCTTAAATGACAGAACAAGAATCAATGGGTGAAGGTTACAAAGAAGTTTAGTTTCAATATAAAGAAAAACTTCCTCAGAATTAAAATGGAACGAACTGCCTTGAGAAGGAGTAGATTCTCTGTCACTGGCCATCTTGAAGCAATGAATGAACATTTGGTGGTTAGGTTAGAGTTAGGAATCTTTTTCAGGAAGAAATTGTGAACTTGGGTGCTTGGGAGGATGATGGTCCTCTCAAATGAAATAGAAAAAAAATAGAGGAAGCACACATTTCAGTGGGGAAGATAACACTAAATCTCTGACTGTAAGAAAATTGCAGAATATAGTAGAACATTTTAAATTTCTTTGGGCCAGTTTCCTGGCATCAAAGTTTCCTTTTACTCCAAAAAGAATCTAAGTACCTGCCTATTATATTTTCCTTTGCCTAGAGCTCTCCTATCAGTCTCTAACCGCTTGCCCCATACCTCTCATTTTGGAGGGAGGGGCTATGTTACAGATTCACACCTGATACTTATAATAAAATAAATAATTAAATAATTGAGTCCATTAGAAAGGCCGTGAAGACTGAAGAAAAAAAATAAGCTAAACGATTAAAAAGAAAAAGAAAAATAGCACTTGTCAAAAGGAACCCAAAACAATATTGTTAAAAAGAAAAAAAGAAAAAAAAACAGCAAGGTAAAAGTATAATAATAAAGTTAGAAAGGTTATTGGATTGAGAATCCAAAGCAGTACTACTCATCAGCCACATGACCTTGAAAATTCATATTAACCTAAGGAAGTTACAAAGAATTTGATAATTAGTAATGCTTTTAAAAGTTAGAGTTTTTTAAAAAGTAGAGATAGTTAATGCAAGTACAAAGACATTCCTTGGAATGTCTCTTCAGTCTTACTAAAGTAGGTATTCTTCCTGAGCTATTTGTGGTTGGGAACCCAAGAAAGCCTCTCTGAAGTAATCATGATAGCAGCAAATTTTATAACTTGACTGGTGTGTAAAAAAAAAAACAAATACAGGTAAATGACAATTCCAACTTTAATGTAATTTTAAGTAGGGTATCTCTTAAATGGGCCATCCAGAATAAAAATCACAAGAATGAACCATCTGTTGGGATGCAAGATTGGCTGAAGTCAGGAAGAAATGTTCTTCTAGATATAGTAGTATACAATTAGGAACATTATTGGGTTGGGAAGTGAAGCTTTCCTCTGAAGCATCTGCTCATTGTCAGTGACAGCACAGCAAGAGAGATGGACCAGTGGCCTGTTTCAATATGGCAGTTCCTACATACAGAATAGAGAGATGTTGATGTCTCCCTGGTTCATGATGTATTATGCTATTGTATATGCAGGCTAAAATTAGATTTAAAAAAAGTCATATCGCATTGCAAGCTCATTTGCTCTTCCCTTTTGCCTCTAGGTCTTTCCACCCCTCTCCCCCCCCCCCCCCCCACAATGCTATACTTTCTAAACATTTCCTTCTCATTGAATATCTGTATTTTGGATTGTTTTTCTTCCCAATATATTGACTGTATTTTACTTGGTTGAATCTCATTTTGTCTTTGTTTTTACTTTCTTCCTGAATTTGTCATTTTCTACCTCAGTGGATTTCCTTTGGGCTTGATAACTTTTGAAGCTTCTTTTAATAAAGTAAGTATCTGATCAGAATTTAATTTATGTCCTATTTATTCTTTAGTTTGAAACTGGGAAATATAAGGGTCAGAAAGATCCAGGTACAAATTTTGTCTCTGAAACATAACTGGGCAATATACTTAATCTCAACCTGACTCAAGAAACTTCCTAGGAATTAAGACCTCTTAAGGTGAGTTTGAGAGCATGAGAGCATGAGCATAAGAATGCTTGAGAAAGAACCCTGTAGCTCATCAGTCTATGACCAAGGATTTATCTGTTCTGTGCTGGGCATTGTATTAGGTCTGGGAACACAAAGCTAAAAAATAAAATAGTCTCCCTCAAGAAGTTTGTATTCTACTGGGAGCAATAATATGTACACATGAAATTACACATGGAATAAATACATAGCAATTTTGGGGCAGAGAGAGGAAGTACTAGCAGGTTGACATCTGTGACATTTGAGCTAACATTTGAAGGGAACTAGGGAATCTAAAAGATAAAAAAGAAAAAATTCCTATTTTAAAAAATTAACATACCCTAAATTTAATGTCAAATTGCTTTCCTAGAACCTTCTCCTCACTTTAGAATTGTAGAATACACAGCTTGAAATTATTTTAAGGGTTAATTTAATCCCAATTTTTTTTATACAGGTGAGGAAAAAGAGGCTCATATGGCTTAGCAGTGATTAACCTATAAAGCTGATTCTTTGTTTTTCATTCAGTTTCTAGTCCATCACAATTATTGATATCCAAGTTATTTGGTGATATTTTCAGAGAGTGGTTTTAAAAATAGTTTATGGGAAAACATTTTAAGTGGCTGACCCAGTGGGCACTTAGGAAATTTAATCATGACTCTTCCACAGACTTGCTATTTGAACTTGGCCAGTTCTTGAACTTTCTGGCACCTCAGCTTCCTCATATGTAAATGGAAAAAAATACAGACAATAATTAAGTCTGTACGATGCAGTATCAGTATTGAGCATGGAAGTTGTTTGATTTCTGCCTAGCCTGTTAATAGCAGTTTATGCATTTAACAGAGGTTTCACAAAAGAATCAGTCCAACAAATACTTATAACAATAGACCTGTATTAGTCTATTCTAACTGAAAAAGGGAAAAGTTAAAGATGAACAGGAGATATGTTAGAGGTGGGAATATGCAAAGTCAGGGGTAGGAGGTGGGGGGAGTGTGGAGGTAACAAAGGAAAGAGATTTCTGTATCTTAAGAGCTAAAATCTTTAAGCCAAGACTAGGGGAGGGAGAATGCTTAATAATGGTCCTACAACTTCTAAACTAAGGTCACACAGCTCTGTCAGCTTCTTGTCATTACCTCTAGGTAAAGTAGAAAACAGCTGAAGTACATACAGTCTACTCCATACCAAAGCAATCATTGAATACTTCCTGGAGTGTGCTGAAAGTTAGTGCAAACTTGAGCTGATTGTTAAATTTTCAGTGTGAACATTTATATCTCAGAAACTCAGGCTTAGTTTATTTATTTTTTGATTGTCTAGACTTAAGAAAATGCTGGATAAAATGTTAATAATGCAGAATAAATAAAATAAATAAATACATTTGCCTTTTTTTTCTGGAGAGTTGGTTGTTAAATATTTACCTTTACATGCTTTCAATGTTAGGTAACTCATTTACACTAGAGAAGGTGAGCTACTACCTTCATATCCCAATAGTAGACCAATATGAGGGAGATTTTATTAGTGAGGGCTATCACTCAGACCCATCTAATTGATTTTTCAAATCTCCTCTTATCTAAAGGGAATCTTCAAGGGTTGTTCAAAAGAAGCTCCTAGCACACTCTAAAAAGAAATTCTGTTTTAGGGAGGTGAGAAGTTGAGGAAAGAAGTATATATACAAAGAAGACAACCTACTACAAGAGAGAATCAAAACCTCAGAATTTTTGTACAATCCCGATGCAACATCATTTAGAAGCCTAAGTCAACAGCTGATATATAATATACCTTGTGCTTATATGATGTAGGTTGAAGGAATGATCTTAGTAGGGTATGGTTAAGGAAGGCTCTTCGTAGGAACCTGGTGAATAGAAGGGGCCATGCTAAGCTTTGATGCATTGGAAAGCCTGATGTTAGAGTAGGGAATCTAGGTCTGTATCTTGTCTCTATTCTTTAATCCCCAAGTGATCTTAGGCAAACCTCATGTCCTTTCTGGATCTTAGTTTTTTCATCTATAAAATGAAAGATTTGTTTTCAAGGTGTCACTTCCAGCCCTAAATTTGTAGTCTTGTGAAAGCTACCCTGGACAAAAGCCAATGGATGAGCTTTGGTACTTCTTATATGTATAAGTATAATATAACATAATATAATATAATATATACAACATAATGTAATATATAATATAAAATTGCAGTATCTGGTAGTGTCTGTTTTAGGCACATAGCCAGCATTTAACAACTATTACCTGTGGCTCCAAGAACTAGTAGCATGCACAATGGACACACAGCTAAATCAGATTGAAGATAACTGAAAGGTCTCAAACCCCATTAAGGGGATGTCGTCTCCAAGCAAGGGAAGACTTTCCCCAGCAGAATGGACAGACAAGAACAATTTGTTCCAATGACCACGAAAGCTACGAAGCAGATGCTCTGGAGAATTTAAAGCTTGGTTAGGTATTGACCAACATCATCCATCGCATCTCAAGTCATCACCAGCCATCTTGACTTGGATTTCAATGACTCTCAAAGAGAGAGTAAGGTCACTGGCTGTGAAACTCTGCCTCAATTAAATCCAATTAACCTGCAAGTCAAGATATCCTCTTGAGATGTCATTGGACCGCTTTGAAAATGAAGGAAGAATAAGAAGAATAAATGCTTAATGACAATAAATTGGGAATTATATATATAAATATTATATATATATATAATATAGATACTACATATTCATGTACATTATATATCACTATTATATATACCATTATATATGTAATGCCAAAAGGCAACAGATATACACATTATTTATTGATAGAAATATATTTATATGTTATAGATATAATTATGTATAATTATCTAGTTATAATGTATATGGTTTTAATATTATATATCATAACATATTGTATATTTACATACAGATATATAAATTACATCTACTTATATTATGATTATTTGTATATGAATGTACGTATATATATATATATATAGACATAGGTATCTACATACACATATATACACACATACACATATATGTATATGCACACATCCATAAAATCTCAGAGCTAGAAGAGAGACAATATGGCATAGTGGGTAGAGAGCCAGTCTCAAATCCAGAAAGAGCTGGGTTCGAGCTCTGCTTAGAGTTATGCTGGCTGAGCAATTCTGATCAAGTCCCTTCATCCCTCCAGTCTCCAGGCTCTCTAAATTACAGTAAATTGCAGAAAAGATGCTGAGTTGAATTGATAGCAGGAATTACTTCATGGGTCCTTTTAATTCCTAAAATCACAGGTCTCATTCCTATCTCAGAGCTGAAAAAATGTCCCATCAGTTCCTTCTCCCCATCTTAATATCTGAGAATGTCACAGCTGGAAGATATGGACCAAACTCCCTGTTTGACAGATGAAAAAACCGAGGTCTCTAAAGTAGAAGATATTGGGCACCAAAAGTATTGGTTCTCTCTATCTTTTAGAAATTAAATTCTTAATTGTGTGTCCAGATAATTTTTTTCACATCAGCATTTAGGGATTATTCTCTTTTCCCATACAAGGAATGTTTTTATCCGTTTATTTCTGGGAACAGGCTTTCCCCCACTTTCATTCAGACATGCCAGTGGTTGGCTGTCTGCGAAGGCTGCCTCCTTTGACTTAACTGGCAGTTTTATCTTAAGTCCTTGGTGGTAGTTATATTTTCTTGGCAATGTTGGCTCCATGTTGGGAACACTCTTCAGGACAGTTTGAATTTATCTGTCTGCTTTTTCTGGTCTCACTTTGGATCCCTGCTTTCCCTTCTCTTAGGATGAACACTCTTTTGTGCATTTATCTTCCTAATACATTCAGTCATCAAACATTTATTAAGTGCCTTTTATATACATAACAGATGTGCCAGACATTGGATATCAAAATTTAAAAAAAAAAAAAACTCTGTCCTCACGAAGCTGGCATTCCACTGGGGGGAAGTATCTACACAGATAAGGAAATATAACATATTTAGACAGCAAAAATAAAGTTGCATTTCTTGATAGCGAGGAGGATGAGGAAAAGCAATTCTTGAAAAGCTAAGGATTCCATTGGTAATAAGGAGGAAGCATAATCTGGACATGGAAGATCATACAGAAATTTTTATCTTCAAAGACATACTAAGGCAAACCAAAGGATTGTAGACTTAAAACTGGGAGAGACCGGTTCAAATCCTCCATTTTACAGGTGAAGGCACTAATCCCACTTTCCCAAGGTCACCTCTCTGTTGAAATGTTTGTGTGACCCTGGAGTGGATTTGATAGGATTTGAACAAAGGTCATATCTCCTAATCAGCTCTTCCCACTGTGCTATCACCTTTCTAAGAAGAAGAATGTCACATGTAGGTTAAACAGCAAACAGATAGGTTTGTCTTAGTCTTAGGATGTGTCTTACTCTTAGTGATGGGCTCTAAGATGCCAAAGAGTTTGGTTTTTTTTAAATTTTAGAAGTAGTAAAGAGCCAGTGATCATCTTAGAGAACTAAGAAATAGTGGGGGGGGGATCAGAATAGTGCTTTTTTGTTTTTGGTTTTGTCTTGGGGGGGGATGATAGAAGTCCTATCATCCTATTTTATTTTTGCCAAACCTAATATGGGCATGAATGTAAAATTTCAGTCTATTTAATGTATACATATATATTATATACATATAATATAATAAGTAAATAGCTTACTTTTACATAATAACAAGGAAAGGGCATATTCCTGAAGGTTGATGTACCTCGGACACTATGGTTTATAAGCCAGGGCAGGAAGAGGAAAAGTGGTTAATAATAGTCCTGCAAAGACTAAGCATTTGTCAGCTTTCCGTTTTTCCTTCTGGTTAATGTGGGAGATAGCTGAGACAGTTACTTCCATACCAAGGTAACCATAGGGTACTTTGATGATGTCCATGGAAGAGAGAGAACATTTCTGTCTCCACAATTCACAGACTTTCCCTCATTTTTAGGTTTACAAAGTGCTCTCCCCTCATAAGCAGTCTCTCAGGTAGGTAAGTGGCAAGAATTAAAATCTAAGTTTTCATAGGAGAAAACTGAAGCTCAAAAGACTTATCCAAAGTTGCACATCTAATAAAATGGCAGAAGAGAGACTCATACTCCAGTCAGCTAGGCAGCAAATCCAATGTCACCCTTCCTTGAGCTCAGGATTGGGGCTCAATCTCACGCTTTGCCACTTATACTCTTGGTGCTGTTGTCATTTTAAGATTGAGCAAATAATTTTTATCTTCCTGGCTCTACAAAGTGGAGATACCATCTCTTTCTGCCTTAAGTGCCTTGAGATAACCAAAACTAAATTAGAAACAATTTTCTTGCCAAATGGGATTATTTATATCATGATCGATTTTAGGCATCTAGCCTCCACCAAGAAGTTTCTGTGATTTTTCACTTTATACTGTCTGTATTGCATTCAGAGCCCTCCAGAGAGACCTGGATATTTGTCTAAAGTTACTTGTGTGGTAACTTGCAATTTTTGGTTACTTTTGTGCTTGGGGGAAGGGGAGAGCAATTATTTTCCACCCCTAAAAGCTCTGCCTAATGGTTCAGCAGCATGGGAACCTTTCTGGTCTTTCTTATGGGGGCCTCTAACCCTGCTTACCCTTTACACCATCTAATGCTAATCTTTTAAAGATTTGCTTCATTGCACCCTGTGAAGTTTTCTCCTTATAAAGTTTCCCCATATAACTTCTCTCCTCCTCCACTGACCCCCCTCCATGTTTTCCTTCTTCTCTTGAATTCACATTGTAATTAAAACTGCTGACAATAAAATCCAGGGTCTCACTCTGCTGCTGTGATTCTGGAGAAGGATTACTTCTTCCTGCTTTAATTCTGTTATTTAATTTTTGTGAGAAAGAACAGAAGCACCTTCAGTGACAGGAGCAGGTGACAGGAGCTCTGCAGTCCCTTTTTTCCTTCTCTTTTCCCACCTGTAATGTCTGCTCATGTGGTACACATCTGGAGGCAGGAGTAATATGATACAAATATTACTTAATGGAACATCCACTAGTCTTGTTTCTTAGAGAACACGGTGCCCTTGTACCTAAACTGACCACAAAAAATGAAAACAATATCTTCCTTGTTGACCATTTGCTATTAAGCTTTTTGTAATTGCTAATTATTTTCCAGTTCTCAAAAATAAGAGAGCACATGAGGAGTGATGTTTTTCATTGACCTCTGTTTCAAATGCTCCTTCAAAAAAATTTTAATTTCTCAAAGATGGAGAGAAGTTCTAGAATTTATTTTTAAGAATTAAATCTTTATGAATTTTGCAATTATGTTCTGCTTTTTAAAACACACAGAAATTATTCTTTCATTTTTAACTTTAAAATGTGAGAATCCCTAATTAAACTTTAGAGAGAAAGTATGGAAGTTTGGATAGAGGTTGGCTGATTTGCAGTTAGGAAGATCTGGGTCAAAGTAGAGTGACTGGGTGACTGGGGCTTTGCCCCAAAGGTGTTTCTAGGGAGAGGGCACACTTCTGCCCCCAGCACTCACACACAGCCTTCCATCACTTTGAAGAACTGCCTTATTTCCTCACTTGGCCCCGGGTCAACAAACCCAGAGTCCTATCATTATGGTAACTTTTTCTTGGCAACTATTTGCCTCATAATTCCAGAGGCCCAAGGCTCAATCCTGGGAATAAGATACCCCCTCATCCAGTTTGATAATCCCTATGCTTAGTGTCTCAGGTGGAAGAATTTCTAGTTATAGTGGATTCTAGTTATACTAATTATACTAGGTTATAAGCCCACTTCTCATAGCCACAGGTAACTGCTTAAGACTATAAGTTATGGATGAGTTGCCATTTTGCACTGGTGAAGGAAATCTCCCCACCATAAATTGCTCAAGTCAATGAAATCATAGGTCTGGACTCCCCTCCAGCAATTCATTATACTGTATATATGTTTGAGTATAAAAACAGTGGGATTGGAATCATATTGTTTTCTTTCATTTCTTTCATTTCTAAATTTCTTTAATTAAGTTCTTCAATTTATTTAATTTTAATGGTATGAATAGTTTGTTGGGAGGGAAATTGATACGAAAATCCAGACATTCTAAATCTTAATAGAATTTAGATTCTCTGTATATTGGGAATAAATAAATAGCTAAATAATCCCCTGCCCAATCTTCAGGACCCCAGGCCATTTCAAGTCCCACGGACACCATCTCAGTACTCAGGGACTACCTTCTTTAAAATGATGAAGTAATTTTCTTATGGACCCCTGAGACAAGAAGAGCAATTTACCTATTTTAGATTTTAAATGCAGAGATGACTTCTGATCTTACTTGTGGCCCTTTCTGGTGCGATGGCAGCTGCTCATTCACAAATGACTTTGAGCACATATACTTCCTTAGGTGAGCCTGGGCCCAAGCTGGGGCTCCTGGATGCCTCTTTCCCAAAGCCTAACGGGACTGAACGCTGACCATGAGAAATGGAGTTTTTCAAAGAAGTGACTGCATTGGGAGGAATATTAAGAATTGCTGAGTTCTTCGACTGCCATTGGCTGCAGATAAGGAGAGCACTCACCTGTCCACCCCTATTGCATTTAGCTCCATTATTCTCTATCCTATTCATTTCTCCCTGCCCCTAAACAAGATATTTTCTGAAGGGCGAGCGTTATTACCTAAAAATGGCATTTTCAATGGGAACAATACAGTTGAAGGTCTCTTACCCAGCAGCTTAAAAGCAAAGAGATATTGTTAAATTTGAAGGGATTGGAGGGAGGATGAGGGATGTGTTGAAAAGAGACTTCAAGGAGGGAAAATGGTAAAAACTGGAACTGTTTTGTGATAATTTGAATACAAATTGGGATATCAAAACTTCAGGGATCAGCTTCTGTTCACACGTAGTATAGCTTTCCTCTTGCAGAGAAAGGGGATGTATCAGGTAATTAGGTCAAATCAATGATTATATATCTTTAACCAAAGTGGTAGGGACTGTAATTGTGATGAAATTTGTCTGAAGAAGAACACAGGGGGAATCTTGTTAAGGGTAAGGAGTTCAAAGGGGAGAATAAGTTCAAGGGTTCAGTTCTTGTTCACCTCCCCCTCCCCAAACAAGAAACCAAACAGCCAATATTTCTATCCCATGAAGAGTTGTTTTATCATGTTGAAATAAGTAGAGCCTTTCTCATTCATATCCCTTTAGGGAGATGGAATTAAGGCAGTTACACCTCCTTAATGGGACATTTTCTCCTGACGTGGACAGAAAGGAAACCTGCTTTATTATTTTTCTCCGCTTCTTGGTTTCTTCTGCCTTATCGCTGATCCCACACAAGACATCCAACCAGATGGGATGCAAATAGTCCATCTTTAAGAACTCACTCAGCCACACGCATCCAGATGCAAATTTGTGGCTTTTGTTTACAGCCTGGTAACAAAATGTGGCAAGTTAAGGATTGAGGGAGCCGACTCAAGAATGTTGTTTTCTTAGTGGATTTTAGTTTCCCCTTAAACTTGACAAAGTAGAACCAATGTTCACCCTTGTCTTCCTTATTCTTCTGAAACAAAGGGGCTATTCTCCCCATGGTGCATGTAGAACTTCTATTAAGATGCACACTAGCCTTCTGCATGAACTAAGCAAAGAATAAGCTCCCAAATCTTTTCTTTTCTCCTGGTAATTTTTTTTTCAAGGACAAACAATAAGAAGTAGTTTCACATAGTGGCAAAGAATTCTAAACTGGAGGGCTAGGGTTTTTCCATAAATGAGATAAGGTTTGGAATTTTACATATCATCCCCATAATAAAATCTTGTAATTTAGAAGGAAAATTAAATATTCATCCTCAAGGAAAAGTGTTTGTTAAAATTAGTTTTAGTAAAGTTCTTGGTTTTTTTGTTGGTTTGCTATCTTTTCAAATATCCTTTTCACTGTCACAAACTTCTGTTTTTTTCAGTACAATAGGTGTATCCTTGGGTGGCGGTTAACCAGGGAGAGGATCTAGTTGTAGAAGCTTCAGAAGAATAATAATGATAATAGCTGTCATTTATCTCTTTGCTAGGATGATAATAATTGCAGCTCTTGTTTAAATTGCACTTAAAGTTTGCAAAGCACTTAATATCTGTTATATTATTTAACAATAACTCTATGAGATTGGTACCACGACTATTCCCATTTTGCCCATGAGTAAAATGAATTTGAAAGAGGTTATGTGACTTGTTTAGGGTCACATCCTTAACATCTTCCTGGCTCCAAGTCCAGCCTTCAATCCGCTAAGCCAGAATGCTATAATTTCCAGATTAAAGAGAATTAGGGTGAGAAGGGAGCCTAGGTAATAATTGACTGAACTCTTTCATTTACAGATGAGGAACTGAGTTCCAAAGGATCTGAGTAAGGTGTATATACAATGAAATGAGTTAAATTTATTTTAGTGTCCAATTTAACTAAAGAATTATATTCAAACCCTGTCCTCAAAAAAAAAAAAAAAGTCTAACCCTTTCTTGCTGTACTGAAAGGCACTATGGTATAATGAATATAGATCAGAAAGACTTCAGTTCAAATTGTTCTTCTGATCCTGTGTAAACACTGGGCATTCTCTCAGCCTTAGTCTATTCCTCTGTAAAAATGGGTATAATAATATCCACCGTACTTCCTAGATAGTATCTTCATCAGATGTTTTCCAGATCTCTAGGCAGGAAACAGTTATTGTTCTCATCATAGTTCTAGGAAAGATATATAAAAGAAACTTTCCTATGAAACCAGGTGGGCCTTACATGGAAAAAAAAAATTTTTCCTTCCGCTAATGAATTTCCCTCTAAGCCATGGGACTACACCAAGTTTGGCTCTGGCTACTTCTATAGCAGTTTTCTACGGACACTCCTCTTCTTCTGCCTATAGTTTGTCATATTTAATAACTAGATTTAGGGGAGATCATCTGTGGTACAAGTTCTGACTGATAATTCCTTTTTTTTTTTTTTTTTTTTTGCTGAGGCAATTGGGGTTAAGTGACCTGTCCAGGGTCACACAGCCAGGAAGTGTTAAGTGTCTGAGGCTAGATTTGAACTCAGATCCTGACCTTTTATCCACTGCTCCTTGATAATTCCTTTTGCTAATGAATTTCCCTCTAAGCCATGGGACCACCCCAACTTTGGCTCTGGCTACTTTCTGTAGCAGTTCTCTACGGACCCTCCTCTTCTTCTGTCTGTAGTTTGCCATATTTAACGGCTAGGCTTAGGGGAGATCATCTGTGGTACATGTTCTGATTGATATTCTTAATTTAAAATAAACAAACTATAAACAGGCCTTCCGATGAACCAGTCTCGAGTTCCTATTCATGGAGGAGACAGCCATGTTTCTAACTTGAATGTCTCAATTTGGAAAAGGAAGGGGGTGGGGCTGGGGGCTGG
Organism: Antechinus flavipes; assembly: GCF_016432865.1. NCBI lineage: Eukaryota > Metazoa > Chordata > Mammalia > Dasyuromorphia > Dasyuridae > Antechinus > Antechinus flavipes. The sequence goes on along the minus strand of NC_067401.1, from coordinate 136,862,441 downwards.
GTCAGTTCACACTTTTATTAAACTCAAGCCACAAAAATTTCCACCCTGGTGAAGTCCCGGAGAAGTTCAAGGAACACCGAGGCTGTGATATTAATGACCTTTGAGGGCATGTGGAGTCCAAAGTTCATTCTCTGTTTACAACATCCCTTTCTCCATTCCTTACCACCTCGATCCAAAAAAAAAAAAAAAAAGTAATTATTCAGTTCATTGTGACACGTCAGCCTTGCTAATTTTTATACCAAAATGGAGACAGTGGAAAATATAAGAGTAAAGTACTGGCGATGGCTAGAAGTGGGGGGACGCGGCCGGGTGGGGGTTGTCTCAGGAACAGTTCAAGGTTCATTCTTTGTTCCCATGCCATAAAAAGTCTTCAGTTATCAGGTATTTAAACCCAAATCAGCAGTTCCATATCCGTAACCTGAGCTAAGTGTTCCTCTACCTAATGACCATGCCGGCATCATTTGCAGTGAGTTGGGTGACATTCGATTTGTACTCTGTGACGGGAACAGATGGGCCTTCATTGTGAAACCCCGCCTGTATGCAAATGTGAACGGAGTTTCACCCGATCCTGGGGCCTGACCTGACCGTGCACATGCATTTACTCAACTGTGTCTCAGCCTGGGGGGGCGGCGAAGGGGGAATAAAAAATGGCAATCGGATAGTACCAGCGGCAGGTCAAGTTTACCATCCGTCTTTCCGTGGGACTGAGATGGCAACATAGTTATTTAGTTTCAGTGTTGATGTGTGTTGCAATAAACTCCATCATTTCACCTGTTTATGAACCCAGGCTCGTTCCAAGATCTCTGTGAAATCAAACAAAGCTAGCAATCAGCTCTCTTGTTTTCAGCCGAAAGGGGGGATGATGGCCTTTTTTTTTTTTAAATTTTTTATAAACCATCTTTATCCTCCCCTCCCCACTTCAAATACATAAATCAATACTTTATCTCCCACCCCTCCTTCTTTAACTCTTTTCCTTTCTTCCATTGAATTTATTAATTTCTTTATTTGGAGGAAACGAAACACATTTTCCCCAAATGCTTTTTGCTTCCGATTGAGAAGTATGATCATTAATGTCGGAATAAACAACCAGCATTTTGGATGTCAATGAACTGTTTTGCATGTACACGCAATATACAATATATAATAAATCTTGCAATTAAACATACAGCCCTTCATTAGAGGGAAAATATGAACAACTGTAATCACACACATCCCAGCGACAGAGAAAAATCTGTCTGATGGTAATTTTTCATGCTGAAGAAGGAGAGATGAATGTGAAACACAGGGTTACTGTAACCGGGTATTTTCCCCTCACGTGGACAGCAGTGCATCAAAGCCACTGGCTTTAACTTGGGGTATCTTCGCCTGCGTTTTCTCTCTTCATGAAAAGCAATTCCTCTCGGTAATCATCTGAGCCTTTTGGCAGGAAAAACCCCTGAGGACAGACACCTCCAAACTGTAACAAATAATGAATAGATGCTTTTCTCCGGGACATCTGTTCTTGAAGGGGATGCTGGTAACTGAAGTCTGAAACTGACATAAAGGAGATAGTCACTAAGAACGTAGGAAAAAGCTAACCTAAGCAGAAGAGCCCTGGCCGCCCCCTGCCCACTGTTTTAAAAAGCAAAAGGGCTCCTGATGAGGATGTCTCTCTGTGAAGGTGGGTGAAGGATGGAGAGAAGATCCGTTTTCAGGACATAATTCTCATGGTCCTCTGTGGGGGATTTTGTTCTACTCGTCTTAGAAGGGGCACATTTAATAGGCCAGTCTATCAAGGCAGAATTTCCTAGCAATCCTAGGAAGTTAAGCTAAAAATAATGACAAATAAAAATAAATGCTCAGAGTTAAAATGGGTATTTTTTTTCTGTTAGGAAGCTAGGAGTAGATGACAGAGATAATAGAAAGTAGATGAAGAATTTGTGCCACACAATAGTAAGTCTTTTAAAAGTCATACTGCTTTCTTTAGCTACTGAAAATTGGTGTGATTATCTCTCCTGGTTTCTGAATAGATATTCTGAACAAATAGAACCTTGTGTGTGTTTTAAAATATGTATTTAAATGCACATGCTTCTCTAAATGCAATGTCTTACTTCTGCATAAACCTTTACTCTAGGTTGACTTACAGTACACTAGCCTAAGGTAGAGATATCATTAGAAAAATGATAGACGATGGTAGAAATGATAGAAAAACCTACAGAGAATTTACCAAAAAATGCTTACCAGGAAATTACAAAACACACATTTACTTTAGAAGTATAGAATTTATGTTTTAATTTCAAAAATATTCTCATCAGGTTTGGACTGTAGCAAAAGAAAGATTTTTAAGTGTGAGTTTTTCCTATGCTGCGAAAATGTAGAGATGAGAAATATTTATAGCATGAATCTTGTTACCATGTTACTTGGATCAAGTGCTTAACTGTCAAAAGCCTGGGTTTGTTTTGGTAAAACAAAATAAAATGATTCATTTGCTAAAATGGGAGCTACAAAAATAAGCTTAGGGTTGGGAAATCAATATATTTCCTCTAAAAAAAATAAAATACCCATTTGGAAAACTAAAAGTGATAACTTCTAACTAAAAAGAAAAGCTTTATATTTTAAAAGTAACAGGGGAAAATAACCCAGAGACACTGAGTTACTTTTTAATAGACCATTTAAGCATCCACAAATTGATATTGTTACTTCTGCGCAAACACCAATAAAGAGAAAAGTATTTAGTTGATTTTCCACAAATGGATCTGTTATAAAATATTTCCAAACATGGAGGCAATGAGCTCCGATATTCTGCTTTTGTTTGGGTAGAAAAGATGAAGAATTAGTGTGCAGACTTTTTTGGCAGGCCTGTCATATAACTGGACAAATGATTTATCTTTTCATGCCCAGTTTTCTTCTGCAGAAAATGGTGATATGTATCATTAAATATACTCATTGTAGACGCACCCTATTTTCTAGCCAACAGGAAGATAATCACACAGTATCTTTCCCTTATTCTGCCACACATGTACTGGCTCTGCTGATTTTTAAGCCTCAAAATATTGAAAATTGCTGTTTCATGCACAAGGTAGTAAAATACTTGCTGACGTAATGCCTTGAAAATCTTGGTGCAAGGTCACTTAAGGACAAAGTAACAGCTATTTTTATCAATACCAGGAGAAAGCTAAGCCGCTCCTCTAAGTGAATATTCAGAATATTTGCTTTAGGATTTGCTTTGGATTTTTTTTTTTTTTGAAATCTTGTGAAATCTATGTGGATGTCTCGATGACTCCAACATCAAACAGGCCTTTCTCAAGTTTTATATGACTTGTTTAATCTTTCTTTAAGAGCATCTCAAGCCTATTTAAAGCATATATGTTTAGGAAGAGAGTTAATTTTGCCCAATGCCATTGAGGTCTCTTTCCTTGTCTTTTTTTCCTCTCTCTTTTAACTGGCTTTGCATTGAACCTTAGTGCACCGGTGTCTAGGCTGTGGCCCATTTAATATACAATGAAAATATCATTCTGTTTACAGATGGTCGTCTGCTGGGTAGGAATCATCCCCAGAGCACTTTGCGAGGGTATATATGGACGGTTCACTCAAGAGAAGGGGTGCGGGGAGCCACCTTGTGGCCAGTCGAAAATACAACACCCTTCAGAAGCCCGGCTCCCCAATAGTGATGGAGAAAAGGAGATGAAGGTTGAAGCCATAGATAGATCAAAAATATCAATCACGAAAAATTCAGAGAAAATGGCAAGGGATATAAATAGAATCTATAACTACAATAACACTGAGATTGTAGTTGTAAATATACATTATCCTTTTTAATATGACAGAGAGTAGATTGAGAACTAAAAAAATTATTAACACCTCCCTCCCTCAAAAAAAAATTGGAAGAGAAAATGCAAACATTTAAGTTAAAATTATGTTCATTTTGTAATGCAATAAAGAAATCCCAGAGACATATTTTTAAATTTAATGTTGTTTTCTAAAGCACAGAAAAAGCCCCAAAGACATCTGTTTGCATACATTGTGTGTCAGGCAACATCAGATTTGAATGGAATTTATCTAAATTTTATATGCATGGCTTGATGTAAATTGAAATAAATTGTACAGCATACTCTTCGTGGACATATTGGTTTTTCCATCGCTGCTTGAACTTTTAACCCCAGAGTTTGAGCCGGTCACACGTTGACCTGTCTGAACTCTGCTGGTAGAACCAAGTCTAGAAGGCTGACCTTGCCTCCATGGCAACCATATAGTGTAGTCCATGCCTCCTTTCTCCTTTTTTTCTTCTTTTCTCTACATCCAAAACAAAACAAAACAAATTAGTATAGTCACATATACCCAGTTACTTTAATCTTTGGGTGTTTTTGCCAAAATGTTTTTTGCCCTAAACCAAAGCTCTAAGTGAAATCTTTTTTCTGGGTTGCCTGTCAGTTGTTAATGAAAGTTTGGAATGAAAGGCTTTATAAAAGTTAATAGAAAAGATGTCTTCCTGAGGGCATATTCATTTCTCTGGCCTTTTCTGTTTCAAAAATATATATTTATACTTTACATTATGTGGTGCTTTTGTACAGTTATGATGGTTGTGCAGAGGAAAGTATAGATGCATTTAAAAACTTGCTTAAAAAAAACACTAATCCCCAAAAGATTTCATTAACCCTTCCCACACTTTTCAAATATCATTGAGGTTTGGTACAACTGACAAAAATTAATGTTAGGAAATTGTAATAATACAATACTTTTGTTATGGTGGTTATTTTCCATTTTACTTAAGAGACTTTTTTGATGTTGAATTTGTTTTAATCTCTAGGTCTATGGGCCTATTTTAATTTGTATGGCTGTCCTATGAATTCATTTGCTAATAAATTCATATTTATCCAGAATTGTCTTGGATTCTATAGGGCTTTTTTGCATGATTTACAATTAATTTCATTTATAGGATGTATTTCTAGATATTCATTTATTCTAATAAGCATTTAGATGATCTATTATGTACATAGCACCATACTCCATATTGTGGAATTAGACAGACAGAAAAGAGGGAGAAAAGAGAAAAAAAAAAGAGCACGTATACACATATAATTCTTGTTTTGAGAAACTTAAAATATTATTGGGGAAAGAAAATATACATACATCAGATAATTGGATAACAATTACAAAGACCCAGGCAATGATTGATAACATAGTATAGACTGTGACTTGTAGTATAATAATGGCACTGATAATTATTGATGTTTACATAGCACTTGAACGTTTGTAAAGTGCTTTCTATATATTAATTCATTTTATCCTACCAGCAAAGCTGTGATGTAAACATTACAGATATTTATCTCATTTTATAAATTAGGAAATTCATGCTAAGAGGTTAAAGGAGTTGCCCAATATCCCACAGTTATGACATGTCTGACATGAGATTTGAACCCAGTTCCAAATCTAGTACATTTACCTGGCCCTCTACCCCCATACAAGATCGCATCATCACATCATGAATTAGTTGGAAAAAAGGTTTTTCTGAATGAGGTGACTCAAGTCAGGTCTTGAAGAAAGTGATATTATAAATAGCATTCTTAGAGACAATTTCTGAGAATTTCACAAAACGAACTAGACATTTGTAGGGGATGGTAAGGAAATCAGTCTGGAGAGGACAGATGGGCTGTTCTGGGGGAGTAATGAGAGATGAAGTTCATAATAGTCCTGTTGTGCATGAGTTTCCTTGCTTCCTTTTCAAATGCTCTAATTTATGTATTCAATGTGTACAAGGTGATTGTTTGTATGGAATAGTATTAGAGGACCTTATAAATAAGAAAATCTGGGTTCAGATACAGTTTTGTCCAACTCTTTGACCCCATTTAGGGTTTTCTTGGAGAATGGTTTACCATTTCCTCCGCTAGCTTATTTTACAGTGGAGTAAACTGAGGCAAACAGAATTACACTAGCTAGAAACTGTCTAAGGCCAAATTTGAATTTAGGAGGATAGGTCTTTTGACTCCAAACTTCCATCCACTGTGGTAACTAGCAGTTGATTATGGACAAGAACCTTTCTGTATCCCTGGCAGTTTTTTATTAGCTACAATTAAGTTGCTAATCTGCATCATCTGAGGGAGTTTCTATACAAGGAATTACCTCTCCTGATTAAATAAAAAATTTAGACCATGTACAAACCACTGAATTGGACATTGAGAACCCAAGAGATCTAGAACAGTAGTCTTGATTCCATAACTCCCATAAAGAGCTTATGATCTAACAAAATTTTTTATCATTTTGCTATTTCAGGAAGGATATGTTTCTTCTTAAGCAATTTATTCAATTTTTTGCAATAAATATGTAAAACTTCTAGATTTCTATGATACTTGGGAGAGTTATAATACAAAAGCTAAAGAAAGCTATAATATTTCAGAAACCCACAGTCAGTTTTTAAATTTGTAAAAGTTTGGAGCAGAGACCCCCCAACTTTTCCTATGTTTTATTAAATAATTGTATGTAAAAGGAATTGATGAAAGAGCAATCCAATCAAGTTTCTTGATTTAATTTGCTGGTGCTAAGCTAAAGGGTTTTAAAATAATCTCAAAAAAATTATCCTTCTCTGATAATTGATAGTGAAAATCCAAGAAACAAATCCAAGAGTTGTTTTAGGATTAAGAGAGGAATCTGGACACAGATTCCAGGTCTTGTACTAAAAATGTGACTTTGAGCAAATCACTTTTGGATCTCAGTTTCCCAATCTGCAAAATGAGGAAAGGATCAACTAAATAATCTCTTATATTCCTTGATAGTCCTAATAATCTATGGAGTTGTGTATCTCTGAGAAGTCTAAATTACTAAGGAATTATGGGAAGTGTTATTTGTTTTTTAAAAGATTTATCATAACAAGAACAACAACATTATAATAAAAAAGTAACTTTGAAAGACTTAAACTCAGTCAATATAATTGCCAACCTTACCTCCAAGGGGCATTACATGAAGCACATTGCCCCTCTCCTGACCATGGACTCAAGATGCAGAAGGACATGTATTTTTGGACAGGAGCACAGTTTATATTCATTTGCTTATTTGTTACAAAGGTTATTTTTTCCTCTCAATATTTAGTTGGAGTTGGGCAGAAAAGAGAAAATAACATGAAAAATACTCAAAAAAGAGAATCATTAATACTTTTTAAATGAAAAGAATAGAATAAAGGATGAAAAGGAAGTGCAGACAACCAGGACAGTTTTGAAAGTAGTATATGGAATTTATTATATACTTCTTAAAAGCAAGTATCATGAAATTGAGATTCATTTTCATATAAAATTCTTATTTCACGTTCTTCTTTGAATATGGATATGTTCTATTTTGGTATTTATGTTCAAATTTTTTAAAAGATTAATCACTGGAAGAGAAGTCACATACAATTAAACTTAACACAACAAATTCTTTCAAAAGAAGTTAAGAAATGAGAAAAAAAGTAAGCTAGTATCAAAGAGACTTTAAAACCTCACAGTGGTTTACTTTCAATATCTAGAGAGGAAGTTACCTTGAAAAGTTATTTTGTCTATAAACGTTTTCTTTAAGTGTTAAACCTAAACAATTCCAGATCAATGAGAACTCTTCATTTTTAAAAAGACCTCCAGAGAAAAAGAAAGTCCAAGACCTCCTTTGATAATCCATTTCCAGTGTTTAACAACCTTTACTTGTCAGGATATTATTCCTTATATCTAGCCTAAATCCCTCCTGGTGCAACTTAAACCTCTTTTCTCCTTGCTATAGAAATGGAGAACAGCTGGTTACCATCTTGTATGTAATAATCATTTGTATATTCGAAGAGTACCTCTTGTCCTCTTTTCTACGCTGGTTCCCAGATCCTTTAGACTTAACGCATATGTCATATTTTCCAGTCCTTTATGGCTTTTCTCTGAATCCTCTCCAAGTTTTCCACATCCCTCTTATTTTGTCAGGCCTGGAATTGATCTCAGGACTTTAGTAAGAACCTGACAAGGTCAGAGACCTCTCCTTTCCTCGTCCATATTGGGAAGTTTGCTTTTTCCCAGAAGAGACATATTCGAACATACACATGAATGTTAATGAGAGAGTTGCGCTAAATGATCTCTAAGGTGGTCCTTGCATTAAATGAGAGCATTAAAGGGTAGCTAGCATCCTGAGGTTTGTGAGCTGTAATCAACTTTAGTAGCTTTGGGACTTATGGTAGGATTATGGATCCAGAAAATCTACATTGTATAATAGGGGGCAAAATGTTAGTCTTGGAGTCAGGAGAGGCAGGTAAAATGAAAACAAGCACTGATCAGTTGTTTAGTGTGTACCAGGTACAATGCTAACTGCAATACAAAAATTATGCCATTTGATCCTTCCAACCACTCTGGGAGGTAGGGATGTCTACTATGTGCCAGGTACTGTGCTAACTGCAATACAAAAATTATCTTATTTGATCCTTCGTGCAACCCTAGGAGTGAAGTGCTATCATTATCTTCATTTTTCAGTTGAATAAACTCAAAAAGATAATGATTAAATAACCTGCCTGGGGTCATAGAGCTAATGAGTGCCTCAGGTTGCATTTGAATTCGGGTCTTCCATACTCTAGTTCTAATATTCAGGAGATCTAAATTCTAGACTGTCAAGACAACTTGCAGTTTGTACCAACAAACTGTGTAAATCACTTTTCTTCTCTGCGTCTCAATTTCCTTAGCTAGGAAAAAAGAAAGAAGAGGTTAGATGATTTCTGTAGACCCTCTATAGAATCTAAGGGGATTAAATGGAGCAATGGATAATCAGGAGGACCCGAGTTCAAATCCAGCCTCAGATATTTACTAAATGTGTGACCCTGAGCAAGTCACTTAATCCTGTTTTCCTCAGTTTCTTTATCTATAAAATGAGCTGAGAAGGAAATGGCAAACCACTCCGGTATCTCTGCCAATAAAACCTCAAATGGGGTCACGAATACTTAGACACAATTATAAAAAAATGAACAACAGAGTGACTGCCCCCATAGGCTTTACAAGTTTGAAGCATCTTCCTTCCATTTAAGTCTAAAACTCAGAGCATTTTTGAAGTTTGCATCTCTCCTCAGTATCTATTAACAACATCACATGACAAAACCAGCATATTGATATTCGAGAGTGCTAATGACTGTGTAAATCCACCTGAGATTTGTCTCTGGTTGCCATGTTAACATTTGGAGACTCCTGAATGTCTGCTTAGCTGTATGTCTTTTGGCTGCCTGTTCATTGACAACTTATTTCATAGATAGCAAGAAAATAATCCCCTTGTCAGTTAATAGCATCCCGTGGTCAGGCTCTGATGAATTCAAAGGACCATATTTCAGAGCTTTGAAGTGGCTTTTGGAGCTAAATTTTCGAAGATTTCACCTAGGCTTTTTCCCTCTTACAAAAATTTTATCAAGAAACTAATTTTAGTTGTCCACTTATCCTCTATAACTGAGGAACCATTTGTCAGCATACGAGGAAATTTTAGACTGGCAATGGTGTGGCAGGCCTGAAATTGCATGTGCATAACGGAAAGCTGTCATTTTAAAGTCTGCCTCCTTTGTGTATTTTCAAGACAGCCCTGAAGCATTCATGCAATAACTTTCAACCTCATGCTGTAGTGAGATTGGGTGAATGAAATGCTCTTTGGGAGTGAAATGTCCACCCATTAACTCTCCTAAGACACTGGGGTGCTGTTTTGTAAATTACTTCAATGTTAATATAAAAGACTGTATTTACAGGTGAAACAGAGAGACTGAGACAAATATCTGGATGGTTCAAACAACAGCAACAAAAATAATCTGTGAATATAGAACCACAATGAGGGGAAATTTTAAAATGAGAAAATGTTCATGTAAATCATAATAGAAAGAAGAAATCCAGATGTACCTCTTTCTCCTCAATTACATGAGAAATGGGTTTTCAGTATCACAAAATGAGACTACTAGAATGCCACATTATTTGAGTTCCTTAGTATATTGCTAGATCATTATCCCTCTTAAATATTTCTTTAACTTTAGCTGTTATAAGAGGTATAAAAATAATAAAAAATTGCTTTTTAGAATTTTTTTGAGAAAATTTTAATCTATGACTAGGCTTAAAATGTGGGTTCTTTTGGTTAATACCTTTAAGTTTTCTGAGATTTGATTATGTTATGATGAGAGAATATATATAATAATGGACACAGTTCTGGACATGACTTCAGATCCTGCCTTTGATACTTAATAAGCTATGTGTCTCTGACCAACTCACAACTTCTGTGAACCTCAGTCAGGCCTCCAAAATTCATCTTCTAAGTTAGATGATCTGTGGTTCAAATAAAATCACAGTTCCTCAATGTGTTGGTCTAACCTAGTAACAATTATTATTGAATCATGGCTTTAGAGTTGAAAGAGATCTTAAGAGCCATTTGGAGAAATTCCCAAATAGAGTTTAAATGACTTACCCAGGGTCATGCAGCTAATAAGGGCTTGGGGTAGACCATGAATCCAAATCTTCTTTCTAAGTTTAAAGTTTATTATTTATTTCTATCCACTATGCCATGCTACTATTTCATTATTTTGAATCTATAGAAAGTCATAAACATTATTCTCAACAATTTCTTTTTCCATTCCTGTGATTTGGCTTTGTCACCCTTCTATTGCTTTTTCTTATCTAATTTTAACATTATGTGATATGATCACTAGGACAGAAACAGAAGTAAAAATTGAAACAATATAGAGGGACTGGGAAAAAAAAGTAAGAAAGCTTTGTTTTCATCTAAAACATTTTTCAGAAGATGTTAATCAGAGCTTGAATATTATTTTAAAATTTATTCTGGAACTCTTAAGGAATAAAGTTTATGTACTATCTTGAATATACATCCATATTGCGTTAATTTAAAGGGTCATAATTCTAAATATTGAAAAATGCTACAATTGTATTCAAATCTAGTAGTCACAGCATGACATGTATGAAATATGTAGCAGGTTCTTGAATGAATCACTGTGATTGCATCTCATTATAAAAGAAATGGACATATGGGCATAAATCAGAGCTACTCAGGGAAAGACATAGATCCATAAAGGTACATATGTGGAGACCAGCTAAAGATCGCTCTCCGCAGCCCAAGCTAAAGTGAAACCCAGAGGAAGTCCCAATGTACTCAAGCTAGAATGAAGACAAATAGAAGACTATTCATGTGGCCTTGGCCCCATTGCCTTGCTGCTTTTGATAATTATTAATTAGCTTTTTAAACATAGAATCAACCAAGATCAGAAGGGTAAAATGCTAAATGGCTCAGTTTTATACAAAGCATCAGAGTGGCAGGCAAATTTTTTTAAGGCTGGCAAATCCCTTAAGCTATCGCTATAGAACCAGCTCTAAGGAAATCTTGAAAATAAAAGCAGGAGGACCATTTACCAGGATAACTGGCCTTCTAAAGTAATTTACTTCCTACTTGAAATAAAGTATAAACCAGAAGGGTGGAATAATTAGTGAAAAGGTATCTCAAAGCTAACAAAACTTTGCTTAAAAGAAAGGTATATGAGCAAGTGGTTAGACATTGGGACAGGTGCAAGGGGGAAGAGAATTCTCATCACTATTAGCGATATTCTATAGTACCATGAGACACCCAGGGGAACATAAGTAACAAGAAAATGCCCCTTAAATCTCTCTGCCAATACCGAAACAATTTGTTGAAGGCATGAGTGACTGCGTTTAGGGTAGGAATGAGTATTCTTCCACCAGTTCCTTTAATACAGCTTATTTATGAAAGGTGTTGTGTCAATGAGTCAGTAAGTGAGGAGATGGGTGATCTGTCTACCAGCTCATTACTCAGCAATTTACACACCTTTCTTTTGATCTCTAGACAGATGGCTCAGTAAACAAACCACCAGGCAGAAACATGATGTGAAGGGGGGTCGTTAATCCTAGAAGGTGAATACTAGAGGATCTGAGTTTGAATCTTGACTGTTCAGAGTGACCAACGTCACTTGCCCCCTCAACTTTATTTTCCAATCTGTAAAATGAAAAGTAGATTTTATGATCTCTAAGGTTCCTTCCAACTAAAAATCTGTGATCCCTTGATCCATTTGAAGATTGGCTTGATGTATTTCGACTCTCAGATTCTGATTTGTAAGTTCATCACTATAATTTTTAAGAGGGAAATGAGAGGATCTAGGTCTTTGTTTACATGTGAATGGGGACATTCAGTCAGACATGGAAAGTCTGTGAAGATGAGCAATTTAACTGATGCTCAAAGGCACTAAGAGACTAAGTGATTCACCTGTGGTCACATAGGGAACCTGTACTACCGTGAGAACTTGAACTTGAGCTTGTCCCAGCCTTCTATCTATTACATATAAGATTGGGGTATATGGGGTTCAGGGAGGACCAGCGCTTCAAGTGTGAGCACTTGCCCAGAATTATTCAGGTGGTATCCATCCACCACCCAGTTCTTACCTGTGGCTCCAAGAAGCTGTAGCATGTGTAGCAGCCATACCGCAGAGAGCCATTTTGGCAGATGGGCTAAAGCAGGTTAAGGATAACTGAGGTGTCTCAAATTAGGGGGATGTCTATCACAAGAATGAAGATATGAAGAATGATAATTTGTTCCAGTGGCCATGAAGACAATTACAACAGGTTGTGGAATCCTTAGAACTTGGTCAGCCATGAAAGATGTTAAGGTCATCCAGTGCTCCATCTCATCATCTTGATTTTTATCTTGCCGCTGGATTTCCATGTCTCAGGAAGAGAGACTGAGGCTGATGACTTTGTGCAACTCTGCCTCACTTAAATCCAATTAACCTGTGAGTTAAGACATCACCTTGTGAGGTCATTGATCCTCTTAGAAAATAAAGGATGAATAACGCTTCTCTTATTATAGAGTTCTGCTTCTGTACAATGGTACAATCTCATGGAGGTCATATGTCACTGAGTTCTTATTGTATTAGTACATTATGTAAATATTAGAATCTTTACCAAACTTCTAGGGGCAATTAGTAAATTTTTTTCATCTTATCACCTGCTCTTTAAATATTTTGCTTTTAATTTTAAATATTTTGATGTTAGATACTTTCATTATTCTGAAACAATGAAGAAAATGTTAGCCTTGCTTATAGTGCCCTAGGAAGATGATATGGCTTGATACTAACTGTATTATTTGGCTTATGTAATAATAATTGTTAAAATGAAATGATTAATAGTAATAATAATAACCAACATTTTAAAGCTTAGAAAATGATTTACAATTATTTATTCATTTTATCTCCACAACTACTCTGAGAGATAAGTGCTATTATTATTCCAGTTTTTCAGATGAGGAAATTGAGGGTTGAAAATGTTGTATGATGTATGTAAGATCATACAATTAGTAAATATCTGAGTATAGATTTGAACACAGGTCTATTTGACTCCGGTTCAACCTTCTGTCCATTCCCCTTTCTAGCTGCTTCTAGTTACTTCTTCAACCATGAGGATAATGGAAAGAAATCTGAATGTAGGAGAAGCTTTATCTTAATGAGAGAAAGAGTAGAGATAAATGGTAAGAAAAAAAGACAAAGGTTCTGGAATCCACTTTCTCATTAGAGTTAAGTAGTCCTCATTCATCTTCATCTGGGTGAGAAACATGACCCACTATTCCAGGGTCGAGCACAAGGACTTCTTTTTCTTCTTCTTCCTCTTTTTAAAAAAATAATATTTGTATTTTAAGTCTCTGAACTCTCAGCTTTTTCATTATAAGGGAGAATTTTCAGCCAAAATCTCTAATATGAATTTTCTACTTGTGAACAAGGTTTTCTATTGCCCTCTGTGTGTGTGTGTGTGTGTGTGTGTGTGTGTGTGTGTGTGTGTGTGTGTAGGGATTAGTGACTTAGTATTCATCACTTTCTAAAGCACTTTCTGAGGGTCTTGAGATATAACAGTCTCTTGGCCTGCTATGATTCTCACACTAGCATCACCAACAATTCTCCCCCTTTAAGAAGTCTGGAGAATATGTGGCTTTTCTCCGTTAAACACAAAAATCCACGCCAGATGGACTCAATGTGCATATTTTCTTGTTTTAAGATTACAGCTTATAAGGACAAAGGCAAGTGAGATTGAATGGGAAACAGGCACTGTAGAGATAAATGAAAGAAAAGGGAAATTCAGAAAAAGAAAGAGTGAGAGAGCAGCCAACAAGGGTATGCCCCATTGAGTATGTTACAATTCAGGGGAGAGATGGTAGTAGGAAAAGAAAATCCACATATGAGAGTTTATGTCCCTTTGAATATTGAAATGTAGTTTATGTTGAGATGTCAACAATCCATGGTCACCCCCAACAAAATGATAATGTTCATATTTATATAGTGTATCTCATCCAGAAGAATTCAAAGGTGTTTTATGAACTATAAATATAAACATGCCACATGAAGTGTTGTTGCTGATGTCCTTCCAATGCTGAATCTCATGTTGAATCAGTCATTCTTTGGAAGAGAGGTATCACTGATGGATATAATGGCTTTTTTTCCATCAGCTCTTTTTTTATTTCTCAGGCCAGATTTCTCAGTCCCTCTTTTAAAACGCAGCATATTGCGGAGGTCTACCAGTTTACATTACTGTCTGCTACCATATGCCGCACCCTCCATAGAAGGTGAATTTAATTAAACTTAAGCCAAATAGTAATTGCACTGGAGATTAGGAAATATTAGACTTTATCCAAGAGTGATTAAACTGTTCACCCTTTGGAGGGGGGTTAGCTTTTTTCTGGGAAGTATGGTCTGCTTTAAAGAAAAAAAGCAATGACTTGCCAAATCAACTTAAAAGTTCCTAGAAGTTTGTTCCTCATCCAAAAGTGAACACTTTACTCACAGAATGCAGTATTTACTAATTGTAAAATGTGCAAGAAATGAAAATGAGCCCTGAAGAATACTACCAGTGGAAAGAGAGTCAAAAGAGTTCAAATCCAAGTAAGTGACTTGAATAAATTGTTTCCTTCTTTCTGACCCACCCTTTTATCTCCATTCTTCCCTATAAAATAAAAAAAGATTGAATTTATTGGTTTCTAAGGTCTCTCCCAGCTCTTAATCTATGGTCCTATAATCTTTAAGTTATTCCTATTTGTTGTTGTTGATTTTTATCTTTATACACGTCAAAGTCTGAGACCAATTCTGAGTTCTCAGAGGTCTTTTTGATAATGAATTACATCATCTCCCAATTTTCTGAACTCATTTGAGTTTCCAAATTTTTGTTTCTTTTCTCAAACATCTAAATTGGTCCAGTCAGAGTATATATCACTAGTGCTGTTCAGAGATTTCAAAATTTGAAATTTCCAACTGTCTAAATACTCATTCTTGGATATAATCTAAAAGTTGTTAATAGTTAGTTTCTTTGTGTGGTGGTGCTAAGATTCCACCTGGAGAATATTTTGTGAGTGTAAACTACAAACTGCAATGATTAAAATAGAGGAATTGTCTTTAGGATACAAGGCAGACAATATGGTCGAAGAAATAAAGAAACCCTACTATAAAATAGGGTGGCTTTATAGCAAACATTAGTAGGAGGAGAATACTTGCAAGAATTTAGACTAATGGGATAGACATAGCAATGAAGTGATATTTGTAGTCACTCACAGCCAACATATTTTTAAGGATGGCTGCCCAAGTTTAAGAAACAGCAAGTAGAAGAAACAGATCTTTCTACGGAAGGAAGGGATCTCAGGCCCAATTATCTTCCCAGAATCATTCAGGAGGCAGCTTAAATTTTTCAGTATAAGGTGAGATGACTTGAATGAGGTAGTGTTTAAAAAAAAAAAAACTACTTTCCTTGGAGTGACCCAAATTTTTTGGATTGGCTATCTAAATACTTTGTATAGTCATGGTAAAATGTTTTGGGTACTAATGTGATCCTTCTGTCTGCCTGTTATATAGTGGATCAAGTGCTAGTATTGGAATACTTAGGATCAAAATTTGTCTTTGATACTTTGCTATATGACAATGGGCTGACGAAGTACCTATCTCTCAAGAGTGTTTCAAGATTCAAGTAGAGATAATATACAATTCATTTAACTTCTTTAGTCCTCAGATTCTTTATCTGTAAAATAAAAGAGCTGGACTAAATGATCTCTCAGAACTCCTCTGGAAACCCTTAATAGAAAATTGTTTTTAAATATTTGAAGGAAATGCTAAACTTCAGCTATAGATTAATGAAAAATAATATGTAATTTTTTTCCAATCCAAGTTTATGTGTGCCTTGAAATCCAGACTCAAGATTAAGAACCCCTATCCTCAATAAATGTCAGCTATTGATTTTGGCTATCAGCATTGGGTATTCTTTAGTCAATCAACAAACAATGATTAAATACCTGCTATATTCCAGGCATCATGCTAGGAGTTGGAAATACACATATAAAAGTGATTAGCCTAATGGTCACAAGTTAATAACTTCATGTATATGCCTTTCATTCCCTTTTCTGCATAACATTACTCCCTCCAGCTCCCATAGGATTCATGTTCCTTGACTTTCAAAATTGTTTTGTCTTTGTATTTCTAGCATCTAACTAGATGACTGGGACAAAATGAGTGCAGATTAAGTACAGATTAAATGCTTGTTGAATGAATGAGGGAGGGAAGGAAGAAATGGCCAATGACCAAAAATTATTTTATCTCATTAAGAATGACTTTAGCAACACCAAATCCAAGGGACTCATTATATCTCAGGATATCAATTTGATTTTTGATTCATTTCTCTGCATCATTTGGGTTTTTCTCCCAAAGTTGAGCTGTTTTAATAATGGCCTGGATTGAACCAGCTAACTTTATGTGCTCTGATGAAATCCTGGTTTCAGTTAATTGGCATTCTAGCATGAAAATAATATGAGAATATTGTGAGATCTTAGAAAAATAAACAAGGGAATGAATATTTTTAATTTGATGTGTATTTGGTCCAATTAAAATGGGGGAGATTGCTGTGTTTGCCCTTTCCTGAGATCATATCTGTTGTTATTAGTTGACTTCTCCATGTAAAAAGAACCATATAAA
Organism: Antechinus flavipes; assembly: GCF_016432865.1. Taxonomy (NCBI): domain Eukaryota; kingdom Metazoa; phylum Chordata; class Mammalia; order Dasyuromorphia; family Dasyuridae; genus Antechinus; species Antechinus flavipes. The sequence goes on along the minus strand of NC_067401.1, from coordinate 136,845,496 downwards.
TAAATATCAATGTTAATTTATCCATAGTTTTCTCCTTTCCCCATGTCTTGTGAAAATCATTGCCATACATGAGATAAATGATTTAAGAAATCCATTTAAGAAATGATCTTTGTTTCACAGTTAATCCATTCTTGAGCACTTGCCCCTTATGGCAAAATTTTAAAGTATGTATTATGAGATAGGCTTTTAAAATTTACAGAACAAGAAGTTGGTGGGACCTTAAATTATATGCATCTGAGTTTCCTGAGGGGAAAAACCTCCACACATAACAAAAAATACCATGATCTTTAGCATCTCGGGCCATAGGTTCAAGTCTATTTGGAGGTTCTTAAGTGAAATGTGTCAGATAGCTTTCAGCCAGTCCACAACAGAGAGTGAGTCACATATCACAACCAATGTCTGTAAAGTTGCAGGGCTAGGATCTATTCTTGAAAGAACCTGGAAGTGAGTGAATTTAGAAAATAAATGATTCCTTCTCTCACCCCTTAGAAGGAGAGTGGCCCTTTCAAGTTTGACGAAGGTCATTTTCAGGGCAGTCTGGGTGAGGTTACAGTTCATCTACCACTACCAAGCCTGGGGAGGGGGCAAAGGCAACTTGAGTCTGAGGGAGCCTGGCTTTTATAAAAGCTGATGAAGCACAAATATTCACCTTTTGTTCTTCCTAGATATCTTAATAGCAATCTTGCAGGTTTTTCACTTTAAAAGTCCAAAGGAATTCACTCTTTGCAAAGATGAGGGGATACCAACCAGCCAAGATACAGAGTATTTGTCCTCCTGGGGACCCCCAGCTGCTCATGTAACTCTTTCTTCACAGCAGGAGCTGAACAAAAACTTACCACTTAATTGAATAGTTCAGAGGCCACTGAGTCAGAAGTTTTGGTTATGCTGGAATATTTGAAAACTTAAAACAAATATATGCATTCTTGGAGCTCATGTAGCATTTTATTAACTTGAATTTAAAAAAAAATTAAGTTTCCCTGCTATAATTCCTATTGTAGATATCATTTATTTTTTCTTTAGATTGTTATTTAGAAGGGGAAAAAAAGCAAAAACAACTGAAGAAACAACAATGACCCTGGCTTCATCTTCCTTTTTATTTTCGTGCTGTTTGCAAACCCCTTTTGAATAGTGAGAAACAATGCGATTAATTTTCTCCAGCGCAATCATGCATAGATTTAATAAGCATCCGAAGGTAGGATCCATCTGTAAAGTATGCGCTCCATGCTAAATTACTTCTCTTCTGTGATTTTTTTTCTTTCCAAACCTTAATTAATTGAAGAAAAAAAATGTTTATTAAAGTGGGAACAGGCTGGGCTCTGGCTCTCCATCTCTGGCTCTCCATCTCTGGTTCAAAAGTTCAAACAATTCCCTGAAGGCTCATCTGAATATGTGTGTCTCCCTCTCACAATCTTTCTTTCTCTGTCTCCATGGAAGGTTGAATGCCTGGAAAAAGGTATATTATTTTGTTCCCAAGATCAATTTTAATAGCCTTAACTTCTGTGAAACTAACCCCCTCTGCGTGTATAGATTTGCATGCATATGTACATATATTTATAAGCTCACACGCATATCTAAATATAAGGTATATGTCTTCCTATTCCTTAGAATAAGAAATGAAGATACTTTCAGTGGTCTCATTAAACAGGATGTTGATGGAGAACAGGAAGTCCAATTCTACAGGTGGATTTCCAACAGGAAATTAAAGAAGTTATATGTGAAAATAAGCTAGGAAGTAAAAGGTCCTCGTGGGTGAATATAGACCAAGAGGTCACCATCCCAGGTAGAAAAATACTCATCAGTAAACATAGATATGAGAAAGAATATAACAGGAAGTGAAAGACTTTATGTAGTGATGCATTGGACACAGAAGGCATTTCTTGCTTTGTAATAAACTTTTTATTTGGTGAGCTTGTTTAGATGGGGAAAAAAAAGAATAGCAAATTTCTTATAAAAGGGGGAATAATAAGATTGGAATTCATTAAAATGGAATCTTCTTTCCCTCCCTTCCTGTCCTTTTCCTTGACTGGATGTTATAGATTTTAGTTATTTCATTTTATCTACTTTTATCTTACTTTATTTTAACTTCATGGGTTATGGGGTTTCCAGTAAAATTGAGACTTGCTTTTAGTTTAAAAGTTAAGATTGGCTTTGCCCTTGGACATTAGAAAAAGTTATGCATTCTACGTACTGGATGCAGAAGTGTGCAGTTAATTCTAGGAGCAGATAATCTGACACAAATGGCAGCTCTGAACTTGGCCATGATCTCATCTTACCAAACAACTTCTCTTTATCCAACTTCTCCTTGAAAAATGCAGTGAAAAAGTAGAGACTATGTTGTAGGGTCTTTCTCTCAGAGCGTTCTGTAGCTCAATCTTTTTAAGCTATAACTTCATGATGCCCCTAACTGGCTTATTCAAATGTCATTTGTATAGACCAATTGATTGTATTTTTCACTTTTTATCCAATTATTTTGATGCTGTGCAATAAATTCTGGAATAGTCACGGCCAGTCTTATCACCATATATATATTTATTATATATATATTTCCATACCTTTGCTAAAAGGTGTTGCTTCTTGTTGAGGGTACAAATGTGCTCTAAGACCTTGAACTTGGAGCAGTCTGGGACACCTGTAAGCCAAAATGCAAGCAAACACTGGGTTAAACTTATAGCTAACATCCAGAAAAAGGAAAGTGGTCCTCTAGGTTTTTTGGTTGGTTTGTTTTGGGTTTTTGCTGGGCACAAACATCCTGCTCACGAGGTCCGTGACTTTTGGAAAAACCTGCTTTGTTCCTTTAAACAAACTGGTCTCAACTCCTGGGAAGCCCCTGTCTTGGGTTGTTGTGATTCTACAAACTGCATGCATGCATGTAAACAAACCTACCTGGGAAAGGAGGGCACGGGCTTTTCCTCCTGCTGCCTATGTGCTTATGTCTCTGTAGCCGTAGATTGTCCTTTGTGAGCTATTCAGTGACATTTCAGCACCATTTCAATCTGAGAAAACCCGCAGTTGTGTTTCTTTAGCTGACACCGGGGCACTTGCACTCGAAATTGCTAGTTAGAAAAAAAAATTGTGGAGGCCAGTGGCTGTAATCAGCGTTGTTGCTGTCTGTTTCCTCAGACTAATAGCAGAGCGATCAGAGTCTGAGAGTTCAAACAGAGGTTATCTTTCCCAGGTAGCATCTCGTCCAACGAGAATTTGATTTTTTTCTATAGGACTTTACTCCATTAGATTAATGAAATTTCAATGAGAGCCTGGCGCCCCCTGAAGCTTTGTTAAGAAAACAAATGGTGATTCTGTAGGTGTGACAGCTTGCTTGGAGAGTTACGAGAAGGTGAATACATCCTCACAATCTAGTCAGCCTGAAACACATTGATCTCTATTTAAAGCACCAATCGGATTTTTGTTAATTATAAATGATTGATCTGCAGTTTTTCCCTCCTGCTCCTCTTCTACGTGCCCCCCTCCCCCACGTCTAACTTCTTTGCATGCTGAGTGGGAAGCTTTTTGTTTAAAGGGACAATCATAGATAGCAAATTATAGCAAAGGCCCGCTGTCACTAATGTCGCTGTCAGCGCCGCTCCCACTGTACAGCCCTGATTTCAGTGGGGCCTAAAGCAGATGTCAGCTAAGTCTGCATTGTTCGCTTTGTATTTGGCTCCGTTCCTAAAGGGGAAGATTATTTAAAATGAAGGAAGGCAGAAGACAATGCTAATTAAATCACAGAAATTATGATGATGTGTTAAGTTTCGACTTGTAAGCCTTGGAAACTGAAAACAGGCCTTATGTGTTTCTGCGAGCTCACACCTCCTGTGGGTCATGAGGGCAGTTTGTGACCCAACCAGTGAGGGAGGGAGACCTTAAACCTAAATGTATTGTCTTTTAGGTAAATTATCACCTTTCTGCTGTCTTGGCAGGCTAATTTTTCAGATAACATTGAAAAGATGCTACTGTAGGGGAAACAACTACTGTCTCATTCCTGGTCCTCTTTCACTTTGCATAATTCTAGAGAGCAGAGAAGTCTTTGGAGATCCATTTTCAATTATGTTCATATAGATAGCTATTTTATTTGTCTGTAGGTATGTATCTATAGACATAGAATTTTAAAAATTCTATTATTTATCATCACTACAATACAGGAAGTAAATTGCCTAGTAATGAACCATAATTTGCAAACAAATCTTGCAAATATTTTGCAAAGAATATTACTTTTTACCTTCTTATAATTAATATCAATTTCAGTTTCCCTATCCAAATATAAATGTTGTGGGCAATATGGGTTTTGGGTTTTTTTTTAGGTCTAAGATCTTATTTGGGTCTAGGATATGCATCTTGAGGATTGGAAAGTTACGGTTACAAAAGAAGTAAACTTGGGTTTTAGGATAAAAACTTTCTTTTGGTTAGAAAAATTCATGCTATGTCTTTGAGACTTCATATTAGGCCTAATCATTCCACAAGGTTTATAGTTGGCAGTAATATTCTGTTGACTAGAGTTTTAGGGGAAGGTCTTATAACTAGTTCAAGTCAAAAGTCTCTGGAAACTGCTAGGGCACAGTAATTATGAACGACTTGGGGTAATTCCGTCTCAAAAACCATGGCTGGAAACGGATTAGTAATTTATGTGTTTCTGTTCACTATAATATCAGTATGGATATAAAAGGTGTTATAACAGAAAGCTCCCATGATTTAACTATCCTGTGATATACTTCTGGAGATACAAAATTGAAAATGTAACTTTTTATTGTTTAGTGTGGGTTCCCAGAAATTAAAGATTTATTTTCTCCTTTTTTAAAAACAGTTCACTGTTGCCTCAAATTTTTAATAACTCCTAAAGCAGATTACAAATTTTGGCCATATTGATGCTGATTTTTTAAAAGGGTGGTTGGTGAGATATTCAGAAATATTTGTTTTAAAACCATATTTTTTTTAAAAGAGAAGCACGATTCCTTTGACAAATGTTATCATATCAGAATTGTGGGTGATGACTAAATTAGGGACCAGGTAGAACTTTATGTATGAGGATGATGTGACGATTATGGTGAATTTTCCAAATAATTTTCATAGTCTGCCTATAAAAAGTTGATTTGTTAAAAATGTTTTAATTTTATTCCTGTTGTCTTCTTGAATAGGCTAAGTAATGATTTTCATTAGTGTGTGTGTAATTTATGTGATTCCAGTAGGTTCTACCAAGGTTAAATAATTTAAAGAAATAAGCCCTTATCTGATATAAGATAGCTAATGAAGTATATTAGACGCTTGCCCTATTGTTGCATGAAATGGATATCCAAAGCTAACAACAGCTTTCTCCGGGAACACAAATCTCTGTATAAATATCCAAATGTAGCAAGATGTTGCAAATTTTTAAAGATATGCCATAAAAATAGATTAACGCTGGAATGCAGTCCTGTTCCGCTGAATTACAAAGGGATATCATGGGATTGTAAGTGACATTCACATAAATAAAAAATCAATTCTTAATGATGAGGCAGACTTGTTTTAGCGCATTACCCAGGTTAAATGGGAGCACACAAAGACATCAACTCCTATAAGACTAGTGGAATCATTGTATATTAATATGATTTAGAGAGCTGCATACCTCAATGGAATAATTGTTATTATATCTATACAGCCAGATGGCACTTGGTGTAAACAGCCACTGAGTACCTCCAACGCAAGGCCTGTAGGTGATTCTTCAGGTGTTTGGGGTTTTTTGTTTTTTGTTGGGGATTTTTTTTTTGAGTTCGACTCACTCATCTTATAGAAATCTAAAATACTTATTGCAAAATGGTTACAATTGCTAGCACACAAATTTTTCAATTGGGTGCTTTTATTCGGTTCTGCCTTCTTTACTCCCCTTGTTTTTATTTTTGGTTATTATTTTGTTTTCTGAAATCTTGATTGTCAATATTTCAGAGGAAACTTATGAAACCAATATGAAGAAAACTGTGTAGTAGAATGTCTGATATATGTGTAGTAGTTCTCTATTTGTGTGTGTGTGTGTGTGTGTGTGTGTGTTTGTGTATGTTAAAAAAAAAGATAACAAAGTAGCTTTTCTTTAGGCACTGATGGCAAAAAAAAAGAAAGAAAATAAGGTTTTGGAATTATTTTAAAATGAATTCGCAGCTTTTCAGTGAAGTATGCTGTATTCTGTTAACTGCTCTGTCAAAAAAAAAAAAAAAACCTAGGAAGAAAGACAGACAAGGATTACAAATATACACTCTAAAATTCTCCAAATGTTAATGATTCAGGTCAATAGCATACCCTCAAATATTTGAAATATTAACTTCCTAAGAGAAGTAGGGAAAAATAAGAAAATAAAGATAAGAAGAGAACTGTGGTCTGAACTATGTATATATCTTTATATATGGGCTATATGTATGTGTTTAGACACATATAAATATGTACAATATGTCCCATGCATATATATGCATGTATATGTGAATGTGTGTATATGTATATGTGTATATGTGTGTACATAGACGGACTGACAGACAGAGCCTAGACCCATAATGTCATTAGAGAGAAGGAATATGTGTGTGTGTTTGCAGAGTTTCTCCTTTTGGGGGGCTTTAATGGCTTGAAATTAAATTCTTTGGAATCTACTTTATTGTCAAAAAAAATTGTTAAAGTGTCAATTTGTTCCTTTTTCTTAAATAAAGGGAAAAAGGGGAAGGGGAAGGGCATTTGAGTCTATGTCATAAGATTATTTTCTGCATCTTCCAATTTCATAGATGACATGAGAGCTTTCAGAGAATTATCCTGTCACACATCTGCTGTTAGAGCAACGGCTCAAGAATGAAGGGTTGGAATGGATTTAGTGTAAACCTGTATTTTCTCAACTTCTTTCAATCTAAAGCATTACATCAAAATATTTTTGTGACTTGGTTTTCCACCCTCTCAGCTTTATTAATAGCACTAAATAACATACCATGTTTAGTTAGGATTAGTTCCTAAACCATTCCCTTACTATTTCTCCTGATCCATGTTTTTCCTTTCCCAAATGTCAAGAACATAAAGCTGACTTTTTGTTGGAATTTTCACGATGGTGGATTTAGATGTCCAAACATGTGAACCGGATTCTCTAAGTCCCTAAAATACAGTAACTCGACCTCAAAATCCCTGGATCTCATAAATTTAGATATACTCCATCCCCTAATGGCATAATAAGGAATATCATACTTAATCCTGAAGATTCATGTTTCTGAAGTAGGATCATAGGATCAAACCTTTTGACTAATTGCTTCATGGACTTAACAAAACTTACTTTCAGCCCTTAAGGAGTATCTTAGTTCATTACTTAAACTGCAGCTACTTCTCATGCGAAATATACCACCTGCTTAGGAATAGTTTGGACAGAAAGCACCACCCTTCCTCCCCCTCAACTTGGAACTTGAGAGGGAAGGAGGTTTGCCATGTGAAAAGTTAAGAAGTTTAGAAGTATTGATATAAAATCCTGACAATGACATGTAGAAGTGATTTCCTAAAAACAGGAAGCTGTAAAAACATGCAAACTTTTATCCACAAATAATGAAAAAATGGTTAGAACTATTCAATGTGCAAGTCTCATAATTGCTATGAATTTTATTCTGGAGCCTCCAAATTTGAACAATCCTGTCCAAGATTATCCCAAACCCTAAAGGTCTGAGGGAGTGGTAGAGGGAGGAGCAATGTGTGGGAAGACATAATGGATGGAATACTAAATTTGGGAATCAGAAAGATCATCTCAATCATGTAAAGCTGTGTGGCCCTGGGAAAATTGTAACTTTCTTGAGCCTCAGTTTCCTAATCTGCAAAATGGGAGGATATATGTAAAAGACTTTTCTGATCTTAAAGTGCTATACACCATGTCTTAGTGAAGTTTTAAGCTATTAGAACGTCATCACAATCTAAGATTTTGGGGATACGCTGTATAAACAACCATTATGTTACATACATATTTATGAAAATATCCAACACACTTGACAATTTAAAATATATACCTTTGATAATATCAATAATCTGAGACACTTTTAGCAATATCATATCACAGGAGAAAATAAACCAAATTTATTAAGGAAAATGGCTTAAATTTCAAGCTTTTGAATGCATTGTAAAAGACACCTAAGTATTTACCTTCCATGTGGGGGGGAAAAGGAGGAAAAGTCTTCGGAAACTTTATTTCCTATCATTCTAAGGCAGTCAGCAATATTTAGCCAATCAAATTGCTTGAATGGCTTATCATTCCTACTGTTTTAATTTTGAATATAGATTGCCTCGTGCTGATGGGAAGTATTGTTAATTTTAATAAAATTAACTTTATGTTGTTATTTCACCGCTTTATAATAATTTTACATGGTGCCCTAGGGATACCTCTGTTTTACATTATCAGGTGTCATTTTGGCAATTTGGTTGGTGTAGTGCTGTTCAGCTTTACTTCTCCATTCAATTGCCTGAAGCCACACTACTCACATTCCATTACCAGCAGCACTAGCTCCGCACACACTTAAATTTTTGTGTGCAAATATCATTTTTGCCTTTTCTTGAAGCCATTTCTTTGTGTCATTTCCTAGCTTGATTTTGCAAAAACACTGAATATACCAAAATAACTTGGTTCAGTTACCCAATAAGCTCTCTCAAGTATGAAAATGTTTAGTTTCATCTTATATACACTGAGGGGAAGATGAAGTGCCTATTTTGTCAGGGTGTTAGCTGATATTTCATCTTCTTTGATGGAAATTAAAAATTAACTTCTCTATAGGGACAAATAGTGAGTTGCACTTAAAACCCAAAAGGAAGTTTGATTAACTTTTTTCCTTTTATAACCCATTGTACATTGAACAAAATAATAAAAATCAGGACAATACGAACACTAATAGGCATATCTTTTTGGACATTTTTTCTTAGCTTGAACTTTTTGAATCCCCAACCTCTTCTCTCCCTCCACTTCCCTTCCCTTCCCTCTCCCTCCTGCCACTGCTGGTCAGCACAGACTTGCTCTAATTCTGACCTGGGCCAATATTCCTCCTACTTAAGCAACTTGGTAGCACCCCCTATCCCCAACCAAGGGATTTACCTTATTGGTATTGAACTTAATATAGACACACACTATAGCTCAGAACTCCCAAAATTAAGTGATCTACCACCATAGTGACAGAGATTATAGACATGGGTTAGTTACCACACCTGAGCTCTTGAACTATAGTCAAAGAAAATTTAGAAAGCCAGCCTTTATGAGAAGCACCATGATATACTGAATAGAGTTGGTCTTAAAAACAAGAAGGTCTGGGTTTAAATCCTACTCACATACAATCTGAGTGTCACATACATTTTACTGACTGTCCTAAGTCAGTAGTATCAAACTCAAATAGAAATGAGGCATGTATTTTTATTTATTTTGCTAAAATTTTCTCAATTATATTTTAAAATGATTCAGGCCCCATTCAAGATATTATAGGTCATGTTTTTGATACCTTTACTCCATGTAATTTATGACCTAGTGAATTTATAGATGAATAGTGAGCCTAATTCAGTGGAGGAAGTTTCCAAACTGTCCATTCACTCACTGATGTAAATTATAGGTCTGGAATGAGTGTTTTAAAACTTGTTTAAATCACATTAAAGAAAGCTGGCAATCTAGTGAGCTATAAATGAATCTGATCCTTAGGCAAATAACTGGCTTTTGGAGCATGTGCCAAACTGGAGGATTCAACACAATTAGTGTAATATTGTATTAATTATATCATTACTTTAATTATCAACTTTTAAGATGGGTTTCAGGGATATGAGATCTTTTATCCACTGAGTACTTGTTTCACCATTTCCATATATGAATTCTCTGTCTCTTTGACTGTCTCTCTCTTTGTGTCAATTTGTCTCTCTGTGTCTGTTCCTCTCTATCTGTGTGTGTGTGTGTGTGTGTGTTTGTATGTGTCTCTCTTCATTCAAGATCTCTTTGATGAAGTAATTACAGCTACTTTTACTATCCCTGAACATTTATGTAGCAGGCTATTTTCTGCAAAATGATTTAATGTACTTGGTGAAGTAGACTCATTTGATTCTTAGAAGAATTCTGTGAAGTAGGTTTGGCATGTAGTTCCATTTTACATTTGAGGAAACTGAGTCCCAGAGAGGGTAAATGATTTGGCCAACATTCTGTAAATATTAGATTAAGGATTTTTCTAACTCCAAGTTCTTTCTGGTCCTTTGCAAATATTAAAGAGGTATGCAATTGTGAGGGTTTTTTACATTTTTTATTAGGTCAGGATTTTTGATTTAATCCATCTAGGAAACTCCTGTTATGTTAATCCCCTCCACTAATGCACATAAACAATTCATCTATTACTTACAGTTTTAGAGAGCTGGAGGGAAGAAAGAGAGAAAGAATCTAAATAAATAACTTGTCTTTGATAACACAGCTCAGAAGAACTCGAACCCTAAACTTTCTAACTCTAAGGTCCTCCATCTCTTCAATATAAAAAACTGCTAATATCCATTATTGACCAAATGGTAAAGTGATTCCAACAATAACAATAGCAAAAAAAAAATCCAAAAAACCTATCACTGACCAAAAAAAAGGGGGGGGGAGAGAATTAGAGTAAGAGAATATTACTGAATCGCTTGAACTGTTTGGATTGGATTAAGCACCTCCTCATAATTGCTATTAATCTGTTTGACTTTGTGTCATATAAACGTGATTTCCATTTTCCTAATTCAAGCATTTGAAAAGCCCCATAGATGACTTGTGAACAGTAATGTAGATTCTGTAATGGCAATGGCACCACAGAGTAAAACTTTTTTTGCATAAATTTAGTAGAACATGAAGATGGTTTAGAGATAACAATAAATAATAATAATAGCTGATATTTATATCATGCTTTAAGGTTTACAAAGCACTTTCCCGCCATGGTTTAGGGATGAAACCCGTGCTTTTGATCAGCATTCCAAGCTAATCTTGGGGAGGTAAATGACCTGAAATATACCAAGTACAACTTAATGTCTATTAATATATTCCTGAAGTTTTAGAGGAAGATTCATTTAAGAAAAAAGATGTTTATGAAGTCTCTGGATGGGAGCAATTTGAAACATGTTTATAAATATTTTACCTGCTTTGAATAGAGGAATCGTTTTTTGCCAATAACAATTTCAGAGTAGCTAATGTGGCCATATAAATATGAATATTTAGGGGAGCTGTTTTTTCTTCCATTCCTATTGTAAATACATGATTAGTAATGATTTCTTTTACAGGGTTGGTTTTTTTTATGGAGAATTACCATATAAAGGAAACACTGCAGTTTAAGTCTAAGAAATTACATTAAGAAATTGTGTGGGAGTGCCTGATACAGGTATAGTTATAAAAATAAAATCATGTTATTTCCAGTAACATTTTATGCTTGCACAATTTCTTTTATCAAGAACTTGAAAATTGGTTTAGTGACCTGCTGTATACTATACTCTATCTTTTCTTTCAAGCAGTTCCCAACTACTTAGATCAGCTTCCCTTCTCTGTGGGATCTGCAAACTCTCATTCAAAATTTACTAAAATATTGCAGCATATAGACAGCCTTACCAATGGAAAATCAGATCACTACTCCACTACTGTCTTCATGATCTCAAGAAAAAAGGAGAAAGGTATCCAGCATCTTTGCATGGCAGTTTATGAAAGAATATGGATTGTAATCACCCAGATTAGGCAGGTATAAATGGATTGTGATTTTCATCCTTTTAGGATTATTAGATAATAGAACCATTTGAGTATTAGTGTGTCCATTCAATAAGCATTTATGAAGTGCTTGATATGTGCTAAATATTGGAGAAAAAAAGGAAAAACTAAAGAGTACTTGCTCTCAAAATACTTAAGATCACAGCTTTGTATCCACCTAACTCTCCCAAAATAGGCACTTAATAAATACTTATTGATTAATTTATTGATTATTGATTGGTTGCTACATTACATTTTGCTGGGGAGAACATAACTTATATAGAGAGAATGAAATACAGAGTATTGTATATAAAGTAACTTCCAAAGGAAGAGTGCAAGCAACTGGGAATACCAGGATAAGCTTCTTATAAAATGGATTAAGTTGGATTGAGTATCTATGTGTATGTATATATATATATATATATATATATATATATATATATATAGTTCTTTTTATTATAACTCTTCAAGAATCATAGGCAGGAAGAAATTATTCAGAAGTCTTGCCTCCTGCCTTAGCCCTAAGACTGAATTGTTCTTAATGTTTTTTATTTCTAATGTCCGGAGAAGCTACAAGGTGAAAATGCTACATTTGTTTAGCACCAAACTTTGAACCAAAATGGGCTTCAAAAAACATTGTCTTTTCCCTGTTGCCTCTAGAATTAAATGCAAAGTCTTCACCTTGGCATTAGAGCCCTTCAAAGTCTGACTCCCTTTTGCCTTCCTAGATAAATTTATATTCCTCTCCTATTACATACTCTCTATTCTGTTAAACTGTTCTGCTTGCTATTCCCCTGGACATGATATTCTACCTCCCCACCTGTGCCTTTGTGTGGGCTGTGGAACATACCTGGAATGCATTCCCTCCTCCCCTCTAGTTCTCAGAACGCTTAGTCTTGGCTCAGGTGCCAGTCCTAGAAGTCCTTGTCCTCTCCTTGATACTGCCTTCTTCCTCCTCACATTCTTTTGTTTTTATTCCTTTGTGTAAATGTGTCTTCTAATAGAATATTTATTACTTCAGTGAGAGCTTGTTTTTTCATGTTGTCTTATGATCATTTAACCAATATTTGTTCAATTGACTTGCATTGATTCCCCAAATGACTACAGAGTGGAATGAACATTGAGTACTTTTGTTCAGGTTGACAATTTGTCAAGTACTTTAGCATTATCTCTACTCAACCACTGTTAGAGATAAGGAATGAGGAAACCAAGAGAGAAAAACCATATGACTTGCCTGAGAATAGGTGGCTCGTCAATGGGAGAATGGGAACTCCAATCCAAAGTCTTCTCATTCTCAGTTCTTTCAAACTCTAAATCCATGAATCTACTTTCTTATAACTTACCTCACGGCAAGGAAAATTTTTCTAATGTAACTTTTCTACCATCTCCTTGATTTGTAGTTCTCTTACCACAGTTTCCACAAATAACCCAGAGATTTTGTCAATCAAATGCTCTTTTTTTCTGTACTTCCCCTCAAAGAAAAAGTAGCCAGGGGGAAGTATTCCAAAGGAATAGCTTAGAGAAATAACTGTGTAGATTCAAAGAGAATTAAAGAAAAAAGGATGGACCAAAAGTAATATAGAGATGGCCATCTATCTGTGCGAGGAGAGTCCTCAGGCCTGCTGCGGGGAGAGCACCCTCCTAGTAATTGCTTTGCCAGCCAATCTATCCCTGAATCTATTTCAATCTGACATCCGTAAATCTAAGGCAACTGAGAGCCTCGGTATGGATGTTGCATTGCCCTGCATCAAATGCTGAAAACGACTGGCCTCCCGACCTTATCAGAGCTTAATTTAATGACTACTGTGGGAGAATTTTGTTGAATTGTGAACAAAGCAGAAATGCTTTCAAAATCTTATCTCATAGGCCCATGCCAAATCCTTTGGCAGGCCATGAAAGACAGGTCCTCCCAGACTTGGCTAGTGCCCAATTTCCTTTAAGATTGCCAAGTCCCTATGACAAGTAGAAATCCTAGTTTGCATGGACATCAAACTCTCCCTTCCCCCTCACCAGGTGAGAATAAATTGAAATGATCATAGAATAGCTGGATTCCTGAGCCTAAATGCCCAGGACACCTTGCATATGAGCACAATTCTCCTGTGACAGAACCAATTGTGCTTTTTCAGAGGATCTTTGTGGACATGGTGATAAAGTACACTGGCCACACAAAGCAAGGATCATAACCTTTAGAACTGGCCTGACTTCATATGGACCCACACGTTGCTGAATGTCCTTGTATAAATGCATAGGCTCCATTGAGTTGGCAAGGGGCTGTTTCACGGCACAGAAGTAAGCATTGTGTTCACTTTGACCAAAGAGAGTGGGAAGTATTCGTTCCCCTCCCATCTCCAGATTCTCTGAAAATTGCCATGTTTTCTTCTCAAATAGGAATCAAGCTGGGCAAATACACATTTATTTATCCTTAACTTAGCTCAATGTGGCAACTCCTCAAGATGTTCCTACACAAAGCAATCTCTCCTGAAATAGTGAGCCCAGTACTTATAAAGCATTTAACACAATTCCTGGCAAATAATAGGTGCTTAATAAAATTTTGTTTCCCTCCTTCCTTCCAACCTGATTTGCGCTTTCTAGAGATCACATTTTTCTATAAGCAAAGCACAAAGCTCTTGTGAACACCATGGATGATGGCTGGGCTGTGGGGCTCATATTTAAGGTGCCCCCCAAATACTGGTTCAAATTGTTGAACAGTTATGCTCATTTTACATGCCAGAAAGGATTATGCTTAAGATTCTTAAAGATAGGCTTTAGCAACATGTGAACAAGGAATTATCAGAAGAGCAGACTGGTTTTTGAAGAGGCAAAGGAACTAGAGACCAAATTGCCAAATTTATTGGATTATAGAGAAAGCGAAAGAGTTCCCAGAAAAATATCTAGTTGTGCTTCATTGATTACACTAAAGTTTTTGACTTTGATCACAGCAAAATATGACAAGTCCTCAAACAGATGAAAGTACCAGATCATTTTTCTCCTTTCCTGAGGAACCTATATTCAGGCAAAGAAGCAACAGTAAGAACTGAACATTGGTTTTAAGGTTGGAAAAGAAGTATGACAAGGCTGTATATTGTCATCTTATTTATTTAATTTGTACACAAAGCATATTCTAGGCTAGATGAATCGAAAGCTGCAATTAATGTTTTCAGAAGAAATGCCAGCAGTCTCATATATGCAAATGATGCCATTCTAATGGTAGAAAGTGAAGAGGAATTAAGAAATTTCTTGATGAGGGGAAAAGAGGAGACTATTAAAGTGGACTTGAAGCTTAACATTATAAAAAAAAAAGGAAAATTAAGATCTTGGCTACTAATCCCATTACTTCATGGCAAATGAGGAAGAAGAAATAGAAAGAGTGTCACTCAAAGATCTCTGCAGATGGCAATTACAGCCATGAAATTAGATGCTTGCTCCTTAGAAGGAAAGCTATGGCAATAGATTTCTGGACACCTAACTAACAAGCAAAGATATCACCTTGCTGACAAAGGTCTGTACAGTCAAAGCTATGGTTTTTCCAGTAGCAATGTAAGATTTGGACTATAAGGAAATCTGAGTACCACAGAATCAACACTTTTTAATTGTGGTGCTGGAGAAGAATTTAGAGATCAAATCAATTAATACTTAAATTAATTAAGCTATTCCCTGGGAGGAAACTACCAAAACTGAAGCTTAAATAGCTTGGCCACAAAATGAGAAGACGGGACTCTTCGGAAAAGATCTTGATGTTGGGAAAGATTAAAGGCAAAAAAAGATGGAGATTGAAAAGGATGACGTACAGATAATGTCATGGAAACAATGGACATGAACTTGGACAGACTTTGAGAGATAATGAAGGATAGAAGGACCTGGCATGCTATGGTCCATGTAATCATGAATTATTGGATGCAACTGAAGACTAAACAACAACAACAAAAAATCTTTGTGCAGTTTTAAACTTTAAAACCTTAAAACTGCAATTTGACTTTTGAGATACCTTATACTTTAAGGGATCCACTTTGGAAGAGTTGTTCTTTTTTACTGCTTACTTTAAAATGTATAATTAGGTAAGAGGGGGAAGGAATCAATCAATAAACATTTATTAAGAACTATGTTCTACTATGCCCAAAGGGCTATAAAACTTTCCATACCCTTTGCCCCAGTAGTGCCATTACTGTAATAGCTCTTTTTGTGGTAGCAAAAAAACTGGAAAAAGAGTAGATGCTCATCAGTTGGGGAATGCCTGAACAAGTTGTATTATATGAAAATAATGGACTATTATTCTATAAAAATGATGAACAAGCTGATTTTAGAAAGGCTTGGAAAGATTTACATGACCTGATGCTGAGCGAAACAAGCAGAATCAGGAATACATTGTACACATAACAGCAAGAATGTGTGATGATCAACTATGGGATCCAAAACAATCTCAATAGACTTTGGACAGAAAATGCCATCTGCATTCAGAAAAAGAACTAAGGAGACTGAATTTAGTAAATCAATACATGCTATGTTCACTTCTTTTTTCTGGTTTTTTTCCCTTCTCCCATGGTTTTTCCTTTTTGCTCTGATTTTTTGCTCCCAACATGTTTCATAAATTAATGTGTATTAAAAATAAATACATTTCTAAAAAATCTATATTCCAGGCACTGTGTTAAGCACTAGGAATACAGCATGGCATAGCACTAATTTGTGCTCTGAGAACTTGGGTTCAAATCCTGCCTCTGATTGATATTATCCATATGACATTAGGCTAGTCACTTTCCCTCTCTGGGTTTCAGTTTCATCATGTGTAAAATAAAGGGGTTGGATCAGGTCCTATCTAGTTCTAACTATGCCTTGTGGATATACTTAGAAAAAGTAAAAACTAGACTCTGTACTCAAAATCTTATATAATAATGGGAAACACACATATATGTATGTTTGTATGTACAAGTTATATACAGAGAAGAAATTAGAAAAGTGCTAGAAACTGAGGGAAAGACCTCCTGCAGAAGCTGGTGGTGTAACTGAGTCTTGAAGGAAGACAGAGATATTAAAATGTAGAAATGAGGAGAGAAAGCATTCCAGGTGTGAAGGACTGCTAGTATTGTCTATGAGGAACAGTCAGTGTACATTAAGGGGTGCAATGTAAGAAAAGTGGATAGAAAGGAGGAAACCCATTTGTAAAAAAACTTTATATCTGGCAGCGGAAAGACAGATGAATTGGAATGGGGAGACATTTGAAAGAGGGAGACCCATTAATAGTCTAGGACAGTAGTCCAGATAAGAGGCCATGCAATCTGAACAATGATGATGAATGTGTGAATAGAGAGAAAGGGACAGATTTTTTGGAGAAAGAAAAAATGAGATATAGCAATAGATTATTCTTGATGTGACCTTTCATGTCTTTCATTTCAAGATTATTGTAGTATATGGTATGAGATGTTGATCTAAATCTAATTTCTGCCAGACTGTTTTCTATTTTTCTCAACAATTTTTGTTGAGTAGTGAGTCTTAGCCCAGCAGCTGGAGGCCTTGAGTTTATCAAACACTATGCTATTACATTTGATTGCTTTGGGCTCTTGTTTACCTAAGCTGTTCTATGGTTCAATTTCTCTATTTTTGTTTTACCAATATCAAGCTCAATGATTATTACCAATATCAATGATTATTGTTTAGTAGCATACTTTGGAGATTTGATTCAGCTAGGCCCCCTTTCTTCCCAGTTAAAAAATATTCCCATTAAGAATATTGATGTTTCCAGGGCAGCTAGGTTATACAGTGGATAGAGCATCAGCCCTGAAGTCAGAAGAACTTGAGTTCAAATCTGGTCTCAGACACTTAAAGATTTCCTAGCTGTGTGATCCTGGGCAAGTCACTTAACTCCAATTGCCTCAGCAAAAAAAAAAAAAAAAAAAAAAAAAAAGAATATTGATGTTTTGTTTTCTTCATATGAATTTTGTTACTATTTTTTAGCTCAGAATTTGACTTATACTTCAGCTATAAATGAATTTAGGCAGTATTGTCATTTGTATTATATTGGTCCCGTCAGACCTAAACAATTAATATCTTTAAATCTGTCATCTATGTAAAGATGTTTAATAGTTGTATTCATGTAATTTCTGTGCATCCTAGTAGGTAGACCTAGATAATTTATATATTTTGAAATTATTTTGAAAATAATTACTATCTCTTCCTGATATATTTTGTTAGTAATATAGAGAAAAGCTAATTATCTTGGGTATATTTTATATTCTGTTACTTTATTTTTTAATTAGTTTTATTTTTAATAGTATTTTATTTTTCCAAATACATACAAAGATAGTTTTTAACATTTACCTCCACAAAGCCTTGTGTTCCAAATTTTTCTGTTTCCTTCCCCTTCCCCTCTTCCCAAGACAGCAAGTAATCCAATATAAGTCGCACATGTGCAATTCTTTTAAACATATTTCCATATTTGTCATTCTGTGCAAAAAAAAAATCAGATCAAAAGGGGAAAAAAAACACAAGAAGGGAGGGGGAATAAGCAAACAATTCCATTACTTTATTGAAGTTAATTGTTTAAATGTGTTTCTATTGAATCTATATGATTCGCTCAGTAAATCATCTACAAAAGGTTTAATTTAGTTTCCTCTTTGACTGTGCTTATTCCCTCAATTTATTTTTTCTTTCTTATTGTTATAGCTGATGGTAAAATGGACACCATTGTTTTAATTGGATCTTTTTGGAGTAATTATTTTTCATGTTAAGAAATGTTTCATTTATTTATTTTTGAGCTTTTTAATACAAAGTGGTCTGAAGAATTAGTAGGTGGGCTTTGTCTACTTACATTTTTGGGGCTTAGCTCTGTCCCCTACTTCTGTTTTGATATGCAAGGACAAAAATCTTGTCTTTAGTCCCAATTACTTGAGCTTGTTATGGCTTACAATACTTCTGCGGCATCCTTGTTCAGACTGCCCACAGACCACTCGACCTGCACTCTTGCTTCTCTGGTGCAAACTCTCACTCATAACTCTTGGCTCATTTACTAGTGTTTATCTCTCTCCTAACACTTGCATGCTATGAGCCCATTTCCTGAGGTTTGCTCTGGTTTCCCTGAAAAAAACTTTTCTCTCAAAACCCACTGATTTCAGACCTTTTTACCACTGCTCTTTCTGAATTCTCTTTAGTTTCCTCTCTCCCACCTTCCACCAACTTCTGGTCATCGTTTTTTGTGTAGAAATAGACTTAATGCAAGAACCTATTTCTGTTTCTCTTTGATTTTCTTTCCAGGGGTCCTTTTTAGATATTTGCTTGGTTGGTACTGATAACCAAAAGTCACTGCTCCACAAGACATAAGTAGTAAATTTGATTTATTACAACATGCATGTGGGAACTCCTTACACCAAGTTCAAAGGAGCCTTCATACAGACAGAACCTTGGCTATTTATGGGCTACTGCAAAAGGGGAGGTTTCATGGGAAGAGTAGAGGGCAATCCCCTCCCAAATAGAAATGACATGGGGAAGGAAGAAAGTAGTAGGGGAGAGGAAACAGGAGGGCTTGGGAATTCTGGATCATGGAGGGAAGATGTTCTGCTTCTCTGCAGTGCCTAAGTGCTAAGAACATACGACCTTTCATATTATCAGCTTAACCAGAAATCTATAGTCATCCTTTTGTTAGCACAATAATTTCAGTACATATATGTTTCCTAATTATGACATAGCAATGGAGTAGAAGGTACCATAGTTCTGTACCCTTAATCTTAAAAGAATTTATTTAAGGAAATATCCTTTTTTTTCTTCTTATCTACCCCATCATCACTAGAAGGTTCTTTCTTGTATTCATCATTTATTCAGTGTAATTAATAATTATTCTCTATTCTTCTTTTGCCTTGTTGATAGTGTTGTCTTGGAATCATGCTCAGGCTTTGATTGTTTGTATGTCCCCAGTAGCGCTTACTATTAAGACTTCCCATAGAAAAATGCAATAAATTCTTATGGAATGGCCAACCAATTGTGTTTTACTGTTAAAAGTGATAAAAAGATGACCAAACATATTGGTTACGTTGATCCCCTATTGGTGAATAGAAAGCAGAAATCCAGTGATGGCATTTTGCTGAAAATGGTCAAATTGTATATAGGGGCTGAGTTTTTATGGGTACATCTGTGTTTAAACTGTAGCTGGTGTCATGTTGGGTCCCTGAACAGGGATTTGCACACGCTATCTTTTCCACCTCCATGTTCACTGGTCATTTCACCAGCTAACGACTCTTCCTGAGGTTGTAAAATGTTCGATCCCGTTTCACCAAATTAAACAGAAAATAAATTAAGTGGAAAAGAAGGGTCATGCCCCTCCAAAAAACTTCTGTAATAAAATTGTTAACTGTCAGTGGGAGGTGATGGTGTCCTGTAGTTACCAACAACTTAAGAGCATATTGGAAATCATAGAAATACAAAATATCCAAGCTGGAAAGAGATATCAAAGACTATTTAGTCCAGTCTGTTTGTTTTTATGATCAGGAAACTGATGCCAAAAGAGGGAAAGTGACTTGCTTAGAGTCTCTCAACTTTGTTTGGCTTTAATATAAACCACAAAGACTTTGTAATCTCACCTCACCCAAAACAATGGCAGTTCATATACACACACATGCTACTGTGTCAAGTTGATAGTTAGCTAAAATTAGTTTTTTGGATTTTAAAAAAATGATCATCCATGTCATCCTTTTCTCTCCTGTCACCATGGAATGAACATTTCTATAATTTATTAAATTCAGCTCTTGGCTCCTCTTAGTATTCAATAACTAGCTTTTATAGAGCAATTTAAGATTTGCAAAAAACCCTTTGTTGGTCAATCGTATTCAACTCTTTGCTACCCAATTTGGAGTTTTCTTAGCAAAAATACCAGAAGGATTTGCTATTTCCTTCTCCAGCTCATTTTACAGATAAAAAAACTGAGGCAAACAGGGTTAAGCGACTTGCCCAGAATCATCCAGCTAATAAGTATCTGAGGTTGGATTTGAACCGAGGATGTTGATTCTTCCCGACTCTATACTAGGTGCTCTGTGCACTATGACGCCACCTAGCTGCCGTCTCTTTCCTGACAAGGTTTTTCTGACCCCAAGGCCGGCACTCTGCGCTCTGGCGCCACCTAGCTGCCCCACATTTACAGTAACTATTGGTAATAGCATTTAGAGAGTGCTTTAAGGTTTGCAAAAGCCCCTTTCCATATGTTATGTCATTCAATATTCACAACCATCTTGGGAGATAGGTGCTCCCATTATTTTTCATAAATGAGGAAACTAAGGCTAAGGTTATTTCACTGTTGTTTTTCAGATTGTAGAGACAAGTTCATGGAATTTGGAGCAGTAGACGGGCTTTAGGGACTGTGTATTCCAAATTTGTTATTTTACAGAGGAGGAATTCAGGCCCGGAGAGGGAGAATACCCAGCATCCGCAAATGGGCAGCGGGAGAAATAGAACCCAAACCCAGGAGGGCAGCAGCTAAAACCAGGAGGAGCTGAGTTCAAATCCTACTTCTGACACTTGGACTTGTCTGTCCAATTGGGATAATAATGATGGCAATGATAATAATGTGTACTTGGTGTTCTCGGGATAATGATGGTAACAGTAATGATAATGTGTACTTGGGATAATGGTGATAACGATAATAATGTGTACTTGGGATAATGGTGATAATAATAATGTGTACTTGGGATAATGGTGATAACAATAATAATGTGTACTTGGGATAATAATGATAAAAATAATGTTTACTTGGGATAATGGTGATAACAATAATAATGTGTACTTGGGATAATGGTGATAATAATAATGTGTACTTGGATAATGGTGATAACAATAATAATGTGTACTTGGGATAATGGTGATAATAATAATGTGTACTTGGGATAATGGTGATAATAATAATGTGTACTTGGGATAATGGTGATAACAATAATAATGTGTACTTGGGATAATGGTGATAACAATAATAATGTGTACTTGGGATAATGGTGATAACAATAATAATGTGTACTTGGATAATGGTGATAATAATAATGTGTACTTGGGATAATGGTGATAACAATAATAATGTGTACTTGGGATAATGGTGATAACAATAATAATGTGTACTTGGGATAATGGTGATAATAATAATGTGTACTTGGGATAATGGTGATAACAATAATAATGTGTACTTGGGATAATAATGATAAAAATAATGTTTACTTGGGATAATGGTGATAACAATAATAATGTGTACTTGGGATAATGGTGATAATAATAATGTGTACTTGGGATAATGGTGATAACAATAATAATGTGTACTTGGGATAATGGTGATAATAATAATGTGTACTTGGGATAATGGTGATAATAATAATGTGTACTTGGGATAATGGTGATAACAATAATAATGTGTACTTGGGATAATGGTGATAACAATAATAATGTGTACTTGGGATAATGGTGATAATAATGTGTACTTGGGATAATGGTGATAATAATGTGTACTTGGGATAATGGTGATAATAATGTGTACTTGGGATAATAATGATAACAATAATAATGTGTACTTGGGATAATGGTGATAATAATAATGTGTACTTGGTGTTCTCGGGATAATGATGATAACAGTAATGATAATGTGTACTTGGGATAATGGTGATAACAATAATAATGTGTACTTGGGATAATGGTGATAACAATAATAATGTGTACTTGGGATAATGGTGATAATAATAATGTGTACTTGGGATAATGGTGATAATAATAATGTGTACTTGGGATAATGGTGATAATAATGTGTACTTGGGATAATGGTGATAATAATAATGTGTACTTGGGATAATGGTGATAACAATAATAATGTGTACTTGGGATAATGGTGATAACAATAATAATGTGTACTTGGGATAATGGTGATAATAATAATGTGTACTTGGGATAATGGTGATAATAATAATGTGTACTTGGGATAATGGTGATAACAATAATAATGTGTACTTGGGATAATGGTGATAATAATAATGTGTACTTGGGATAATAGTGATAACAATAATAATGTGTACTCAGGATAATGGTGATAAAAATAATGTGTACTTGGGAAAATGGTGATAATAATAATGTGTACTTGGGATAATAATGATAAAAATAATGTGTACTTGAGATAATGGTGATAATAATAATGTGTACTTGGGAAAATAGTGATAATAATAATAATGTGTACTTGGGATAATAATGATAAAAATAATGTGTACTTGGGATAATGGTGATAATAATAATGTGTACTTGGGATAATAGTGATAACAATAATAATGTGTACTCGGGATAATGGTGATAAAAATAATGTGTACTTGGGATAATGGTGATAATAATAATGTGTACTTGGGATAATAATGATAAAAATAATGTGTACTTGAGATAATGGTGATAATAATAATGTGTACTTGGGAAAATAATGATAATAATAATAATGTGTACTTGGGATAATAATAATAATGATAATGTGTACTTGGTACACTTAGGATAATAATGATAACTGCTAAAAATGTGTACTTGGTGTATTTGGAATAATAATGATAATAGTAATGATAATGTGTACTTGGTATGCTTGGGATAATATTGATGATAATAATAACAATGATGTGTATTTGATACACTTAGGACAAAAATGATAACAATAATAATAATGTGTACTTGGTACACTTGGAATAAGAATGAAAACAATCATAATAATGTGTACTTAGTATGCTTTGGATAATAATGATAATGATAATGTGTACTTGGTGTACTTGGGAAAATAATGATAATAATAATAATGTGTACTTGGGATAATAATAATAATGACAATGTGTACTTGGTGTACTTGGGAAAATAATGATAATAATAATAATAATGTGTACTTGGGATAATAATAATAATGATAACGTGTACTTGGTACACTTAGGATAATAATGATAACAATGCTAAAAATGTGTACTTGGTGTATTTGGAATAATAATGATAATAGTAATGATAATGTGTACTTGGTATGCTTGGGATAATATTGATGATAATAATAATAATAATGTGTATTTGATACACTTGGGACAATAATGATAACAATAACAATAATGTGTACTTGGTACACTTGGGATAAGAATGATAACAATCATAATAATGTGTACTTAGTATGCTCTGGATAATAATGATAATGATATGTGTACTTGGTGTACTTGGAAAAATAATGATAATAATAATAATGTGTACTTGGGATAATAATAATAATGTGTATTTGGTGTACTTGGGATAATAATAATAACAATCACTTATATAGTACCTGCTATGTGCCAGGCACTCTGCTAAGTGTTTTACTATCATTATCTCATTTGATTCTTATACAGTTCTGGGAAATGGGGCTGTTATTATCCCCATTTTACAACTGAAGGCAAAGAGAGCAGAAGTGACCAAGTCTTTCAGCTAGTAAGCTTGTGGAATAGAATATGAACTCAGGGCTTTTTTACTCCAGGCCAGGTGCTCCAATCACTATTCCACTCAGAAGTTTCACCTAGTTTTGTAAAACTGAAATCTTCCACTATGAATGGAGGAGGATCTATATGGCTTATTACTTTTTCAGGAGGAAATTCATCTCTGTCACACTGGAACTATATCTGACACTGATATGTAGCAGAAAAAGCCCTGGATTTAAAAAGCAGATTTGTGGGTTTGAATTATCATTATAATTTTTTTTGGCAAGGATTAAGTGACTTGTCTAGGATCTCACAGCTAGTAAATGTTTGAGGCCAGATTAGAACTTGGTTTTCTCACTCTATCCACTGTTCAGAGTAGCTGGTATGACTGTTCTTTGGATCTCATATTTCAACTAGCTCTTCCAGGTTCTTGTCATGTAGCCCAAGGCTTTTTAAAATTTTTTTTCACTTGTAGAAATTTTTTTCCTGAGAAATTTTTATGTGGTCCTAGGTATATGGGTATATAAAACAGGTATTCAAATCAAATATCTACTGATGATAAATCATAATTTTGTGACCCTTTCACATTTAGTTACAAGACTCCATATGGGGGTCACAATCCACAGTTTAAGAAGCTGGGGTCTAGTCTACATCTTGTCCACAAGGATAACATAAGATACTTTGTCCAGTGCTTTGGGGAAATTATGCTATATTCCATCTCAGAATTCCCTTGATTTAGTCAAGTAACTGCAGTATAACAGGGGAAAGAGAATCCTAGTACAAAACATGGTCTAGGAGGACAGGGAAGAAGATGTGAGCCAAGAGAGAGTATGAATTAGGAGCAACAAATGTGACAGTTTGGGGAAGGTAGAGAAAAAAGGTTATTTCCCTACTCGGGGAAGGGAAACAAGGCTAGAAACCAGACGGTACAGATGAAGCAGGCCTCTTTAGATGCTGTTGGCCCCAAATTACCTTGTTTATACATTCATGACACCCAAGTGGTATCTAGTTCTTGGCAAATTGAATTTTTCAGATAAAGAAAATTCATCTTTGCAATTTAAAGATATCTGATAAATGGTTCAGATGCTTCCTTCAAACACAGGTCATGGTATACCCATCAGAAACTTTTCACATGAAATTTCCAGTGGGCGGTTTTTCCCCCCCTTGGCACACAGACTTAGCGCAGCTACATTGATCCGATTGGAAGCTGTACTTGTCTATAGGATCAATGATCACTGAACTAAAAAGTCACTTAGGGGCTGTGACACGCATGGCACCATAAGGATCTATTGTGTCAAGAATCCTTGTTTTATTAACTCTGTAATTACCTGTTCAGCTGAACCAGGGAATTTTATTGCACATTTTCTCTCACCTGAATAAGACCTCTGCCCTCCTGCTAGTGCCCTGAGGAACTTCCATTTTTCTCTGCTCCATATCTTTCCTCAGTGCCCTCTGGCTTAGCTGCCATCTGTTTAGGCAAAGAAGTGAGCGGGAAGGAGGCTTTTTAAGAACACAGGAGCTTCCTTTTCTAATCAGCATCAGAGAGAGAGCTCAGCTAACCTCTCCTTCTTAGAGCATAGCCCCAGCTCTCCTGGCCACATTCACCTATGGATAGGAGCACCATTCAGGAGGTAAAATGCCTGAGCTGCAGATGAAGCTGTTTGTTTTTTTTTAAAAAGAAAAGATATCAGAAAAAAAGAATCCTGGATGGAATATGTCATAATTTCCCTAAAGCACTGGACAAAGTATTTTAAATTATCCTTGTGGGCAAAATGTCTCCTAAACCCCAGCTTCTTAAGTGGTGGATCAAAATCCCCATATGAGGTCTTGTATCCTGATAATAAGGTAATATAGTCTGATATACACATACAAAGCTTAGCAGTTAAAATAGGGTGAATGGGAAAGGAGAGGAAAAAGCTAATCATGAAATAAGCATTTTATCTGTTTTCAAAGTTCAAGTTGAGCTGAATTGGCTTTCTTCATGAGAATACCTTCAATTTGGAGGTCATTGCCTGGCTTTAGAATATTTTCCTGATTATGCTAGAACAGCCCATAGCTATTATTATCTCCACCTCTCAAATTACTTCTATCTACATTATATATTTCTATTAGGTATTTAGCTATTTACATATTAATCACCTACTGTGTGCCAGGCACTATGCCAAGATCTGCTAAGGGCAGGAATTTGTTTCTGCCTTTCTTTGTACCTCCAGTCTTAACACAGTGCCTAATATATAGGCATTTAATAAGTGATTCTTGATTGATGAAATGCATGAAAAATCACTCGTTCCACAAACACTTATTAAATACCTACTGTGTGCAAGACACTGTGCTTAGAGTTTTATGTGACATCATAGATGTGTGGTTGCTTCTAAGGTCAGCAATTTTAATTTTGAAAATAAAATTAACCAGCTAAAAGTTTCTAGCTTTCTTTATTAACACGACTTACTACTTTTTTGTTCATTCACATCCACCTCTTAGAGACCCCATTTTGGGATTTTCTTGGAAGAGATACTCGAGTAGTTTGCATTTCCTTTTTTAATACAATTTACAGATGTGGAAACTGAAGCCAACAGAACTAAGTGACTTGCCTAGTTGCACAGATACTAAGTGGCTGAGGGCAGATTTGAACCAGGAAGAGTCTTCCTGAATCTAATTCCAGCCCTCTATTCACTGCACCACCTAGTTGCCTCATTACTTACTACAGTTACTACTAATGCAGATAGCAATAAGACAACATTTATGTAGTGCTTTAGAGTTTACAAAGCTCTTTATATATATAAATGCATATATAATATGTATATGAAATATGTGACACATATTTTACATAGTATATATTATGTTGTATTATACATGTGCATACATGTATAATATACACATTCTTACACATATAAAATTTCATCTTTGAATCTCAAAACAATACTGGGAGATAGCTGCTCCAAGAATCATGCTTTCTTGTAATGAACAAGATGTGCCTATGGCCACACAATTATTAAGTATTGGAGGTAGAATTCAAAACCAATTTCATGGGACTTTTAAAAAGTCCAGGACTTTTTCTAGAATTGTACATTTAGAGTTGTAGGAGTCTTCAGAGGTCATCTAATCTACCTCTGTATTGTACAGAGGAGAAAACTGGCCCAGAGAGCTTAAATGATTTACCTAAGGGAACACAGGTAGTAGGTGACAGAATCAGTATTCAAACTGATGTCCTTTAGATTAAAATCCACTTCTCTCTTTTACACCATGCTGCTTCTCCTTAATCAAATGTGCTGCAGTATCAATAATGTTTTAAGTTAGACCCTTCATATCAGAGAATATTTTAGGAACAGGACACAAATCAATAGCAACATTATCTTTTTGAGTGTTTACAATGCACTTAATAGGTTCCCTCACTATCTTCAGTTCTCAGGTCACCGCAAAAGATATTATTTGCATGAATATGACCTACTAATGATTTATCTTAGAACAAATAAAGCTGATTAAACACTAAGGTTCTCAATCAGAGAATTTTTTCTTTAACCTTGCTTGGGCTTTCAACTTTTTCAGTTTTGAATAGCCAAACTAAGGTTACAAAATTAGCATTTTCACCCTGTCAGGGGAGCTAGAAAGAGCTTTGTTTATGATATATTATATCAGCACACTGAACATTCATTGAGAGCTTTCCCACAATTTTTTTTCTCACTGTTTCCTCTATGATCTATGTAAACCAATCCTTTAATATTAAATGCCCTACACTAATGCATTTTTGGTGGAGTTGTGAACTGATCCAGTCAGATTAATGGCCCCTGTTTCTATTTGAGTTTGACACTATTGTTCTGGAGGAACTTAAATAAAAATGGAGGCCACTGATGTACATAAGAATCCTTGGAATAAGCACATCAACTTAGTTTTAAAATATAATTTTAGTTTCACTGAATTTTGGGATAGCTAGATAGTATAAGTAGATAGAGTGCTCAGCTTAGAGTGAGGAAAGACTCATCTTCCTGAGTTCAGATGTGACCTCAAAGACATTAGCTGTGTGACCTGGGGCAAGTCACTTAACCCTGTTTGCCTATTTCCTCATCTGTAAAATGAACTAGAGAAGAAAAGTCTCTGTCAATACAACCCCTTCAACTGGAGTCACTGAGTATTGGATACTACTAAATAATTTCTATTTCTTTAAATATTTCCCAATCACATTTTAATCTGGTTCAGAAACAAAGTGAATATTTGACAACTCTGCTCTAACATAACCTGTACAGGTTAGAGGTGAAATATCTGGTTTTCTTCCTAGTCAACTTAATATCCAATTTGATCCCATCTTTTCATTATTAACAATTCATGTAACTGGACTTTAGATTCAAACCTCAATTATAAATCAGGGTATTTATTTACCAAACATTTATTAAATGCCTAGCATGTGCCCAGCACTGAGAATGAATGAGTAAATTGAAAAAAAAAAACTATCTTTTTAAGTACTTACCATGTATAAATCCCTTAGTGTTGAGTGGTTAGAAGACATTTCTCTTCTCCAGTAATGGTGATTACATTGCTCATTTGTTTTTGACCTATGTCTAACTCTTGGCAACTCCATTTGGAGTTTTCTCGGCAAAGATACTGTAATATTTTGTTATTTGTCTTTAGCTTATTTTACAGATGAGGAAATGAGGCAAACAGGATTAAGTGAGTTGGTCAGGGCCACACAGCTAATAAATGTCTGAGGCCACATTTGAACTCAGGTCTTCCTGACTTCAGATCCAGAACACTACCCAGCTGACTCTACAAACTTATCTTTGTTTAAAATCTTTTCGTGAGGGAGAACCTATTTACTCTCTCCTGAGGGTGTCCATTCCACTTTTGAGTAGCTCATTCCTAGGAAATGTTTTCCCTTACATGAAGTTGAAATATGCCTTCCTACAATTCTGTCCCTTTCTCCTAGGTCTGCTTTGCTTGACCAAGAAATTTTATCTCTTTTCCATGTGTCAGTCTTTGAATACTTTGAGAATATGATCACAAAACATCCCTCCCTACTTGTCTAAACATTCCCAATTTAGCTAATCTTTATATGGATCTTCTCTTCGAAGAATGATTTTGTTTGTTTTTTTGGCCATTCTTTGACTCATTTGTTACCTATCCTAAATCACTGAATGGATGTCGCTTCAGCCAGACTGAGACCTGGGAAAGATTTAGTTTAAAAAGGTCAAGGTCTCTCCCTGCCTCCAGGGCCATCTTCAGTCATGCTGATCTCTATCTGGCTATTAAACCTAGATGGCTCTGGAGGGGAAAGAGAAGCAGGTGACCTTGTCCAGACCTCCCTCACTTGAATCCAACTCACTTGTATGTTATGGCATTCCCTCCATAATGTCATGGTCTTCTTTAAGAATGAAGGACAAACAACTTATTATCTGTTCTCTCTTATTATCTGTGACCATCCTGGTCACTCTCCACTGATGAGTATTCAGTTTGCCAGTTTCTCTCCCCATCCACCCAAGATATGACTCAGTAGCACACAAAGGACCATCATTTTCTTCAGGATACTATGCCTCTTTAAGACCAGAGTCAACCAGGTGTGCAGTAAGAGTGTTGGATGTGGGGTCAGGGAGACCTGAATTCAAACTTGCTCCAGGCATCTTTCCTTTAGTTCCTTAGTTGCCTCATCTGTAAAAAGAGAATGGAAGCAACTCATAGATTTGTTCTGGGGATCCAAAATAACATATATGCAGTACTTTGCAAACCTTAAAATGTTATATAAATGCCAGCTATCCTAAGAAATAGCATTTTCCATAGGTCTAATCAGGAACAGTCTCCTATACTTAGTTCTATAAATAGGCATTGCCCAGCTAAGATTGTGTTTTGTGTTGAGTTTTTACTTGGAAGTCTCATTAATGTGATTCAAAATACATTAGATTTAAAAATATATATATATCTGCTTTGTCATCTGTTGAATCATGTTGAGCTTAAAATATAATTTTAAAATCTCAAATCATTTTCACTCAAACTGCTTTCTAGACACAACCATCCCATCTTATGTATGGTCTTTAAACTGAAATGTAAGATTTTACATCTGTCCCTAATAAATGTCATCATATTTTATTCAGACCATCATTTTAGCCCATCTGCGGCTTTGGGAATCTTTTCTCATCTAGCCTGTCATCTAGCTTGTTAGCTGTGCTATCTTTGGGAGGTCTGCAAAGTTGTGAGGTATACCATCTCTGCTTCTATCCTAGTCATTGATAATGATGTCGAACCAACCACAGGAGCAAAGATAAGTGAATCCTTGTGATATGTCACCACAAACTTCATTCTCTAAGTTGACCTTCATCCATTTAATGTCTACTTTGGACTTCTCAGTTCCGAATCTGCCTAAATATTCTATTCTCTAGATGACATGCCTTTCTCTTGTCCACAAGGATACCATAAGAGATTTTTTATTAGGTACCTTTTTGATGTTTCTAACTGGGGGATTCAGGGAAAGCTTAATGGTTTAAAAAATGGGATTTACTATAAGCCTAACCAAAAACATTCTTCCATTCTTAGTTCTATAAATAAGCAGTGTCCAGCCAAGAGAGGATTTCGTGTTAGAGTTTTATTTGGAAATGTCATTTGCACAATAGCACAGAGAGTCTTGGTTACTATTAAAAAAAAATACCATGCTAAGAGAAATCCTGCTTGTGCTTGTAAGCAGAAGACATTTATTGGCCATATTATTTAGCAGGCATAGCATAAAAACTCCAAACACTCCATAAAGAGAATTGACATAATTGTTCTCAACATTTAGATTAGGAAGCAGTCAAAAGAAGCCTGAGTTTGGAGTCAAAAAAACTCAACTTCAGGTCCCAACTCAGCCTTTTGGTAAGATGTAAGATCTTGTGCTTTGGTTTCCTCACTATAAAATGGGAACAACAACAGCCATGCTATCTATCTCACAGGAGGTTTTGAAGAAAAAGCTTTTTATCAAACTTAAATTTCCAAATCTGAGCCACTTTTGCTAGTCTCCCTACCTTGTGTGCTAGACTTGTGGTCTTTGTAAAGAATTGCTCTGGACAGCAGGCAGCAAGAAGCTTCCACTTCCTGGAGACTTAGGTCATTATTAGAATTGCCCCCAGGAGGAAACTACCTCATTGCATAGATTTGATTCTTCATGTTTTTTTGTTTTTTTGTTTTTTTTTTCCTATTAGGGATCCTTTTGGCAGTCTTGTGAAACTACTATATTCCACCTCAGAATGATGTTTTTAAATAATTGAAAGAAATGTTTCAGTTAGAGTTTAGTAAAAATAAAGATGTTAATTTTCCCCCATCCATATTCACACATAATCTCAACCTCAGTTGTCTGTATCTCTTACCTAAAGGTGCCAAGACTCTGATTTTCCTTATCACTGAGCCAAGTAATCCCTAATTACCTGTCCCTTCTTTCTGCCACAGGGTGTCATGGCTTCAGTACTCAGATCTCTCTTTTGTCTGTTGCTCTTAGCACATACTCCAAGTGTGCCACAGTCAGATTTACTCACTAAGGAAAAGATCACTAATATAATATCCCCAAAGGTAATCAGAAGCTCAAAAGAATCTACTTCCAGGATGGTTGACTTTCAAGTTATGATAATGATGATGATGATGATGATTTAATCAATACTAATTAGATAAAGGTCCCAGGCACTCAAGTGGTCCAGTGGTTAGAATGCAGGGCTTCAAGTCAGGAAGACTT
The DNA here is from genome assembly GCF_016432865.1 of Antechinus flavipes. Classification (NCBI taxonomy): domain Eukaryota; kingdom Metazoa; phylum Chordata; class Mammalia; order Dasyuromorphia; family Dasyuridae; genus Antechinus; species Antechinus flavipes. The sequence goes on along the minus strand of NC_067401.1, from coordinate 136,813,737 downwards.
GAGTTCAAATGTTGTCTTAGTCACTTATTAGCTGTGTAATCCTGGGTAAGTCACTTTTCTCTGTGCCTTAGTTTCCTTATCTGTAATATAAAGTTATAATAACTTAATCCATAAAGCCTAAACAAAAACATTCTTCCATTCTTAATTCTATAAATAAGCAGTGTCCACCTAATTCTCAAGGGTTGTGGTGAGTATCAAATGAATTAACCTACGCAAAATACTTTATAAATCAAAGTGATATATAAACGCTAATTTTTTAAAAATTTATTTTAATCTCACTTCGATCCTTTCAGACCATGGAGCTCCTCCCTCATTCATCCTATCTTGGCTTAAGCCATAAATAGCCCCCTCTTTCCAAGAAGGTCCTGACCAGACATTTTAAGGTATACTTGACTATAGCTCATTCATCAGTTTAAGCATCTTGACCAATCTTGATCATGGCCTCTCAATAGGCTCATATAGATTTTTAAATGAAAAGAACCTTAGTGGGACATGGAACTTTATTTTACAGACATATTTATATATAAGCAGTTGTCACTCAAGTATCTTTTAGCTCAAGGTAGGGAAAGGGGAAAAAGTATTTTTTTAAAGAACAGTTACAAATGAATTGAACCAGCTACACCCAGCAAAAGAACTCTGGGGATGACTATGAACCACTACATAGAATTCCCAATCCTTATATTTTTGTCCGCCTGCATTTTTGATTTCCTTCACAGGCTAATTGTACACTATTTCAAAGTCCAATTCCATTTATACAGCAAAATAACTGTTTGGACATGTATACTAATATTGTATTTAATTTATACTTTAACATATTTAACATGTATTGGTCTACCTGCCATCTGGGGGAAGGGGTGAGGGGAAGGAAGGGAAAAATTGGAACAAAAGGTTTGGCAATTGTCAATGCTGTAAAATTACCCATGCATATATTTTGTAAATAAAAAAAAGTACAGTTACAAGCCATTTTCCCCATTTTTCAAGAAACAGAAAGGTGTATGTATGTATGTATGTATGCAATCTATGTAACCAAAGTTCATGAAAGATGCTCTTTTCTTTGCATGTGTAAATTATATTAACTTTACAGTCTCAGGGAGATTGAGACTAGGGAGATTTACACAGCTGCCTCAGTCTTAGTTAGACCTGCAGTTCCACAAAGAAACATTTGCCTATTAAATAAAATGGAATGACTTTTTAAGACCTCTTGAGGCTCTGATGATATCTCAATTATGAGAAGTAATAGCAGTGTTATCCTTCATCTTCCTCTAGTTGCTAGAATCATAGGGATGTCAGAGATAAAAAGAACCTTAGAGATCAGCCTCATGGGGTGGAGCTGGATTTGGAATCAAAAGAATTGGGTTCAGATTCTGGTTCATTGTGTTTAGGCTTCAGTTTCCTCATCTGTAAAAGGAGGCAATTTAACTGAATAGTGTTTAAGACATCCACAACTCCAGTTCTAAATTTCTGATCCTGTGTCATCTAATCCAATCTCCCTATTTATAGATGAGTAAACTGAGAAAAATTATATGAGACATCCTCATGGAAATTCTGGGACTAGACTCTGGTCTCATTTTTGTGCTCATGCCCATGTGTATATTTTATTTCTCTTTTCATCTCATCCTCCTCCATCTTTCTCTCTTTCTTCCCATCCTTCCCTCTCTCTCAATCCCACACTCCCTTTCCTACTCCTACCCACTCATTATTTCCTTCTCTTTCCCTTTTTTCTTCTTCTTTCTCCCCTCTTTCTCTCTTCCTTTTCCTCTCTCTTCCCTCCATCTCTCTCTCTTTCTCTTTTCCTTTCCCCATTGTCATTTCTTCACTACTTTTCTCTCTTCTTTTTCCTCTCTCTTTCTCCCTTATCTTGTCCCTCTCCTCTCTCCTCTTCTCTTTCTCCCTTTATCCCTAGTCAAAATTTATATTCCCTTGGGCAGAGTATCTGCAGGTTTTATACCTTATACAGACAGGAAGAAGAAAAGGAGGAAAGAGAAAGGAAAGGGAAAGGGAACAGGGAAAAGGACAAGAGGAAAGGCAGAAAAAAGGAAAAAGGAAAGGAAAAGAAAAGAAAAGAAAGAGGTGACGAGAGAGGAGCTATGTTGCCCAACTGATCAATGAGTAGGAGTAGGAACTGCCCCATTGTGGACCCATATGGAACTGGCCAAAATAACTGTAAACTTTTATCACTAAAACCTTATAAGATATCTTGAAATTTATGGACTAGGACTAGGACTTCCTTGAGTGTCTTCTCCTCTCAGACAGATTTTTTTTTGATTAGGTAAAAGAAGCCATTCTCTGCCTCATTTTTACCTAGCCTTAATTATCAATTGGACATTTCCTCAGTCAAAATGAGACCTGTTAAGGACCTTAGCTTAAAAAGGCCAAGGTTTCCCACTGCTTCTAAGACTATTCCTAGTCATCTTGATTTATATCTTGACACTAGACCTAGATGGCTCTGAAGGAGTATAGCCCACCATCACATAAATCCAATGCATTTGTGTGTTAATATCTCTAGTCTCTCCCAACCTCCTTCCCCTTCTTCTTTTCCATTTTTCTCTCTCCTTTTCTTCTCCCTTTTCCCTCCTTCCCTCCTTTCCCTCCCAATTTCCTTCCCTTTACCTCCTTCTCTATTTCTCTATTCTTGACTATCTCTTTCCCTCCCCCTTTTCACTCCCTTTCCCCTTTTCTCTGCCTCTTTCTGCCTTATTTCTTCCTTACCTCTCTTTCTCTCTCCATTTCTCTCCTTCTCTCCCTTCTTCCCTATCCTTCCTCCCCTTTAACTCACTCCTCCTTCCTCTTTTCTTTCCTCTTCCTCTCACTTTCCTCTCCTCTCTTTTTCTCCTCCTTCTCCTCCTTTCTAGTTTAACCTCCAGTATTTTACAAAACTAAAAACATATATCATTGATCAAAAGCCACCTGACACAGGGTGAATTAGTTCTAAAATTTGAAAATACTTTCATATGGCATGCAATTTAATTAATATGTTGCTAGGGCAGCTATAAATAAAATGGCAAGCCTGTGTCATCTTCCCAAGTTCAAATCTGAACTCAGATATTTACTAGCTGTGTGATCTTGGGCAACGTAACCTCATTTGCCTCAGTTTCCTCTTCTGTAAAATGAACTGGAGAAAGAATTGGCAAACCATTCCATAATCTTTTCCAAGAAAACTCCAAATGTGGTCATGAAGAGTTGAACAATACTGAAAGTGATTGAATAGCAACAAGACTATGTACTAAAGAGGAACAGAATAAAGAATATTGTCAAAGAAATGTATGATGATTTTTCTAATGAGCTATTTTAAGGTGCAATGACAAATACAGTAGTCCATTTAAATTTAAAAAAGAAAAACACAAGGAAAGCCTACAGCACCCTAAGTATAGCCTCTATAGTGAACTTAGGGAACTTAGGGAAGAATAAGAACAGGAATGATGATGACTCTCCACCTTGTCACCTATCATCTGGCCATAATCATCATTTCCCTCCCTCTTCCTTTCCAGCTTGCCTTTATGAGTTATCTTCCTCCATTAGAATATAAGCTTCTTTGTGGTAGAAATCATGTTACTTGCTTGTAGTTATACTGCCCAGCCCACAATTAGAGCTTAATAAATGCTTTATCTCTCTATCTAGAATGGATATGCAAAAATAGACTATGGTCCACATTAGAGTGTGTGCTGACACACTCTTAGATGTTAAAGACACAGAGGAAAAATACACAATCCCTGACTTTGAGAAGTTTATGATCTACTGGATTGGGGAGGCAGGGAAGGAGGGAAAGAGTAAATAAAATTGCATGTTAATTAATGAGTAAAGAAATTAAACTGAAAAATGTAAATAAAACCTTCACTTAGGAGGTCATGCCATTAGAGAAGCATCACTTCTGTTCCCCACTGCTTCTTTGAAATGTGCCAAGTGTTAGTCCACAGGAAACCTTTTAGATTCCACTGAACTGAAAATGACGGAGCTGGTGGGGATGGGGCAGCAAAGTTCCCTCCTAAATAGAGTGGATTTCATTGCCGTGTTGTGGATGTAGTACATCAGATGATGAGATGCCCTTCTTTCAATAAGAGGTGAAAGCAAATCCTGAACAAGCTTGCCATATTAAGGTCTTGCCACTGCATACCCTGAAATTTTTACTCTGACTAGGTTTTAGTGCCGCTGAGGTCATTGCCGATGACCCAGAGACTTTTCTATCTACCTCTCAAGTCAAGAGACTGACAGCCATAAAAATGAATGACTCCTTTTTACCTATGGACATTGCTTCATTCCAGAATGGATGAAGGTAGAGAGTTAAATATAAGTGCAGTGTGAAAGATTTGGAAAGTTTGGAGGTAGGAAAAAGAACAACAAAAATTGCATTTTGTCCTTTTTAACCTAGTTCTGTGAATTAACTCCCTTGCCTGATAAGTATAAACAAACTTTTATTCACCCAACAATTATTTGTAGACTTTTTAATTTAGCTCCAGAAGAAAAACATCTATTTCTCTAGGGCAAAGATAGTAAGAGGTCTTTGAGTTGCTTGGAATCTAGTTGTTGGGAATGAAACAATGAAAGAAAAACACAAATTCATTTCAAGAAACATATGTTCAGTGCCTACTATAGGCATATCGTAATGGTCTTTGTATATATGGAGAGAAATAAAGAGGAAATGATCCCTTTGATGCTTTATTGTCAAGGGACTTAGGATCTCATGAGTAGAAAGGGCTGAACCCAAATAACTGTGACATAAATGAGAAGGAGATGAATGCAAAGGAGAGAAACAAGGTTCAGGCAAAGTATAATATAAAATCAGAGAAAGGGTCCTTTTCACTGAGGGGAGAAGGCAGGGGAGAGGGACAAAAATGGGAGTCATGGAGGGCATTTTAATTGAACCTTGAATGAAGAGAAAACAGGTGGAGGTTTGTGTTCCTGTCACTGGGAAGGTGAAGAAAAAAGATGTAGACCTGGGAAGAAGGAGTAATGGAAAGGGTGGTCCAGTTTGATTGAATATGAAGGATGGCCCTATGAGGTATGAGTGAAAAGGTAGCCTAGAATCAGCTTGCAGAAGATCTTGAATGCCAGCATCAGGAATTTATGCTTCTTTGTAAGTGATAGCAGGGGGCACCAAAAGATTTTGAGTAGATAATGGCATGAACAGAACAGTGCTTTAGGAAAATTGAGTGGGTAGAATGGATAGGGAAAATATTGGAGCTTTATCTACCTCCTCTCACTTAGATTATGATAATAGCTTAACTGCTTTTCTTCCTCCAGTCTGTTCCTTCTCCAACCTATTCCTCACACCACCACCGTGACTTCATCTTTATGAATGACTTAGTCTATATACTTGCCTCCTCCACCTATTCCTAGTGCTCCGGCTCCTCATTGCATAGGATCATGGGAGAACCTTAGAGATTATTTAGTAGGGGGTTTCATTTAGTATAGCGTTTCTTTGTGATGTAGACTCCATTGGCAGACTAATAAAGCCTATGCACCCCTTCTCAAAATAAGGTTTTAAAATGCATCAAATTAAAAAGTCTAGGATTAGGAAGGAAGCCAAGTATGTTAAAATGTAGGTATCAAAGTTGTGAGTAGTGGGGATAGAAACCAGATTATTGTAATTTGGGGAATGGATGGATGTTGAGTAGGTAGAGGCAGTGAGTGCAGACTACTCTTTATAGAAGTGAAGGGAAGGAGAAAGAGTGGAGAGGAAAAAGAAAGAGGAGAGAAGAGGAAGAGGAAAGGAGGGGGGAAAGGAAAGGAAAAGAGGAAGAAAGAGATGAGAAGAATAGAAAGAAAGAAAAGAGAAGAGAGAGGAAAAAGAAAAGAAGAGAAAGAAAAGAGAGGAGAGGAAAGAAAAGAGAAAGAAGAGAGAGCAGAGAGAAAGAAAGAGAAGAAAGGAGAAAGAAAGAGAAAAAAAGGGGAGAGGAGAGAAGAGAGTATAATGGAGGATAGAAGGGTCAAGAGAAGACTTTTTAGAATAAGGACCTATCCATCTTTGCTTAAGCAAGCATACCAGATTTTGCCAAGATTCTACTTTAAAATTAGTGAATAAAATCTGCTAATAATTTTTTATTTTTGGCATGTCTCAAATTTATAATTTGGGCAGTCTCATGGGCAGTCTCAAAATTATAAAAAGCTCATTTATACTGAAGTTAATTGTTTGAAGTTCATAAAACATTTTTCCAAGGTAAATGGTGTTGTAAGTGATGGTCAAGATCCCTGGCAGGCACAGGAAAGCCCATTTACCCATACTGTAACTAAACTGTAATATCCATAGTGCTAAGCTCAGTTCTATATTCTAGGAGCAGAGGACTTTATGGTACAAAAGGGAAGAAAAAAAGATTCCTCCTTTTTTATAACTATATCTTGGCTAAGCCTGGCAAAATTTCAAAATAATCTCTGCTCTGGCACCTTCATATCTCCTTTCCCAGGTGCCTCGTGTCCTGCTTTCTCCAAGTCTCCCATGGGGTATCATATGCAGATCTGCCTAGATAGTACAGTAGATAGAACACTGAGTCTGGAATCAGAAGTCCTAAATTCAAATCTGGTTTCAGACACTTACTAGCTGTATGATCTTAAGCAAGCCACTTGACTCTTTTTAACTCAGTTTCCTCAGCTGTAAAATGGGGATAATAATATAATAGCACTTATCTCACAGGAAGATTGTGAGAAACAAATAAGATGATATATGTAAAGTGCTTGGCACATACTCGGCATTTAGTAAATATACATTCCTTTCTTCTTCCCCTCCCTACTTCCAAGGGGAATTTGGGGGTGAGGGGATTTCAATACTCATAGATTACTTGGCTTTCACTCCTTTCCCCTTTCAAAAAACAAAAACAATTTCATTTATTACAACATGTAGTTCCTCTCACACAAACTAATTCCCACTAAAGTATGAATGATTGATACCTTCTTGATAGTACTTTCTGTAAAACAGCCTTTTGAGATAAAGAAAATTCATTTGTTAGTAGTGTCTACATTTTTAAAAGATCCATGTTAACTCAAATTCATCAATAACTGATGAGAATTCTGTTTTGAGGGAAAAAAATTAGGACTTTTTTAGGACCAAGAAGTAGAATCCTAACCTTTCACTTTAATCCACTTTCCCTAAGCTAATTCTGCTTTTCTTAGATTTTTACACTTATATAATCTTAGCATGTAGAAAAGCCCTGAAATATTTCCATAATGGTTCATGTGGAAGCTATAGAAGCTCTAAACCCCAGAGGAGAGATTGAGGATAGCATGTGTTTGTAGGGATCATTTGAAAATAGGGTATAAATCAGGGATTACTGATTTCAAGTGAATGAAACCTGGATTAGAACATTATGTTATATAGATTCCTGGTCTGTCACAACATGAAATATAATTCTCATTAAAACATGCATTCACTCCTCTTTTACCCCAATGACATCAGTGTTCTAACTATATAAGCCTTCTGCTATCCTCAGTGCTACAGTCAGCAGCATCCAGGAACTTTAGTTCTTCATTTTAGTTTTATAATTTTTTTTTTTGGCTGAGACATTTGGAGTTAAGCGACTTACCCAGGGTCACACAGCCAGGAAGCCTCAAATCTGAGGTCAGTTTTGAACTCATGTCCTCCTGACTTCAGGGTTGATGCTCTATCCACTGTACCACCTAGCTGCCCCTAGTTTTATAACTCTTTTACATAATACATTGCTCTCTGTGTCTGTGTCTCTGTCTCTGTCTCTGAATCTCTCTCTCTTTCTCTTTCTCTCTCACTTTTCCTGTCTTTTAAACTCTAGAGGATAATGTCCATTGTTTGGGCTTCTTATGAAAATGTAAAGCATTCTAATGTCTCAAATATTATATTTTTTAATTTAAATTTTATTTTATTTAATAATAACTTTGTATTGACAGAATCCATGCCAGGGTAATTTTTTACAACATTATCCCTTGCACTCGCTTATGTTTCGTTTTTTCCCCTCCCTCCCTCCACCCCACCCCCCCCAAGATGGCAAGCAGTCCTATATATGTTAAGTATGTTGCAGTATATCCTAGATATAATACATATTTGCAGAACCGAACAGTTCTCCTGTTGCACAGGGAGAATTGGATTCAGAAGGTAAAAATAACCCGGGAAGAAAAACAAAAATGCAAATAGTTCACATTCATTTCCCAGTGTTCCTTCTCTAGGTGTAGCTGTCTCTGTCCATCATTTATCCATTGAAACTCAGTTAGGTCTCTTTGTCATAGAAATCCACTTCCATCAGAATACATCCTCATACAATATCGTTGTCGAAGTGTATAATGATCTCCTGGTTCTGCTCATCTCACTTAGCATCAGTCCATGTAGGTCTCTCCAAGCCTCTCTGTATTCATCCTGCTGGTCATTCCTTACAGAACAATAATATTCCATAACATTCATATACCACAATTTACCCAGCCATTCTCCAATTGATGGGCATCCATTCATTTTCCAGTTTCTAGCCACTACAAACAGGGCTGCTACAAACATCAAATATTGTATTAACTCATCATGTGACTTTAAGTGTAATTTTCCTTCCCAAACCTAAGTTTCTTTCTCTGTATAATGGGGACAATTGGGAGATTGTTCTCTAAAATCCCTCACAACTGCCATATTCTTCAGTTCTGCAAATCTGTGTGAAAATGGAGAGAGAAGGCTGGTTGGATGTTCTAGAAGACCTAAATTAACCTCTCCCAGGCATTTCTCTAAAACTATAAATTACATACAAATTGCTGATAAAAGGGCAAGATCCAGACCTCTCATGTCCCCCCTACTGAAAAATCTGTGATACAGGAAGAATGCATTCTTTAAATTATCTGCTCTTCCAAACTTCTCTCTTCCTTCTCTTTTTATAACTGTCCCTCTCACACATGACATAAAATTATCATATCTTCTTTTGTGATTAAGTTGTTGAATCATTTTTTCAATCATATCCAACTCTCCGTGACCCCATTTGGGATTTTCTTGGTAAAAATATTGGAATAGTTTGCCATTTCCTGCTTAAGCTCATTTTTCAGTAGAGCAAAAAGGGTTAAGTGACTATCACAGGATCACACAGCTGTTAAGTCTGGAAGACTCCATTTAAACTCACAAGAGAAGACTTCCTGACTCCAGGTTCTTGACTCTATCCACCGTGTCACCTCTGAAGGGCACTGTGCTGACCTTCTTTGATTTAGTTCAGAGAACAATAAATTTACATCCAAAAGGGAAATTTTCATCTAGTCCAACTCTTGCATTTTACAGATGAGGTTACTCAATGAAGCTCAGAGAGAGAGGGGGACTTTAGTCCCAATTTCAAATTTAGATGTTCTTTGCAGTGACACTACAGGAAAAGCAAATGACCCCAAGGATAGCAATACAGCAAGCAAGAACAAAAGCTAGACTATCTAGTATAGGTAAGTGGTGGCTGATGTTAATAATAGAAAAAAAAAGCACAGATTTTTTTTTTTACTTAATATCACATTACTGACTGCAATTCACAGATGGGAAGTTAGTGGGAGAATTCCATTTGTTCTTTCTTTATAGAAGAAATTGGAGTTTACAGAAAAAAAAGTTCATCTTTTAAGTTATTAATGATTACTGTAGGGAGTTAATTTGGGTGTTGCATCTTCAGGGCTTATATACAGAGTACCTCTTAGTACCAAGTGGTAATTCCAAGGGTAAATGCTCACTGTGTCACCTTGGAGCCAAAATCATTGATAAAGTAGCTATGCTGGACATTAAAGAGGGTGTGAGTTTTTAATTAAAATTGATTTTGGAAAGCTTCTCTAATTCCTTTTTCTAATGCACAACATTATTTTCTGATTGTGGAAACTGAAAGTAAAATACGGGGCAATATTATGTCAGAAACGAGATTATCATTGAGAGGTCTCTAATTGTTTCCCCCTCCCCAAAGCCAGAAGAGAACCTAATAGTCTACATATCTGCATTATGCCTCAATTTCATTACCTCTTGGCAAAGTTCTCTTAATGCTAATCTTTTGAAAGTTGAGATTTTCCTAAAGAAACTGCATGCACTGGAGTTAAGTGCCAATTCCATCTTCGAACTCTAGTTTTACTTCAGCATAACAAAACTGGGTGATCTCCTTCCAGTTCTAAATCTTAAAAAAAAAAAAATTCCTTGGACACTCTTTAATCCTTGCTCCCAAAACTAGAATCCATTTATTAACATCATGCCCCTTCTATCTTGTCCTATGAGCACTCTTTGCTATGAACTATGACCATAACTATATATATATATATATATATATATATATATATATTATATATATATATGTTTGTGACAAATCAAATATATACTGTATGTACATACATTTGTATATGTACACACACACACTCTCTCTCTCTCTCTCTCACGTTGCCAAACATAGGTAACGAGAATTTTGTTTTCATGTTTGAACATATCTATTTAATTCAACTATGAATTCCATTCTGAGGCAATTGGGGTTAAGTGACTTGCCCAGGGTCACACAGCTAGGAAGTGTTAACTTTCTGATTTGAACTCAGGTCCTCCAGACTTCAGGATTGGTGTTGTATCCACTTTGCCAACCAGCTGTTCCTATGAATTCCATTTTAAAGAAAAAGAGAATTTTTAAAAAGAAAACTGCTTTAAATTCCCAAATTCACACTGATGTTTTAAACAAGAGGGATAGTAGAAAAAGGTATCAAAATAGGGGGAAAACATTAAGTTGTTGTTTTTTTTGTCAACCAGAGACCTGACTTTGGACACTTTCAAGACTGTTTCTATTGATGTACACATTTATATATGTATATACACACATGCACACACACACACTCACATACATTAGCCAAACACAGGTAACAAGAATTTTGTCTTCATATTTGAACATATCCACTTAATTCAACTATGAATTCCATTTTAAAGAAAAAGAGAATTGTTTTAAATTCCCAAATTCACACTGCTGCCTTAAACAAGAGGGAGAGCAGAAAAAGATACCAAAATGGGAGGGGGGAAAACATTAGATTTTTTTTTTTGCCAGCCAGAGACCTGACTTTGGGCACTAACAGTTTCAATACTGTATTTATTGATGTACACTGTATAATTAGTTTCTCGCAGACAGTGGCCATCTGTCTATTCTGATAGCTTAAAAAAATAGCCTTCAATAACCAAGGAGCTCCTCCCTTCTGACACAGATGCTCTCTGCCTTTGAAAGCCGAATTGGAAATATGCTGCAGGATATTTGCAGCAGCCAATCATTGACTTCAGGGTCCCCTATGGTTGTTGCTCCAACATCCACCGCTATTGGTGTGTGCTGACGATGGAACAGACTGATTTCTTAGATTGTCCCTAAAATAACATCAGCTCACTTACCGCTTAATAACCCCACAGTGGTGTCAGCAAAATCAAGTGCTGAGGAGGAAGTGGGGGCAGCATTGGGGAAGAAGATGAGTTAATATCCCCAGGGAGGAATTATGCTGCAAACAGGCAGCTTTCATAAACAGAAACTGGAGAAAAGAGGGTTAAAAGAGAGGGGGATAAAAAAAAAAACCTTGAAAACTTGGGTAAATGTGAGAGGATGCAGATGGGAAGGTCTTAATAGAGAAAGGATTTTGGAGCAAGGCCAGCCACATTTTCTACATGCCATAGGAGTTAGGCTTTGCACAGATGGGACTCCCATGTTGTTAAAGGAAAAAAAAATCAGGTGAATAGGTTACGTCTGGGTGCATTCTACCCATCTCTTGCCAGAGTGGGGTTCCTGGGATATCCATGCTTACCATATACCGGCAGCAACTAGAACAAATAAACTGTAAACTGCAGTCTACTGAATTTCCACCACAGTGTCAATATGGCAGGCTGCTTAAAAAATAATTAAAGGCTTTGTGTGGTTTTTCTGAATACATAGTAACCGCATACCAGAGTTTCACCTCCCCTGACTAATAAAGGGCTCCTGTTTTTTAGGGAAGACTTTTTTATACAGTCTCCTTTGCTTCATTGTGAGCTAACTTTTCAATTTAAAGCTGGATCAGGTCATTTTCCTTTAGCAGACAGCCTGGGATCCATTAAATCTCACAACAATCAAATCCTGTAAAGAGTTTGTATTATTCCAAATAGCAGGAGAGAGCCGAGCCTTTAACTATTCCTCACTAGAGCTGCCTGCTCACCCCAGTAGAGTCATGTTTTCTAGCAGCGCTCCAGTGGGAGACCTGTTTCTGAGAGTGGCATTTGTGATTCAGTCTTCAGCTCCCCTTGCCAGCTTTGGAAAGTCAAACAGATGTTTCCTCATCTACTGCAGCGTAGCTCATCACTCATCCCAAGAGGGAAATTAGAATAGGTTTGGGACAGGCACAATTCTGTCAGACACAGCCACAAGAAAATGGAGAGGAAAGGCTTGGGGTTTTTTTGTGTGGTAGATCTGATTATGTGTAAATATGGATTTTTTTTTTAATTTATAGATGGAATGAGTCACCTAAATAAGAGAAAGTTTAATTCCCTAAATCCTTCTACCTCTCCTTCCTTCCCTCCCCCCAAAGTTTAGTATCCCCAGTGAATATCTTTGGGGCACAACCCCTATGCCATTTAATTTTCCTGCAAATAACTAGATTGTTCTGGACTGTTAACAATAGAGCTCTGCTCCTGCTTCATTTTGCATGAAATAATAAGGCCCAGAATTATGCATTGTACACACACATCAAACTACACATGTGCAAAAGAAATTAAATGTATTTGAAGATCATATGCCACAAGAATGTAAAGGGGAAGCACACTCATTAAATTAATGGCAGAAAAGGAGAGGGTTGTGGAAAACAATTCTGCAGTGGGCCCCTGAGGGATAGACAAGATGAGACCTAATAGGACTCTTACATTTCTGATTTGTATGATTTGACAAAATAACACTGAGTTGTTGTGGTGGTTGTTTTAAAGACCAAGAAACGAATGACTTCTTAAAACACAAAATCTTCATTTTTTAACTTGTTATTACAGGCATACCAAGCATAGCAGCAAAACAGGAAAGTTTCCTCGTGGTCTTGCATCATTTGAATTTAGATTGAGATCCTTAAGTGAGATTTTGGAAAGAAAGAAAAAAGGAAGGGAGGGAGGAAGGAAGGAAGGAAGGAAGGAAGGAAGGAAGGAAGGAAGGAAGGAAGGAAGGAAGGAAGGAAGGAAGGAAGGAAGGAAGGAAGGAAAGAAGAAAGAAAAGGAAGAAAAGGGGGAAGAAGGGAGAAAGGAAGGGAAGGAAGGAAAGGAGAGAGGAAAGAAAGAAAGAAAAAGAAAGAAAGAGAAAGAGGGAAGGAGGGAGGGATAATAAGGAAGGAAAGAAGGAAGGGAGGGAAGGAGGGAGGGAGGGAGGAAGGAAAGAAGGAAGAAAGGAAGGAAGGAAGGAAGGAAGGAAGGAAAGAAGGAAGGAAGGAAGGAAAGAAGGAAGGAAGGAAGGAAGAAAGGAAGGAAGGAAGGAAGGAAGGAAGCAGTCTCTAATATCTTTCCTTGCAGTAAATTCCTCTACTCTCAAGCCTCTAGCCCAGTGGCAGGATCAGAGCTACTTTAGGCTTTCTGTGTGTATGCTTCTGAATGTATGGACCTGTCCCTTCATTTCTTTCTCACTTACTCTGTCTCTCCCCCCCTTTCTCTCTCATCCTCAATCTCTTCCTCCTTCTCCCCCTCTTGTTCCCCCCTTCTCTCTCTTACTTCACGAGTAGGCAGAGTGGTGTCTGTGTTTCAGGAAAAGAATGTGTGTTAAAAGAACTAATGGTCTGACTGTCCATCAGACTGGGCAGCGATTGAGGTCATCCGGCGGTCAAAACCAAATAATTTCAGCCTGTTCCTAAAGATGCCTAAGCTGTTGATCTGATGACTGGAGTTCACTGCCTCTTGTTGCTTCTGTATCCTCTGAAACCTGGGAGGTTTTTTTTTTTTTTTTAAAGGAGGGGTGGGTGGGGGAAAACAAAACAGACATGTTTTCTCCCTAGCAACTGTGTTTGCATAGTGTCCACCATTCAACTTCAGCTCAGGTTAGCCTCCACTGAAGGAGACAGTCAGTGTGTTCACATCTTAATATATTTCTGCTCTCAATAGACAATGGGTCAGATTCTAATCTCAGGGCCCACAGAAGTGTTGGGAGAGTTATTATATTTGAGCTAGTTTGAAGGAAGCATTGTTGAAAGGAAAATGAAAAGTATTTAAAGATAGGGATCATTTCCTTTGCTTTTATAAACAGACATAAACAGTATTCTCAATATGAAATGTTGCACAAGTAAATACTTTTAACACTAATACCAAATTTCCCTAGTCATATAGAACAGATGGGGATGGAAGTGGTTTCAGAGTGCTGACAATTCCATTTTTAATTTTTTGAAAAATCCATAATCCATTAGTCTGGACCACATATTGTTCAAACTCCTGCCCCTTCAATATTTCCTGAACCCCTTTTGTGAATACTGCCTCCTTCTGGTTGTTCACAAGGGTCAAATTTGGCAACCAAGGTTAAATAATAAGTTCATTTAAAAAATAAGTTAAATTTTTCTGTGTCAGTTTATTTTTTCCTCATGATTTTAGATCTTCTTTAGTCATTCATCTGCCAACTCATTAAATATATCTGGAAAAGAAGTGATAGGTGAAACAGAAACTTCTAAATATTTACATTTACCTCTTAGCTGTTCGTTTCAAGCCTCTTTTTCCTAGTTTCACAGTATTTTCCGGTGGGCAAGCTTGAATTTCATTTCCACTGCTCCTTCCCTCTGACCATTTTCCCAGGGAATTCTTCCTATACAAATGAAATTTACAAACAACCTAGAGGAGGAGGTCAGGAAGCATGGATAATCCCCAATCTGAATAATCAAAGGCTGACTTCTAAAGAGTGCATAATTGAGGGATTTACCACTCTTATTTCAGTGCTGACTCATAAAACATTCTCTCACAAAGTCTGATTTTCGTCGTACAGAAAGAATTTAAAAGGAGTCATAGAATGTGAACAGCAAATCTCAGTGCATGAGGTTAAGATATTCAGTTCTGGTTTTAAGAATTGAACATCTCTTTACCTCTCTCAAGCAGAAATACAGTGTGAGACTTTACTATAAAGCATATTAAAATGACATTTTATGATTTCCCAATACATGTGAGTGACAGAATATTGTTGAATTAAAATAATGTCAACAAGGTGGAGTTAAATTCAGAGAAAAGCAGCTCTGGTCTAGAAAAACCAATTCTAACAAAAGTTGCATGCTATTTGTATTCCGAAGCAGGGCGCCCCGAGTGTTTTCTGTCATGCTTACAAATGTCTGTCGCATCTCTGTCCTTCAGTTTTAATATCTATCATTTACTGAGTAGTGCTTTCCCTTTGCTCTGTGTATCTGGTAAGAATACTCAGAGTCGTATTAGTGTGATGGGTGACAGGGATGCCATTTTCATTTGGTTCTTGGCCAAACTTTGACAATGAGACCTTCTCCTTGAATCTGCATTTTTTTTTTCTCAACTCCTGAACATGGGGACTGTCTGGCAGCCAGAAGGTTCTTCAGGATTCTGCTCTGAGTGTAATGTTAGAGGATCTGTCACTTCTTCAAGGCAGCCACACTCCTGATACTTTTAAATGGTTGTAGCCTTAATGTCTTAACGGATTAAATATTTCTAGCAATTAGAAATCCCATACATCTTTGGTGGCCCAGCAGCTATGTCTCGCCAAAATGTGCTTTGTATTTACACAGCCTGGGACTGTGCTTCATGAAGGAGCAGAAGAATAATGAACATTTCTATTTGCTTTATCTAAGACTCGGGGGGGGGGTGAGGTGGGGAGGTGGAAAGAAGAGGTTTCCATTCTCATGAGGATTTTTTTTTAATTTCTCAAGATGTTTGAGAGCTTTTTCAAGGAGCCTCCATTGCTGTTTTGTTCTGCCCCACTCCCATAGTATTATCTCCTAGGGTAAGAATTACCATTATTAAACACAGTATAATATAGGAATGGGAAGATAGTAAAGGAGGCGGAATGTGGTATAGTAAATAGAATGCTGGATTTGGAAATAAGACTCAAATTTTGGTTCTTTTGCTGCTATCTCTATGTCTTCAGGCAACTCCCCTAACTTTTCTGAATCTCAAGTCCTTATCTATAAAATGAAAAGAGAGGGATTGTCTAGTTTTTTTTCTATTTTATCTCTTAAATCTATAATTCAGTGGTCCTGGGGAATATCTCAACCGATGGTAACTATCCAAGTATTAGTCTCCAGTCTTTGTCTATATATTTCAGAAATTCAGAAACTTCCTTCATGGAGTCCCAATGCCCTCTTTCAAGAACGCTGGCTCCAAGGTGGTCCTTGCATACTGGACTCCTTTTGGGAGTCCCCTGCTTCTAGCAGCTGCAGCTAGTCTTGCTGTACTCCCTCCACTGCATACATATTCCTACACCAATGACCACATTTTCTTGAAGCTGCACTGGCCTTTGCCTCCACTCCTAAGTCACAGGACTTGTTGGAGTGTGCAAAAATAGATGGTCAGCTGCATCATTCCCCCTGCTGTTGATATTCAGCCTTTTCATTTCACTTGGCTTAGTGGTATTGGGGGTGTGGGGAGAGGACGTATAGAAAGGAGTTTCCTTTGCCCCCTTTCTCTTCCATTAGTTGGGGATGCCACAGCTCCCTGACGCCCCCCACTGTACATTGTGGAGAAGGTGAATCAGGGATAATTTTGGGGAAAAGTTTTTCTCCTAACAGACAGAACCTAGAGTTGCACAAGTTACCAACATTTGAGTTCAAATACTGACTGTGGCAGGTGTATTTGGAAGCAGTACACATTGGATTTTTTCTGTAGTTTAAGAAAATAAAGTGGTGAAAATTATCTTCAAGAGCTCCTAGTGATTTCCTGTGCTTCATTCCACCCACCCATTCCCACCCCCTTCCGCATGCAATCCACCCCCAGCTTCCTTGATCTGTTCTTTCCTCTGTGGATTTCTAGAATCTGGCATTTCCCTCATCCACCTACATTGACAATACAGCTAAAAAAATTATACTCTCATTTTTAAAGATAGTGTGGACCTTGCTTTCAGATGGCTTTCTTATATCCTGGTGCTTCACCGTTGCCTTTGATGTTAGCTAGTGGGTTCAACTAATTAAGGCTAGGAGAAACGTTGATTTTTGAGATAACTGTGGTGTTGGAGAAGCTTTGATCTGCAACTCTTACTTTTCTTGCTCCTCACATACATTAGCTCCCTTTTTTCTCAGACAGTCCATTTACCTGTCTCTTCACTTCCATGGTGACAGATAGATATCAGCAATATGTTTTTGGGCACTCTCCAGCTTCTAATATGATGTCCAAGAGTCAATTCAATTAGGTTAAATGGATAATACAACTTAGTGACCCTGCTTGTCTTTGCAGGTAAATGTGAAAATTAGATGCATGTAACTTCCAACTCATTAACCTTGGAAGACAAATTCAAGTGTTTTAAAAAAATATTTCCAGTATTTGTCTAGAATGAATCTCTCTGTCTCTGTGTCTCTGTCTCTGTCTCTCTCTGTTTCGGTCCCTGTCTGACAAAATAATATACCTAGACTTCTATTGTTTGATGGCTTCTTACTTTACATAGTATTTTATGATTGCCATTTTTTATTTATTACTAAAAAAAAAAAAGCAAGCCCTTATGAACTCCTTTGCCTCTCCTATGAATTTGTATTGAAACAGTTTTCTTTCTTATGACTCTTTAAAATGGTATTCTAGAAGTTTTCCTGATATAGATTTCATTTATTAAATCCCAGAGTCTAGTTCAAAGACCCCTAGCCTTCAGCTTCTTCCTTTCAGATTTGTGGGGAAACAACTGTCAGACTCTTTTGCTCTGTTTATTTTAATCTTGTAATATCTGTAGATCACACTCCCAATTGCAAACCTCTTCATTAAAGGCTTGGTAGGATCTAAGTCTCTGAAGACAGATATTTTATTAGCTGGCAACTGTGATCTGATATAGAGAGAAGTTGCATTTCAGGCTTTTATTTATTTGAGTATGTCTGTAACTAGTTTTCTAAAGCTACCTCCTCCCCCCTCCTACCCCCCCCCCCCCATTTCCTTTTCACATTTCCAGCTGAGAAATCTCCTCCAGAAATGTCTCCACTGCCACCTACTTGCAGTTTAGAAATTTACATGCACCTGGCTTCTCAAATCCTGCTTATTTTTTACAGCCAGGGAGAGACCAGTGTTAAAAAGGCTGTGGATGACATGCCGGGTTTTTTTTTTTCCTCATGTTTTTAAAGATTTGGGGGTCCATAAAATTGGTAGAAGA
Source organism: Antechinus flavipes (assembly GCF_016432865.1). Classification (NCBI taxonomy): domain Eukaryota; kingdom Metazoa; phylum Chordata; class Mammalia; order Dasyuromorphia; family Dasyuridae; genus Antechinus; species Antechinus flavipes. Next base: position 136,795,570 of record NC_067401.1, on the reverse strand, counting down.
ATATTCATCGAATGCAAGACTATGTTACTGGATTTTTACTAATGTTCAGGGGGAACTTACCTCTTCTCTCTGAATACGGTTATGTATCCTTTCCTGAATATTGATGCAAATTACATAGGTAACAGGCTAAGTGGAAAGACTTGCCTAAATGCTTTATTCATATTTATATTAGGATTATAATGCTGCAGTCATAATCCTTAATAACCTCTTATAGAACACATTATATAATAGATTCATGATTATACTGTGGGAAGCTGTTACAAAGAGCATTGTAAAATGCAGACATTTTAAAAGCAACGTATGTGCCTATTTAATACAGGGGGTATGAGTTATCAGACTTCCTGCGTACTTGTAATTTCATAAATAATATTAAGGTATGTGCAAATGGCTCTTTAATTCCCACTGTTATTATGTATACAAGGAAGTGACCAGTTCTGATATAATAACGAATGTGAGCATTTTGAGTTATTTTTCTTATCATCGAAGCAGTGACCACTTTTAGTTTGATTTCATCTCATTGAAAACCCTAGTAGGTGGGAGCATAAAGATTTGCCAACTTTATGAATTTTGTTTAGCCTTTTAAATATATGGTGCCCTGTCTTTGAATAGGTAGCCAGAATTTTTAAAAATAATATTCTGTAGAAGCTTCCATTCAGAGAAAAAAAATTAGGAAGTCTTAACATGAGCTTATTTTACATAAAAATTGAATTATACCCTAAACTTTGTTTCTCTCAATGACTATACAAATCCAGCTTTTAATAATATTTTGAAAAATATCATGTTTAGACTTTTAGATAAAGTGAACTGCATTATGTTGGTATTATGCATATCTGTGTGTGAACCTACTTGTGCAGATGAAAAATTTGTTTATTCTTTACATGAGTGCCGATCTAGGATCTCAAAGTATACTGTGATTTCTTTCCTGAAATCATTCAGTGTTATCTAATTTCCCATCTATACAATTTGTCCCTAAGTGACATTTTAAAAGCAGCTGTAACTTTTATGGTTGTTTATGTGCAGTGTCTGTCAAATAGTTGTCTAAGAGAGGGGAGAAATCACGGCTGTGCATTCTATGGCCAATGCACAAGTGGTACTATGCTTGTCTTTTTAAACAAGGTCTAGGTGAAATCTGATTCCATTCATTTTGAGAGTGTTTTCTTAATGTTACCCAGGGAAATTATAAGTCATTTGAGTTTTTAACTACAGGATCAGGGATTTTTTTTTATGAAGGAAGTAACAAAAATGGAGTCTTAAAAGTCCTCTGTCATGTTTAAAGAAGGGGCTTTCCACATTAGAAAACAAACCATTTGCAGGACAATCCCACTTAGACATATCCTGGATTACATTGTTTTTGCATGAGTAAGCACTTCCTGTGATCAAGAAAACAGGTAAATTTGGAAAGATGACAAAAACCGTGTCCCAGAACCCAGGAAAGCTATACCTCTTGTGACTTCTACAATGAATAAAATAGGGGGAGAAAATAGAGAAGGCACCCACTTTCTACCTTGTGGGTGAGTTGCCTGCCTTACGGTCTTACTCAGGTGTACACAGACCTTGCAATTTCGCTCTCCAAAGTTCTGTCCACTCCAGAGCAGCCCTGCCGAGAGCACTGACAATTTACTGCAGAAGTGCAGCCCTTTCAGCTGGCCCAAACCTCCGGAAGATGATCTAACACCAGCATGTCACATCACTGGGACCTTGTGTTGCCATTCGGAGCAGTGTGATAGTGGGGCCAGACTGTCCCAGCCAGATTCCTAGTGCTGGGTCACTCGTCCTCACCCACGTGGCCTACAACCCAGCAAATCTCCCTTTGTGAGCAATTCAGCCTCTTCCATGCATTCAGGAGATCTATGGACTGCCTCAGAGGCTCCAGCTGTCAGCCCCTTTTCTGCTCCAAAAAATGAAGAAGCTCCAGACACCACAGTTATTTAAAAAAGACTGTAATAAGTTATAGTTATGGGTCATAGTGGGTTTTTTTATACTGTTATTACCATTATTATCCTCTACAGCAGTAAAAATTGATTGCTGGCATGAGCAGTGTGAGAGAGTCTCAAATTCAGGCAGCAGGATTGAATTTCCCATCTTAGATAGCAAAAAAAGAGAAAAGAGGAATGAAAACGTTGCTATTTAACTGTTCTTTCTTCAAGGAATTTTGTATATATTTGTTTGTGTGTATATGTAAGAGAAAAAGACAGAGAGAGAGAGAGAACAAACATATTACTTTTATAAGAATTTTATCATAAAATTATTTTACAAACATGCACAATGTATGTGCACAAGCACCTTTTGAAATTGAATGGGCTCCATTTTCAGAGTGCCAAACTTGAAGTATTTGACCATTCATCAGATGGTTGGGTCTCTTTTACCCATATCTGCATTACTGACATGATTTCTAGTAATACCATAGCTCCACATTTATGATTTGTGTTCATAATAAAATGACCACATACTGCCTGTGTGCATATATGTTTATGTATATGTATATAAGTCATATATATATCCATATATTTAGTAGCAAGTGCAGCTAGATGAATAGAAACAGATATGTCTATACTGGAGGAGTAAGAATATCTTAATAGAAAACAGAGGCTAGAAGTTGAAATAGGAAACAAGAAGTGGAAAATTCCTGAGCTCTGTGACTTAATGTAAGCTGTAACTCTTCCATACCTCAGTTTGCTATTTGGCCAAATTGGATAATTTTTAAAAATTATTTTGAAAAGTTAAGAATGAAAGTTCCGATTTATAAGTTAAAATACCCATGACATACTAGATTCTGAGTATAATTATTCTTTGTCCGGAGTCTTGTATTGTGTGATATTTTATTTCCACATTCTGAATTCTATCCTTTAAGGTCTCTTTCTAGCACTAACATTCTATATCCTAAAGTCCCTTCTAATTCAGATATTCTGTGTTCTATGTTCTAAAATCCTTTCTACCTGTGACACTCCATGCTCTGTGATTGAAGGTCCCCTGCCAGTTCTGACAGTCTATATTTTAAGCACCAGTTCTTTAATATATTTTCCCTGAGCTCAATCAAGCAGTCCTTACACAGCTCTAAGAAAAGCCCTCTTGGCTTGAGTAGTTATTTTGTCTGAGTACAGACTTCAGAATGACTGTATAGTAACTCAAAGAACAAGAGAACCAAGGAAGTATGGGGATCAAGTGTCTTGTGATACGGGCACTGTTCCATCTTGTGATATGGGCACTGGTCCCTTGGTGTTGAGATATATTTCATAGTCATTAATAATGCATTGTCCGCATACCATTTCTAGAAATATTTTTTATTTATGACTTGGCTCCCTCCATCCGTACCTCCCATTGCCAGAGGAGTCCTCAGGGCCTTCTATCCCATTTTTACCCTCTTTAACGCTCCATCTTCTATCATGGGAAGTACCTCTTTCTACATAAGAAGGACTGCATGGACACACTGGAGAGCAGATCAATGTTGCTGCTCTATTGCATCAAAAGCAAAAGAAGGCATTTTCCTTTTCCTCTTGTATATAATTTTATGACAGGCTAGCCTGAGGAGCAAGAGAATTGGGGTACAAGTAGAAGCCCAATTCCCTTCGTTGTGATTACCAGATAAACTCACAGCCACGTGACTAGAGGAAGCAAACATTGTTAGGGAATTGTGGAAAATTCTTTATGCAAGGACAGAATGTTAAAATATTTGTTTTATTGATAGAATATTTGTATGTAGCAATATTGAATATTCAAAAGTTAAGATCATTGGAGACAGAAATTTACTGGTTTGTTTTTAGCAAGGGTTCCACTAACATTCATTGTATTTGTAATTACAAACCAAGGATGAAAATTCTAAGTAATCCAAAAAAAAAAAGCTACATAGTTGAATTTGATGGGAAAAAATGTTTTCTAACTTTCTTCTCTTGTCTGTATATATATACATATGTTCTGATTAGCAGAAGAATGAATTTGAGCAGGGAGGAAAACAAGGAAGTGACAGAAATATAGGATAACTAGTAAAGAAGAAAACATGCTAAGTCTAGCTATTTTGTAACCATATTTCTATTGATTGGAAAACCTATCACTGAAAAAACCTCATTCCCTTTCCACTTTTGCCTGGTGAGAATGAAACAAGAAAGAGAAAGCCTATGATAGTCGTATTGTGTTATAAGCAGACCATGTGGCTGTTTAGGAAATAGTAGGATGTCAATTCGATTTCATTTATACAATTTATTTTATTGAGAAATATGGGATATAATAGATTTGTAAAATAAATGTTATGACATTTTCTCTTAGGGTGAGCAAATGGCATTTCTCATGAGCAAATGCTGCAGTTCTCTTAGAGGGAAAAACCATGAGGATTGATGTTGCAGACCTTTTAAGTAACTCTGATGCTGATGGGGATACAAAAATAGGAGAATAATATTGGAGTGATAATTTTAAAAAAGAAAAATTAAAACACATGTCCTTAGACCACAACTCTGCTAATAAAAATTGGAGAAATTGTAACTTAAATAATTTTTTAAACAGACTGTTAAATATATTATTTGCTTCAGTAATATGAATATGGTCCTTTTTTAGGGGGAATCATCTTGAATATACTATTTACTTGATGCATATAAGGCATCTCAGAGGAAAAAACCTGACTTTATCTCTTATTGAATCCATGAACCTAGGCACATTTCTGCTTAAGAGATAAATGGATATGGATATGGATGCATTTATCTTTGCACATTGGATGATATGTATGAGTACATAAAGGAAAGAAGTCCATTTCAATGTGGCTAAGAAAAACGAACTTATATGTAAATGGTGAAGCAGAAGAGGAGTCTCCAGAAAGCAGCACAGGTCATCTCTAATGAGTGTGAATAGACGGCTGCACTCTCCACTATGAGACATAATTCTGATTTAAACCCCAGTCATTTTGTCTGGCTTTAATTGTAATTATATTCTGTTAATTAAAAACAGGAGAAGCCCAAGAAGGGATGTTAGACTCTTCTTTTTATTTTTGCAAAGATGAAGCTTCTCTCTCTTTTCTCTTGGTCCCCTCCATCTCTCCAGCTGATGACGTCTCAGCTATTAAAAGGGGAGGACGCCAACCTAGGGAGGAGGAGCTTCTGATTCATTTCAATGTGTAAAGAATTTCCTTGAAATCAAGTTCCCTTGCAAACAACCAGCCATTGAGAGTGGTCCTAAAAGCTTGCAGAAAATGGGGGGCTATGGGGTGAAAGAAGAAATCAAACACAACCTCAGGATTTGAAGGATAATAAAACCCTCATATATAACCTCAGGAGGTCATGAATTCAGATGGTCAGTCCATGGCTGATGGTGTTAGAATTGTACTTGCTTGCTACAGAGAAGTTCACAATCTAATTGCTTTGGGTTTCTGTAATTTGTTTAATGGTATTCCTAAATGGCAGAAGCATAGGGGTAATCGATATTGATGCTTTCAGTCCTTGTCACTTCAAAGAGGGCATAAACACCCCATTTAAGAAAATCCACTCTTCTTCCAAGAAAAGTCATTGAAGTAACTTAATGACTTTTGTACAACATCTAGCCTGCTGTTAGCAATCTATAAAATAATATGTTGATTACCTATTGATAGAAACAAGTAATAAATAATATACTCTTATATCCAATTGCTATAACTGCATATTTTGGAAATGAATGGGTGCATATTTCTAGCCATCTACAACTCTTTGGGTATTTCCTGTTTCACACACGCGTGAGTTCTTGCTCTGTTGCCTAGGCACACGTTTGATATAGAGTACCAAGAAACAAATTTAAAATTCTAAAAGCGTTCATGTATTAGGCTGCAGGCATGAGTTAGTGGTTGCAGTCAATATGTTCAGTACCAGTAAATGGCAATTAATAATGTGCAGATCTTGTATTTCCATTCCAGCTCTTCATCTTGGGAGGGAAAGTTACTTTCTATGTTGTCACATCATGAACTGGGAGGGGGGAATGGGGGAGAAGAGAAAAGAAAAGAAAACATTTCCTGAAAGAAGTTTCTGTTACCAAAAGTTTTCCTAGTGTTATTTTTATAGCCGAGTGAGAGAGAATTTACAGGGAGCTGAAATCATTGAAGCTAATTAGTTGAATGGCCCTATTATTTATCCAGGGACACGTAGTACAATAATTGCTATTGCAGGTTTGAAGCATCTCAGGGATATTAATTCCAGAGCTTTCATGTCATCTCAGTACAGTAAAACTTCCTAATGGCACCCTGAAGGTGCATAATCTCATTTTAAAACTACTTTTTCTTCTTTTTTTCTGGAGGAACTGGCAGAATCTCCTTCCATAAAAGCTGAAAAGGGGGAAGAACTCATAATATTTTCCTCATAAGAAAGCAGTTATATTTTCTTATTATTTTTTCACTGCATGACCTTTCCTACCTTCTGATGATGGGTTTGCCAGGGCACTTTATCAAAAGTTTATCTGAACTCTGCTCCTTTGCCTCCCTTTGCTGGTAGCCAAATCTGCTCCTTGATCTCTCAGTGGGAGAAAGAGGGGCAAGGAGTGGGGGCTGGCATCAGTTGTGGTCCTTCTTTCCTTTGCTCATTTGAAAAGAGAAGAGGAAGTCACTTGACATCATTAGAGTCGTTAAAGAACACAGCAGGGTCCAGGTTAGGTGGGTAAATATAACTATACCTACGTCTAAGAGGAGTCCCGTGTAACCACCTTAGCCCATCCCTAATTTGGGTCCCCTTAGAGAAAACAACAACTCTAATATGAGCTCAATAAAATCGCACTGAGAAATGCCACTTGTGTAATTTTAGAAAGAAATGAAGTCGTTGCTCATGAAATTACTAGCACTATCTTGAGTCAGGGATAGTGTTCGTTGCTTGGCAATCGTCCCACATTCATCTCCTTTTTTTTTTAATCTCAGTTTTTATATGCAGTGTCCCCTCCTACCCTTCTTTTGCTGTTTCATTCTTGGTCTTCCCACTGTGCTTAGCCTGTGGACCTAAGTTCCTCCCTCAAAAAGTGATTCTGCCATTTAAGCCATGATATTGGGAATCATAGAACCGAGAGACTAGAGGGGAGCTTCAGAAGTCATTTCATTCACCCCCTTACTTGCCCCCAGGCTGGTGGGTCTGCACATTTGTGCTCTTGTCTTGAAAATCCCCAAAGATAGAGATTCCACAAACTTGGTCTAATACTTTCTAAGGGCTAAGCATCTACACTGTCAGAGAATTCTGTCTTAAATGTGATTTAAGACCCTTCATGCTGCAATTCTTCACCCTGAGAATGGCTACCCTGCTAAACAGTGATGGTATGTTCCCACTGGGTTGAAAATGATTCCACCCTCACTGAGGCTTAAGCAAAGGTTTTAATCAAGATTTCAAGAAACAGAAAAGCAAATACTGTTCCCCGTACCATTAAACTTGAACAGATTTCCATGATCCTTACCAACAACAGAACTACAAAGATCTCCAGGAAATATCTACATTAAGGGACAATTTGACTTCAGTCCAGTATAGAAAAATGACTTCCTTCTACTATTGGGTGTACTTTTCTATATAATATTGTATCTGGTACCATGCCAACCTCCTCACCCCTCTTCAAACACAAAGGCATATCCATGACACCATCGTGGTGAAGGTGCCATCACTGCAGTTGAAATACTTGGTTAAGTGAAGGTTTTCTCAGCTCCTTTTGAATCTAATTTGTACTTTCTCTAATAACTAACATAAGACCTATTCATTTATATCTTAAAGGGAAGAAGATCCTAAAACATTAGTGTCCTGACTTTATTCTTTCTTCCAACTTCCCTCTCACTATCCCTTCCACAAAATATCCGAAAAATTAGCAAGAGAGAAGTAATAGAGAAAGCATAGCACTAAGAGCAAGAAAACCTAGTTTCTAATGCTAGCTCTGTGTTTATAACTAGATTGTGACTCTGGACAGGTCATTTAACTGCTCTGGACTTCAATTTCCTCACCTGTAAAACGAAATGGTTAAATCAAAATCAACTGGAAAAGTCCTCCCGATTCTAAAATCCATTGCATTCAATGTTATAGCAGCATTATCCAATAGTGTAAACAAAAGAACATTTTCTACCCTCTGAATCCAGATAATTATTTTAATGGAGCATTAGGTATTTTCTCAGAAATACACAAAGATAAATAGAGGAAAAGGAATAATTAGCACATGCCTCACAATAGATCTGAGAGCAAACAGCCTAGAATCTAGTAATTCATGCCTAAAGTCAACAATACCAATAATTATAATATTAATAATAGCTAGCTCTTTTAAAGTTCTTTCAGATTTGCAAAATGCTTTATAAATATTATCTCATTTTATACCCCCAACAGTGGGTGATAAATTATACTCATTCTACAAATGAGGGAAATAAGGGTTATGATTTGCCCAGCTAGTAGGTGTCTGAGGACAGATTTGAACTCAGGTCTTCCTCACTCCAGGTTCAGTGCTCATACACACCTCACAACCTGCTTCAAACAATAATAAACAAAAATCTATTAAACACCATCTGCTTTCACTCTTTCCCTCCTAAATAATGATAATAATTACATAAAAGATTTGTGAAGTCTTTTACATAAAGTAGCCCATTTGATCCTCACAAATGTAAGATTGTTGCTGTTATTCTCCTCATTGGTTGAGGTAACTAATTCAGAGAGGGTGAGCGTTTTATCCGGGGTTACACAGCTATCTAAGGTAGAATTAAACCCAGAACTCTAATTTATTATACTACACTGGGAGTCATTGTCAGAGCTAGGGTTAGAATACAAGTGCCTGGACTCATTGTCCTACATCCAGAAAACTAGATGGTACCTTCCCCCTCCTTTCTCTTTCTCTCCTTCTATCCCTCATACATATATTATTTACTCCAGAGTCTGTACTAACCCTTTGGGGGCTGTTAGAATCTATTTTATAGTTTGTTGGTCACTGACCTGATAAGTCATAATCGCTCAGAAAGAATCATCACAATTTTATCAGGTAAGTGCAGCTGTTCTGCAGTCCAAGTCAATTCTTGTGCTTAAAATCTGTGTAGGTTTTTTCCCCCTCCATGTGAAATGTTGAATGAGTGATTTACATGCGTGGGGAAATTGGTTATTCTTGTTTTATAAATTAGTAAAAGCAGTTCAAAAAGAAAAAAAATTAACAGCTGTCTGGAGGAAAAATCAAAGACTAAGAGTTCCTAAACATTGCATATAAATTCCACTGTTCTATCTAAGAAAGCCATTCATGTTCTCCATGCCTCAGTTTCTCATTTGTACAAAAAGTGCTATAATGCAAATATAGGGATGAAGGATATATAGTTGAGGATCATATTTTAGTGTGAAGGCCAAACACATTCACAATTTCATGTCCTAAACAGTTTCTGCAGCCGAATTGCTTTTGAAAGCTACCTTTCTTGAATATCAAAAAGATTCTCCAAATCTTAGATCTGCAATCTGCGCTATTACTTTTTTCGCACCAAAATGAACCCATAAAAGACTCGTGAAGATAAATGAAAATCTCCTCCCAGGCCAAGCCCTTCCATCTCACAGAGCATTCCTTACCCCCCCCCCCCTTTTTGTTCCAACTAAGTTATAAACTTCTGACAACAAGGCTTTGTAATGAAAATGCCGACAGACCCTTAACTATAACAATTTGAATGGCTCCACTTTCACTTTAACTTGATTTAAATGAAAAGAATGTGGAATAAAAGAGGGTATACATTTGGAGGTGATTCCATATACTCGGTTTTAACCAACAGTCTTTATAACTGTTCATTAAGAAACTCCACTAGGCATGTTTCCTGCTGCAGAAGAGATTTTAACGGAAGAAATAAAGCTGTGAAGATTCCGTTTTCACTTTGTTTCTCGTAAAGACAGTCAGGATCCAACATAAACAACAATTTACACCCAGCATTTATTCTGGAAATTACAGTATCGTGCAGTTAACGCACGCAGATAAATAATGTTTTATGGGATTCCGTGGAGTCCTTTCAGGGTAGCGGATGTTTAACCGAATTAAAGGATTTGGAGAACTCAGAGCTCCCGTTTTTAAACAGGTTTAAACAGTTAATATTGCAAAGCACAAGCTGAGAAAGGCTGGCCCAAATATATTTTTAATGCGCAGATATTTTATTTTCATGCATTGCCATTTTGTTTTTATTACTAGTTGGCAACTTCAGTTTAAACCAAGTTACTTGTCTCCTAGGCCATCTCCCTCAGGTGCTTGCTTTATGGTGGGATCTCTTAATCCTCCTTTTAATACTCTCTGATGTCTGCAGGTGTAAAAAGCATTGAAAATGGGTCTATGACTTTATGCTGTAGGGATTTATGAAGTTAAACAATTAAAAATAATTTCAAATTACTGCCCAAGAAAAAGCTTTTCCTTAAAAATAGGATTTCATATAGATGATGCTTTTATTAATAAAAATTATTTAAAATATCATTTATGATTTCTTAAGACCTAGAAAGAGAGATTATCCCTCCCCCACATCAATATAGATTATAATAGTTTGCAGTTTCTTCTATAAAAACCCCGCTTAAAAATTGCAGTAAATAAAAACAGATTTAAATAATAGGAAAAGCAATTGGGTTATGCACATTTGAGAAAAGAAAGGAGAAATGGGAGTCTGTAAAGTAGAAAAATACTGGAAAAGATTTCCCTAGATTTAAAAAAAAATACATAGATACTTATGCATATAAGTATCCCAGTGAGAGAAGGAGGAAGGAAAGGAGGGAGAAAAAAGAGAGAGGAGGGAGGAGACAGAGAGACAGAGACAGCAAGGCCAGAGCATTCTGTCCTGCCAGAGAGTTAGACTACACATCTACAAAGATGAAGTCTTTCCAGATTTTTCCCTCTCATGAGAAAGCCTTCTCACTAGCTATATGTAACACTGTCCAAGGAAACAGTTCCAAAGTTCTCAATATCCTCATCTTTTCCATTTATCCTCAGGGTGGATGAAGGTTGGGGGGGTGGGATGGGGAGGAGGTGTGGAAAGAGTATCTTATATCATCATAGTGTTAGCCTAGCTGTGGTTAAGGTTAAGTTGCCATTTCTAGTCTAAATCACTTTTTTAGGCATTTAAAACTTGACCTTTTAAATTCTAATGGGACTGAAACTGAGAGAGCTAGGAAAAACTAGAGTGTGATTAAACATATAGAAAACCATTAAAAACGTGCTGTCGGGGCTAACTCAGTAGTCCAATTATATTTGAGCTGATATGCCATCTTCTTCTCTGAGGATCTCAAAGCCCCTTAATTAAATTTGCTGGTAAACACAAGGAGCATATTACCCAACAGTGATGTTAATCCACTTGTTATTCCATTGCTAAATGTAGGGGAGGGCAATGATTTAAATTTTTTTAGTACCATCATGTACAATTGGTAAAGGTACTTGATCTGAAGTCATTAGGTCTAGGTTCAAATTCTAGCTTTGCCATTTACTGGCTATGTATCCATGGGACGCACTAGTTATGTGCTCATAGGTCCTCAGTTTTCTTAGCTATAAAATAAAAGGATCAGACACTAGGGTCCCTTCCAGATCTAAATTGATGATCTTTTTGTTTTTAGTGAACCCTAACCACCTATTGAATTTTACATACTCTCCTCAACTCAAAAATCATAAATCTATACCTGTTTACCCTGGCCTCACATGAACTGGTTCTCCTCTATACTACTATTTATAGATCTCAGAGGACCTTGAATCTAGTAGATAATAAACAAATGTTTGCTGACTGACTGATCAAACTGAAAAGTAGATTTGCCTCAATTTTGTGTTTGATAGTTTGAACAACAAACTATCTCAATTATCATATTTAAACACTCCTCCCCACCCATTAGTCTTTCCACCTCCACTCACCCTCACCACTGAATCAGTGGGAGGATACAGTAAGAAAATATACAATAAGAAAATGTACTTAAAATTGCAGAATGAGTATCAGTACATATGTTGTGCTCAAGGATGGGTTTGGTTGGATTATATATATAAAATTCAATAGTAGATTCAGAGCTAGAAGAAACCATAGAGATCATTGAATGCAATCTTCTCATTTTACCGATGAGGAAACTGAAGCTTATAGAAGGGTTAAGACTATCATTCTGAACTTTGTGACAGGAATTATGCTTCTGCTCTTCAAGGGGAAAAACAACATAATATAAGAAGATAAAATGTTAAACCTGTGACAAGGAAGCCATGGGTTTAAATCCCACCTCAGATTATTCAAGTTTAGAATCAGGAAGATCTGAGTTCGAATGTAGCCTCAGACACTAGCTGTGTAACCTTGAGGAAATCATTTAATCCTGTTTACCTCAGTTTCCTCATCTGTAAAATGAGCTAGATAAGGAATGGCAAACGATTCCAGTATCTTTGCCAAGAAAACCACAGATTGGGTCAGAAAGAGTCAGACACAATTGAACAACAAACTATCTCAATTATCACATTTAAACACTCCTCCCCATCCATTAGTCTTTCCACCTCCACTCACCCTCACCACTGAATCAGTGGGAGGATACAATAAGAAAATATGTATGGAAATGGTTTAGAATGTAAAAACTATTAAAACTAATGTTTGGAGTTCATGGGATCACAGGCTGAGAACTGAGAGAAAGTTTAGTGGCCATCCAATCCAACTCATTCATTTTACAAATAAAGAACTAGGTCCCAAAAAGCTAAATGTCTTGCCCAAAGTGACTCACACAACTAGTGTCTCAGGTGGAGTTTGAGCCTAGAAATCTGATTCCAAGTTTATTGTCCTGTTACTATCACAGCATGCTTCCATGTTGTCACAGTCATAATTCCCCCCAGCTAGGAATGTGTAGTAGAATGGGACTTTGGTCCCATAACAACAACAGCTTTGCCTCATCAGTGAATAAAACTTCTCCTAAGGATGAGTGAAGAGGGAAATTACTGAAATAGAACTATTGGATAAAGATGTCACCGTGCGGCATAGGTTAGAAACAATTCAAACATACTGGATTATAAGATTTTAGGAGATAGGGGAGTTTCTTCCATGATTTTTTGTAAACCTTATTCTCATAGGACTTAAAATCTTAGATATTCTATTAGTGTTTGCAGGATAAATAAACTCTGCTTCTTCGATTTCACTTGCTAAACAGCATAGTACCTATCCATGTTCCACAATGGAAAATGATTAAGACTGTTTTGGGTAGATATGATAAAGATCTTTCCCAACAGACAGGGGGATGTGAAAACAATGGAGGACCAAGAGGAAAGCTCAGAATTTCTTTGTTCTTCATTTTTCATTTATACATTCTTTACTGAATGATTGTTATAAGCAGAGCAATGTTGTTAAACATTGTTGAGGATACAGAAATGAATGAGATATAATCCCCACCTTCAAAGAGCCTATTGCATATGACAAACATATATGTATATATATATGTATGTATATAGAAAGAACTATATGGCTGAACAAATTATGGTATATGATTTTGATGGAATACTATTGTGCTATAAGAAATGATTAAGTAGATGGCAAAACCTGGAAAGACTTAAAAGAACTGATGCAAAGCAAAGTAGCAGAACTAGGAGAACACTGTACACAATAAAAGCACTACTGTAGCAAAATAATCAGCTATGAAAGACAGTACTCTGATCTATACAGTGATCCACCCCAACTCCAAAGGACTTGTGATGAAAACTGCTATCCACCTCCAGATAGAAAACTGTCAAACTCTTGAGTACAGACACCTTTTTTTCTCTTTATTTTTCTTGTATTCCCCCCATATACACAATGTGGTTTCTATGGAAATATGTTTTGTATGGCTTCATATGTATAATAGATGGAAGGAGGAAGTACTGAAAGGAGGAAGAGAATTTGGAACTGAAAAATAGAAATTAAAAAAACTAAATGGAATAATATGTGTGTGTGTGTATGTGTGTGTGTATATATATATATATGTATATATAAAACAAATACTCTAAAAAAGCTATATGTTTTTGAAATTTTGGAGAGGGGAAAGAGAACTGGAGTGATCAAGAAGGGCTTTCTGGGGGATAGAGGGAAATGGCATTTAGACAGGACCTTGAAGGATGGTAGGATTTTCATGGGTCATGATGGCAGAATGATTGGAAACAATTTATGCAAAGATACAGAGGCCAGAAAGTGCTATGCATGTTTAAGAAATACCATGTGTCTGGAGCATAGCTATGTGAAGGGGGAGGTGTAGGAAAAAAAGAACGAAAAAGGCCAAATGTAGTTCTAGATCCTGAAGGGCTATGTATGATGAACAAATTCAAATTTCATTTGGCCTTAGTGAAAAATTCTTTACAAATATAATAAATATCCATGACTCTGGCATGGCTAGGGTACAGAGTTTCTTTAGATCTCTTCCAATAGTGGAAATCCACAAAGAATTTTGAGACATTTAGATCAATACCTTAAGGGTCTATGACTGAATTCATGTGGGTGCCCCAGACATCAAGGAAGATGGTATTTTCATTTCCTGATACATTTCCATTGTAAATTAACTAGTTAAAAAGAAAGTCATCTTCTATGTGGCCAGGCTTCTGAGGATGTTTCTATTTCAACTCTTACCTTGCCTGGTCCTCAAACAACAGATATACCAGTCCTTCACTGGGAGTTTCTAACTTCAAAGGACCTCCCTGAGCTTATATAACACTGCCATTGCCTTTGTGAATTTAGAGTTATCAGTATGTGGTATCAGTGTAATGGAAAATTGAAGTCCCTTTAAGGTATCATAGCATTTAAAAATTTAATGAGTGTGTTTGTCTAATTTGTGTAAAATATGAATTCCTCTCTCTGGCATTTAAAGCCCCTTTGCCATCTGTTTCAGCCTACCTTTCCAGCCTTATTGTACATTACTTCCCTTGACATACACTCTGTTTCCCAAGTGGCTCACTTACTGTTTGTTTCCAATATATTTCCCATCTCCCATCTCAGTGGTTTTGCCATGGCTAGAATATAGTTCAATCTCACCTTTTCATCCTAAAGCCCCTAAGTTCCTTTAAAGTTCATCTCAACAGCTAGCTCCTTCCTGATTTTATCTAATCCAGTCACTTCATCCTTTTCCCCATTACTAGTTCTCTTCCCCAGTTTCTTTTCACATATTTTTCACTTACTTTGTTTATATTTGTATTTTCTTCCTATGTATATGTTCTTCTCACTCCACCCCCATTAGAATAGAATTTCTTTGAAGCTAGAGACTCCTTTGTTTATCTTTCTATTCTTAGCACCTAGCACAACCTCTGGCACGTGCTAGGCACTTAATGAATAGTAATTGAATATATAAATGAAGGAATGAAGGGATGAATAGGCTCCAGTGAGCATTGTATCTGTTATCTTCTGTTCTGTCTTCATATCATCCTTAAATTTGAAGAACAATTTCCTACGTTGTAGTTTCTGTAAAATAAAGGTATTGTGAGCTCTCTGTTCACCCCTCTCCCTTTAAATCAGGGGATGTACCAAAAATAATACACATAAAAGCAAAGGTCAGAGAAGGGTGTAATAAAACTAGTACAGAGAATCCATTCTCAAGGCATAATGAAGGCGCTTTCACCCAACTGCTGTCTGAACAAGAGACTACTTGTTCTAATCAATGTTGGCCTGTCACTATCATTATTATTTAAGAAGTTTTAACTGCTATGTCAGTTAGTTCCTTATAGTATGACCTTTTGCCAGTCAATGGCCTAAGTTGTAAGAATCCAATGAGAAGGATGTATGTAAAACCAGAAAGTAATCTATAAATGTAATCTGTGGCTATTATTGTTTATTCCATTCATTTACATGTATATATGAGATATATATGTGCAAGAGAGAAAAGAGAAAGGGGGGGGGGAGAGAAAATCAAAGACAAAGAATCCCTGCCTCACAGAGTTTACCTTCTATAGGAGCTAGGGTTAAGAGGGGAGACAACATGTATGCATAAAAATAAAGACAAAATAAATCCAAAAAAATATAAAATACATTGGGGGAAAGATTAGAAAAGGCTTCACACAGGAAGCCTCATTTGAGCTGGGAATTCCAAGAGTCAGAGGTAAAGAAGTATTTTAGGCATGGAGAGCAGCCAATGCTAAGGTACTGAGACCAGGGACAAGATGTCAAGTGTAGGGAACAGCCTAAAGGCTATATGGTATGTGAAAGGGGGTAATGGTCCATCTCTCCATATCTATTATTCTTTAATGACTGTTTTCTCCAGTCTTGAGAGGCCCCAGTGTTCCAGAGATACCTAGCAGGCAATTGCTTCAGTGGTCAAACTTGAGGAAGAGGTTTCAGAATGTCCACCTGGTACCTCTTGCCACAGAGTACCCATTCTTGGAGCTTACCAAGGAGGCCCTTAGGGAGAAACCCAAAGGTCATGATGATGTTTTTGCTTGGAGTCATGCTTTCCTTAGCTCTTGCTTTGCCTCTCTATATCCTGAGGCTTCAATAAGGGGATAGGATAAGGGAGAGAGGTCCCTTTTTATTTTAACACTGAGTAAGGTAAAATTTGGAACAGATCTGCAGTGGTGGCTGAGAAGGTTAGATTTGGAATCAAGAAAATGCAGATTCAAATCCTACCTTTGCAGATATTCAAACCCAGTCTAATCAGCTGACCTCTCTGAGCTTCAGTTTCTTTATCTATAAAATGGGAATGCTAATGCCTGTCCAGTCTATTTCACAGGATTGTTGTCAGATTAAATTGAGATGATGCATGTGTCCATTGTTGGTATTATTATTATTTATAGATCCAAGACAACAAACTCATTCACAGGTCATATGAAGAAGTCCATATAGCAGTGCAGGAGTCAGTCAATAAGCATTTATTTAGTGCCTGCATTTTGTGTGCTGTGCATGTACTAAGCACCAGATATTCAAAGAAACGCACAGTTAAGGAATGACTGAATACGTTATGGTTTATGAATTAATGGAATATTATTGTTCTATAAGAAATGATGAGCAGGCTGATTTAAGAAAAGCCTGGAAAGACCGACATGAACTAATGCTAAGTGAAGTGAACAGAACCAAAAGAACATTGTAAACAACAACAAGATAATGTGATGATCAGCTGTGATGGACTTGGCTCTTTTCAACAATGAGGTGATTCAAGGCAATTCCAATAGACAATTCATTGAGAGAACTATGGAGATTGAATGTGGATCAAAGCATAATCTATTCACTTTTTTGTTATTATTTGCTTTTTTCTTCCTTTCTTGCCATCCAGTGAGGAGAAACAATATGCAAATAACTATGTACAAATAAAGTATAGACAGGATAAATTGGAAATAATCAACAGAATGAAATTACTAGAATTATAAGGCATGGGGAGACGCTTCTCACAGAAGGTGGGGTTTTAGCTGGGACTTGAAGGAAGTTTGAGAGAAAGAGATTTGGGTAGAGGAGAGTTCCAACACTTTTTCCTTGATTGTTATTAGAGAGAATTTTTTTTCATGTGATTTCTCATAAATTGCCTGAGCTTTTTGACTACACAAACTCCTCCCCCCAAGACAGATCTTCTCTGTGCTTTTATCCCCTTAGGTAGTCTATCTGCCTGCTATCAGTGGGAGCAGTTCCTTTCTTGGGGTCCCCGCAATATAACTGTCGGTATAGATCTGTACATCTTCAAGTCTGTTTGTGTGTTTCTTCTCCCTTTTCTTCAGAGATCAGCAGTTTTTTGCCCTTTTTTAAAAACACAAACACTGCATTCTCCCTCCCTTCCCACCCCCTGCCCCACCCTACCTTCTAAAGGTTTACTAAAATGAACCTTAACAGGAAGTGCACTTGCCTGGCACAGCCCAGATGTGAGCAAGACTTGAGTGAGAGGTATTTACAACCTGACAGGAAGATAAAGATAAAGATGAGGCTGAATCTGTGGCTGTTAGCAAGGGGAGAAGGAAATGTTTATGACCCCATCTGCTGGCGTTTCAATAGGCTGAAACGGGCTTTATGGCGTCAATCTCCCCTGTGACTTCCTTCCATTTGGGTACTGATATCTTATTTCAAGATGTTCTCACAGGACACACTGTTGTCCCCTTTGTCCAGGGGTGAGGGAGGAAGGAAGGACTTTGTTACTGGAATGCAGGGATGGGGCCAGTATTTATGGTTATTGGCCCAGACCAGAGAAAAGGCTTCATTGGGAGTTTATTGTGTGGCCCAAGAAAAGCTGCCCTGTGTTTCTGCTATTCCTTCAAACTTTGGAGGAGGGATCACAATAGCACAGGTCACTGTGAGGCAGGCACCCCAGCAAAACATTTCCCAGCACCATTGTAGCCAAAATGATTAGACTGTACTTTCTCTCCTGAGGACAAAAAGTGTCGGTCCCTTCTGTCCCCTTTATCTTTTGCTAAATTTCTTGTTTTCCTTATAGCCTTTTTTTCACCCACCTACCCATCATTCATTAAAGGGGAGTCTCTATTGATAAATACAGGTACAGAGATTTTTCACATTGAACCCAGGAGCTTTCGCAACAGGAGGAGAATGAAAGAATTCCCTTATCTTTAAGCTCAGTTTAGTTTAAGGAAAAGTCTACAATATAGGCATTAATGCTAGATCTTCCATTTGGGGAGGTCTTTCCTTTCTTTTTCTACATTGAGCTAAATTTACACCATTATGGGGCAAGTTTCTTATCTCCTGTGCATTATGAGACCCTATGTTTCATATATATATATATATATATCACTTTTGCAATAAGTACAATATATGAAAACCAGCAAATCACTAATTTGGAAAATTTCAATGTGTGGTACTATGCCAACATGTTAATTATATCATTCCCACCTTCCCCCCTCCCTGCTTTCACAATGTTTACAGAAACCTTCTTCCTTTACTCCCCCATTTGGTACCAAAAGGGAATCATCATCATCATCATCATCATCATCATCATGTTCAAATGGAGAGCACTATCCCAAATGGTAGACCCTGGTACCGCCATCAGGCTTTTCCTGAGTTTCAGTGACAGGCAAGATCCTTCTCATTAGAAAGTGAATTGCTTTCTTATCTGCATGCCAAAAGTAGTAGCTTTGGGGAAGGAAGATTTAAATCCAAATTTTGCTTCAAATAATTTTGGTGAGACACGTAAATTCTAGCTTTCTCATTGTGGAAATTCTCTGGTCACCAAAAAAAAAAAGTTGTTTTATTTTTGTTTTTCCTGACTACCTTTGTTGATTCTTCTGTGAAAATTATATCTAGGCATTACTATTACTACTACTACTACTACTACTACTACTACTACTACTACTACTACTACTACTACGTTGTAATAATGTTTTATTTATAATTGTCACTTGAGCTCACAATAATTCAATGAAATAGGTTCACTGTTATCTCCACTTTTTAGATGAGAAAACTGAGATTCAGAAAGGTTAAGATTCACACAAATAGTACTATAACTATTACTGTTGCTACTACTATTACTACTACTACTACTGCCACCACCAGCATTACTATTACTACTACTACTACCACCACCACCAGCACTACTATTACTACTACTACTACTACTACCACCACCAGCACTACTATTACTACTACTAGTACTACTACTACTACTACTACCACTACCACCAGCATTACTATTACTACTACTACTACAACTACTACTACCACCACCACCAGCAGCACTACTATTACTACTACTACTACTACCACCACCAGCACTACTATTACTACTACTACTACTACTACCACCACCACCACCAGCATTACTATTACTACTACTACTACCACCACCACCAGCATTACTATTACTACTACTACTACCACCAGCACTACTATTACTACTACTACTACAACTACTACTACCACCACCACCAGCACTACTATTACTAGTACTACTATCATTGATATTGATATATTGTCACAAATTTGGCAAAGTATTTGACCTTCTTATTGATGTCAATATTATTATTATTATTATTAGCCAGAGAATTTCCATAATGTTAGAGCCAGGAGAGAGAACCATGGGAGATTCCTGCAGTAAAATTGGGCAAATGCACTTCAGCCCATGTGCATCTGGTTCTGTAAAGACAGCAGAGTAATAGTGTGTAATGAGTTACATTTTGCATCACAATCCAGAGCCTGGAAGCCCAGGTACAGTCACTCCACTGGGTGGAATTATTTCTGTAGCAGTTTCCCTTCTAGGGGCTAGTATTGACACAAGTTAGGATGCTGAAATAAAATAAAACCCCCATAAAAGCATTCATTGCTATAGTGCTGGGATTTGACCCTTATAGGGGGCAGAAATTCCTCAAGAAAAGATGGCACAGCTCTCTCCCAAGTGCAGGCTCTGGCCTCAGACCATGCTTAGTGGGCCAATTCATATTTCTAGAAACATTTATATAGCATGATCCCCAAGTGTCAGAGAGTCTTAGAGCAATTTGTAAGACCTACTCAAGAATAACAAACAATAATAATCGACTATATAATAATTAACAATATAATAGGACATGTGGAAATTATGTTGTAATATAACATGTTATATTATTATGTTAATATTAGAGCAATTTGTAAGGCCTACTCAAGAATAGACAAAACAATAATATATAATATTTGTAATATAATTATTATTAAAGATTATACAATAAACTAATGATGTAATAGGACATATAATTATGTTGCAATAATATAACATATTATTAGAACAATTAGGTATACTCAAAGATAAACAAAACAATAATATACTATGTCATATATGTATAATTATTTTTGAAGACCACACAATAATTAAATAATTCTATAATGGGACATATAATAACTATGTTGTAATAATGTTTTATTTGTAATTATCTCATTTGAGCCTCACAATAATTCTATGAAATAGGTTTCCTATTATCTCCATTTTCTAGATGAGAAAACTGAGGTTTAGAGAAGTTAAAATGCTCACAAGTAGTCCATGATAAAGATAAGACTTGAACCTGGATCATTGCTCCCCCAACTCCCCTACTCTATTACTTGCTATTGGATGGTGCAAGGGACTTGGATTTAGGATGACCTGAATTCAAATCCTACCTCAGACACTCATGTAGCTGCATCACCCTAGGCAAGTCACTTAATTTCTCCC
Organism: Antechinus flavipes; assembly: GCF_016432865.1. Taxonomy (NCBI): domain Eukaryota; kingdom Metazoa; phylum Chordata; class Mammalia; order Dasyuromorphia; family Dasyuridae; genus Antechinus; species Antechinus flavipes. The sequence goes on along the minus strand of NC_067401.1, from coordinate 136,774,628 downwards.
AGCCTCAGTTTACTCCTCTGTAAAATGAAAATAATAATGGCACCTACCTCACAACAACCCTGGGATAATATGTAAAAGGCATTATAAATATATGAATGCTAGCTGTTACCAGCTATAATTATGATTATGATCTAGTATTGCCGCTCCAGAAAAGGTCCTATGACATCGGAGGTTTCCTGAGATCACCTTTCAGGGGACTGGGTTACTGGGAACCACACCTGTCCACAAAGGCCAGAATCCTATTGTCAAGTGGCAACCTCCCAGCTCAGGAGCTGAGCAGGCTTCCCAGCCCTCCCTTGCAGTGGTTAACTCTGCTGAGAAGCCTTCTATCAGCAATAATAGCTTCAAGGTGGGAAATAAAAAATGGAGAGTGTTTAAATTGTTAATGGGTTTCATGTTCTTGTCACTGTTGAGGGTTTGTTCCCTTTTATAAACTCATAGTTTTTGGTTGACACTGCTTTTATGTGAACCATCAGCCGGTCGGTGATGGTATTCCTGTGTTAGACCATTACTGCCGGATTGTATTTGCAGTAAAGAAGGAGAATGGAGGCTGTAAATCTACGACTGGAGATTTAGGGCCCTGTTACTCTGCAGTTTAGGCCCATGTGCTAGGGAGTCCATTCTCCTCCGGCAGAATTATACCCTCCAAACATTCCTTCTCCGGCACTGATCGACGACATTCATTCCCTGGGCTTCCAAGGCACTAAATACGGCTAATTCAGTTAAAGAAGCCTGGAGGGGTGAGGTAGATGAGCTCTCTTCCCTACTGGAAGCCTGATGGCAGGCAGGTTAGCTATACTGTTTTATCCCTTCTCACATGTGTGAAGCTTATTTGAGAAGGGGGCTCAGAAAAATAATAAGTAACAAATACCAACTCCCCCAAGCTGTGAGGGTGGCCCTCCATCAAACAGGAAACATGGTTTCCTCTCTTGATATTAGCCCTGGTGGTGCTGAAGCTCTTAGTAGATATATTCCAGAAATATACTCCCTTAGGACTCAGGATGTGCCAGGGGCATCCTGATGGGGCTGTTCATTTAGCCCACTGCCATTTTACAAAATAGATGTCAAAGTGTGGGGTCTACACATTCAGTGTGGTTGGAACAGAGATGCAAGAAAATAATCCTGTCATGATGGCCCACTCTGTTGATTTTGAAGGTGGGCCTATAGACTAGCCCACAGTTTAAAAAAAAAGTGAAATGGAAAGTTGCTAAGTGGTAGAAAGAGCATTTGAGTTAAGACCTGGGTTCAAGTTCTGAATGATACCTGTGAAAAATCACCTCTCTAGGACTCGGATTTTCTACTTTGTAAAATAAGCAGGTCAGACTGAAGTATCTCTGAAGTTCCTTCAAGTTCCAAACCTTATAAGTCTATAAATTATGTATTACACTCAGAATATATAATTTTTTTTTGTTTTTTTTTTGTTTTGCTGAGGCTGTTGGGGTTAAGTGACTTGCCCAGGGTCACACAGCCAGGAAGTGTTAAGTGTCTGAGACCAGATTTAAACTCAGGTCCTCCTGACTTAAGGGCTGGTGCTCTATCCACTGTGCCATCAGCTGCCCCAGAATATATAATTTCTTATCCAGGCCTTCTAGCATTAGATATCAAGCAATGAGAAGAACTAGAGTTTTCCCCTCTCAATTGAAACAAGAGTTTAAAAAAAAAAAACCAAGGTTTTAGATTAGTTTTGTTCTGTTTTGTTTTCATGGTCTTCCCCAGAGAGGAAGAATGTTAATATAGTCCCCACAATCCACCTAGGGCATCTGGGGCTGCTTCTCTGTGTCAGCTGAGGCACAAATGAACATGATTTAACCACACAACTATTGAACCTGCATTAGCCCATTAAGACTTGAGATGATCTGTTCATGAGCTGTCAGTCCAAATTGAGCCTGAAGTCTGCTGTAAAAGATCTAATTTTCATAATTATCCAGAACCTTCACACCCTTCCTCCCTCCAGGACAACCCATCTCTGTGCTCTGAGTACACACACACACACTCACACACACACAGAAGGGTACTCTCTCTCTCGGGGGATCCATCAGCAGAGTTCATTCAAGGGTCAGTTCTGGCTTTGACTTCCTGTTCCAGGAGCCCCATATGCAAGGTAGCCCCCAGATAGCTGCAGGCTGGCAACCTTCTCCTACCTCAGTTTTCTATCAACACGGGGAACCTTAGACATGGATGCTTAGGTCTTCAGGGGCTCCCGCATGCAGAAGCCCTTTGTCATATTTAAGATGGGTCTGATACCCCCGGAAATGCTGCTGAATTGTCTCATGGTCTCACACCTGTGCAAGGGGATGAGGCTGTCATCTTTGAGGATGAAGAATTCTAAAGGCAACCTGATTTAGTCCTCAGTTCCACTGGGGACTTTGATCACTGGGCAGCTGCTCAAGGCTACCTTTGAGCTTTCTCTGACCTCTCTCTCCAGAGGAAATCATTGGGCTATGAAGTTCATCTGATAACATCCCTTTAGGTAGTGTAGGTTGGAATGGGGGACCAGTGGGGACAGTTTTAACCCACTGGGGATAAATAGTGTGCTTTTGGAAGCTGGGTCATTCTGGTGTCACTCTGGCAATTCCTTTGGAACAATACTGCACAATAAACCATCCAGTGTCTGGACATATATTGTCTCTGTGTTAAGGGTGGACAGGTGACACTTTACTCAGTTCTTCTCGTACCACCTCAGGTTTTTGAAGCAGTTGAGTCTTAAATGCCTTGTCCTAACATGGGACAACTGTATTTCTACACTGGTTGTCAAGTGTCTTTGGCCACTGAGGGGACGTGCTGCAACTCGAGGTCCTGTGGCTAGAATAAAGGAAAATTATTTCCTGCCTGCTTTTTTGCTTTCTTTCTTCCTTGCTATTTTTTTAATTTTTTTTTTATCACGAGTGGAGACGGAGTACATTACTCAAACCCTGGCTTTTCCCTGAAGTCCGTTGTTTACAGAGAGACATTCAGGTCCCTGGGGCTCACTCCCATAAAACCTTATTATCATATATTTCAGAGCATAAACTTCAGTTGTCAAGTCAGGAGCACAATTTTTAAAGCCCTGGCTGTTCATGTTTGTCCTCTGCTTTTATTCTGGTTTATTTTCTTTCTGTTTTGACTTTTCCTCTTCCTCCTCCTCCTCCTCTTCTTCTTTCTTCTTCTCTCTCTTTTTCTTTTTTCTCTTTCTCTCTCTCTCTTTCTCCTATATCTCTAATTCCTTTCATTTTCTCATTCTCTCTTACCTTCTTATTCTCTTTTTCTAAGTCTTTCACTGCCCATTTTTCTCATTGTCTTTCATTCATTCTCCTCTTTTGTTTTCTGGTTCCTTTCTTTCTCTTCCATTCCCTCTCTCATTTTCTTTGTCTCCTTCATTATCTGTCTTTCTCATTCTAGCTTTCTTATTTTCTCCCTGTGTCTCTCTGTCTCTGTGTGGCTCTTCTTATCTCTGTGTCTCTGTCCATCTGTCTCTCTGTCTGTCTTTTTCTCTGTCTGTCTCTGTCTTCTCTCTCTCGCTCGCTCTCTCTTTTTCTCTCTCTCCCTCTCCTACCCTCCCTCCCTTCCTAGGCAGTGTTTAGTTTCAAGCTGCCTGGCTCCTTATCCCACTAATTAGACAGGAAGTCCAGAGAGGCCGTTACCAGATCCCGAGTATCTTTATCAGAGCCCATTATGGCTTTAAATACTGCACAAACATTGTACTAAACTGAACCGATGAGCATTCAGCTGATCCATCCGAGGTCTTTAGCATTTCCCTTCTATGCCTGCATGGCCACATTACTAATGATAGACGGAGCTTTTCTCAGGTTGTTTTTCTTCATTGTAATTTTCCCAGGGCCTAAGTTTGGGTGATGCTCTTCTTTTTTTCCTCTCCTGATTTTCAGGCTCTCCTGTGACTAGGGCAGCTGAATGGGAGAGGAGTTTGGGGCTGTGAGGGTTATGTCACTGGTGACCAGAATTCAGAGTTGTCTGTTTTTTCCCCTCATTTTCCTTGCACATTCACATGAAGCAAAGCATGGAGCTATTTCTGTGGACCAATGGCCTCCTTTTTCTTTCAATGGAAGAATAATCCTGCATTATAATATAGTAACTGCAAAAGAAACCTCTTTTCCTATTTCATTCTTTTCTTTCTTAATTCACTGTCTAGTGAGTTTCTGATTGACTCAAAGACCAATTAAAGTAAAATTTAATGGAAGAATAGATTAACTCCCTGAGGTTTCCCTGCCATCCATCACATTTTTATAGCAGGAGCTGTGAGGAAGCTCATAACTTCATGCTGTGAATGTGATAATAAAGAGGGCACGGAGAGGGTTCCGATTTACTGCCGGGCTGATGTTCGCCAGGACAGAATTTACTGCCCAATCCCCTTCCCCTTTTTATTCAGGGGGAGGTCATTGGATCTGCCATCAGCCCTAGCTCTGAGATACTGAAGGACAACGGATTGTTAGGCTGAGATCCTTTCCCTTTAATTGAGGGAGGGGAGGGAGGGAGAGGGAGTTATGTGTGAATTTCATTGTCCAGAGATGGGTGATTTGTTCAATTCATCCCCATGTTCAAAAGGCTTCTATCACCATAGGTACTTCGATTTTAAATGCAAAACATTCAAGAATGTATCTGATCCTTTCCTATGGAATGACATAGAAGTTGAATGAGACTTGAGTAATGTGTCTTATGATTTATTCAAGTCATTTTCTTCCAATCACAGATCTTCTTTCCAACATAACCAGAATTTCTTATCTATACTATTCTCTGTGTGTGTGTCTCTCTGTCTCTCTCTGTCTCTGTTTCTCTCTCCTTCTCTGTCTCTCTTCTTTGTTTCTCTCTTTTTTCTTTCCTTCTCCATCTCTGTCTCTCTCGGTCTCTCTGTCTCTGTTTCTCTCTCCTCTGTCTCTGTCTCCTTTATCTCTCTTCTCTCTCTCTCTGTCTCTGTGTCTCTCTGTGTGTGTGTCTCTCTCTTTCACTTGAGGATTTCAGGGCACCTTTGTAATTTGAGGCAAGACATTTGACTCTTTGGGACTCGGTTTACTTATTTGTATTTTTAAAAATCTTTGATCTTTCTGTTTTTAAATGAATAGCAGTTTTCTTCCAGATTTCTTGCAGATGCATAGCTGTCATCTACCAGTTATTTGAAGAAATATTGCATCATTAGCCTTGGTTGTGTTTTCCATTTTTATTAACAGGCTTACTTAAGTAAGATCATAGGCTTTGGAGTTAGAAAGTTGCCTAGAGGTCTAGTGCAACCCTCCCAATTTACAGATGAGGAGACTGAGGCACAGAAGGATACAATTTTTACACAAGCAATAAGTAGCAAAGACAGGTTCAAATCCAGGTTATCTGGATGCCAAATCCAGTATTCTTTCCATTATGCCAAGGGAAAGAAGAAGAGAACAAGCATTTTTAAAGTACCTACTATGTGACAGGCAGTGTTCTAACATTTTATAAATATTATCTTCTCTGTAAGTGCACTTCTTATCTTTATTTTAGAGTTGAAGAAACTGAGGCAAACAGGGTTAAGGGACTTGGCCTGGGTCACAATACATGTCTGAGATCATATTTGACTCAGGCTGATGAGTGTGATGAGCCTGAATCAGGCCTGGTGCTCTGTGCACTATGGTACCACCTAACTGCCCAATATTAAATATACAAATTGAAAATTGAGATATAAAAAAACTGAGTAGCTTTCTCAAAGTTATAAAGAAATAATAACTTATATTTGAATAATACTTTAAAGTTTACAAAATCTTTTATGTACATTAGGAGGTTGTGGGAAGAATGCTGAATTTGGAACCAGAGAACCTGTGTTTAAGTCCTACCTTTGCAACAAGTGACCTTTGTAATTTGAGCCAAATCATTTAAGTTCTTAGACTCAGTTTGCTTGTTTGTAAAAATAAGGGTATTGAAAGAGATGCTCTCTAATGGGCTTTCCAACTTTAGATCCCATGATCTTAGGTGGAAATACAATAGGCTATGTAGATATTAATAGAGTGAATTTGGTACTGTTAGAATGAAAGGGCCTAAATATTCATTAATGGGTTTCTATTAAGGCTGTTCTTAAGAGTTTTGCTGCAGGTTTGTTTTAACTTGCATTTCTCTAGTCAATAGTGACTAGAATATTGTTTTTTTAATTTTGGGGAGCTGGGGGGAAGCAGTGCCAATTATGTGACATGCTCAGGGTCACACAGTAGAGCATTTTTATATGACTATAGGTAGCTTTGATTTCTTTGTCTGAAAAATTGCCTTTTCTTACCCTTTAACCATTTGTCAATAGGAGAACAACATATTTTATAAATTTGACTTAGTTCACTATGTATTTGAGAAACGAGGCCTTCATTTGAGATATTTGCTAAAAACAAAACAAAACAAAAAACTTTTCCCCAGCTTTCTGCACTCCTTCTAATCTTGGCTGCATTAGTTTTGTTTATGTAAAAATATAATTTAATATAATCAGAATCATCCATCTTATATTTTGTTTGCTACAGGATTTTGACATCTATGACAAATAAAAGCATGATTGATTTTTTTTTAATTTGCACTGAATTTGGATATATAATTAACAATAGGTGATGGAATTCACATAAAATTAAAACCCTTTCAGCAGGCTAGATCACTGGACAAAAACATATAAGATGAAATATCATGATCATGTAAAGTTTTACACTTTGGATTTATTTTTAAAATCAATTTCACAACTAGAAGAGGGAATGGTACAGTTAGACAATAGTTTTTGCAGAAAAGATTCAAGGGTTTTAATGAACTACATGCTCAGTATATGTTCACTGTGCAATATGGCTTTTCGAGCTATTTCTTTTTTAAGAAAGTCAAGATGCCCAGAATGAAAGCAGCAATAGTCTCAGTGTATTCAGCCTTATTCAGACCTCGTCTATAATATCAGGTTTACTTCTGGGCAGCACGTTTTAGGAAACCTATAATCAAGGACAGGTCCAGAACCAAACAACCAAGAGTGGAATGGAGAACAATGGAATAGACAGGGGAATCAATTGGAGAAACTTAAGAGGGAGAGGGTATTTAATTAAATTGCTCAAACTAATTAGTTCATTAATCTTGGAGAAGAAAATACTTAGAGGGGACATGATAGTTATCATGTGGAAGAGAAATTATATTTGTTCTTCTTGATCCTAGAGCACAAAACTAAGAGGAAATTCTACAAATGACAGAGAAGTCATTTTAAGCTTGATAGAAGGGTAAACTTCCTAGCAATGACAGTTATCCCAAAGTGAAATGGTGCTCTCTCTATCTGGCTATGGCCAAGTCAAAACTGGACAACCACATTTGAGAATGTCATGGGAGAGTATAAAGGGATTCTTTGTCAGGTCTAGCTTGGACTCTTTGGCCTTCTCAGTACCTTCCTCACAGTTTTAGATCCTATGATCTTGTTCAATCTCAGAGACCACCCTACAAGAAAACACAGGTGTTATTATGTCCATTTTAGAGCTGGGAAACCCAAAAAAGCTAAGTAACCTATCCTCCAAAAACTAAGTAACATACTGCCACAAAGAAGGGTTCTTGGGACTGGAACCACAGTCTTTCAACTACAATTCTAGATTTCTATATTACCCTGATTTTCAAAGTAGATGGAAGAAGCTGGATAAAGTTCCTCACTTTTGATTCCTGCTTTTCTTGTTTTTCTAATTTCTCCTGTTATTGATAATGTTGTTGTTGTTTAATCATTTTCTATACATGTCCAACTCCTCATGATCCCATTTGAGATTTCTTGAAAAAGATCCTGGAGTGGTTTACCATTGCCTTCTCCAGCTCATTTTATAAATGAGGAAACAGACGCAAATAGGGATAAGTGATTTGTCCAATCACACAGTGTCTGAGGCTGGACTTAAATTTAGTTCTTAGTGCTTAGTCTGGGGCCCTAGTGCTCTATCCCTTGTGCCACCTAATAATCCCTATAGTATCTGTACTTTTATCCCTGTTGTTAATAAAAATATTAAAATCATAGAGTCAAATGCAGATTCCTCAAGCACTCTACTGCAAAACTTCCAAGTTCAAGATTCATCTCACTGTCTAGCTGTCTAGCCCACACCATTCTGTTCCTTCCAAAGTAACTTATCCTTGGGAAATGTTTGCTAAAAACTAAAATCTACTACATTCCCCTGATTTTCTATTAAAATAACAAGGCAGTTGAGTGACACAGCAGACAGAATGCCAGGCCCATAGTCAGGAAGACCTGAGTTCAATCCACTCTCAAACACTTACTAGCTATGTGACTATACCTGTTTTCTCATCTGTGAAATGGGGATAATAATAGCAACTACTTCACATAATTGTTATGAGGACCATATCAAATGAGATAATGTGTGTAAATTGCTTTGTAAACCTTAAAGCTCTATGTAAATGTATGCTGTTATTAATAATAATTATTATCAATGATTATTGCATTCATGCCTCAGTTTCCTCATCTGTAAACATTTTTTTAATAATATCCCCTACCTCCCAAGGTTATTGAGGATCAAATGAGATAATAACTGTAAAGTACTTAGCACAGTGCCTGGCACAGAGTAAGTTATAATAATATACTGGCACAGAGTAAGTGCTACATCAATGTTAACTATTATTATTGTTGTTGTTGTTATCCTATCTCTTCTGTTAGAAATGAGGAAGCTGAAGTTCAAAGGGCTTACATGATTTACCTATGATGACAAGATAAGTAAGTGGCAAAGGCAATATTCAAGACTAGGTCTTCTGGCTCCAGATCTGATGTAATTTCATTTTAAAGCCTTTTTCAGGAAAAAAATATTTTTAGACAAATACTAGGGTAGTCTGTCCACTGAAGTTGTTTCTTAATCATCTACCATTAGGCTTCATTTATTACAGGAAGCAATACTTCTGTGACACCTTAAATGTAGTGGCCCTTGGGCTCTCCTGGCTTATGACTACCCTGATTTCAACACAGTATACAAAAGCTAATAGGTATCCTGCATGAATGTTGTTTCCTCATCACCATTTTGGGATACCTCAAGGCATATGGTTGCCAGCATTTCAGGGTGTAGTGATGGAGGTTGAGTTTCCGTATCTTGACATAAAATGTTCAACAGGGTTCGTCAGCAGCATAAAAAGATGTGACTCTTAGCAAAATAAACTTAGATCTTATAACCACTGAGGATCTCAGATCTCCTCTATCTTATAGACCCACAGTTTATTTTAAAATGAAATGGTAAAGAAATCTGGAGAAAAAAGGTTAGAGCTGGGAAAAGAGTAAAAGAGTGGCTGAGTTGGGCAATTCCTCCAAATGAACGTTCTGGAGGGAACTCAACAATCAGAGGTGGGGATCTCCAGTGAAGGATAGCCAAGATTAGAAGATCCCAAGATTAGAAAGACCCATTTTAGGGTGCAAAGACTACTAAGATGTGATAGAGAAATCTAGAGAGAACATTTTTGGCTCTTTGTGACTGGGAACAATCAAGAAATCAACCACATTGTTGTGACAACATATATTGTGACTATATATTGTTGATATACATATTTTGCCTACATTGCGTACCATGGATTATGTAATAACATCTTGCAAAGAATATACTTCATACAACTAAATCACAAGCCATATTTATCTCTGCTAGAAAGTGATAAATCTATCCCCACCTTCTCCTTCTCAGTGTATGCTAAGAAAACATTCCCTTGTGGGCACCAGCTAGGTAATCTGTCTCAGGGGCATCTGTGAGATACACCGCACTATACAGGAACAGACTGCCAAGACAATAGGTTTACAAATCCTTGATATGTGTGGCCTTCTCTTTAATGGGAAGAGGTCCCTGTGAATCTCTTTTCTCTTAATCATTGCTTTGAAGTGGATCTGCTTAATTTACTGCAGTTAAAATGAGATGCTTTTAAAAATAAACCACCCTATATCAGTAACCCTTCCCTGGTTCCCTGGGTGTAGAATTCATCAGCCACTAACTGTTACGTGGCTTATAGTGGAATAGCTCTTCTACAGAATCTAATTCTATCAAAGCCAGGCTCCTCTAGTCTCTTGCCATTTTGCCTGGTCAGGGGTGACTAAACCAGGCCCTTTACAATGATTAGGGCAGGGCTTACACAGGAATGTGTCTTCCCTTGTGGGTGTCAGGTAGTCTGCCTCTGGAACATCTGTGAGATGTGGAAGAAGAGAAAGGGGAGAGAATTTATTTGGATATAATAGAAACTGTTTGTCGGATTTTGTAGGCTGAAGTTCTGGAGTTAATCATTATTCTGCAAAATCCTGAATGATGTTGCTTGTAGCTTTCCTACACAGATAGTGTCCCGGAGGGAGTGCTACTAACGGTCTTTTGTCAGGCACTATCAGCAGTATTGAGCCAACCTGAGCACCCTATTATTAATCCTTTTCTCCTAGTGACATGACGGCAATCGATGTCTGAACAAGCTATTGAAACTGCAGCAATCAAGTGGACTCCAGTTAATCCAATGGGATACTTACTCAGAGCCTATGGGAGGGGGGCAGGGAACTCGAAAACACTCTACAATGCTTCCGCATCCATATGCCCTACACTATTGCTTATGGTAGGGGTTCTTAATCTGGAATCCTTTGAACCCAAAGATCTGTGGGTAGATTTCAAGGGATCTGTGATCTTGAATGGGGGGAGAAATGTGTGTGTGTACATATATTTCAATATAATTGGTTTCCTTTGTAATCCTATGTACTTTAACTTATGAATTCAATAACATTATCCTAAGAAAAGGTCCATATGCTTCCCTAGTCTGCCAGAGGGATCCATGACACGAAAAAGTTAAGAATCCCTGGTGTATGGTAATTTATCTCTAAGCCTATAGGAAAATAAGGTTACTGAATACTAAAAGATGAATGTTGCAGAACTATACAACTAGTATTTTTGGTACCTGGAACAAGTGATCCAGAACCCAGCTTCAGTTGAGTTTGGGGCAGGGGCAGCTGAGGGAGAGATAAAGAGACAAAGAACCTTTTATATCAGGCTGAGGTTGCAGCTGGGGAGATTGCTGTATATGCTGGGCAGAGAAAGAGGGAAGGAGCAACAAGGGCAGGGAGGAGCTCACCCTCATCCTACCATCTTTCTATTCTAACTAAGCATTCTTATCACTAGATGCTAAACTTTATGGAGTTTTTCCTTACATATATTGTTGTAGGACTGTAAGTGCTCTCAGCATCCTTTTAATTTGGCAACAAAAAGTCTGATCTACCTACTCTTATTATACCTCAGAGAGGGGTGGCATTACTAACATGTGCAGACCTGTTTTGTATCATACACTTTCTAGGTTTGAATGTCCTCATTTCATATATACATATATGTATGTATGAAATGAGGACATTCAAACAAAATTTATTTTGTGCCTGCATACATACATACATATATATGTATGTATGCAGGCACAAAGTAAATACATTGAAATATGTCTTTGGAAAAGTGCCTTCCCATAACAGATGTTAACTGTGCAAGTAGAAATTTCAGCATGGAGGCCAAAATCATGTTTTTGGCCATATAAAGTCTAGCATCTAGATTTCTAGTCTGAGAAAGAAGACATGGATTCTAGTCCCATCTTTGCTTATAACTTTGCTACTTTTAATAACCCAATTGAGTTCTCTTGGCTTCTTATTTTAAATTGAATGCATTTTTAATTATTTCATAAGGACAATAAGCTATATGAAATATGTAGAATCAAAAAGTGTCAGAGTTAGAAAGGCCCTTCCTTAGAGATTCTGTATTCCAACTTCCCTCTCAGTACAAGAAGCTCTTTCTCAACAAGCCTCAAAGACAGTCTTAGCTTGATTAGTTCCAGTACTAAGCTCATCAGTTCAGGTGGCAGCCTGTAGTATTTTGGGGTAACTAAAATCGTCAGAAAATTCTTTCTCATGTTGAATCAAAAAAGGGTTTCCCTATAACTTTGTCATTCATTCTAGCCATGACTTTTGGAGCAATAGAGATTATGATGAATGCCTTCATTAGGCAGGATTTGAATCAAGTCTTCCTGAATTCAAATACAGGACAATTTCCTCTATGGGATGCTTCAAAGGCTGTCATGAAGAAGAGACATTATTTAGAGACTAGTGTGGGCTAGAATTAGCCTCTGAGCTACAAAGAGTTGGGTTCAGGCCCCTGACACATACCAGATATCTGACCCTGAGCAAGTCCCTTACCTCCTCAGTGCTCTGGACAACTCTGAAAAGCATTTAACTCTCAAAGAAGTACTGACCTGCAATAATAGAACTAGTCTAGTTTCCACCCTCATTACTATTGTTAGACTACTCCTGTTGGTGATGTGATATATATCAGAAAATTACCCCAAACCTGATAGATCCTCAATTCTATGAGATATCTACCTAATAAGTATAAAACTATACCAGAGGAAAAGATAATTGACTTTATTTTAATGTTCCTTAATTTCTATATTTTTTTAGTGTCTGAATCAGAGCTATATTTTTCCTACATAACTTTTTAATAGGATAGCTATATTAAAATGTTCCATAGTCATATAGCTGTGGTCAATCAAAATTAATTGATAATATTAATAATGATGATAGTAATTAAGATTCTATCTGTCACCTAGTTGCATTGATTGTATTGATGGCACAAGCATGAGCACTGTGAGAAGCATGAAATCTTAGTATTTGAAGGCATCTTGATATCATCCAATCTATTATTGCCTACTCCATTATAATTATTGTAAACTGCATTAGAACTAAAAACATTCTTATTTCATATCTATATATCTACTTCCACCTCCCCTTATTGATTATTATTTATCTCCTTATAAAAATTAATGCAACTATGTGGCATTGTAGAAAGAATACCGGGCCTAAAGTCAGGAAGATTCATCTTTCTAAGTTCAGATCTGGTCCCAGATGCTTAATGAAAGAGTGACTCTGAGCATATCACTTAATCCTGTCTGCCTCAGTTTTCTCATCTGTAAAATGAACTGGAGAAGGAAATGGCAATTCACTCCAGTACTTTTGTCAAGAAAACTCCAAATGTAATCATGAAGAGCCAGACAAATGAAAAACAACTGAATTCCTATAAAAATGAGCATTTTCTGTAAAGGCACCTTGGGAAACATGGTTGTGAATCACAAAGCAGGAGAAACTATGAATTTTCATTTGTACCAATGCAGGAAATCATAGATACAAGGAAGGAAGGAAGGAAGGAAGGAAGGAAGGACCCAAAAGTGATTAAATCATTTGTCAGGGTCATCTGGCTAGTTAGTGGCAGAATTAGAACTAGAACTCAGATCTCTTGATCCCCCAATCCAGAGTTCTTTCCATTATGTCCTTCTGGAGCAAAACTCAAAGAATCATGCTAGTATGAAAATTCAATTGCTTCAATAGAGTTTGAAATATGGCCAAGAATTAAAGGATCAAATAACACAATTTAGGAATTAAAATATGAGTGAAGCATCAGAAGTCCTGGTTCTAGTCTTGGCTTTGTGACTTAAGAATTATATGATCCTGATTAAGTAACTTAGTCTCTCTAAAACTCAGGCTCCTCATCAGTGAAATGGGAGCAATAATAGTATCTGCCCTGCTTTCCTCAGAGAATTGCTCTGAGACTCAAATGAGATAAATGAAAGTACTTTAAAATCTATAAAATGCATTTTAAAATAATACAAATATGGATTATTATTCGTATTTGTAAGGTTTTGAGTCAAAGCCATTGGGAACAGTTAGTGGTCAGGTAATATACAAAGAGCAAGAATAAGCAGTAGGTCAGGAGTTTAGATGATCAAAGAAATAGCAAGAGTAATCAAATGTTGAGACTAGAGAGAATTTTGTCAGGAGATGAAGTGGCACAGAAAATTAGGTAAGTGAACACATGTGAAATTCCAGCAACAAAAATACCTTGATAACTTGAGGCAGAATGTTGCCTCAGCTCAGAATTTTTTCATTGATTCCCATGAATGAGTGAAAAAAATCATTATCAAGTGCTTATGTTATGCAAAGCAAAAATTCTAACATGTGCTAAGACAGTTACTGTCCCCAAGGATCTCACCTTCTACTGGATGATCCAACATGTGGAAGATTTCAGCCACAAGTTAGATGGAAAGATCTCATGGTCCTTTCAGGGGCAGTAGCAAAGCAGAAGGTAAGGCCATTTCCACTGATGAAATCCTGTCAGTTTCTGATGTGGAAACATTTCAAAATGCCAAGAACTTTTTTGGCAGAAACTGATGAACATATAAAGTAGGAGGTAGTGAGATGCAGAGCAGTGGATGGAGCACCATGTCTGAAACCAGGAAGACCTGAGTTCAAATGAGGACTCAGACACTAGCTGTGTGACCCTGGGTAAGTCACTTAACCATGTTTGCCTTAGTTTCCTCATCTATCAAATGAGCTGGAGAAGCAAATGGCAAAAACACTCCAGTATTGTGGCTAAGAAAATCCCAAATGGTGTCATGAAGAGTTGGACAAGACTAAACAACAACTAGCAAAGTATAGGAGAAAATACATTGGCTCTGAAGTCACAGGACTTGGGTTCAAACTCCCCACTTTGACACTTCTATGTGTACTTTGGACAAGTTATTTAAAATTCCTAGAGTTCAGTTTCTTCTTCTATAAAAAGTCAGGACTAGATAATAACTGAGACACCTTTCAACTGTTGATAGTAGGTTCATAATGGTAGTAGTTGTCCTCATCATCATAATAGATAATGTTTATTTAGTAGTACTTACTATGCATTAGGCACTATGCTAAGCACTTTACAAATGTTATCTCATTTTAGCCCCACAACAACTCTGGAAGATAGGTGTTCTTATTATTTTCATTTTACAGCTGAGAAAATTGAGACACACAGAATTTAAGTGATTTGCTCAGGATCACACAGCTATTAAGTGTCTGAGGTTAGGTTTGAATGTAGGTCTTCTTGTCTCCAGGCCCGGGACTCTATCCATCACACCATCCCACTGCTCCTGTGTTATATAAAATACTTATGTTACCTTAGCAATGTGGAGATACTTCTCCATTGGTATAGGTCACAATTCTGCCATGGCCTTCTCATTCTGTATGATTGCTATTTATATCCATCCAGGAATGCTCTATATAAAATCTATTCAATATTCTGGAAGCCTTTCTTTGTTTTGTCTTTTACATTTCCTAGATATCAGCATATCACTCAAGTTTTTCATCTATTATCTTTTACTCTAGCTACATAACCAATCCATCTGTTTTTCTGATGATATCTTTCCTGGACATTATATAATCTATACCACTTCACTTCTTCACTTGTAAGCTTACTTACACCCTCCATATTTCTTACAGTTGCCCTTTGGGTCTCTTGCATATTGGATTTTCTGCAGATTTGTGGTACTCAGTCCTGTAGCATCACTAGGAGAATAGGCTAGAGCTAGGAACTGGACCTGTGATATCAGTGGTGTAAGAAATACTAGATGAGGAAACTCCCTTCTCTGTAACTTGTGATCTTAGTGAATTGCCTAGAGCAATGAAAGTTTTAAATAATTTGTTCAGGGTCACAAATTATGGTGTTAAAAAGATGAGTTTTCATTCAATGAATAGCTTGAATCAATGAAAACATTAAGCACAATTTAGTATGATTGCCTCCTATTCAATTTTAGATTCATAACAGACAGAAAGACAAACTTATAATCATCCACTTTGTTCTTTCAGTGTTCATGGCCGGGATGACTTCCTTTGAACAACTTCCTTGAGGAGGCTTTGTAATGTTTTGTGGCTTAATGTACTGAAGCCAACGGCATCATATTTAGAGAACCTTACAATCAATGATTCAGTAGAAGCATATGTGACCTTAAAGCTTTTCTACAAATAAATTTTAAAATAATAATAAATAAATAAAATGATTTTTACACATGTTTTAAATCTGAAATGCTGGACATGACAGCATCTATTCAGGACAAGCAAGACAAAAAACAGAGATGCCTTTTTTCTAGGCTAAAATGTTTGCCAATACAATCAAGTATGTCCTATGAGGAACAGAATTATTCCTGTCCACAAATGACATCAAATATTTGAATAGGTAAAAAATACACATGTATCACTGTATTTTTAATTCTTCCACATCATTAAAAAAGGAATCAATTTGATACAGAATATTCATCCTCATCCCTGAAGAGCAACCCTATTTTGAACAGGATGCATCAGGCAGGAAGGACACTAGGACCAAGTATTGCAAAGTTGCTAATGCCTACATTAAAGAAGAGACAGGCCCCACAGATTCCTTGGGCTCATCTGAGAGACCCCAGCACAGAAAGCTGTATGTTACTTAATTTATCTAGCAAGGAAGAGAGGAGCAGGACTGAGTCAACCCGGCCGGGAATTGAACCTATGGTTCCAGGAAGTCTAGATGCTTCAAACCTCATGTTTAGTCCATTAAGCTATCTCCTCCAAGAACCTAATGTAGTTGGAGTAGGCTTACATATCTCTAGTGAGGAGATAGGGTTTTATTTTCACTTTGGGAATTTCAAATCCATAATAGGGAGAGCTGCCGATATAACTTACCTGCAGAAGTGCCTATAGGAAAATGCACAGAGAAGGATGTAAACATGCATGTCACTTTTCTGATTTACTGATAGGAAAAAAATCACAGAGGAAAGAGAGTCTATAAATGCATTTGCCTAATGGGGGCTCCCTGCCTTCCCTACTTACTGTCGTACCCCTAAACCCATCATCAGGAAAGAATAGATTACAAGTATCCAGAGAGGATCTGAGTGGGTACTACAGATTTCACACATCTGTCAGGTGGGCCTGTTTGTTTTGGGGACAGTGGGGGGACATCCTGCACCATTACGGTCTGTCAGCCTCAGAGAATGTTTACTAATAAGCCTAGCCATTAAGGTAGGTCAGTGATGGATGGTCTGTGTCCCCCCTGGCCTGGCCTGGCATGTGCAGCAGTACTCACTGACCAGCAGCAGCTGCTGTGCTGGCTGCCTTGTTAAGGGTCTCTCTCAGTGACATCAGCTATACATCACCCAGTCTGACGCCTTTGATTATTTGGACAGCTCCTGGCATGATGAATCGTTAGGATTGATCTGTCTTTTCTCGAGTGTCCTAGCCAGTGTTCTTCAACCATCCCTCTCGGCTCCTCATTCTTAAGTCAACGATCCTTATTACCTTCCTTTCAGTTGCATGCGCCTTTTTGCCCTCTCCAAATTAAAGGACCACACATTTCAGCATTCAAAGTGAGAAGCTGGGATGGAGATGAAGGAAGACAAATGCATTGTAAGCTAGAACAGGCAGGTGGAGGGAAAATAGTGATCACTCTCCTACATCCCAAAAACAAGAAGAAAAAGCTTTTTCTATAGTCACTAAGGGATTGGTAGCTTTCATTATTGAGGTCATAGACCTGCTGTCTTCTACATATTCCATGCGGTGAAAATTAAATTTGGATGTTGTGGATAACAAGAACAATTCCTTCTATTTATTTTTTAAACCTTCTTGAGGAGCACAAAACATTTTGTACATGTTATCTCACCATATTCATTGTGAAGGAGGTATTACCTTGATTTTGCAAGTAATCCAGAGGAGATAAATTCTTTGCCCAAGTCTATACAGTAAATTCCTGTGATGAGTAGGAGGTTGGACTCGGTGATCTCAGAATGTCTTTCTCCTTTCTCACTTTTGTTCTCATCTATACTTATAATTTCATTGGTTTAAGGAATTTCAGGTGTGGAAATTCCCCTTCTAATGCAGATTAGCAGTTCTAATAGAACTTGAAGTGATTGAGAATTTTCTGGGGCATTGAGTGCCTTGTCTATCAGATATTACAGCTGGTACAAGTCAGAAAGAGGACTTAAACTCTAAATTCAACCCTCTATGTATCATCCTTCCTCCCACAAGATTATATCAGTATAGCAACCAAAAAAATAGCAGTTGAACATACTGAATAAGGAATGTCTCATTCCTCTAGTCCTCTAATCAACTTGGTTATTCATTTGTTCATACTTTCATTCATTAAATAAATGTTAATTAAATGCAACAAAAACTCCTTTGCCTGGAGTTTGAAGCTCCTCATTGTCTGGCTGTAGTCTATCACTCCAAGATTATTTTACATGACTCCCCTTCTTGTAGTCTTCATTACAAACTGGATTGGTTTCCTATTATCTATATACAATATTCCATCTCTTTCTCAGTATATTAGCATAGGCTCTTAGCCATGCCAGGCATCTCTATCTCACCCATATAGATTCCATAGCTTCCTTTAAAGCTCAGATGAAGTTCTGTCCCCTACAGAAAGCCTATCTTATTCCCCTCAATTGCCATTGTCTCTGAAAATTATTGGTTAGCATAGGAGTCCCAAAACATAGCTGTACTAAGTTTTTAGGACATCTTGAATTTTGCATTCAATTTAATGTGTACAAATTCTTTCTTCCAATAGATTTTGCGTACCTAAAAAGGAGAAGCTGTTTTAGTTCATGATTGACACACAGTAGGGTCTTAATGGATTGCATTGGGCCAAGAGCTGATTCCGTAGATCTTTTCTATAATGCAGCTGCTGGCTGGTTTTGTTCCAATTAACACTAGAAGTCAAAGCTGAGAGAAGGAAGAAAAAGAAACAGAAAGAAGAAATTTATTTGTATACCTCAGAGGAACTATATACCTACACCTAGCAGTTTAATTACTGTTTCCAGTTCACCATGAGAAAAACAAAGGCTGAAGACTTGCCAAGAATGACAACAGATTAAGAATGGGTAGAGTCTTCCCTCCCCCGGATGCTGAGGGCTCAGGAGAGTTTCTGTACTGTTACCTCACCTGAAATACTTATGTTGATGGGGTGTGAGGAGGCTTTGTGACATACCTTCCAAGCAACAAAAGTTGGAGGGAAAAGAAATTATGTTGCAAGTGTCTATCTTCTTATCCTCAGTTGCTAGTGTTTTGTAACTAAAGGATACCATTTTTGAAGTGCAACTGCCCAAATCCACTCTTTTTGTAATAACTAGTCATGAGAGTAACAAATTCTCAGGAGAGTTCCATTGGAGAATTCTCATTTCATCCCATCTTAGAGAACAGCCTTGTATAGAGAATAGAGCACTGGACTATTGAAGAGTTCAAATCCTAACTGCAACTCTTAGTGGCTTATGCCATAAGCAAGTCATTTAAGCTCTTCAAACCTCAGTTTTCTCATTTTTCAACAAGGGAGCTATAAAATCTAGACCCTCAGTAATTAGCATCAGGGAGACCTTCAAATCCCTTCAGATGTTTACTAGTGGTATGATCCTAGGCAAGTCACTTAACCATTCAGTGCTTTAGTTTACTCATTTATAAAATGGAGACAGTAACAACACCCATCTCCCAAGGTTGCTGTGAGGGACAATTAAGTTTTAACATATGTAAAGCATTTCGCATCCTGTAATACCATATAAATACTAACTATTATTATTTTATTTTCATCTACCTTTTTGAGGCTCAGTTGAGATATGTAAAATTCCAGAGCTCTATACAAATATCATAATTATTAATTTATTGATCATATCCTCATTATAGTCATGTCACATCTAAATGAATGGAGACAGTAATAATAATGATAATAATAGTAATAACTAGCATTTGTATAGTACTTTAATTCTTACAAAATCCTTTACAAACATTATCTAATTTACTCTTCACAACAGCTCTGGGAGATGAGTGCTATTATTATCCTCATTTTACAGATGAGGAAGGTAAGGCAAACAGTAGTTAAGTGACATGTCCAGATAATATAATTAGTAAGTCTCTAAAACTAGATTTGCACTTAGGTCTTCCCAATTTCAGATCATTCTTCGTCATTATCAAAACCCATAATTATCCTTGGCCCTTGAAATACTAAACCTGGAGAATCTGCTATCCTTTGATGATACACAGTGCTACTTTCCATAGCTTACAAAGTACAAACAAGGGGGAAATATTTGTTTTTGTGTCCACAAATGAAAATAAATTTTATATCCAGAGATAAAAATAAATATGGAGGAAATGTGATTTTGCCCTTTATGCACCTTTAAGTCACAAACCTTAAACATTTAAACAAAAACTTTAACACCTGCTGTTATTATTAAAGTCTCACCACCTACCCTTAGCAAAGACAGCCAATTGGCATAGTGATTAGAGCACTAGCCCAAGAATCAGGAAAACCTGAGTTCAAATGCATCCCCAAACACTATGTGAACCTGAGCAGATAAAATTATGCCTCAGTCTCCTCAACTGTAAAAAGGTAGTAATAATCACCTACCTCATAGAATCAAATAAAATCATATCTGCTAAGTGCTTAGTCCCTGGCACATGTTATTCAGGTTTTTTTTCATTGATGTTCAATCCTTTATGACCCCATTTGAGGTTTTCTTGGCAAAGATACCAGTAGTTTGACATTTCACATTGTCTACCTTTTTCATTTGGGCACTTAACATATGATGATGATGATGATGTTATTCTTAATAATGGTGATTATTACTGATGATCCCTTACTGATCACACAGCTGCTAATTCTTAGCTACTTCCTCCAGCCAAAACCACTTTGTATTTATAAATGAGAAATTGACAACCTGCATGGGTGACAGAAGCTATTTCATCCAATGAAGTCAACACTCCAATTCTTATTTTATTTTACTTTTAAAAATTTTTTTCTGAGGTAATTGGGTTGATGTGACTTGTCTGGGATCATACAGCTAGGGAGTATTAAGTGTCTGAGGTCAGATTTGAACTCAGCTTCTCCTGACTTCAGGGCCTGCATTCTATCCACTGCACCATCTACCTGCTTCCCTAATTCTTACTGCTTAGAGAATAAGCTTCTTAAATACAGGCACTGTTTTTGTGTCCTCATCACCTAACCAAATTTCCAGTACAAAATAAGCACTCCATAAATGCTTGATTGATGGTGATAGATATATTGTATAGCATATCTTGCATAAGATAGAATTTGTTTCCTTTGCTTACTAAATTGTAAGCCTCCAGATGGCCGTCTTGTGCCTTTTTTGCTTTTTTCTATCTCTTTTAGCTCTTAGCAAAATATTTAATAAATTCTTATGGGAGGGAGGAAGAGAAGGAAAAAGAAAGTGCACTGAGTGATGAGCTGACAGTGGACCTAGGAGGTCTTTGGATTAGCATCTTCATTTACAGTAGACACAGGACACATATTTGATTACTATTACAGGAATTATATATGGGTCTCCAGGATTCAATCGGACAGCAGCTTAATGGGCACCTATTTTGGCTTCTAGCATGGACTAGATGCCAAAAAGGGGCTACACCCCAGAGTAGAGATGCCTTCAAGAGAACAACAAAAATGGAGCATCCTAGAAGACAAGGAACTAGACAGGCAGGTCAGAGAATTATTGTAGCAGAATTCCAGGCACCTGCCTGCCTCCCCTTTGGCATCAGGCCAGAAAACCACTTTGGCCAAGTTTTAAAACTGAGACCAGGAGGACCTTAAATGTCCAAGTCATTTCCTTCTTATACTACAGAGGAGGCTAAAAGCAAAGCCTGCTTCTGACTCCTGAACCTTCAGGACTGTAACTCAGTTACCATTTACTAATAAGCAAGTATCAGCAATTTTTAGAATGCCAATATCCCTTGAACCACAAGAGAATTGGTCTAAAAACCTAGTAGCACTTTAAAACTCAAGGCCTTGACTTTAAAATAATATCATCTCCAAGGTGAAGTCATTGAGTGCCTTTAAAAATCTTCTCTTGAAAGCTCTCCTTTTTTCAGCTGTTTTTCTATAAGCATCTTAAATATGTAATTTTTCAAAAGAGAAAGTACTTTCTATTACGTATTTATGTACATATATAGACATTTATTTTAAAGGGGAGCCACTACTAGAATATATACATATATTTCCTTTAAATGTGTATTTTAAAGGGAAACCATTACTAGAGGGCAGATTTATATGTGTGCAATATATATATTGTGTGTATATATAATAAATATGTAGCCACTACTAGAAAGTATAGTTTTATTTGTATATATTAATATATAGATATATATAAATATACTCACTAGTATTATTTTAAAGAGGGGCCACTACTAGAGGGTATATTTATGTGTGAGAAATATATGTGTGTGTACCTATAGCAAATATATAGTCACTACTAAAAGATATATTTATATTTTATGTATTGATGTGTATACATATATGTAAATATACCTTTTAGTAGTTATTCTCTTTTAAAACTATGTATATATACATAAATTTATAAATATGTGATATGATAAATTTATAAATGCACATATTTATGTTTGTTTGTTTCAATTGTGCCCAACTCTTCCTGGCCCAATTGGGGTTTTCTTGACAAAGATGTTGAAATGGTTTGTAATTCATTTTACAGATGAAGAAACTGAAACAAACATAGGTCACATAGCTAGTTGAGTCTCTGGGGCAAATTTGACTCCAAGCCTAGCACGCTTTTCACTGCATTATGTAACTATAGATAGATAGACAAACAGACATATACACACATACCTACATTGTATATATAAGTACATATACATATATGTATGTGTATATATCTGTATGCATGTATATGTTACATATATTTATCACCTGTCAGATGCAAAAGGTTCAGCATAATGAATGCCTCGTTCTTGGGTATGATTTTATTTAGAGCCAAAATTTTATTTTATTTTATAATAGTTTTTTTTAATCTTTCCAAATACACAAAAAGATAATTTTCAACATTCATCTTTGCAAAATCTTGTATTTCAAATTTTTCTCCCTTCTTCCCCTTCCCCAGACAGCAAGCAATCCAATATAGGTTAAACATGTACAATTCTTCTAAACATATTTCTATATTTGTCATGCTGCACATGAAAAAATCAGATCAAAAGGGGGGGAAAACATGAGAAAGAAAAAAAAAAACAAGCAAACAACAATAACAAAAACAAAAGGTGAAAATACTAGTTTTGATCCATACTCTCCATAGTTCTCTCCCTGGATGCGGATGGCTCTTTCTATCACAAATCTATTGAAATTGCTTTAAATCACCTCATTGTTGAAAAGAGCCAAGCCCATTACATTTAATCATAGTACAAATTTTAAATAGAAAATAACTAGTAGGAAAAAAAAAAACCACCTGAAAATCTTGCCAGGTGGTAGCTAAAAATATTGTTTGTATGCATGAATTTAGATCATTTCTCTGTAAATGAGAGCAATAAGATTTCTACTACTAACCTCAATCCAATTAACATTTATTAATTGCCATTATGTGCAAAAACACTGTCCTAGGCTCTGGAGATGCAAAAATAAAAATGACACAGGTCTGGCCCTCACCTACCATAGTGAAAAACAGCATATATCTAGATGACTAAATACAAAACAGATTCCCAATACTTTGACAGGGGCAAAGAGAGCCCTGATACATGAGGAGATGAGGGAAGACTGCATGCAGTAGATACCAGTTAAGCTGGACCCTGAAGGGAGACAGGGATCCCAAGAGACAGAGGTGAGGCTTTTATGGTTCTTTAAGGTTGACAAAATCTGTCTTCATATAGTGGTTAAAAAGAAAGTGTTTTATAAGCTTTAGAGCAAAAATGTGTGGCTGTTATTACCTCTTTTTCAGGTCTCAAAATAATTTGGAAATTTTTTCCAGTCTTACCCTACAATCTCAGAATCTCATAAATATTTTATTAAGATTCATCATCCCTGTTTTTCAGTCAGTGGACAAGCCTTGCATCCTCCCATTGCCGCTCTTCTTGTGGCTTCTCATAAGACAAACTTGTCGTGGTATGTGCCTTTGTAGAGTTCCCCAAGGCCCCCAAGACATCCCCCTATGTCTCCAAACCCTGTAGACCTACTGGAGCAACTTAATTACTAAGCCAATGTTCAGCATACCCAGCCACTAATTCTAGAGACATTTCTGGCACAGTTTATATTCTACAGTTGGCTGGGTTTATTATAATAATAATTCTCCATATTTACACACCATCTTTCACTGAAGGATCTCTGTGCAATTTACAGATGTTAATTCATTAGGCCTTTTCCCCTCCCCCACCATCATGAGAGGTAGGTAGGGAACAAATAGGATTTAACCCCTCTCCCCCCATATCCTCACTTAGTACAACTGAAATACTGGAGATGAGCAGCCAGGTGACTTGGTGGATAATCAGCCAAGAATAAGCATTTATTAAGTGCCTATTATGTGCTAGTGTGCCAAGCATTATGAATATAAGAAAAGGCAAAAAAAAAAAGTTCCTATTCTCAAGGAGCTCACAATCTAATGAGTAGAAACAACTGCATAAAAACAAGATATATACAGGATAAATCAGAGACAAGCAATAGATTAAGGGATCCCAAAACTGGATAGAAGTTGGTCCTAGAATCAAGAAGACCCAAATTTAAATCCAGCTTCAAGCTTTTACAAACTGTGTGACTTTGTGCAAGTCATTTAACCTGCCTACCATAGTTTTCTCATCTATAAATTGAGTATAATAATAGAATCTACCATCACAGGGTTTTGAGGATTAAATAAGATTGTAAAGTGCTTTGCAAAGATGAAAGTGATATACAGTGGTACTTTGGCAATCATCTGCTATGAAACTTGTTGAATTCAGCATTTGATACATTTCAATAAAAAAAAATGTTTCAGAACCTGATGGTGACTCAGTACTCATTGCACTTGGTTGTTGTCTTGGTTGAGCAATAGGGATGTGAGGTTGGCCAGGTGTATTGCCCAGCTCTTGCAACATTGCTTTTGCCCCTGATCATGGAGAGCTCCTTCCAAGAGAAGGCTGTGCTGTGCAGGGCTGTCAGTTTGGGGCCCATAATGTTGAGGCTGTAGGTGGACCAGCAGGGAAGTTCCTGCAGCGTGATGTGGCTGCAGCATATCATGTCCTGGCTCCTAAAATAGCAGTATTGGAAGAGGCAAGAGGTGACTGGTGCTCAGCAGAAGGAGAAGCACCAGGAACAGGAACAAGCAGCCGTGGCAGAAGCCCAGGTGGAGGCAAGGACCCAGCACTCCTGAGGAGGGCATGGGGCCATAGCTTCTGCCTCATCATCTGGGCCTCCCTCCTCCATCAAAGGAAGCTTGTATCGAATGGGGTTAGGGGGAGTATATAAGGGTCAGAGTTCCTTTCAGAAAACAAGTTGGGTCAAGAGCAGAGCTGGGCTGACTTCTTGCCCTGCAGCTGGAAGCCCCACTTGCCCCTTTGGGGAGTTGGGGAGAAATGTTTAGGCTACAGACTGGTGATGTACTCCTTATGGGAAAAATTCATTCAGTACTCCTTATTTTCACCACTCATCATGCCTCTGGAACGAATTAATAATGAAAACCAAGGTATCACTGTATAAATATCATTGTTCAGTAGTTTCAGTAATGTCCAATTCTTCCTGACCCCATTTGGGCTATTTTTGGCAAAAACACTGGAATGATTTGCCATTTCCTTCTCTAGGTCATTTTACAAATGAAGAAACTGAGGTAAACAGGGTTAAATGACTTACCCAGAGTCTCACAGCTAGTAAGCTTCTGAAACTAAATTTGAACTCACATCTTCTTTACTCCAAGCATGGCTTTCTGTCCAGACTGCATCACCTAGCTGCCCCCTATATAAATATTAGCTATTATTCTTCTCTATTAGTACTCAGTGTCTTTCTGTGGAAAATGAGGGGGCTGATTTAGAGGGTCCCTAAATTCTGTGATTCCTTCTTAAGTGAAGTGTCCTATTTATAAGACCTCTGCAGAGAAAGTGTATTCTCTAAGCACAGAGCAGACGATGTGTTGACATCGATGCCAAGCTTTTTGCAGACCATCTACCAAAGCTGCAAGGGGCTTCAAGAGATTATCTGGTTCAGTCTCCATGCCAGATGGTTGGTTATCTCATCTTTTCTTAAAGATATGTAGCAATGTTTATTTCCCCCAAAGCTCGTTCCAGTGTTATATTACCCTGGTGATCCAAAAGTTCTTCCCGCTGTTCAATTGGAATGGCTCTTGATGTGATTTAAACTCTTTCTCCTTGATTGGATTTCTGTGAACATTAGGAACTGCTGGTCAGCTCCTGCCTCTGAAAAACACTTTAGCCCAGGAGTTCTGAACCTTTTATGTGCCATGGATCCCTTGGGCAGTCTGGTGAAACTGATAGACCCCCTTCTCAGAAGAATATTTTTAAAAGCATAAAATGAAATGCACAGGATTGCAAAGAAAGCCCATTATATTGAAGTAAAGTTGTAATTTTCTCCCAACCAAGTTCATGAACCCCCTGAAATCTGTCCACGGACCCTAGTTTAAGAGCTATTATTTGAGCATTGTACACTGTGCTTTCCTTAGTAGAATCAGTCCAGTCACTCCCTTATCTCTAGCTTCATAGGCCCTGATAAGGCTCTTGAGCCAGTCGCCTGTTATCAAATCTGGCCTCAGACACTTACTAATTCTATGACCCTAAACAAGTCACTTAACCTTTACCTTAGTTTCCTCATCTGTAAAATGCAGATAATGATAGTATCTAGCTTCCCCTGGTGATTGTGAAGATCAAATGAGTTAATTATTGCTTAGTACAGTACCTGGCACATAGTAAAGCACTATATAAATGTTAGCTATTATTACTGTGCCCTGCTGGCCTAGTCTCCAAGAAACCAGAGTTCTTTTTTCCATGATGATAAGAGGAAGACTTTAGTGGAAGCTACTGTGCTAGCAAAATAAAACATATTTGCATCCCAAATCTGTAATCCAATGACTTTCCAGAAATGGTGAAGATTAAAGGAATTTGGGGCAGCTAATTGGCATAGTGGATAGTGTGCCAGCCTAGAGTCAGGAAGACTTTTTCTTTCTGTGTGATCCTGGGTAAATCATTTAACCCTTTTACCTCAGTTTCTTCAATTGTAAAATTAGCTGGAGAAGGAAATAGCAAACCACTCAAGTGTCTTTGCCAACAAGGCCCCAAATGGAGTCATGGAGATTTGGATGTGCCACTGAAAATGACAACAAAAGGAATTGAGCTTTCTTAGACAGAAGCGGAGAAGGATAAGAGAGTGACATCTCTATTTTCACTAATTCTAATTGAAATTTAGTATCTCCCTTAATTATTCAAAAATTTGAGAAGGGATCCATGATTTTATCAAACTTTCACAAAAATGTCCAGAATTCCCAGACTTTTTAGACTTCGATATTCTTTGTAGTTTGAATCCTTGATCCTATGAAAGTAACAGCCTTAATTATTCTTCCCTTGCTTGGTACCATTACTTGAACCCAACCCACAGAGCTGTATGAATCAAACCAGATAACATATGTAAAGTACTTTGTAAATCTTAAAGCAACCCCTCTAAATGCTAGCTCTCATCGTCATCCTCATTATTCATTTCACCAGTGGTGACACAGAATCTGAAAAACGTGATGGGGAGCACTGGACACTGTTTCCAGGAGTCAAATAAATGAATTGTTGTGAAACAGATGGGAAAAGAGTGTTCTTTTTCTCCTTTGCTGGGCCCTCTCCAGGCCCGCAGGACCAGAAGGTTTCACTGGGAGGAACAAAGTGGTAGCAGTCACCCTCATTTGCATGGCTTTGAACTGTTATCTGGAGCTCCTACAGAGTTCTGTTGGAACAGACTGTGAGATCCCACGTGGGTCCTGATAACCTTTCCTTGTTCTTTAAGGACCCACTCAGAGTTCTGAAGGGCTGTAGCAAAGGCCTGGAAAAGCAGGGCACGACTTTATAGCTGCATAATGGACACCTCATCAATAATAATTTAGAGGTGGAGGGGAAACAATTTTCAATAACTTAAGCAATAGCTTAGAAATGCACAAAAGCATGGAAGTTTAGAATGAGAAACCAAGATCCCTACTGTGCCTGCTATACTGTATATAAAACTTTGTCAGACAATAATTTTCTATATCATTCCTATTATTTCTATAGTAATTTCTATTATTTCTATGGTAATATCTCTATTATAAAATATTCTATATTATGAATACTCCATATTCATGATTTCCCCAAAATCTTAGTGCCATTTTAAAATATGAAAGCATAATAAATTCTATTTTATATTATTAATAGCTGAAAGAGACACTAAGATTTTTGGGACAACCTATATTTCAATGTCTGAAAACGAATTGGAAATTCACTCGCCAGGATGGATTTGGGCCTTATTCAAATGCAGCTCCCCAACACTCCATTTTTAAGGCTAACATCTATTACTTTGGGGGGCAGCTATATAGCTAGAGTAACCCCAGATTCTTCCCAGCTGTATGACCCTGGGCAAGACCTTAACCCTGTTTGCCTCAGTTTCCTCATCTATAAAATAAATTAGAGAAGAAAATAGCAAACCATTCCAGTATCTTTGTCAAGAAAATCCCAAACAGGTTCATGAAGAGTCAGACACAACTAAACAAATATTACTTTTATGTTTACCTAGCACTTTACTTCTCATTTGTCTCTCCCAAAAAATACTGTGATGTAGATACTATTATTATTCTTATTTTATAGACTGAGGCCCAGAGAAATTCAATCATTCTCCTGAGGTCATAGACCTAGAAATGACAAAGCTAAGGTTTGAAGCCAAATACTCTGACTCCAAATCCAAGTCTAGATTTGGAAAGTTAAGGTGGGTTTGAGAATCTAGAGCATCTGTCTTTTTGAAAGATTTGCATTTCTCCCATGCAGTTTGTTTTTCTCATTGGTTTTTCCATGAGGGTATTTAGATTGCATACCAGGTTTCTTTGCACTTTGTACTCTGAATATACTTTTCCAGCACTGTGGGTTTTTGTTGTTAAGTCTGAGAATTGGACTCCCCCTCCCATCTTCCCTTTCCCTCCATTCCCCACCCCCAAATGCTGGCTTATTATGGAAACAAGGCTAAGCACAGTATTTCAAGCATTATGCCATAATAAAAGTAACAGGATAATGATTTTCTTTCTCAGTCCAGATACCAGAGACCCAAGTATTGATTGTCTGTTTCTTTTGCCTCCTGTCCTCTGATGAAACTACATTTTTGACACAGAGTTACAATAAAATGTGCCCTTTCCAGTATGAGATCTCTGTAAATGTCATTCACACAGTCATTATTTTCTAATTCTCCACGTTTCCTTCATAATAGCACAGAGGACCTTCACAGCATAGAGAGGGAGAGAGAACAATGTTTAGATTCACTAGGAAAAAGGGGGTGAAAAGGGAAAGAAAAGAAAAATCTTCATTCCTTTTTTTTTTTTTTTTTTTTTGCTAGAGGCAGTAATCGTCTAAAAATAAAGGCTTTTCCTCCAGAGTGACTATGAAGATATCTCTGTTATGGAAGCCACTGAGTAATGAAGGCTTGGTCATGGGAAGGTTTTATGAGATATTTCCGAGAGTATTGATGTAGGCTTCGGCAGGTGAGAAGAGGCTGTAAAAGAGGGGAGTGGAGGGGGAAACCAAAAACCTGTGAATTTTAGTGTTTGTGGAATGAAGGGTCAGTTGCATTAGCTGAGGTTGAAGAGAACTATGGTAGGTAATGGGCAGATGCCCTGCTCCATTCTGCCCAATGTGTCTCCATCCTGACCTGTAACGGTTTTTCTGTCTCAGCCCTTGTGTCTCTCCTGAGCGAGGCTGCCAGCAGATGATTTGTGATTTTGTTATGTGGATGAATATCCGTAGTAGACTAGCTTGAGGCCACCAAGCTCATTTCATGTGTGCCCTGCGCCAAATTTGATCCCAGAGGTGGCAAGCTGGTATATTAACCCAATGTGACACTTATTACCTTCCTTCCTCCTCCTCTGTGAAATCGGTTTATCTAAAA
Source organism: Antechinus flavipes (assembly GCF_016432865.1). Taxonomy (NCBI): domain Eukaryota; kingdom Metazoa; phylum Chordata; class Mammalia; order Dasyuromorphia; family Dasyuridae; genus Antechinus; species Antechinus flavipes. Next base: position 136,745,028 of record NC_067401.1, on the reverse strand, counting down.
ATCTCTCACACAAAAGAGCCTGGAAACACCAACCATACATACACAAAGCATTCAACTAATGCCTTGATAAATGTAATCAGTGCAACAGTAGCTCTTTGAGACACGCTCGTGCTGTGACCCTCCGTTGGGCGTGCAGCAGCCTTTTTATTTATTTCTGATAGCTTCCCAATCAGTCAGTACTGGCCGTCCTTTTTCTCACCTCAGATCATGGTCTAATAACCAGTTTTGGTGCCTTTATTGGCCTCAGAGGTAGTTTGGGCTGTTAAGATCTCCCTTTAACAAGTTTTGCTTTGATGAGAGACGTTTCAATGGGTTCGATGTCTCACTTACCTTTGCCTAAATGTTCCTGGGCTGACAGGAAATCATGGGTGAAAGAGACAATGGGAAAATGTTCTAACCTTGGCAAAGAGACCCTATCAAAAGGATGATCACCCACAACTTCTGGAAATCCTTAATCGAATTGGGAAAACAAGATTCTAACCCAATTAGAGCACTCGGCTACATCTTAGGAGGTATTAAAAAGGTTGATGTCTCAAACACAACATCCTTCCCGCTGCTGGGTGGTTTTCTTATCTTTTTGGAAATGGAAAACAGGAAAGAGAATCAATATTTTATTTTTGTTCTTTACTTTTATTTCATGTGTCTGTCTCTTTCTCTCCCTCAGTCTAACCCCATGCAGCCACCCTGGGGAAACCAAGCTGACCCATTCTACCCAATTATAGTTTCTGTCTAGAGACTGTTACAGTCAAGGGCCCCTCCTTAGTGAACACAAGGCATATGTTTATAGCAACAGCTAGAGAGCATTTGGGGGAATCTTCAGTTCTCAATAGGGCTATCGTAACTGGACATTGTCAACAACAAAGATTTTATTGGGTAGCCTTTTGGAAGAAGAATTGAAATAGGATGGGTTCTGAACCTCATTTCTCTCCCCCTTTCCTCCTTAATTTTCATCTTGTTTACCATAATTTATTGCAAAGAAGTAAAATGCTGATTTGTGTTACTTGAAAACCATCTGAGAAAGACTGAAAGAAAAGATAAAAGTAAGTTTATAACTCACACTTACATAGTCCTGTAATGTTTATTAAGTGCTTATCACCATTTTACAGATGAGGATACTAAGGCTCAGTGGGATTACATTTCTTGCCCCAGATCATATAGCTAATTAAATGTCCCATCATTCCATATCTCTCTTAGATGAGGATAAAGTCCTCCTCTCCTGACTCTGCAGCAGTTTTTGGGTTGTGAGAGTAAAAGCGAAAATATGTCAAAGGTGAACTGACAGATAATTTTGAAATTTTAGTTTTCACTGAAGCATCATGCCATGATCAAAGTAACTCCCTTTACCCTGCAACCTCTCCCTCCTCCCCCACCCCCTGCCAACTTCTTTAAGAGAGTACCTTATATACCTGGAGAATCTGACTTTATATTTACCCCTTTCTGCACAGGATTAACCTCATTTGGGTGGGGAAATTCCCTTCCCAAACACATATCTTCTTGTGGTTATTTTGTATATACCTGGTATGTAATTTGTATCTGTGTTCACAGTGTTTCTTCTCCTACCCCGAATAGTGAGCAAATCCCTTAAGGGCAGGGACTCGGAGTTTGTTTTTTTCCTTTGCACCCTCAACACCTCACAAAGATAATCATTTCAGTCACATCCCACTCTGTGACTTCATTTGGGATTTTCTTAGCAAAGATACTGGAGTGGTCCTTCTCTAGATCATTTGACAGATGAGGAAACTGAGGCAAACAGGGTTAAGTGACTTGCCCAGGATCACATATCTGGAAAGTATCCAAGGCTGGATTTGAACTCAGAAGGATGAGTATTGCTGACTTCAGGCTTGGCATTCTATCCACTGTACCCCCTCCCTGCTCCTAGGTAGCACATATTAAATGCTTAGTAAATGCTTGTTGAACAAATGAATTAATGAAAAAAATACTTATACATGACCAGGGCTGTCCCTATAGAGATCTAAGGTCCTGGGCTATCATGTATATGTAATGGCATATTATGTGTTCCAAATCACATCTTGATAATGTCTATATAGATGAAATAGGTTTAGAGGGTGCCTCAAGGTTAGTTATAAAAGGGGGAAAGAAGTCACATTTGCCTAGTTGGCAAATAATAGTAATAGCGCACATAAGCAGCACGGTAAAGTAGAAAATGCTGAACTTAGAGATCTAAGATCTGAATTCAAATCTCTGTCACTTACTATCTATGTGATTTTTAGCAAGTCACTTAGTCTCTCTGGCCCTCAATTTCCTTACCTGTAAAATGAGGCAGCTAGAATAGATGACCTCCAAAGACTTTTCTAATTCTAGATCTATGCTTCTTTAATATTTATAAAGTACTTTAAGGTTTACAAAGCACTTTAAAAATTTCTTTGAATAAACTTCATGAGGCAGGAAAAGGGCAATCTGACCTCTTGGTCTGTGATCAAGAGAAGTTTTATGGGCTGATTGTATAGATATGATATGTGATACTTGGGACATTTTCAGAATTCACTCATGGAGCCAGAGCCTTGAGATCTAGGCTTACATTACATTGCATTATAGGCTTACATTATAGATGCTATATATACACTATAGATGACTCAAATACAGAGTCATCATTGCCAGAGTGGGGAAGGTGAGAGGCAATTTCCTCTTCTCTGGAAATCTGAGATAGAGCTTTAGGGAAAGGGCAAGAGAAAGGGATAAGCATTTATTAAGCACCTACTATGTGCCAAGCACTATGCTAAATACTTTACAAATATTATCTCACTTGATCCTGACATGCTTAACAATTAGGAATGGAGAGTGATAGCAGAAACTGTCTCTTTCTTTTAAAGTTGACTGAGTGAAATCTTCCTGCTCAGCTGTCAGTTCTCTTTGGTAGTCTCCCCATTCTATCTAATCCTGGGAGCCAAGAGACCTTCCAGAGCCTCTGTTCATACATTCTCTTCAGCAAGAGGCCAGGACATATTTGTTATCAAAAATGGCCCAATCATGGAAGAGGTCAACTCTATAGGAAATATCTTCATCTAAGGCAGATCAGAGAAAGCTCTATGATTACCACCATTACATTATCTTCCTAGCGCCTGTAGACCTGCATCAATACCCCATTGTGGCATGGAAGTAACCTGGCTTTTCAAAAAATCTTTCAGAAGCTCTGGCAAGTTTTATCAGCTGGAAAGACTTTGAGTACAAGGCTAACATGGACCAGGTGTCTGCTATCCAAACACATGCAAAGAACCTCATCATTTGACAATCAGCAATTGGGTGCTACATTTGAAGAGTTGGAGAGGAGGCATCCACTCACAAAGACATAAGATCATAGAGTTAGAGTTGAAAAGAATCCCAGAGGCCATCTCATCCCATATTCCATTTTACAGATGAGGAAATTAAAACCAAGAAAGATTAAGGAATTTCTTTAAAGATATTTATTATAGTAATTAACAGAAGTGAAATTTGAACCCTTGTCCTTTGATTCAAACCTGGTACAGCTTCCCAGTACATTTGCTATTCCAGGACAGCTACGTGGCATCCTGAATAGAGCCCTGGATTATGGAGTCAGGAAGACTCATCTTCTTGGTTCAAATGTGGCCTCAGATACTTTCTAGCTGTGTGATTCTGGACTTCACCCTGTCTGCCTCAGTTTCCTCATCTATAATATGAGCTGGAGAATGAAATGGCAAACCATTCCAGTATCTTTGCCAAGAAAACCTCAAATGGGGTCACAAAGAATCACACATGACTGAAAACAACAATATAAGGAAGCAATTTCACTGCTAGAAATGCTGACCTTTTGAAGTTTTGAGTAGATCACATCATTGTAATTCTGTAAAAAGGAGAATAAAAGGGGAAAAAAATGAGAGTAGCATAATTCCCTTCCACACCAGGCTGAGAGCTGTTTGCTGTCCTGGCATAACTTCCCTTGCATGACATGATCAATTGTGGTTCTTTTAATATTGTTATTTGTCTGATGGGGGAAGGGGAAGGGAGAAGAGTCCCTTTCTATCATTCCAGTCTCTTAATACATTGCTCTCCTCCACGTCATCTACAATCTACAAGCTAGCCATGCTGGCCTATTCCCTATTCCTCACATATTTTGCTCCATCTCCCATCAATGTGTTTTTACTCTGAGTCTCATCTCTCAAATACTCTCATTCTGCCTCTACCTGCTACTTCCCTACTTTTCATCCATTCTGTATTTAACTAATATATTTTAATTGGAATATAAACTTCTTAAGAACAAGAAGTATTTTCTGTGATTTTATTGGATATCTCCTGGTGAAATATCCTCTATTAATGGTGGATCAGCAATTTAGTCTGCCATCTAGAATCATTATGTTAGGGGGAGAGCAGTGAGTGACTAAATGACTTGCCCATGGCCATGCATCCATTTAAATAATAACAGCAATAATTATTGACATTTATATGTCCCTGTAAGTTTTGCAAAATATCTTATCTATATCATCTCAGTTGAGCCTCACAACGACACTATGAATTAGATATAATAGGTGGTGTCCCCATTCAACAGATGAGAAAACTGAAAAATTCAAAAGCTTTGGTTACTTCTCCATATTCATAGGACTAGCAATACAATCAGAGGTGGAATTTGGCCCCAGGTCTTCCTTGATTACAAGTTAAGTAGTACTTACCTATTATTGTTGTTGTTCAGTCATTTTAGTTGTGCCCAACTCTTTGTGACCCTATTTTCTTGGCAAAGATACTGCAATAGTTTGCAATTTTCTTTTCCAGCTCATTTTACAGATGAGGAAACTGAGGCAAGTAAGGTGAAGTGACTTCCCAGGGTCACATACTTAATAAAGGGTCTGAGGTCAGATTTATGTTCAGAAAGAGTTTTCCTGACTCTAGGATTGGCTCTATCCACTGTTCCACCTAGCTGCCTCACTAATAGCATCTTATTATCTAATGTGATAAACCATATGACATAGATATGGCTAGGGAAAATTATTTTCAGGATCTGATGAATATTCTTCATATGTGAAATATGGCCAGCTCAGAAACACTGTAACAACATGAAGATACTGATATCACAGTTCTGGATAACTCATATTTGAATTCCAACCTTCTGCTTGGGACATGTGTTAACTTTTCCAGGCAGCATGTTCAAACTTTAATTTTAAATCGGGCCTCAATTCCCCACTTTGTAAAATCAGATGTAAATAAAATGAACTCTAAAGTTCCTTCCAGTTCTTAACATCATAGTTGTGAGTCTGTGAAAATGGCATTTCGCTTACATTAGTAGATGAAATTTAAGGCTTAAATTTCTTAAAAGGTTATTCATGCAATCCCTATAATTTTTGCCCTATCCTTCCTACACATTTCTATTTGTATTCAATGCATTTTGGACTTATGCCCTAAAAAGAAAAATCTGTCTTGCATCTTTGCCTAAGAATATTATGATGCTCCAAAAAGTACACTATGAGATCTTTAATGCCCACACAAGGACAGCATAGTTTTCAAGGGCCAACCAGAAACCAGTGAGATATTATCTCTGTTTTACAGGTGAAGGAGCAGGTATGTGACTGTACTGAAGTTATGTGGAATAATCAGAATGTGACCTGCCTTTAGCCACCTACTTTGTTTTCCCAATAAAAAAGCATAAAACCTTAAAATTGATGGGGGGGTCATATAATCTAGCATTTCTCAAATTGTTTTCCAAGGGATCCCATTTTTTGTAGAGTGTGAATAGGGGACCAAGGACAAAATAAATCAGTGCCACTGCTGTTTTCATTTTTAAAAATTTAAAATACAAAAGTATTTTAATACATACTTTTGTACAGTCATGAATATGGCTTCTGTTTGACTCTAAAACCTCTCCCTTTCCTTTCAGGATATTGCATGCCCTTAAACCAGTATTTATGGATCTTATCAATCTTTTTCATGTAGTATTTTGTAGGCAAATCAGTTTGAGAAACACTGGTTATCTCTGCTTTACAGATGTATATTTTCTCTGTATGTATGATTTTCTTCCAAAAGAAAGTGAATTCCTTGAGGCCAGGGACTGTTTGCTTATTTTTCTTAATACCTAGCAAAGTTCTTGGAACACAATTAAGTGTTTAATAAATGCTTGCTGAATGAATAAATATATACACACATACATATATAATATATATACACACATATATAATAATATATACATATACATGTCTGTATGCATGTGTGCATACATGTATGACTTAAGCTATCCCTAAAGAGGACCTGGAACAGCTAGGTGACTCAATGGATAGAGTCCCAGGCCTGGAGTCAGGAAAACTCATATCCTTGAGTTCAAATCCAGCCTGACACTCACTAGCTATGTGACCCTGGGTAAATCATTTAATTCTGTTTGCCTTAGTCTCCTCATCTGTCAAATGAGCCAGAGAAGGAAACGACAAAACACTCCAGTATCTCTGCCAAGAAAACCCTAAACGGCATCACAACTGAACAACAAAAACAGTCATAACAAAAGGAAATCTGGGGCTTAGGAATATCAATAGGACCAAATTAGATGGTATATATAAATCACTTTGCAAACCTTAAAGCTCTAAAAATTATTATTATTAGACTATTTACATTGTGTGTTTTTAGCATCTCCATTTATATATATATATATGAAATTGGGTTTAAAAGTGCATTGAGATTAATTTTAAAGTGGAAATTAAGTCACAAAAGTAGTCAAATTTTACCACCTTTTCTCAGACTATTTCTAATTTATCTCAAATATATTTTATTTGTACATAGCTGTTTGCTTGTTGCCTCCCCACAATTAGAATGTGAGCTCCTTGAGAGCAGACCTGTTTTTTCCTTTTCTTTTTATTCTCAGCATTTAGCACGACATTTGGCATATAGTGGTGCTTAATAAATGTTTATTGATGGACTAAGGAGGATGGGGATGGAGATGATTTAGATGATGATGATAGTTCACTTAAGCAAAAGGGTAATGAGGAAACCCAGGCTTAAGGAGGATTCTGTATCTACTAACTGGTGGTAGATACATTGATTCCCATAATCCAACCTAACTAGTTTTATTACTCCCTCACAGTCTTCCCCACAAAGTAACAAAAGTAACAAAGAGTCCCTGAATCTTTTTTTTTTTTTTGGAGGAATGTCTTTCCTGATATAGAACAGAGCTTCCTTGAACAGTTCAGGGGGAGGGGTGGCTAGGATGGAGAGCACCAAAGGAAGGAAGCGGGTGCCTTGTGTGCTGAGAAAGCCCCGGACTACCTGCTTCCTCAGCATGGCAGCAATAGGGCAGTCAGAGAAATCAACAGTAGCTGGAAATCCTGAGCAAGCCTTGCATCTTTCAGATAAAGTCACAGGCCAGAAAACCAGCAGAGGAAAGGGTTGACTGGGGGACATTCTGTTTACTTGAGGAGAAGCAGACCTCATAGACCCTGCTGACCACAGGACTGCATTTGCACTTCTGAAGGGAATGTGGGGAGAGTGGGGGAAGGGACAGGCAGGAAGAGTGAGTTCCCAGACTCGATACTCCTTCTTTTATACATTATCAGAAAAGGACCTCCAGCCAGAACCAAGGAGAGTGGGTGGATCTAGGGCTTCTGGCTTTGTTTTTGGGTTCAGTGTTTTGGGTTTTTTTTTTTTAAATCCTGATCTCTTACTGCCTCCCTGTGGAGAATTCTAAAAATTGCAGTTTCTGTCAGAGGCTTGCTTCCTGCCTGTTATGACCAGGTTCTGATTTGGTCTAGGACTTGACAGTCATCTTGGGAAAGGAATAGAAAAGATGCTCAGGGTCTGCCTCCATCAAAAGATGCTTAATCTTTTTTGTGTCATGGTTCTTTTGGCAATCTGGTGAAGGCAAGGGACCACTTCTCAGAATAACGGTTTCAAATGCATAAAATAAAATACGTGAATAGAAATGCAATTATCAAATTAAAAAAAACAACAAATTCATGGACCCTCCATTAAGGACCCCTTCACTTAAGTGAAGAGGTGGATCAGTAGAGAGGTTGATCCAATGTGCCTAGTGAATCTCCATTCTCATTTCCTGCTATTGCTCCAGCAGAAAAAGGCAGTAAGCCTTCCACTGTCCACACTTGGGCTAAGATCCATGTGTTGGATTTCCTTATTTAGAAATTTCAAACCCAGATCTCCCTTTGTATGTTTGAAGGCTTGTATTTGTTGTTGTACTGTATGGGATTGTGCTTTTTTTCTGAACTAAATCAAATCTTCTGAACAACATATGGGTTTAATTTTATTATTATTAAATATTAGTATTAATTAGTAAATATTATTAAATTAAATAATGCTATTTTAGCTAACAGGTGAATTGGCATGTCATTAGATAAACATCTTTTCATAACTACAATCTTTCCATCCTACCTCTATTCACAATTTGACTCAGATTATCAGTATAGTGGAAAGAGCTCTGAACTTAGAGTCACAATATAGGGTCATCTAAAGTTGGAAGATTCCTCAGAGACCTTTTAGTTCAACTCGTTCATTTTACAGAAAAGGTCTAGAGAGGTAAGGTAAAGTGCCTGAAGTCACACAGATGATAAAGTGCAGAGACAGGATTTGAAACCAGGTCCTTTCATTGTGAGCCCCTAGGTGGCGCAGTGGATAAAGTGCTAGGATGTTTGAATCCAGCTTTAGACGTTTACTAGCTGTGTGAGCCTGGGCAAGTCACCTAACTCTGTTTGCCTCGGTTTTCTCATTTGTAAAATGAGTTGTAGAAGAATATGACAAACCACTCCAGTATCTCTGCCAAGAAAACCTCAAATGTGGTCACAAAGAGTTGAACACAACTGAAAGACGAATGAATAATACCTTTCCACTGTATTCTGTAAGTGAGAGCTCTGGATCCCCCAGTCATTAGCTATGTGACAACAAAGGAATTATTTAACCACTTAAAGTCTCTGTTCCTTTTTCTTTAAAATGAGAGGGTAGAAATAGATTGTCTCTGAGATTTCTTCTAATTCTTAATAGTCTCTAAGTCTACAAATCTATGCATCACAGATAAATTTCAATCATTAGTTAATAAAACAATAACCCCTCCCATCTCTACTATCAGTCTTCCTCCTTAGTATAAAGACAGCAACATATCAGCCTCTACCTTAAATTGGAACCTCATTGTAATAGAGAGGAAAAATAGTTGGGCACTATCCTTTCAGTTGCCCATTTGAATGTAAATGTGAATACAACACATCTAGGTTTCTTTACTGGGGAAACATCAATCAGAAATCAGTGAGAAATAATGGTGATGCACAAATATGTTTGGGATGGATAGAAAAATAATTTGAGTTGGTCAATGTTATATTTCAGGAAAGATTTGGGAGCAGAGGATGAAGAAAATCAGAGTGTTCTCACAGAGTACTTTCAACCCTGCTTTTTTTTTCTGTCTCTCTCCCTCCCTCTCTCTCAAATCTCAAAGACGAAAGCTAAAGGTTGAAGAATACAATCTGGCTTCTAGCTGGTAGTGAAAAATGAAAATATTTGGATTAGCTGTAATACTAAAGTTGATGATATTTACAAATTATCATCCCACCATCCTCACATCAAAAGCTTTTTTTTTTCCTTTGTGAAACACCGGCTGTGCTTTCAGTTTGTTTCAGGTTGTCAGGGGGCCATTATTTGGTTTTCTTCTTTTTTGGTTGTTTACATTAATTGAGAAATAGGATTAATCATTTTGACTTTTTCTCCTTCATAGGGGCAAACAGTTCAGAATCAGGGTAAGAGCTCACCATACTTGAGTTCCATGCAGGTGTTAGGCTACTTTTATTCATCAGCTGTTAAAGCACACATTTGTTCTCTAGGTCGTGTGGACAGATTGACAGATTCTTTTATTTAGATAATTTTTAAACCTTCTTCCTGTGATGACAAATGACATTTTTATCAGGAACAAGTGAAAGTGGTTATAAACTTAATTCCTTTTTGGGAGATGACTTTCTTGAATTACTGGAGCTAGACTTGGGAAAACTACACCAGGAGTGAAGATGTCCCATTCTTAATCCCTGATTAGTGCAACATTTAAAAATTATATTTATCTTTTCCAAAAAAAATGTAAAAACTATTGTTGACAGGTTTTTTCCCTAAATTTTAAGTTCCAAATTCTCTCCCACTCTTCCTTCCCTCTGCCCTTCTTGAGAAGGTAAATAATTTGATATAGATTATACATATGCACACATGTAAAACATTTCCATATTAGCCATATTGTAAAAGACAACACAGACCAAAAAACTCCAGCAACAACAAAAAGAAAAATAAAGAATAAAAAAATATGCTTCAATCTGTCTTCAGACTTCATCAGTTCTCTCTGGAGATAGATAGCGTCTTTCTCATATGTCCTTTGGAATTGTCTTAGATCGTTGTATTTCTGAGAATAGCCAAGTCACCCATGGTTGATCATTGTACAATATTGCTGTTACTGGGTACAGTATTCTGGTTCTATTCATTTCATTTTGAATTACTTAATGTCTTTCCAAGTTTTTCTTATAGTATAATGTTATTCCATTAAAATCACATACCACAATTTGTTTGGCCAATCCCCAGTTGATGGATATCTCTTCAATTTCCAATTCTTTGTTACCACTAAAAGAACTTTTATAAATATTTTTGTAAATTTAGGTCCTTTTCCTTTTGGTTTTTATCTTTTGGGGATAAATACTTAGTAGTGAATTATTGCAATATTTCGAAGACATTTTATAATCTACATTTCTTTTTTGGTGTTATCGTACATTCAGGCCATCAGCAATTTAAAGCCTAGACTTTATTAGATCTGCCATGAGTGTATCTTCTCAGAAAGAACTATATGATATTGAAACAGCAGGGATTATGTTCTTTCTTTCTATACCAAGATTATATTACTAGACCATATTCATATTCTCACCTTGGTTTATGCAAAAGTATGGCTTATTAATATCATACTCTCCACTCATTCTCCTTCAGTTCTCTTTGTGACTAAAATGTATTTTCAAAACAGCTGGTCAAAGTAGGGTCCAAGTAGAAACAGCAGATAACCATGGAACAGTAGCTTGTGGAAAGCTACCGAACTCCAACAGGAAGTTATCTTATGATCTTGGTTTCATCAGAAACACTGATTTGAAAATTTGAAAATTTAGAGTCATCTAGTCTAGCCCCCTCATTTTACAGATGAAGAAACTGAAACTCAGAAATGTGAAGTGGCTTACTTTGGTTAGCAGTAAGTTGCAGAGGTCAGGATTTGAATACAGATCATTTGGGCTTAAAATCCAATTTTTTTAAAAAATAGGTTTTTTTATTTTCAAAATACATACAAAGATAGTTTTCAACATTCACTTTCCCAACACCTTGTGTTCCAAATTTTTCTCCCTCCCTTCTTCCCTAACCCAGACATTAAGCAGTCTAATAGAGGTTAAACATGTGCAATTCTTCTAAACATAGTTCTACATTTAGCATGGTGCGCAAGATAAATCAGATCAGAAAGGGAAAAAATGAGAAAAGGAAAAAAAGCAAGCAAACAATAACAAAAAGGTGAAAATATTATGTTGTGATCCATATTCAGTCCCCACAATCCTCTTTCTGGCTACACATCATCACAAGCTACTCAATTCACTTAGCATTAGTTCATGTAAGTCTCTCCAAGCCCTCTCTGAAATCATCCCACTGATCATTTCTTATAGAACAATAATATTCTATAACATCCATATGCCATAACTTATTCAACCATTCTCCAGCTGATGAGCATCCACTCAGTTTTCAGTTTATTGCCACTACAAAAAGGACTAGTACAAGCATTTTTGCTTATGTGGTTCCTTTTCCCTTTTTTAATTCTCTCTTTAGGATACAAACCTAATAGAAACATTGCTAGATCCAAGAGTATGGACAGTTTGATAGCCTTTTGGGCATAGTTTCAAATTGCTCTCCAGAATGGTTGGATCAGTTCACAATTCCACCAACAATGTATTACTATCCCAGTTTTCCCATATCCCCTCCAATATTTATCACTATCTTTTTCCTGTCATTTTAGCCAGTCTGAGAAGTGTGTAGTGTTACCTCAGTTGTCTTAATTTGTATTTCTCTAATCAATAGTGAAAATCCAATGGTCTTTTCTCAGTACCTTGCCCTCTCCCCAAGCTATTCAAATTATTAAACAAGTGAGAAATAATTGGAATGATAAATGTGTACATAAGATAATTTAGGAAGTAAAAATTGATATGAAACATCATTTTACTTTTAATAGTAGTAAAGATACTTTTGAGAAAAGCAAATTATATATTATTTTCTTAAGAACAAGTGAAAGTGGTTATAAACTTAATTCCTTTTTGGGAGATAACTTTCCTGAATTACTGGAGCTAGACTCTGGGAAACTAGATCAGGAGTAAGGATGTCCCATTCCTAATCCCTGATTAATGCAACTTTTAAAAATTATATTTATCTTTTCCAAAAAAATGTAAAAACTATTGTTGACAGTTTTTCAAATTTTCCTAAATTTTAAGTTCCAAATTCTCTCCCAACCTTCCTTCCCTCCTGTTTTCTTGAATTAAGAGTGCAGAATGAAAGAGTAACTCACTAAAAATTGGCCTGTTGTTACTCAGGTGAGACTAAAATAATCTGTGACCCTCATCTGCTGAGAGCTTTCATGACAAGAAAAATATATGGATTCCTTGGCTTGGGCCTGCTTATTATCACCAAGCCCAAATAGGTACTGGTCTTAGAGCTTCCTTAGGAATCATTGGTAACACTTCTTAAATCATGGAAACTACTAATATGGGAAAGGTTTTAGTCAGCTATATCTCTGCAGTTAAGAATCACCTCATCAGAGACAGTATAGAACAAAGACACTGTCATGTCTTTGGAATCAGAGGACCTGGCATCAGATCCTGCCTCTTGTCATTTATTAGCTATGGCACTTGGGGCAAATGACAACTTTTCTGGGCCCCAGTTTCTTCATCGTGAAACAAAGTAGTTTGAACAAATGACTCCTTAAGGTCCCTCTAATGATTCTTTAAGTTGTCACAGGAGTTCACTCAACTAGAGATGGAATTCTGAATCAACTTATCCCTAGAAGAAGTTTCATCCTTGCAAAGACATGTTGCACACTTCATTTATTTGGAGGAAAAAATTATGACTCCTGGGTCATAGTTAACTATTCCAAGCAAACTCTCAATCTTCACTAATGGAAAACACTCTTCTTTAATCATTAGACATCAGCCAACACCTGGAATTAAGCCGTTTTCTTTACCACACTCAATTGCCTTTCTTTTTAGTGGGTCACTTCAGACTCAGGAGAGTGATTTCCACTCTTAAGACAATCATGCTCACAATTCCTAAGAAGGGCCCACTTCTAGTGACTGGTCCAGTGCCAACATACTTCCTAATATCACTTATGTGATAAGCCCAAATTTGGCCAGAAACTAAGTAGTATGAGTAAGTCTAAGGAGGGACTTTAGAGAGGAGGATATAGGTTTTAAAAGACACTACAGTAATGAGAAAAGTGTGGTTAATACTTTTTGCCAGTAAAAAAAAAAAAAAATGATGAGGTGAAAGTACAAGTTCCATTAAAAAGTTAAAAATGCATTTTTTTTAAGTGTTTAGGTCACGTGATATGGAAATCTTAGCTTCTGTAGATACGGTACAGCTTCTGTAGAATGATTTGAGTATTGATAGGAATACCCATAAGCCAAGTCAGCATTGGAGTATAGACAAAAGTGGTCTTTGGGGGCTTGTATTTCAACTCCCATGCTATCTACTGTCAGATTTTGACCAACTATCAGAAGCTAGTAGGGAAATATTCCTTTAAAAACATGGGGAAGGAGAATGGCCTCTATGACCCATTAAGACTATATAAAAGCTCTAATACTTACAGGTCACTACCATTTCTGAACTTATTATTCATTCACCTAGCTTCTCTCTTTTAAGATATAATAGCTTAAAACTGCACTAAGACTTTTAGGACACTTTATATCCCTGGTTTGAGTCAAACCCCTGTCGAAAACCACAAACCCCTAGACTGTCTGACTGCTCTAGTTTCGAACACCAGCATTCCATCTACTCTTGTCGGTGTCTTTGACTTCTTCTGTCTGTTCTGGTCGGCTCCATCAAGTCAATATCCTTCTATCTCATTCTCCTTTGAATCTCTAGGACTAAAATCTGCTTTCTGACCTGCCTGACCTGACCCACATCCCTTTCATCAAAGCTAAAAAATAGTCTACTCATGGGCAGTCCCTGACCTCTGCTGCCCTCTGCTGTCACTAATAAAACCCATAGTCCCCTGAAATTTTACGTTAGCAATCCTATATCTCCACTTCAAGTATGATACCCAGAGATCTAGTGCCTTCATGCTATCCTCATCTGTCCAAAAAGTCCCAACCAATCCTGTACTATCTGGGGCAGTACCCTATACACTGAGCCTAATCATTCCCTAAATTCTTCCTTATCTACAAACCTCCACAAAAATCCTGTTCTCACAAAGCTTTTATGTCCACCACTTCAAAAACAAACTCATAGATAGATATTACATTAGTCCTAACTATTTGCATTTTAACAATAGGGGGCAATACCTCAGCCCAAAAGAATGTGGGGAGCAGATAGGTAATGCAGTAAATAGAGTGCAGAGCCTGAAGTTAAAAAGACATCTTCCTATGTTCAAATCTGGTCTCAGACTTACTAGCTGTGTGACCCAGGGCAGATCATTTAATCCTATTTGCTTCAGTTCCCTTATCTGTAAAATGAACTGGAAGAGTAAATGAAAAACCACTCTAGAATCTCTGCCAAGAAAACCCCAAATGGAATCCTGGAGAGTTGGACACTTATTGAAATGAGTGGACAACAAAGGAATGAAGAAATGATTTTTTTTTTTTTTTTAGGCATTTGGGGTTAAGTGACTTGCCCAGGATCACACAGTTAGGAAGTATTCAGTGTCTGAGATCGGATTTGAGCTCAGGTCATCCTGATTTAAGGGCCAGTACTCTATCCATTGTGTCATCTGATTGCCCCAGGAATGAATTCTTAATGGTAGATTTTTCAAGTGTCAGAGAGTGAGCCAATGGAATGTAGTATTTTTATTTTGGTAAAGAGAATATTTTCCTGATTCTCCTTATAATACATTGCTTAGGTAGTTTGCCTAGCCTTCCTGTTTTTAACTTTGGAATTGCTCAGAGGGTGGACTTCAAGAAAAATTGAGTTTTATTTCTCCCAGCTTATTATTTCAAATCTCTTTCCTTCTCTTGACCAAAGTTTTCTCCTCTACAAAGTGAAGATGGTTAAATTTAGATGTCTCAAGAGCTGTGATTTCATAATCTCCTTCACACTTTTTGTTATTGAGAGGCAGTTGGGATTAAGTGATTTACCCAGGTTCACAGAGATAATAAGTGTTAAGTGTCTGAGATTAGATTTGAATTTAGGACTCCTGACTTCAGGGCTACTGCTGTAACAATACCATCTAGCTGGCCCTTCTTTTGTACTTTCATTCCTCCATGGTTTTAGGATCCCATGCCTAGAACAGAGGGGCAACCAGTTAGTTGCCTCTTGCCTGTAACCCAGTTCAGCCTTGACCAGATATTCCTCCCCTCCCACACATGCATACCAAGTGTATAATAATAGATTAAGAAGCTAAATCAGCCAACTCACTTCCATTGCTCTACTACTGAATGGTGCTGGAGCTCCCAGCTCCATTATAGAAATTAATAGAATATTATATTCTATTATAAATATTATATTATATTCTAATTATATTCTATATATTCTAGAATGTAATTAATTATATTCTAATATAAATAGAAATTAATGTATATTCAGTATTGAGTATATATTATAGTATATTCAGGGTATACTCAGTATGAATTCCCAGTAGAATTTAAGTTCCTTCAAAGCAGAGACATTACATTTTTGTCTTTGTATCACTGGTGCCTGGTGCAGGGTCTCATCCTCAGAAGTATTTAATAAATGTTTGTTGAATCAGATTTCATTGAATGAAGCTGAATTAAATAGCCCATATAATGTCACCCTGACTGAAGTTGTTTTACTACCATTTTGCATTATGGTTAATACATCATAACTGGACCCCCACTGTCAGGTTGCAAAATCCTGCTATAAAGTTGATTACTCACATATAATATTTATGACATTATTCTTCTGGCAGAAACTTCCCCCTAAAACATTGTTTCTACTAACTAGCTTCTTTCCCTAGGACCAATTAATGCCATTAGAGGAGGGCATACATGTTCTGGCAGTGTGTTCTGACGAATATCCAGCAAAGAACATTCTAGAGTATCTTAGGAAAACCTAATGTCCCACATTGCATCAAATGTGCAAATGGCACAAAGCCTGGAGAGAGAGCTAAAAGAATCAGTATTCAAAAAGAGCTCAACACACTAGAACATTGAACTGCATCTAAAAAGGCAAAATGCAATAGGAATTAACATAGTCATCTACTTTGGTTCGAAAATCAGCTTCATAAGGAGAATTTTCAAGGAAAAAATTAGGTAAATTTTGGCTACATTTAAGACAAATTTTCCTAATCCATCCTATTGAAGCTACAGATTTTCCATCAACATGAAGTTTCCAGTAACACCAGTTTGAACCACCCAGATAACTTTGTACCCAATAAAACCACTTCTGATGACCTGGATAACTTCATTTCCAATAATGTCACCTCCAATGACTTTGTTTCCATTACTACCTTAGAAAACTTATAATTTATAACAAAATTTTAAACTATTTTAGACTCATATTCTGGATGTCTTCTTTTTGGTAACATTTAAATATAAGCCTCTTTTATTTGCTGCTGAACATTAGACAATTTCTTTTTTTAAAAGGGAAAGTAGAATGAGTTTTCTAGGGCGGTCATGTGTCACACATACAAACAAAAACACATACACTAGATATGTTCAAACAGAGGTTATATTGTATATTGTATAAGTATATGCTTGTTCAGATCCAAGTTCGTCTGACCAGCCCCTGAAATCTCTTCCAACTCTGAGATACTGGGATTTCACTGACCTGACTATTCAGCTATGTAAACTCTGCCTTCCTAGTTTTATTTTCTTGTATTAAGTATCAATAACAATAACCTGTTCACAGGGCTGGTAGGAAAATCAAGTGCGATTACAGAAATGAAAGTCCTTTGAAAAATGAAATGCATGTGTTTCTATTGGGCTTATATCCCAAAGAAATACTAAAGAAGAGAAAGGGACCTGTATGTGCCAAAATGTTTGTAGCAGCCCTGTTTGTAGTGACTAGAAACTGGAAAATGAATGGATGCCCATCAATTGGAGAATGGCTGGGTAAATTGTGGTATATGAATGTTATGGAATATTATTGTTCTGTAAGAAATGACCAGCAGGATGAATACAGAGAGGACTGGGGAGACTTACATGAACTGATGCTAAGTGAAATGAGCAGAACCAGGAGATCATTATACACTTCGACAACGATGTTGTATGAGGACATATTTTGATGGAAGTGGATTTCTTTGACAAAGAGACCTGAGTTTCAATTGATAAATGACGGACAAAAACAGCTACACCCAAAGAAAGAACACTGGGAAACGAATGTGAACTATCTGCATTTTTGTTTTTCTTCCCGGGTTATTTATACCTTCTGAATCCAATTCTCCCTATGCAACAAGAGAACTGTTCGGTTCTGCAAACATATATTGTATCTAGGATATATTGCAACATATCCAACATATAAAGGACTGCTTGCCATCTAGGGGAAGGGGTGGAGGGAGGGAGGGAAAAAAATCGGAACAGAAACGAGTGTCAATATAAAGTAATTATTAAATAAATATTAAATTAAAAAAAAAAGAAAAATGAAATGCATGATACAAATGTATGATGTTGCTATTATTTAAAGGCATTTCTATAGTAAGGAATAGGCACACACACAAACTTTTCTTTCTGCATCCATATATCATATGATGCTAGAGAGAAAGTGATTAATGCTAAGGATTGGCAATAAGGACTCCCAACTTCTAATCCTGCTTCTTCCACTTACTCAGTGTATGACCTTGGGGAAGTAAGTCACTTCTATTTTCCCTCCCTTAATTTCTTCATCTGTGAGATAGTTCTTATTACTTCCCTAACTCACAGTTGAAATTGTGAGGATTAATGAATCCAAGGCTATAAGAAGACTTGGATAAAGAATGCTACAAAAATACAGAGAGGATTAGCGAGGAGGGGAGGTTAAGGTTTGTCCTGGACCACAAGGAGAGAACTAGAGATGTGATACAGACATCTAAGCTATCCGTCCCTTAATTCTCATTATTTCAAGACATCTATTAAATGGTTGCATTGCTCTTGCCTAGTGAAAAGATGAGTTTTACCTCTTGCCCATCTCAGAAGCACATCGGATTTTGACTGCAGCCATTCTTAAGCACTATCAGATTTACAACACAGCTGCAGACCTCTGGAAATAAAGGTTTTCTAATGGAAACCCTAATTCTAGATCCTTCACATGAACAGGTAGAGAAAGAGACTTGAGATGTGAGTAAGGATAGTGAATTAAGTCCCTCCTCCCACCCCCTATTAATTGTTTATTTTCTTTCCAAAGTGAAAAGAAGCTGTTGGAGTTTATGTAGTTCATTTTATATACAAATTGAGGTCCTGGGGGAAAGTATCCTTCATGTGAAACACAGTTCTTCAGTTACTGGAGAAAACTGAGTAACAATAAAACCCTCAGGGAAATCATTTAATATTTCCAGCATTTTCACATGGGCTTCTGACACTTGGGTCTTCAAGGGGAAGGCTGATTTATACCTCCAGTCGTTAGACAATGTAAAGGTGAGGTCAGACATGGGCATCCTTCATCCCTTTCTGCAGTGCTGAGAGATCCCTTGGGCAAGGTGGAATCAAAGCATTTGAAATGGTAGAGGTCAGGAGAGTGACACCATAAGAAGTAAAAGAGCAGAGCCTCCTTCCTCTTCCAGTGGACCTGACATCCATATATCTTCATATTGCCATTGTTCCCCCCTTGAAAAATGACGTGTCATTTGCCTTACTTTTTCTTCCATTCTTATTCTTAAAGCTTGCAATTTTTATCACAATCTATAGAAATTACGTCAAGGATAATGATTATATGTTGCTTTTCTTTTTTTAAGACATAAAAGACTAAATGTATAAGGCAACAAGTGGCTTACTCTGATCACCTTCTATTTCTCTCGCCCCATGAATTAAAACAGCAGCAGTACTCTGGGTATCTTTATATGGACTTGACCCTTCTCAGAGGAAACCTTTCATAATCCTTCTTAATTCTAGAGCTGTCCCTCTCTTGATTATTTCCTAGTTAACTGCAGTAGATAGAATGCCCTGGATGGGAAATTTAAAAGGCTCATCACCTTCCTGAGTTCAAATTTGATCTCAGATGTTTACTAGCTGTACAACCCCAGGCAACTCATTTAACGCTGTTTGCCTCAGTTTCCTCCTCTGTTAAATGAGTGGGAGAAGGAAAAGGAAAGGGCAAATCACTTCAGTATCTTTGCCAAGAACATTCCAAAATAGAATCCCAAAGAGTCAGACATGATGAGTCAGATTGAACAAAAAACAACTTAATTCAAGGGCTTTCCCTCTGCTGATTATTTCCTATTTAGCCTGTATCTAATTTTTTTGCACATAATTATTTGCATATTGTCTCCCATTCAATCATGAGCTCCTCAAGGACAGAGACTGAATTCTGCCTTTCTTTATAACTCCAATGTTTAGCACAGTATCTAGCACAAAGTAGACACTTGACAAATGCTTATTGACTGATTGACAACTAATTCTGAGTCTTAGAAAATTCACAGTGCCTAGGATAGAAATGACCTTAAAGGACGTCAGTAGATATCCAAGAAAATTTGTTAGTCCATTCATGTAACCTAGTCAATGCTATGGATAGAGACAGAGCCTGTAGAGACCAGCAGTAACTGTGCCTCAAGTTCTACAATTTTTTGGTAATTTGCTAAAAAAAAATAAGCAAGAAGAATATTAAGCAAAAATTTCGGTAAATGTTCCTTTATCTGGATTGTTTTGTTTTGTTTTTGCAAAATAAAGCAACTGTTTAACAGAGAAGGACTACAGTGGTTCCTTGAACTGCACTGTAACCTAAGACACAGCTGAGACAACTTGGGTCCAGATTTTTATGCATGTGTGACCTAGGGGAAAATATTTGAGGACATTATTGAGTTTGAAAATGGTTTAGAAATTAGAATATGCTGAACTTTCATATTGCTTTAAAGAAATTATTTTATCTTTTTTTTAAATCTTCCTCATTCCTTTGCTATCTGTATTCCTTCCTTCATGCCCTTCACTTCTGTCTAGAATGGACATCAGTGTTATTATTATAGAAAAAAAGAACTTACTCATAAAGCTTGATTCAAGGAATCAGAATCAGCAGAGCTGGATTCTTAAATACTATCATTGGTCTCAGTATAGAGATTCTAGGATTGTCCTTACGGTCATAGTATCACAGATCCAGGAATCCTGGAGATCATCTCATCTGTCCCATCCATTCACACTCACCCCACTGCCTTTTTGTGGGTGAAGAAACACAGGTAGAGGAAGTTTTATTGAAAAAAAATTGGAACCCAAAATCTTACAAAAGTCAATATTGAGGGGCAGCTAGGTGGTGCAGTGGATAGAGCACCAGCCCTGAAGTCAGGAGACCCTGAATTCAAATATGGCCTCAGACACTTAGCACTTCTTAGCTGTGTGACCCTGGGCAAGTCATTTAATCCCAATTGCTTCAGCAAAAAAAAAGTCAATGTTGAAAATTATCTTTAAATGTATTTGGAAAAAGTAAAATACTATTAAGTGAAAAAAAATAAATTGTAGATATATAACCCTTATTAGATTGCTTGTTGTCTTGGGGAAGAAAGGAGTAAAGAAAAGGAGGAAGAAAATAATTAGGAGCTCAAAATCTTATAAAAGTGAATGTTGAAAACTATCTTTACATGTAATTGGAAAAAAATGAAACATTATTAAGTGAGAAAGTTTCATTGACTTACCAAGTCAATCTTTTGATTCATTCTTTATTCTCCTTTTTATCCTCAAACATAATATTAATTTTTCCTAAAATTTTTTGTAATCGCCAATTTCCCTGTTGCTTTATGAAGTATAATTTAGTGTAGAGGGAATTGACCTGGAAATAGAGAGATTGACTCTGACCCTCTCTGTCACCATCAGAAAGCAAAGGAACCTCCTTATCTGTTACTTCTTCATATACCTCATGGGGATTTTTTGGTGAGTATGAACAGATGTTTTTCCTTCTGTATCTTTATTAAGGAGGCAATTCGGGTTAAGTGTCTTGCCTAGGGTCACACAGCTAATAAGTGTCTAAAGCCATTTAGACACAGAAAGTGTCTAAAGACACTGAAACTCCAGTCCTTCTGAATCCAGGGTCAGTGCTCTATTCACTGCGCCACCTAGCTGTCCCTCCTTCTGCATCTTTTTAATTTAAAAGAGGCTTTTCTTACAAAGTGTTACTAGTTCCTGCAATTATGCTATAATATAGAAACACTTAACAGTTTGAGGTTCAGAGTATTTCCCTTTGGCCAATGTGGGTAATATGTTACTGGCTTCATTGTCTCGCTCCCTGGGTATCCTGTTTTGTGTAAATGTTTCCCCCTTGCCCATTTACTCAGTGTGTGTGTGCGTATTATGTCTGTGTGTCTGTTGTGTAATGGTGAGTCCTGGAGAACGTCTGAGAGGTATGTCTCTTCCCTTGGAAATGCCAAGGGATACACCATCTCACTTTTGGAGATTGAATACTTTTGACAACTCATGAGGAAAAGTTTTCTCATAAACCTCCCACCTCAGAATTCACACTCTTTCTTCCCAGAAACCACGTCCAGGAAAGTTAAGCTTAAGAATTTGGAGTCAAAACATGTTTCGTGTGAATTTTCATATCATTATCCATGAAAAAGAGTATAGAACTGAAACTCAAAGAACCTAGATTTCATGCTTCTCCTATCTTGTCTTTATAACCCCTGGGTAATTCTACAAATATCGTTTGCTTTCCAAACAAATACTTCAGTTCTTTCCTATAAAACAAATGAATTAAGACATCCTATTCCTCAGGAACCAATCTGCCTTAGCCAACCAATATGTGAAGCCTCTTTCTGTTCATGAGCAAACTTCAGATAATAAACTGGGGTGCCCATGTGGCAATGAAAAATGTCGGCAGAGAACAGTTTCCATCCTGAGGCTCCAAGGTACTCCACACAACAATAACAAGGGAGAGATGCTTTGGCTAAATGCACATGACGTGAATTGCCATCAAACATGCCACCAACCCTGCCACATATTATTACTTATGTCCCTGCCTCTGAATCAGGTGGCATGGGTGAGATAGTCTGCTTTTGTTAGACATAGATTTTAGGGACTTTCAAATAAACCCACAGAGCAGAACTGAGCTGCGTGTCTCCTAAACTTTGCCATTTCATCTGTCTGTACCAAGTACCGTGGAACAAAATGGATGTGCCTTCAGCTTTCCATAGTACTGGAAAATGAACCAGTCTACTTAACGGTAAATGGTGGTTGGTTCAAACACACATGACTGGTCTCATGAAGAAGAAAAGAAAGTTGAGCTTAATGAAGTCCTGTATCTGTGTCCCTGTGTATGGACAGGAAAGGACGAGTGTTTTATAACTGTTTATTGGCGTTAATGGTAATAAATTCCTCACTTGTGATGCATTAACTTTAATGTTTTCATTACTTGGTGATTTAGGTTTTGCCTTTTCGCACTGTAAATCATGCTGTCCCAGGAGCAGCATAGGTCGAGTGCCTCACATAATGTTAGGTTCAACGGGGAGAGAGAATGTTAGCTTTGCCTGCCTGTCCTGCAAAGCTCTGCGGAAGATGAGTTGGGTTTTTTCTTTTGTCCTTTTTTGGGGGTTGACATTCTGATTTGCATGATGCCAAGCAAACTGCACAGACAGACAGATTATATGATAGCAGCAAAGCACGCTGCTACAGGCCCCTATTTTAGATCATGGAGAAGAACTGGTCTCCATAGTAACTTCCCAAATGTATTTGGTGCTGAAGGTTTTTTTTTTCTTCGTTTGCTGAGTGTGAGCCCTTAGTTAATGAGCTGTGGAAATAGATATTGAGATTTAGTGTTTTTATTTTGCAATTATAGACTTAGTGATTTGGATGGAAACTTTTGGGTCCAGAGACATCACCCTCTTTTCCCCTACCTCCCCTAATTATTTTTCTTTGCAAAGTTGGATTGCCTTCAAACTCACCATGAGTTTTCCCAGGTGGAACATAGGAATCCAGTTAGTTTTTTAAATGTCATAAGCAAGAATGGGAGTTTATTGTGGTTACTGTTTGGTTTTTGCCCTGTGGACATTCTGTCACATTGAAGATTATTTTTCTGTCCTAACTCGGACCCTTAAAGCTGAGACAAAGCACAGAGAAAACTGTCTGGGTTTGAAGCTGAGTGTTGGATGTCCATCCGTTTGTCCAGGGGATGACACAAATCAGGTCAGAGTCTCCTCGTTAAGATCACTGCATTCCCATCAGGCTCTTCCTGATGGGGTGTGAGAGTTCTCATTAGATCACCCACCCTGAAATACCCCCAGAGAATCACTGTAATTAGTTCCTGAGTCTTCTTTTTTATTTTCTGCTTTGTTTGCTTTAAAGTTTTCCCTGGGCCTTGCTCTGATGATATCTGAATGTCTTTTATTAAAGAGATGTAGGAAAAGCATGATTGCTATCATTTGATTTTCTCTTTGAGTATTCTGGTCCTTTCAGCACATTGAAACAGGAAACTTCATAATCTGGTGTGCTGAGGCCCATGTATTCTCCATATTCATCTTAGCCAGTGCTTGGGAATTGTTAAAAGCTCTTAGGTAAATATGTGGATCCCTTAAGTAAGATTTGTTCTTCGTGTTTTAGTGATCTGGGGGGTTTGGAGGCAGCCTGGTACAATGGGAAAAGTGCTAAAGTTGCAGTCACTGAATCCAAGTTCCAATCTTCGCTGTACCACTTATTATCTGCATGACCTTGCACTTGTCACTTCATTCCTAGGGATCTCAGATCTCACGTCTTCCATCTGTAAAATGTGGAGGCTGCACTAGATGACTTCCAAAGTTCCAAAGTTCCAGTTCTGAATATATAATCTGATGATATGTTTTTAATATCATTATCACTTCCAAATGAGTCCCTCATCCTCCCTTTGTGAGATCTTCCCCTTGTAACAAAAAACTCTGCATAAACAAAACAAATTAATACATTTGCATGTTTAGAAATGTATGAATATTTCTCAACTCTAGTCTATCACTCCTTGCCTAAGGTTTGGGAGGCAGACTTTATTGAGACCTTTGAAGTCACAATTGGTCATTGTATTAATCAGAGTACTGCAATCTTTCAGTGCTGTTTTATCTTATTTTGGTCATTGGATAATTTTTTTAACTTTTATTTTTTCCAGTTATATCTAAAAACAATTTTTAGCATTTGCTTTTTAAAATTTGGAGTTTCCATGATGGAAAATGCTATCCACAGTCAGAGAAAGAATTGTGGAGTTAGAACACAGGTTGAAGAATACTGTTTTCATTTTTAAAAATTTTTTCTTTCTTGTGATTTCTCCCTTTTGTTCTGATTCTTCTTTTACAACATGATTAATGTGGAAATATGTTAAAAATTATTGTATATATATAACCTATATAAATGTTTGTCATCCTGGGGAAGGGGAAGGAAGAGAGAAGGAAAAAATTGGAAATCAAACCCTTATAAAAGTAAATGTTTTTTACTTTTTAAAAATTTTTTAAAAGATTTTAAAAGAATATTAAAAAATAAAGGCCATAGTTGAAAACATGGAAAAATATAAATGTTGTAGTTCCAAATTCTCTTTCTTCTCCCTTTTCCCTTTCTTGAAAAGACAAGCAATTCAATAAAGATTAAACATATATAATCATGCAAAACATATCTCAATATTAGCCATGCTGTAAAAGAAAACACACAAAAAAAAAACAGGAAAAAATAAGGAAAGTTAAAAAGAGTGGTATTTGCATTCAGATTTCATCAGGTTTTTCTCGAAAGTAGATATCATTCATCTTATGTCCTTTTGAATTGCCTTGGATCATTGTATTACTGATGTAACTAAGTCTTTCACAGTTGATCATTGCACAGTATTGTGGTTATCGTGTCAGTGTTCTTCTGGTTCTGTTCACTTAACGTGTAAGTTTTTTCAGGTTTTTCTGAAGCCATCTTGCTCATAGCACAACAGCATCCCATCATAATCATATACCACAACTTATCCAGCCATTCATTCCCCAATTGAAGAGCATCTCCTCAATTTCCAGTTCTTTGCCATCATATATTTTTGTGCTTGTAAGTGCTTTTCCTTTTTAAAAAACTCTTTGAGATATAGACCTAAATAATGATATTTCTGGATCAAAGGTTATGCACAGTTTTGTAGCCCCTTGGTTATAGTACCAAATTGCTCTCCAGAATGGCTGGATCACTTCATGGTTCTGCTAAGAATGCATCAGTGTCATTGATTAAATTCTTCTCATCCCTCTGCTTTACTTCAATCTGTATCTGTTCATACAAGTTCTTTTAAGTTTGTCTAAATATTTTATATGTAAATTTTTGTGGCACAATAATTTTCCATTATATTAATATACATACCATAATATATTATACATTTCCTTAATTAATGCACTCTCTTACTTTCTTTCTAATTCTTTGCTCCTATGGAAGATTTTCCACAAGGAAACAAGCTAATGGACCTGTTGATATTCAAATTAATAATCTAAAGAAAAAAGGGGGAATCGAGAGGAGAAATCTCATAGGAAAAAAAAAAGCTCTGGAGTGTTAAAAGTTTTTAGTTCATTGTAAAGCTCAAAACATTCCTTTGAGGTCATATCACATAGGTGTTACACCCTAAAGTCAGTCAAAATTATTCTTAAAAATTCTTTAAACCTATCCCTAAAGTACATTACAGAAGAGATATCAAACACTTTGCCTGTAGGCCATGCTTCTGAGTATAGCTATAACTATAGCCAAATTAAAGTGTAATTAGGATATATTTATTAAAATAAATAAAAATACAACAAAATATAGATAATGTTAACATGTGTTTTTCTAAATTGATATGTGCCCTGAGAGATCATTATATTATTTGAATTTGATGCCACTGTGTGACAGAATCTGGCAGTTGTAATTGGAAAAGATCTAGGATGTCTTTGAAATTAAAAAAAAAAAAACCAACATTCTATATCAGAGAATTAATAGATCTGAGGTGATTGTTAGGAAAACAAATGAAGGTAGATTGTATTTTTCACTATTCAATCAGGTCCCAATTAATGTGGTCACATGTATTCAAATCCACTATTCTGAATTAAAATTATATAAAATATGGTCATTAGTTCCAGCCCAATGCAAATATGCAATGTGAATGCAAATAATAGGACCACTTCAGAAGATGCACTATTGGTACTAATTGAGACCTAGTTAAGGAATTGATCAGAAGAAAAGTAGGATGCAGGACTTATTCAATAAAAGAAAATGAAAGATGCATGAGGATTTGGTTGTCAAGAAAATGGTTCTTAAATTGGTCACTAGGCAAGAAGAGGCACAAGGAGGTTTAAAAAAAAAAACCCACCTTCTAGCCTTTTAGCCAATCAGGAAAGCCAAGACTGGGCATCTCATTTGCCATATGAGCCGATGCAGAAGGAATAGAAGAAAGTCTAAAACCACACTCAATGCAGTGAAGTAATTATGCTTAGGATAGAAGAATCACTGAATTTAGAGTTCAAAGAAATCTCTATAGCAATTTAGTCCAATGTGTATGATGATCAATTCTGATGGACATGACTCTCATCAACAGTAAGGTGATTCAGACCAATTCCAATGATCTTGTGATGAAGAAAGTCATCTGAACCCACAGGCAAGAGAGTGGGAACTGAATGTGGACCACAACATAGTATTTTCACTCTTTTTATTGTTTTTTGCTTGCATTTTGTTTTCTTTCTCTCTTTTTTTCTATTTTTCTTGTGTAGCATATTTGTGTAAATAGAGAGAGAGGAATTGCACATGTTTAACATATATTGGATCACTTACTGACTTGGAGAGGGGGTAGAGGAAGGAAACGAAAGATTAGAACACAGGGCTTTGTATGGGTGAATGTTGAAAATTATCCATGTATATATTTTGAAAATAAAAAGCTATAATTTAAAAAAAGAAAGCTACATTTTCTAGTTCATTTTATAGATGAGGAAATTGAGGCAAAGTTAAGTGACTTGCCCAGGGTCACACAGCTAGTAAGTGTCTGAGACCAAATTTGAATTGAGGAAGATTTATCAGGTCCAAGCACTCTATCCATTATGACACCTAGCTGCCTGCCTCACTCTTGGGTTTCTGTAAATTTGTGCCCACTTTCCCTTTCTTCTTCCCCCACAGACATTGTATGCATTTGGGTCACATTAGTGACCCAAATTCAAAGGTAGAATTTTATGATCTGATTAGTTCTGTATTTGCCTTTTATTTGGTAGATGTTATGTAATGAATATTCTTGCCTTTGACTTCTTAGTGTTTTATATTTGAGTTAATAGTATTAGTGTGACTGATTTTTAGAAATGGGAAGCAAGGAGCTCAGGAGTTCTAATCACAATTGTAAACTTATTTTTCCGATCCAAAAAAGTGAATTGTAGTATCTTTGACACTCCCTCTAAGGAACTATCCCAACCTCCCATCATGGTTTCAGACTGGGATGAGCAAATAAGCCCTGAGCCAAGAAAGGAGATAGAGAGGCTAGAGGAATTTAGGGGGCAGAGAAAGAAGTACCCCCTCCACTTCTCCTACACTTGTCTCTAAACTGTGGCCCCCATATCTGCACACGATATTTAGGTGTAGAACAATCAAAGAAGAGTCCTGAAAATCTACATCGTCTTCCTACTGAAAGTTATTCCTCTCTAAATTCAGTTCAAAATCACATTAGCTTTTTTTGACTTCCACATTATAGTCTTGACATATTGAGATCACAGTCCACTAAGACTCCTATATCTTTTTTTCAAATAAACTATGCTTCCTCCATCCTGTATCTTATACTTGTAAAATTAATTTTTGAACCCAAATGTAATATTTTACATTTATCCCTGCTGAATTTCATCTGAATTGATTCAATCCAGTGGATTTATCTATCCAGTTCTTTGGAGATCTTCATTCCACCTTCCAGTGTTAGCTCTCCCTTTCAGCTTTGTGTCATCTACAAATCTGATAAGCTTGTCATATGTGCTTTTATCCAAACTGATAAAAATGTTAAACAACTTGGAGATCAACAAATTCATATGTCTCATCTCACACACCAGACACACACTCATGGAGTGGAAGGGTAGGCAGAACACCAGCACTATTGCTGTCAATCAGCAAAGACTTATTAAGTGTCTGTTACATGTCAGGCACTATACCAGGTGCAAAGAGATTACAAAGAGAAAAAAGAAAAGCAGTATCTACTCTCAAGAAGCACACATTCTGTCGACATAAATATATAGATAAATTTGTGAATGATACAAGGTAGTTAAATATAAGTTAATTAAGGAGGGATGGATCTAATCACTGGAAGGATCAAGAAAGCTATCTTATATAAGACGGAACTTAGGCTTTGCCATAAAGGAAGTGAGAGATTTTATGAGGTGACGATAAGGAGGGGCTAAATTCCAGGACAAATGATGGCTAATGCAAAAGTACAGAGTGGGAAGATAAGCACTGTGTATGGAGAACACAAAGATTCCAGTTTGACCACACCATAACAGGGGTCCTCAAACTTTTTAAATGGGGGCCAGTTCACTGTCCCTCAGACTGTTGGAGGGTCGGACTACAGTAAAAACAAAAACTCTGTTTTGTGGGCCTTTAAATAAAGAAACTTCATAGCCCTGGGTGAGGGGGATAATCGTCCTCAGCTGCAGCATCTGGCCCGTGGGCCGTAGTTTGAGGACCCCTGCATAGAATGTAGGAAAGGAGACTGGAAATCTAGGTGGGGACCAGGTTGTAAAGGCCTTTACTAAAAACTAAAAAGGGAAGGTTATATTTGTCCTAGGGGCAATTAGGAGCCACTGTAAGTTTTTGAGTAGAAAAGAAAACATTTATTAAGTGCTTACTGTGTGCTAAGTGCTTTACAGATATTATTACATAAATATTACCTCCTTACAAGAACCCTGGAAGTGTGGTATTATTATCATTATCCTTGTTTTACAAAAGAGGAAACTGAGACTGACAGAGATCAA
Organism: Antechinus flavipes; assembly: GCF_016432865.1. Lineage (NCBI taxonomy): Eukaryota > Metazoa > Chordata > Mammalia > Dasyuromorphia > Dasyuridae > Antechinus > Antechinus flavipes. The sequence continues at coordinate 136,715,894 of NC_067401.1, read as the reverse complement.
ATGATTTCCCAGGGTCATACAGCCAAATTTGAACTTACTCCTTCCTGCCTCAAGATCTAGTATTCTATCCAGTTTAAGGAAAGTCACTTTGACAGCTTGGAATAGGTTTAAATATGAGGCAGGGAGATCAATTAGAAGGCCACTGCAATAGTCCAGTTGAGAGATGAAAAGGGCTTGAATTAAGGTGTTGGCTACATGAGTAGAGAGAAAGGATCATGTGGGAGAGACGTTGTAGAGAGAGAAAAAAGAGCAAGAGTTGGCAATTCATTGAAAATAAGGCTATTGTCCTAGAAAACAAGAATGGCAGGTCCTGACGGGGCAGGTTTGGGGGGGAAGGAGTGATAAGTTCCATTTTGAGCAAATTAGAAATCTGCTTATGATGTAAAAATTGTTATTTAATTGGACATTTAAATCTATTTTTTGTGGAATAATTGAATGAATAAATGAAAAAGCACTAAAGTACTTACTGTGTTCAAAACATATTCATAGAAATTGAGTGGATGCCCCTCAATTGGGGAAAGGCTGAATAAGTTATGATAAATGGATGTAATGGGATATTATTGTACTAGAAGAAATGATGAGCAAGCTGATTTCAGAAAAGCCTAAAAAGACTTAAATGAATTGATGCCGAGTGAAATGAACAGAATCAGAACATTGTACACAGTAATAGCAAGATTGTGTGATTATCAGCTGTGATAGACTTAGGTCTTCTCAGCAATATATTGATCCAAAGCAAATCCAACAGACTTGGGATAGAAAATGTCATCTGAGATGTGGCTCTCTTCAATAATATATGATTCAAACCAGTTCCAGTTGTTCAATGATGAAGAGAGCCATCTACCCCCAGAGAGAGGACTGTGGGAACTGGGTGTGGACCACAAGATAGCATTTTCACTCTTTCTGTTATTGTTTGCTTGCATTTTTGTTTTCTTTCTCAGGTTTTTTTCATTCCTTCTTGAGCTGATTTTTCTTGTGCAGCAAGACAATATATATATATACATATATTGGATTTAGCTTAAATTTTAACATTTAACATGTATTGGACTACCTACTATCTAGGGGAGGGGGAAAGTGGGGGGAAGGAGAGGAAAATTTGGAACAGAAGGTTTTTTAAGGATCAATGCTGAAAAATTAGCCATGCATATGTTTTATAAATAAAAAGCTATAATAAAAGAAAAGAAAAGAAACTTGTCATCTGCATTCTGAGATTGAAGCATACCATTTTCACCTTTTTTTGTTTGCCTTTTCTTTCTCATGGGTTTTTCCCTTTTCTTTTGATTTTTCATTCATGACATGCTTAATATGGAAATATATGTTTAAAAGTATTGTATATGTATAACCTATATCAGATTGCTTGCTATCTTGGTAAAGGGGGAAGAGAGGGAGGAATGGGGGAAAAATTTAGAACTCAAAATCTTACAGAAATGCATGTTGAAAACTGTCTTTATATATAATTGGAAAAAATGAAATACTATTGAAATTTTTAAAAGAAAATTAAAAAAGGAAAACATTATGTTCAGCCCTGGGATAGGAAAAAAGCAACATTCCCTGTTCTCAAGGAGTTTGTGGACTCTGATGGAAGAGACAACTCATAGAAGAGGTTTCAGCTACAAGTCAGGTAGAAAGGCCCAGTGGTCCTTAGGATACAGCTGCAAAGCAGATGGCAATACATTTTCTTTAGTGTCATTTCCACTGACAAAACAATATCTATTCCTGATGTGGAGCAATTTGACAGTGTCAGGGACTTTGGTGGTGATTTTTTTTCTGAGTATCTCAGATTGTTCAGGGTACAAGGACTCTAGCCCCCACAGAGACATTTTCCAGGTCAAATCTATATGAGGGAAACTGGTCTAGTGCTCCAGGAGGAACTGAGGTTTAAAAGGAAAGGGAAGGAATTCCGTGGTAGTCTAGAAGCAGGACTGGTTGCATTGAGGTGCTGCTATTCCTAGGTTTCCAAGGATGGTATCCCTAACTGTCTTCACCAGGGTCTAAAGGTCAGGAGTGATCATGGTGGCAGTGGTGGTTTTACTGGTCTAGAACCCTCCTCTCTCTCTCCCTTGGGAATTTTTTGGTGTGGAGCATATATAGTTGAATTTGTGTAAGTTAAATTCCCATTCAATACTACTTGACTGCACATAAGCTTGAGCTACTATTGCTACAGATTCTATCACTATGAACCAGAAATAGATACCAACCACTAATCTCATGAAACCAGTTGACTGGTTATAAATTGGCAGCACTTGGTAGTTACTACTCAATAAATACTTATTGAATAAAAAAAAGTAATTTTTTCATATTTAGCTGTCATCTCCCACCAGCTTAACATATTATAAAGGATCCTAGATTGATATGGAATCAGAAGACATGAATTTAAATCCTGGACATGCCATTTGTGAGCCATATGACCTTGGGCAAATGTACTTCCCTTTTAGGCACAGTTTCTTGATCTGTAAAATAAGGGAGTCAGAAGAAATGGGTCTCTCAGCCCCCTCCCAGCTCCAAAGCTATGATTCTATATTCCTCTTTAGACTTTTCTTCCAACCCCTTCCTGCTGTGGTTGATGAAAAGCATCAGTTGTGAGTTAGAAGTCCTATCTGTCAAGCTTGTGGCAGCTCTCCACTTCCTTCCATTATCCTCCTTCACTCTCCTTTCACCTTCTCTTCCTGTCACTGTCACTTCTGCCACCCCACCTCCAGCCCTTCCCCCTGTACTTCTCAGTCTTTGTTAAATCTTTCACTCTTTCCCTTTCCTGTCTTCACATTCCTCTCAATATTCCTAGTCTGAATTTGTAATCCAAAAAATAAAATAGTGAATGTAACAGTAAAATTGTTGATAAGAGAGCTGGCTTCAGAATCAGTTATTGTTGTTTAGTCATTTTTCATTTGTGTCTCACTCTTCATGACCCCATAGTTTTCTTGATAGCGGTATTGGAGTAGTTTGCAGTTTCCTTCTTTAGTTCATTTTACAGATAAGGAAACTGAGGCAAATGGGGTTAAGTGATTTGTCCAGAGTCACACTGTCAGTAGGTGTCTGAGGCCAGATTTGAGGATTTAAAAACAATACACTGCTAAATAAAGGAGGAAATGTAGCTTATGTAAAAACAAAATATGTGAATAAAATCTACTTAAAATAAAAACATTCAGAAGAGAACCCAAGAAGGAATGAAAAATAATCTATAAGGTATAAAGTACCTATAAGGAAAGAGAACTGCATTCTGATTTCAGAGCTGGTGCTCTATCTACTGTATTCTTTCTACTCCCTACTCTACCTGACTTGTAATAAGTTCTTGTTGACTGACAGATTGACTAATTAGGGCCTAGCTGGCACATAGAATGCAGGAAAACCAGCAATATGAAATAGGACCAGAAAAGTAGGTTAGATTTTAGTTGCAGAGAACCTTTAATTGTGAAGATGCCAGATTATGAAATATGTATTTTATCTTAGAGATAATAAAGAACCTCTGAAGATTTTGAAGGAAAAAAAATGATTTGTTCAGACTTGTAGTATTGGAAGGTTACTTAATAGTTAGCTGTGTGAAGGAGAAAGGAGAGACTAGAAGTATGGAAACTAATTAAGAGGCTATTTTAATAGTCCAGTTGAGAGGTGCTGGGAATCTAGTGGTAGAATGTTTTGATGAATGAATAAAGGAAAGAATGAATGAAAAAATGAGTGAATGAATGAGTAAAAAAACTAACAATGTATTTTTAAAGATATTTCCTAATATCATCTTACAGTTTTTATCTCCAGTAGAAAAAATAAGTTATTCCTGTAAGGCTTGAAAAGAGAAGGTGTGTTTTGTTTTATTTTTAACCACTTCCTCCTCTTCCATATTATATGCTGAAGTTATTTTAAGATTATGCTATTTGGCCCAGATCTATGTTCTCATACTGTACTACTGCTCTTATTTACTCTTCTTCTGTAGCTGAAAAGATTCTAGACCATTTACACCTTTGTTTTTGAGCACCTGGTTCTGAAACCAACCAGGTTTACTTGAGTTGTAGACCTATAGGTACGGTAGTCTATGGAAAAGAAAAAAAAAAAAAAAAAACAAGCAGATTTCTAGATTTTAAGTATATTTTTATCAGCAGGTGACTTTCCCTTGAAGTGAGATCGGCTACTTTATGACATATAATAATATGCACTATACATATGTGTATACGTTATATTAAATAACAAGTTATGTCTGGTATATAATAGTTATAATTATAACCATTTGCCCAAGTGATACAATAAATATTTGAAAACTATTATATATCAAACTCATGTTTCTTTACATGAGGTTGCTAGAGTTTATTTCTAAAGGCTAAAAGTGCTTTCACATCTGAGTAAAATTATATGGAAGATAGAGATAATGATTAAACTATCAGACAGCTGTGCAGTTCTCTCTCTTTAAAGAGACTTGGGTTTGATCCATCACCCTCAGGGATTATTTTTCACTTTTTTCTTGAGTTCTCTTCTATGTATTTTTATTTTAAGTAGATTTGATACACATATTCTGTTTTTACATAGGCTGCATTTCCTCCTTTATTCAACAGTGCCCTTGTAAAATATTTAACAATTAGCTGAGGGATGGAAGGGATGGAGGAGAATATATACAATTCACAATTTTAAGTTTTAACAGTATTATTAACATTTTCTCCATCACTTTCTTAAGCTTAGAAAACCAACAAAACAATACATCAAGCCCTGATTTGTAGTATTTGCTGTTTTCCCAAGGTGTAAATGCTCTCGCTGAAAATATAACAGCCTGGCTGAACCTAGCTCCTTTTTTTTTGTATCCATGTTCTCTACCCTCCCAGAGAACCATACCTTATAATGAAGATTTTTTTTCTAAGAGAAAAAAATTCAGCAAATCAATCAACACATCCCAAAAAAAATCAACATTATAGTCAATGTTCCACATTTATGGACCACCTCCATCTTTGCAAAGAATTGAGGACAAGTGTTTTCTTGTACATTTTCTTTGGGGAACAAGCTCGTTCTTTATTATTTCACAACATTCAGTTTCTAAAGTTTTATAGTTGTTCTTTCCATTTGCATTGTTGTAATCACTGGATACATTGTTTTTCTGGCCCTGCTTACTTTATTTTGCTTCAGTTTATATAAATCTCACAGTGCTTATTTGTATTCATTGTGTTCATCATTTCTTAGAGCACCTAAATATTGTGTTCCATCCACGTAAATCCATCACTTAATAAAGTTCTTTTAAATCACCCACTTTTACTGGTTCTAATTACAATTTGTTACAGTCATTATTCCCAGAATTACAGAAATTCAGAATTGGGAGGGACTTCAATGGTTAAAACTGAAAAATAATTGCCTCTACAACTTATCCAACAAGCGGACATCTAACTTTTCTTCTTTTTTAGTTTTATTTATTTTTTATTTTTAATTCATAGAATAAAAAATCTCTATAATATAGTATAATTTTTTAAAAAGATTACTCACAAAACCAAATTTATGTGTAACTTGCTATCCTTTTAAAATATATAATAAAGTTATTGTGTAAATTTATTTTTTCCATTTCTCTCTCCCATTACTAGACTTACAAATATGCACATATATATGTTATATATATGCAAAATGACTATACATATTTTTATTTATCATTTCTTTCTCTGCATGCAGATAGTGTCTTCTTTCATATATCCTTTGTATTTCATTTAAGTGTTTATAATAGTCAAAATGACTTATTTACCCAAAGTTATTCCTAAAACAAGATTGCTGTAAAATAAGATGAACATTTAATTTTTTCTATGGAGACCACCAGTGAGAGGGAGGCTACTAATCCCCAAGAGAGCCCATTCCCTTTTGGGCAGCTCACATTTTTAGGAAGTCTTTCTGTTTCCCCTTTCAGGGTCCTCCTTAATCTAAATACTTTCCCTCTGAAATTATCTCTAATTTATCCTGCATATATTTTGTTTGCATATAGTTGTTTGCATGTGTCTATGTGTTCCCTAAGAGCAGGGATTGGATTTTTTGCCTTTCCTCAACGTTTAGCACAGAGCCTGACATATAGTAGGAGCTTAAGAAATGATTATTGACTTGATTAAAAATTGCATTTTTGCAACTCCAATTCATTGCTCCTCTCTATCCCCTTTGAGACCAAATAGAAGAAGTTGAATCCTTCCTTTATATAACAGCTGGAAAGCTATCATACATTGGCTAAATATCTCCAGGTTTGTTTTTTTCAGCGAGTCCTCATATAGCAATCATTTGTCATTCTGGTTGTTCTCCGTTGGATGTTTTCTCCATTGTCCTTCCTAAAATATGACACCCAGAATAAAATCTGCATCTCCAGATGTTGTCTCACCAGGACAGATTACAATAGAACTCTTACCTCCTCATTCCTAGAAGCATATCTCTAATAAGATTGAAACCATATTTTGCTTCCATATTTTGACTTAAATGGATGTTGACATCCACTAAAACCTCTAGATCTTTTACTGTCTAACAACACCTTCCCCATTTTGTATTCTTAAAGTTGATTTAAAAAAACAAAAACAAATTGATACTCTCTTTGAAAAAGAGACTATTAAACTTCTCTTTTTAAATCAAAATCTCTTCCCTAGATTTTAAATCTTGCCCTATTACCCTATTTTTTTCTAAGATGTCATTCCAGTGTCAGAAAGTCTAGCATTAATATGGAAATATGTTTAATATGATTATATGTGCATAACCTATATCAGATTATTTGCCATCTTGGGGAAGAGAAGGGAAGGAAGAGGGAGAAAAATTTGGGACTCAAACTTTTACAGAAGTGCATACTGAAAACTATCTTTACATGTAACTATTAAGTGGAGGGGGAAAAAAGAGGCTTAGTAAACCTTACATATGAGAAGCAACTTTTCCTATGGGCCTCTGAGTGACCTTGTACTTTATACCTTGTATTTGTACTTTCTTGTATTTATTTTCATCTTTACCTATATGGGAGACAGCTAAATAGCACAGTGTGCCAGGTCTCAAGTCAGGAAAACCTGAGTTCAAATCCAGCCTCAGACACTTAACTAGCTTTTTGATTCTAGGTGAGTCACTTAACCCTGTTTGCCTCTATTTCTCTGAGTTGGATAAGGAAATGAAAAACTACTCCAGTATCTCTGCCAAGAAAACCCCAGATGGGTTAGGAAGGGTCAGTCACAACTGAAAAACTACTGAACTTCCCTTTATTGCATAGCTCTGAGATTGACATATAGACTTCCATTTCTTTTTTGGAACACTTCCATTTTGCAGAGAGGTGCAGAGAAAATACTTGAGCCAACACTGAAAAGTAAACCATAAGGCATTGGAATTTCTTAGAAGCAGGGAACTTCATTAAAACCATCGTATGCTAGGGCTTTTTTCCTCCTCCATCTGTAAATGGTTTTCCTCTGGTGAGGGAAAGAGAACAAAGAAAAGAAGCTGACATTCCTCCTGTCATTTTCCAGGACTGGGTTCTTTCTTAGCTACCCTACATCCTATTATGAACTGACATAGAATGGTTGACAATTATGTGGTCTAGACTTAGAGAATGTTACAGCTATTCAGGACTTTAGCTATCATCAAGGTCCATCCTTTTCTTTGCAGGTAAGAAAACAGAAGTCTGGAGAGAAAGATGATTTCATAGAATCACCAGTTAAGAGCTGGAAGAAATTATAGAAATCATAGTTCAACCCCCTCATTTTAAACATGAGGAACTAAGGCCCAGGGATGATTTTTCCAAATCACACAGGTAGTTGATAACAAAACCAAGATTTAGACCCAAATGCTCTGACTACAATTCCTATACTCTTTCCCATTATACCATGCTGCCTCCCCATATGCCCAAGATCACACAAAGAGTGTTTTTAATAAAGATCACTTTAATAGAAGCAGGGAAATGATACAGTGGATAGGGATCTAAAATCAGGAGGTTGTTGCTGCTCATTCAGTCGTGTCCAACTTTTCATGACCCTGTGGACCACACTGTACGTGGAGCTTTCTTGGCAAAGATACTAAAGTGATTTGCCATTTTCTTCTCCAATTAATTAAGGTAGACCAAGATTAAATGATTTTGCCAGGTCACACAGCTGGTAAATGTGGTCACACATTTGAATTATGGGCTAACAAACTCTAATCCCAGTACTCTGAGCCATCTAGCTGTCTTCTATGCAAACAACGATTAAATGTCTTGCCTAAAGTTACACAGCTAGTATGTATCCAAGGCTGAATTTGAACTGGGTCTTTCTAGCTTCAGGCCTGATACTGTCAGCCAGCTAGGTGCCAAAGTCTGGAGGACTTGAATTCAAATCCAGCCTTAGGCATTTACCCCAAGTGAGTTGGTAAAGTCACCTAACATCTGTCTGCCAGAATTTCCTCAATTGTAAAATGGAGGTAATAAAAGCACCAACCTCCCAGATTTGTTGTGAGGATTAAACAGAATAATCTTTGTAATGGTTCCTGGTACACAGCAGATGCTTAATAAATGCTTGTTTCCTTTGGAATACTCAGCATACCTTTCCCATTGTCTGGAGTATGACCTTTTTCAAAACTCATTTAAAGAACTTAATAAAGTAGGTGTTACCAGTAAATCAGGCTTTTAGAATTTTCTTGGTTTCTGGGACCCATAGTATTTTGCTGTCCCATTTAAAAAACTATTCCACTTTGTTTGGTAGTCAGCTTCAAATTAGAAATTATTGTACTTTAGTTGTTTTCAATCTCCTGAGGCTGTACTTTGTCAAAGACCTTATATTAGAGATTAGATGTGTTGTCCTCCAACCCATTTCTTATATATGTTTTCTCTTTAATTATCCATGAATGATATCATTAAGAAAGTTTTAAATAATCTGTGCAGGTGGTTTCCATTTTCTTTGAAACTTCTGGTCTTTCAATTGGATTTTTTGTGTAAAAATATGTCATACTACAAATATGAGGCATCTAGATGATGCAGTAGATAAAACATGGACTTGGAGTCATGGAGTCCCTAGTTTTTATCCTTCATCAGACACTGACTGTGTGGCCTTGGGCCTTAGTTTCCTCTGGCTGTGAAATGGGGATTATAATAATACTAATTTCAAAGGATTGTTTTAAGGATCAAATGAGGTAATAAACATAAAGCACTTTTGAAGCCTTAAAACACTATGTAAATATTAACTTCCATTATCATCGTATAAGTCCAGATTTGAATGCGAAGAGTAAGAACAAACTTGGGCACATTTTATTTTTTTACTAAAGCTTTTTTAATTTTTAAAAGATATGCATTACAAGATAACTGTATAAATATATTTATATATATTGTATTTAACATATACTTTAACATGTTTAACATGTATGGGACTACGTGCCATCTAGGGGAGGGGGTGGAGGGAAGGAAGGGAAAAGTTGTAACAGAAGTTTTTGCAAGAGTCAATGTTAAAAAATTACCCATGCATATGTTTTGTCAATAAAAAGCTATAATAACAATAAAAAAGATATGCATGGATAATTTTTCAACATTAACCTTTGAAAAACCCTATGTTCCAATTTCTCCCTCCTCCCCCCCACCCCGTCCCCTAGATAGCAAGTAATTCAATATATGTTAAACATGGTAAAAAATATATATATGTTAAGTCCAATATATGCATACATAATTATACAATATCTTGCTGCACAAGAAAAATCAAATCAAAAAGGGAAAAACTGAGAAAGAAAAATGGAAGCAAACAACAACAAAAAGAATGAAAATGCTATGTTGTGATTCATATTCAGTTCCCACAGTCCTCTCTCTGGGTGTAGATGGCTCTCTTCATCACAAGATCATTAGGTCTGAATCATCTCATTGTTGAAAAGTGCCATGCTTGGACACATTTTAAATGAAACATAGAAATTAGAGATTAAGAAAAAAACAGCATAGGTCTTTTTTACAGTGAGTGATAGAGACAATGTTGAAATAATAATAGTGAATATTTATTAAGCTTCTGTTATGAAAAGTAGTTTTGTGGAGTGGAAAACTGTCCTTGAAGCCAGAAAAACCAGACTCCAAATCATACTTCTGAGCATGTGACTCAGAATCAGTCATTATTCTCAACTCTCTAGGAAACTCTTTAATGATAGAAATGGCCAAAAAGGGGAAAGGTGCCAACCTATGTTAGTCGCAGGAATCTGCATATCCAGGAAGGCACTGTACCACAGATCTATAACCCTATATACAAGGTTGTCTTCTAGGAGCTTGAGACAAAAAAAAAAAAAAGAGAAACAAACTAATCTATTTCCATATATCATAGCTGATCCCAGAAACTACAGCTTTAAAACTTAGCCTTTGGTCTATTTATTTATCTCCAAAAGAAAAATGTGAAAAGAGCAGTCAAAAAAATATGGAAGAGAAAAGGCACATAATACAGCGAGAAATATAAAATATTAAAAAAAAAAAAAAAAAAAGAGTGTCTTAGCCAGAGAAATACTACAAAGAAGAGGATTAAATGGAAAGAAGTAGAAAAGGAATTTGGAAGTTCTGGGATCAAGAGCAGTAGAACAGAGGAATCCTAATGTCCATTCCTTTTTCCTGATCTTTAAGCCACTGTGTTTATGCCTTCAGAAATGCATACAAACAGACATACATACACAATCAGTCCATGCCTTTCATGGGTAAATTCACTATGTCTTGGAATTTAACTGTGGTCTTAAATTTTAGACTGACCTAATCCTTTAATAAAGGAATCTGGCTAACCTTCACTCTGGGTCGTTCGATTGCTCATCTGGCACCAAGAAAGAGTTTAAATTTAAAAGAAAAAGGAGGGCAGGGTTTTGTTTGAGGGAGGAGAGAAGTTTTAAGAATTTAAGAAAGGGGAGAAGAGAAAGTTGAACAAAAGGTTGAAAAAAAAGGCGGGGAGAGAATCATTGAGTCTCTTTTCAGGTTGATTTAGCAAAAGCCTGAGCCAGCTGCCTCTAATGAAGGCTGGTGGGTGTCTGGTTTGTTCTACAGAGACTCTAGCCAACGATGGCCTTTTTACAGTGGCCTCCTGTGTTATTAGCCTTGCGCTATGGCGTCGCCAACTGATTTCTCCAATTCTCTTTTCTCACTGGGCTAGAAAGCAGCTGGTTAAATAGGCCGTGACTCACATAAGCTCCTGTGTCTCTTTTATTGACTGCTTTCTGGAAATGTATCACACACCAAAGAGTCCCTATTGTTGTAGCTTTGCATAGCTGGCTGGGGAGTCATGTTGAGTGCTGAGAGATGGAATCCTGACCTATAGTTTATTGCAGGGTTGGGTTTGGGTGGGGTGCAAGAATTTAAAGATCTCTGGGTAGGAGGAGAAGAATGTCTGAGAATTTCTTTTATCTTCATCTGCCATGAAAGTTGGTGGCCATCGCCACTGTGGTAACACAATTTCTATCGATCTTATCTTTATGACCCCACATCCCTCAGCTAAGTGGATCTCTTCTAATGTGGGTTATAATGAGAGATTAGTAAGCATCATGGTGCAGGTTATAGCACTGACATGCATCTGTCTGGTGCTTGATTACAAGGACATCCACGTTTAGACCACGAGAGCTGTCCGTTTTCAATAAATGCACCCGTGGCCCATCTGTTCTTGCATTGTATTTTAAAGCTCATCACCAACTGTTGCACTTGACAGGTGTGTAGATTTAATCACCACAAGATGTGGATTAAGCCATCCAGACTGTCTGCCACATCACCCTGTGTGTGACGCTCATGATGAGGCAGATGCTGTGCATTCACCAGTATCAACAATGCTTGATCAGTGGGACCCCTGGTTTGAGACACTGAGAGAAAACATCTTAATTACTCCAGTACTTTCCTACATTGGTGTTTAGAGCATTATGCTAATGAGTCCAAAGTCACTGTTAGTGTCACACAGAGGAGAATTCTGTTATGACTTGCGGCTGGGTGTTTTGCGCATAGTAGGCATGTAATATTTTTATCTATTTGATACATTGATGTTTTTCCCACATTCTTCAGCCTCGTCAGCTCTTTTGCAAGTGCATGCTGTGAGCCATAATCCAGGCAAAGAGAGTAGAAGCCAGGACATCAAACCAAGACTTGAGGAAGGGAGGAGAGACATAAAATATCAGGGTGGGAAGGATACTCAGCAGCTAGCTATTGAATCCAGCCCATAGCCCCCAAAAAGCTCACCTCCACAGCATCCTCAAAAGGTAGCCGTAACACCTTGAGGTGAAATCCACTAACTATGTCCAGCAGCAAGCCCATTCTCCCTTTAGATAATTGTCATTGTTAGGAAGTTTTTCCTAGAACCAAACCTAAATATACCTCTTTGCTTCTGGCACTGCCTCTTAGGATCAAACAGAACAACTAATTCTTATTCCACAGAACACCCTTTTCAATAGGAAGGATAACATTTTCAAATACATGCATCACTAACTTGAAATTGAGCATCTTTGGCTAAGTATACATTAAACTCTCTTCGTGATCATCCAGAAAAGAGAGAGGTGGAGGAGCACACAGAGAGAAAGAGACAGAGACAGAAAACAGGGAAAGAAAGACAAAAAGACAGAGTTCCGCAACTCGTCCTAACCATAATCTTAGGAAACAAAGTTTGGTAAAAGCAGGTATTATTGGAGCCCCCTAATTCCCACTCTGCTCCTCTGATCTCTAGATATGTTTGTGCTTTCTGAAATGCTAACAGGGATACATACATACACATGTATAAACAAATACAGACATGTACACACATAGAGACCATGAATTAGCCTCTTATATTTCAACTATTTATGCAACATTATTTCTTTGTTTTCTTGGTGGTGACATTCTTGGGTTTCGGATGGGGGGAGAAGAAAGCCTCACGATGATAATGTACTGAAAGTAAATGAAATTAAATAAGCGAAGCCGTGCTCATCACTACTTCCTTCCCCCCTGGGTAATTCAATTCAAGCTCTCTCTCTGATGGCAACTCACAGGGACTGTCTCTGTCACCCCGCTGGGGCCTGGAGTCTTAACATCTAAATAAAAGTTTCACTCAAGCATTTTTTATGCTCCTGCCAGCAGGATCAGTGAGCTGGTGTGGGCACATTAATGTAATATTCATACTCACAGACTCTCCCTGCACACAAGGCAACATCTTCCCATTTTCATAATTATAGATGTTCCATAAAATGGCATTTAGATTTGCATTTAAGAAAAGGGGGGGTAAGAATTCCAATAAAACGTTTAACATGTCTTTTATGAGTCAGTCTCTTGGCATTTTCAGCAAGATGTTGTGTCTCTGGGTTTAACAAGGTCTCAAAAAAAAAAAAAAAAAAAAGCTGTGTGAAAAAAGAATAGTAGAAAATTCTAAGCTTACTCACCTCCCCCAGAGACCCAAATTTCAATTGTAATCTCCAGCAGTTAAATATCTTTGAAAGTCCCCTTTTGCCCAGAGCTTAATTGGAAGGAAGGGAAACATTCCTGTCAAGTGTCTTCACTAGTATGCAGGACCTGTTTAAGCAATATTTACGCTCTGATTCTTCAACCCCTCCCAAACTGATTGATAAAGACCTTGACCACTGCCCTCTTAGACAGTAGTATGCAGCAAACCTCAATAATTTGCAAGGATTCTGGAAAAGAGGAAGTAATCCTAGAAAAATGAACTTTACTTCTGCTGTTCTTTGTCCCTTGTGTTCACCCAGAGACCTATTTGTGAGGATTTATAGCCAACACAGAGTTTGCTAACAATAAAACACAAAGGCAAAAATGGGCCCTGAACAAAAAAGTTGACAATGTACGTGAATTGGATGAAGGATCTGGCACTGTAGACATGCTAAGAAGGAAAAATGATCCATGCTTAAAATGCAACTGGTGTGGGGACCCAGGCTAAGATTCTTTTTTTAAAGAACACATTATGATCATATGAGATTCTCAAGACATTGAAGAGAGAATCAGTGGGGTTTCACACACACAATGGAACTATGGTACATGTCTCCATTTTTGTTTCTATGCATGTGTAAGGGAAAGTGTGGAGCATTTAGCAGACTAAAAGAAATTCATTGGTGTTTGAAGAATAAAAGGATTCTGACTATATCAACCCTTTTACCTCTTCATCTTTCCCTAATGATGAAATTCCCCATTCTGATTTTTTTCTCCCCCCCCCCCATCATTGTCTTTCTGACTCCCTCTTCCTTACAGCCTCTGTCCTTTCCCTTTCCTTTTATAACATGAACAAAAAAGCCTTGTGGAGGCAGATGGATTAAGATATCAACTTCTTAATAAATTTGTACCTAATGAGGTTAATTGAAAGCTAAGTGTGTTGAGCAGTGCACAATTAAAGGCTGGTGTGGATTCCAAGATTTCTCTCATCATTTTAAAAGTCTCAAACTCTTTTAGGCTCTTTGGGATGATTTAAGGAAACTAATGGTTTAGGCGATCATTGCTCAGTTTAGCTTGCATAGCCCTTTTATCCAGTGAATTTATAAAGTGGAAGTTCCTAAAGTTGAATTAGTTCTACTTCGTTATGTACATATATGTTTGCCTGTAGTTCCCTGTTTATGGTGAAAGCCATTCTCAATACAGTTTTTCCCCCTCTGATAGAATATAAGCAATTTGAGGACAGGGTCAGTATCTTTAACTTTTTCAAAATTGAAGACATTCAATTCATTCCCACAAGTGAGATATTAAATAATTGCCAGGCAATAACTTCCTTTTTGAATTAAATTGAATTCAATTTTTCATTTAACTCTTGGTTAATTGAATGTGGATTATCTAGTTTGGGACTTAACTTCCTGAAGGCTTCCTTCTCCTCTTGCCACAAATTGATGTGTGCTCAGAGAATTCCAATTTGCTTTCTTAATAATCTAAAGGGGGGAGTATATTTAGTAATAAACTAATGTATTCCAAAGACATAAAGAAAATTTGAGTATTTACATGCTTGTTTTTTTTTTCTAATCTGTTATATTCAATCTTCTCTATCTTATTTCCTTAGCAGAAATGGGAGACATCATTACAAAAGGGGCCCAGGAACTGGAAGACATTATAAAGCAGGGATACTTGGAGAAGAAATGCAGAGGTAATAATAATCAGTTACAGTATCAAAAGCCATAGAGTATATGGTTTGAATAGAATTTAGGCCAAGATATTTGAAAACAGTATGGGGGAGCCATAATTCTGCATTTCATTGAAATTGTATTGAGTTCAGCTTCTGGCACTGACACTTGCTAGCTATGTGACCTTGAATAAGTCACCTAGCTGCTCCAGACCTCAGTTTACTCATAAAGTACAGACTATATGATGAGGTTCTTTCTAGCCCCAGATCCATGAGTCTATATGCAAGGGGCCATCTCTAAGAACCCTTACAAAAGTGTAATGGAGCATGTCCCCAGGGGTATACTTCTTATGTCAGCTGTAAGAAGGCCCAAATTTAAATTCCAAGCAAGCCCAGGTCTGGACCATTTAACTCAGTTGGTTCAAGCGCGGTGCTAATGAGCTCCAGCTCATGAACTTCAATGGGTAAATTAGTTAGCACAGAGGTAGATTTACCCCATGCCCTTAACCTGGGACATTATTTTTGTTCACCTTCCCTTCCAAAAAAAAAAAAAGTAAAAAAAAAAAAAAAAGGTCCTAAAAACAGGAATGAATCAGAAATGTTCGAATGAAGTCAGCTGCAGGGATGATAGATAGAAGAGAGCCCTGATTCTGTACCTTATTGAGCCCCTTGCCTCAGCTCTGTGACTCAATATGGGATAACCTGTGGGAGTAAAGGGGAGGGTTTCACAGTCCATTAACCTGGGAAATAAAACAGGAACACACCGGACCATGTGTTGGTACATTTTACTGATTCTTCAAGTGGTTGTCGTTATCTGAATTTATGTCCGCTCCTGCTCCTTCATTTAGATCATGGTTTCTTTGGCTCCGAGTGGCAGAAGCGATGGTGTGTTGTCAGTAAAGGGATCTTCTACTACTACTCTAATGAGAAAAGTAAGTGTTCCCCATTTGCACAGCAGCCGCTCATTCCTGGATCCAAACACTCCGTAAATCCTCCAACTCTGGGGCCCATAGGTCTCAAGATAGCAGTCTTTAACTAACACCTATTCAGGGCAGGTGCTTAGGTAAGGGATACCTTGATGCTTTGTAAACAGTGAAACAGATGTGAGGAGAAGCTAGGTACTTTGCAGAACACTCCAGTGTCCCATTTAAAAAGATGCTCGTTTAATGAGGCTCTTGTTCATTGTTCTGGGTGGTCCAGTGGATAGACCTGGAATCAGGAAGCCTTTGAGTTCAAGTCTAGTCTCAGACATTCACTGGTTATGTAACCCTGGATACTTAACCTCTGTCTGCCTCAGTTTCCTCTAATGTAAAATGAGGATAAATTATTATTATAATTAGCCATCTACCTCACAGAGTTATTGTGATGATACAACAAAACAATATTTTTAAACACTGCAAATTTTAATTTGCTGTATAAATGCTAACTATTATCATTATCAACATTATGGCTTTCAAAGTGCTTTCCTCCCAACTGCCCTATAAAGGCAGGTAGTACAAGCATTATAATCTCCATTTTATCTAGGAATATGAGACTCTGAGACACATTCAGCAATAGGACTGAAGCTTTGTCTCTTGAATTTAAGTTCCTGGACTCTCTCCATTACTCCACACTGCCATGGAAGCCTTGATTAGTCCTAAAAGTCCTTTCAGATCTCTTCCCATTGTAATTTGTGAATGAAAGCATTCATTACCTGGGCCTTCTAGTGAAGAGCTTTTCTGAGCTGGGCTGGTCCTCAGCCCACAGACATGCTGTCATTCATATTTCATAAAGAAAAATAAGAGACATTTAAACAACTTATCACACACTCATGCCCAGAAATAAACACCCAAAGCCCAGGAGAAGGAGAGAGCAAGGAAAGAGTATAATTAGAAAGAATGGTTGAAGAGAATATTGTACAAAGCAACAGCAAGATTATGTGATGATTGACTCTGATGGACATTACTCTTTCCAACAATGAGGTGATTCAGGCCAATTCTAATAGATTGTGGGACTGAATGTGGATCACAAAGTAGTTTTTTCACCTTTTTGTTGTTGTTTGCTTGCTTTTTGTTTTTTTCTCATTTTTTTTTCCTTTTTGATCTGATTTTTCTTGTGTAGCACAATAAATGTGAAAATATGTATAGAAGAATTGTACATGTTTAACATATATTAGATTGGTTGTTGTCTATAGAGAGAGGTTGGGGAAGGGAGGGGGAAATTTTGGAACAAAAGGTTTTGCAATGTTAAAAACTATCTTTATATGCATTTTGAAAATAAGCTGTTATTTTTAAAAATGAAAGAAAGAATGGTTGACTGGACCATTTATATAATAAAAAAGAACTTTTAAAATAGCTTTAATAGCTTAAAAATGCACCAACAGTTTGGGGACACCACATATAATCATAGGATCTAAAACTAGAAGAAACCTTACAGACTGAGCCTTTGTATGCATGTTCAGTTCTGACTCAGTAGCTGGCCAAAAAATCTCTTCTTAATCCCACTGTCAGTAGACATGAAAGAGTCCTAGAAGACTTGTCCATACCAGAAGTCCAAAAAGCAATACACTCTAAGTATGTTTATAAAAACTCTCATTATCCAGGATCCTGTCCCTCTCCCTGTCCCCATCATTTTGTTATTGAGTGATTTTCAGCTGTGTATAACTCTTCAGGACACCATTTTGGGGTTTTCTTGGCAAAGATACTGGAGTGATTTGCCATTTCTTTCTCCAAGTAATTTGACAGATGAGGAAACTGAGGCAAACATGGTTAAGTGACTTGTTCAGGGTCGCACAGCTAGTAAGCGTCTGAGGCTAGATTTGAAATCAGGAAGATGAGTCTTCCCAACTCAAGTCCTAGCACTCTATCCACTGAACTGAACTCCCCATACCGTAACCATATCCTAAGTTTTCTTACCTCCATGCCAAGCCAGTCCCTGTATTTGGATTCCCCATCCTCTCCTTTCTCTATGTTGCTCATTTCCATTTTTAAATCATACCCATCTTCAAGATCCAAATCAGTGACTCCTTCTCTAGGAAATCTTCCTCAGCTCCTCATGACCAATTAGAAACAACCTTCCTGGGGGCAGTTAGATGGTGTGGTGGATAGAGTACCAGCCCTGGAATCAGAAGGACCTGAATTCAAATCTTCTTAATACTTACTAGCTGTGTGACCTTGAGCAAGTCCCTTAACTCCAATTTCCTCACACTCTGCTTAAAAATATGAATAAAAATAAAGAAATGATCTTTCTCTAGAATCCTTGTAACCTCTTATTTATAACTTCTTTTATTCAGTTATCTTGGGTTTGAGGAAGTTTGGGTTTTTTGTTTTGCTTGTGTCATGCTTATTTGTATGAATGTCTTATCCTCACTACTAGGTTGGAACCTCCATGAGGGCAATAATTGTGTCTTATTTGCTTTGGTTGAATTTGATTCTGTTCTTTCAGATGGGTGCAGACAAGCCTAGAACACCCAGTCTTCTTTCTCTTCTTCCTATCATTTCTTCTCCCTTCCCTTCAACTCCCTTTATCTCTTCTTCTTTCTGTTCAATCTCCTGCATTGTCAAGATAAGGAAACTGAGGCCCAGGGAAAAACTTATTATACGTTTCACAGATAACAGGGTCAGGATTCAAATGCAGCTCTCAACTCCAAATCAAGACTTCTTTCCATCACATTATGAGATTGCTTTTAGGAGAATGGAGACTTTTAGGAGAATGGAGACTACCTTCAGTAGTTATCAATTGTAACTACAATCAGTATACAATGAATAGGGGCAGCCAGGTGGTACAGTGGTTCAAGCATAGGTCCTGGAATCAGGAGGATGTGAATTCCAATGTGACCTCAGAAACTTAAAAGACTAGTTGTATGACTAGTCACATAACTCCCAATTGCCTTGCCAAAAACAAATACATGAAATTCTAAAATATTTAATGAATACCATTAATACAGCCATTACAAATATGATTTTTTTAAAAAGATTAGCCTGAGTGGTAATTCTGTGAAGCTAGCATGCTCATTCCTGACTAGAGTTAGCATTCCTATGCTAACTGTAACTGTAGCATTCCTAAACCTGAATTACAAGTACTATGATCATAACTGGGAGGGACTAAGTTCAGCCAGTCCAATCCTTTTCACTTTATTTATCCATTTATTTATTTAGCTATTAATTTATTTCCTTTCTCTCTGCGTCATTATCAGTGACCCACCAACTGAAGTAGGGGCTCTATATCCTTCACAGCTACAAAATGCAAAGAAGTATTTGAATTAATTGGGATTTGAAGTCGGATACCCAACATTCATATCCCATCTCTGCCCCTTATTCTCATTGTGGCTTTGGGCAAGAAAAACTTACTTTCTTTGGGACTCAGTTTCCCTATCTATAACATGAAAGGAATGAATTCAATAACTTCTATTTTTTTCAGCTATAAATCTATCATTCTATAAGCTTCCTTTTTAAAATTTATTATTATTATTTTATTCTCTTCCTCCCTTCACTTTACAAGTGAGGAAATGGAGACCCAGAGAGATTAATTAATTTGCCCAAGGACTAACCCATGACTCCAATTCAGCTCCCTTTCCATCTGCTGTCTCTTCCCCTGTGTCATCATTCTCCCTCCACAAGCCCCCCAACCACAATTCCTTCTCAGATTCCTGAGCAGGCAAGCCAGGCGAGCCTGGCTAGTTTTGTTTGGCTCAAATCTCTGAACAAACAATGTAATGTATTGTCAAAATGGAAGTATTTTGCTATTGCCGTTGTATAAAAATAGGTGGCTAATATCTTGAACCAGCCCAGGCATCTCTGGATATATGACCATGTGTGTCTTCCGTTCATTCAGAAATCCTTTATCCTTATGGCTTTAAAAGAGAGAGAAAGAAATCCATGCTTTTATTGACCATTTTGCCATCAGGGTGAAATAAAATCTGGTGACCAAAGAAACAACAAAACATTTTAGTGGCCGGTTAGAACAAGGAGAGATACTTTAACAAAAAAGATTCTGGTGTCAAAAACCACTGTTACATGGCTCCCTTCTCGCCAGTTACTTCTTATTGTACCCAGGACATTCTGTAAGTACAGAATGGTTGTGTATTTCTTTGAGCTCAACCAGGTGAGGATAGCCATGGATATGGGGGAGCCAAGAACTGTTTCTATTTTTTCTCCTGTCATCTCTATTTTCTTTATGATAGATATTGTGGAGGAATTAAGGAAACAAACATTTATTAGGCTCCTACTATGTGCCAGTCACTGTGCTAAGCACTTTACAAATATGATCTCATTTGATCCTCTTAAAAAGTGATCCATCCATGGGAAGTGGTTGCTATTACCATCTCCATTTCACATTTGGGGAAACCAAGATAGTCAGAAGTTAAGTGACTTGCCCAGGATCATACAGCTAGTATCTGAGGCAGAATCTGCATCCAGTTCTTCCTGACTCTGGCCAGTGTTCTATCCATTATGTCACCTTGCTGAATTTATGTAAGGGGTATGGTTCTGTGTTTCTCTTGACAAAATAAATTAGTCCCTGTCTTTTTTAAAGAACTTACAAGCAGAAAACAGCATGATCATGGGCAGACTCCCTAAAAAATCTTTCTCTTTTAAAAAAAATTTATCTGTTCCTCA
This sequence comes from Antechinus flavipes, assembly GCF_016432865.1. Classification (NCBI taxonomy): domain Eukaryota; kingdom Metazoa; phylum Chordata; class Mammalia; order Dasyuromorphia; family Dasyuridae; genus Antechinus; species Antechinus flavipes. The sequence goes on along the minus strand of NC_067401.1, from coordinate 136,695,373 downwards.
TATTCGGAAAATTTGACTTACTCTCCTTAGTCCCAGAGAGCAGAGTTTGGAGCAGTAAAGAGAAGTTTCAGAATCTATTTTAACTTAGTATAAGGAAAAACTACCAACAATTAGAGGACCCCCCCAAAAAAAGGAGAATGGGCTGATGGGACATAGGTAGGTTCTCTCCCTCAGTGGAGGTTTCAAACAGTGTGAACGGTCACTTGTTGAAGATGTGCTTGAGATTATTCTCTGAATTCTTGTTCTTGATCCAGATAGCCTTTGCGATTCTGTGTTAGACAATGATTTTTGTTTTTGAGGCAGTTGGAGTTAAGTGACTTATCCAGAGTCATACAGCTAGGAAGTGTTAAATGTCTGAGACTGGATTTGGACTCAGATTCTCCTGATTCCAGGGCTGGTGCTCCATTCACTGTGCCATCTTAGCTGCCCCTATTATGATCTTTGGCTGTCAAATAAGGAATCTTATTTCCCACTTTCTCTTGTTCACTTCAAGGCATTCTCTTTTTTCTTTTGCCCACCCTCACTTTTCTTTCTTCCTCCACACCCTTCCCAAAGCTTCCATTGATTGGACATTTGTAGCCAAACATGAAGTGTGTGTGTGTGTGTGTGTGTGTGTGTGTGTGTGTGTGTCTCCCTGTCTATCTCTCTTTGTCTCTCTCTGTCTCACTGCCTCTATGTTTCTGTCTCTTTCTCTCTTTCTGTCTCTGTGTTTCTATCTCTCTATCTCTCTCTTTATCTCTGTCTTTCTTTCTCTTTTTGTCTCTCTCTGTGTCTCTCTCTTTGTCTCTGTCTCTGTCTCTCTGTGTGTCTCTATGTGTGTGTGTGTCTCTTTCCCTGTCTCTTTTTGTCTTTCTCTGTGTCTCTGTCTCTCTCTCTTTCTGTCTCTGTCTTTCTATCTCTCTGACTCTCTCTTTATCTCTGTCTTTCTCTCTTTGTCTCTCTCTGTGTGTCTGTCTTTGTCTCTGTCTCTCTGTCTCTCTCTGTCTCTCCTCCTCCTCCACCTCCAGGCATAGTCTGTATTCCCAGTAACCTTGAAAAGGATCTTGACCTCTGGCAATATTCCAGAGATAGGGGAGGCAACCAAAGGCCCTAACGTTCAAAAGTGCTCAGGATTTGCTTTATCAGGATGGCAATTTATGTGTACAAATAATATGGCATCATTTTTCTCTAAGAGAATTCCTTCCTAGCTTGACCTCCACGAGATGGTTTTTTAAAATGGTCATTTTTTCATCATTTTCCTCTATCGTCAAAACCTCCTCCTTTCCATTCCCTATTTGAGGGGAGAATTTCAGAGGGCAAGGACACAGTGGCGTTAGGAACCCTCTCTTGCTGTCCCTGCTCTCGGTATGAGCTCTGCAGCCTTTCATAATAATGTTTCAGCTCGGTAATGGCCTTCAAGAGCCCCATATTGCCAGCCCTACTCTCCCAGCTGTAATCATCCCTCCTCTCTCTGCTATTATAGATCTCTTAACATTCTAATAAATTCTCCCTCTCTGTTGTACTCTTCTGGCAAAATAACCTTTCATGTTGCATTTCCCCAGCCAGGCAGCGATCTTTGCTTTGCTCTAACCGTAACCTCTTCTTCTTCTTTCCCAATAACCTTTCCTAGACTACTTTGGCCCCTCTGGGATAGCACAGGTGTTTTCATGCTTTTCCTTCACATGCCCGGGGAAGATGTCTTCCCCTAGCAGTGAGATCTCTCAGGACCTAGCTTTTCCTCTTTTTCAGGTAAGCAGCCCAAAGGGACCCTTTTCATCAAGGACTACAACGTACAGATGGCCCCCTACCTGCGACGAGACTCCAAGAGGGAGTCCTGCTTTGAGCTGACCTCGCCGGACAGACGCGGCTATGAGGTAAGAGAGGCCCCCGTGGAGGCTCCTCTCTCCCTGTCACTGCAGCCTCGTCCCCTCTGGCACATGCTGCTCTGGTGTCCATCACTTTCTAGTCAGTCAGTCATTCAACAGACATTGAATGAGTGCCTCCTGTTTGCCAGGCGCTGTGCAAAGTGCTGGGGGCTCACCCACAAAAGTGAGACTTTTCCTGCTGCCTCTGCTCGTTTCTGACCTGACGTGCATCTTCTCCTTACTGGGCTGGGCTGACCCCTGCAATTCATTGCCCATTTCTCGGATCTCTGTGTCCCACCCACATCCCAGACACCCAGCTTGACAAGAGTGTTCCAAACCTGTCTTTCCATCTCCATTTCATTACTTGCTGCCTGCGTCTCACCCTTCTCCCTCCCATCTTCCCATCATACACTGACTGCTTTCTTGCCTATTCCAACATGCAATCTTAATTCCTTTTGCTCTGTCTCTGACTTGCTATAAATTTTCTTCCCTGTCCCTGTGACTTGTCCTGTTTTCTTTCTGTTTTGCTTCCTCTCCCTCTCCTTTTCTCTTTCTCATCCTCCCTCCCACTTCCCCTCTCCCTCCCTTCCCTGTCTTTTATGGGTGTGTCTCTCTCTGTCTCTGTGTGGGTGCCTCTGTGTATGTGCCTATCTCTATGTAGTCCTTTCTATCTCTCTGTCTCTCTATGTGTCTCACTACGTATCTCTGTGTATGTCTGTCTGTCTCTCTTTCTGTCTTTCTCTTTGTCTCTTTCTTTTTCTGTCTTTCTCTGTCTCTGTTTCCGTATGTGTATCTCTCTGTCTCTGTCTCTGTCTCTGTTTGTCTCTGTCTCTATCTCTCTCTGTCTCTGTGTCTCTGTGTCTCTGTCTCTTTCTCTGTCTCTTTCTCTCTCTCTCTTTCTCTCTCTCTTCTCTCTCTCTCTCTCTCTCTCTCTCTCACACACACACACACACACACACACACACACACATACACACACTCTCTCTCTCTCTCTTTCCTTTCTCTCTCTCTCTCTCTCTCTCTCTCTCTCTCTCTCTCTCTCACACACACACACACACACACACACACACACACACACACATACACTCTCTCTCTCTCTCTCTCTCTCTCTCTCTCACACACACACACACATACACACACTCTCTCTTTCTCTCTCTCTCTCTTTCCTTTCTCTCTCTCTCTCTCTCTCTCTCTCTCTCTCTCTCTCTCTCTCTCTCTCTCACACACACACACACACACACACACACACACACACACACACACCCATAAGGGAAATTTTTATTTCTCTTTCCCCACCAATTCTTCTGCACAGCAGGCAATAGATTATTCTTCCATGTCCTTCCTATTATTCAACACAGTCTTCCTGATTCTATGTATAACTCTCACACACTGCCCCCCCCCAAAAAAAAAAAAGATTCCTTTTTGTATGCTGGTGATTTTATCTTCTATTGATACAACCAAGGAACATTTTAGCTTATTGTGGGGAAAAAAAGGGGATGCCACGCAAAAGTCATTAGCCTTTTGACTAACAGATATCTACCAATGCGTCTCCCTTCGTTGTAGACTTTTAGTCCTCATATAAATTATAAATTAGATCTAAAAATTATGTAAAATTAAATAAGATATAAAATTATATTATATATAAAACATATAAATTTCCCAGTCCTTCACAAAGAATCAAATGTCAATGCTTATTCATTTCCTCTGAAACTTGGAACATTTCCATAGAGTCTCTAGTAATCTTTGGTTCTCTGAAACTAGATAGGAGATATAGCGATATATCTAGATACATGTATGCACAACACGTGTGTACACACATGTTTGCATATATGTACATATATGTTGGTAAATAACTAGGTATAAAAATATACCGTATGTATGTTTTTAAATCTTCTTTATGAAGTTCTGCAGTCCCCTCTTGGGAGCCTTTCTGATTTCCTCGCAGCTGCTGCAGATGCTTCCTGTCCACCTCTGAAGTAATTTTGTATTTACTTATCTGCATACATGCTGTTTCCCTGCTGAAGAACCATAAGTTCCTTAAAAACCAAACCTTTTTTTCTCTTTCTCTTATCTTCCTATCTCAAATATCTACACAAGAAATGGAATAATACAGTAGGCATTTATTGAATTGCATTGAATTAAATTCTAGAATTGGCAAATCCTACTTTGTTCACGTTTCAATTTTACATAATCTTTCTGCTAAATCTGTATAGGATTGTATATGCAGAGCAGACTCAACTTAAAGGGTCATCAAGTTTAACCTTCTAATTATAGATTAAGAAACTGAGGCACAAAAAAGTGAAAGGACTTATTCAATCTTACATAGATAATAAAGAGCAAAACTGAAATTTGATATTAGGTCCTGTGCCATCATCATCATTGTAGCATTTATATAGTGCTTTAAGGTTTACAAAGCACTTTATATGTATTATCCCATTTGAGCATCACAACCCTGTGAGACAAATGCTATTATTATCCCCACTTTACAGATGAAGAAACTAAGGCAGACAGAGTTCAACTGACTTGCCCAGGATCTCATAACTAGTGGATGCTTGCTCAGGATTCAAACTCAGGTCTTCTAGATTCTCAAGTCCAGGGCATCAGCTAGCTGCTTTATGGATTTTTAAATCATTTTGAAAAGTTTTATCAAAATGTTTTAATCTTAGCTTTGTCACTGTATCCCTTCCCTTCTCTTAGGTTGTTTCTTTACCTATAAAATAGAGTAATAAGAACATTAGGAGTTAAAAGTTAGTTTTAGTTACAAGGCACCATAGAAATCATCTAGCCCAACAGCCCACTTTTATACAACTGAAGAAATATGAAGCCTTGAGAAATTAAAGTGACTTACCCAAAGTCACACAACTTTGAGGAGTTGTAAGAAGTAGGAGGCTGAGAGAACCCTCTACATCTAAATCCAGTGTTCTTCTGGCCACCTCATTTTAGACAGCCATCTTATAAAACAGTAGCAGAGTTTATTAGAAATAAAGAAGTAAATAGTGCCAGATTTTCATGCAATATATCTAAACCTGAGTCTTGTCCCAAACGGTCCAGATAATAGAAATATTATGCAGGGAGGCCCATTTTTAAGTGATTCATTTAAAATAAGACAAAAAGAGTTAAATTTTCAGAGATGACTATCATGGGTCTGCCATACTTGTCAGCTTCTTTGGGCTTCTTACCCATGATGGTGCTTATAGCATTGCCTTTTTTGTTTTTTAAATATAATCCAACCTGTTCTTCTTCTCATCCCAAGGATACTGTACAGCCTTCCAAGTATTTTCTTCACCAACAGAATTTTCCTACAAGTTGACACTGAAGTGTATATGATCCATACACAGTTGCTAGAATTGCTTCTTTTAGATAATCTTTTCACTTAGTCCCCATATCAATAATTTAGAAGGGTGATTGTTGCCTATCATTTAAAAAAATATTTGATCAATGGAGATTTTTTTGGATCATAAACACTTCTCAAAAAACCACCAGCTCAAGTTTTCCTCTATTATTTTAAAAACAAACAAATTAAAAAGTTAAACAAAACAAACTGATGACTATGCTTGGAAGAGTGTGTAACTGTCTACCCCCATGGTCCACCACTTTTTCTTGTTGTTCATCTTTCATTTCAGAAAGATTCAGTGATATCACAGTGTGATGTCTGGAGTTTTGTGTGAATTGGATTTAATTGAGGCAGAGTTGCACAAAGTGAGAAAGAAGATATGTTCCAAGTATCACTAATCAGCATGTTATCTACTATTTTTGATTTAAACTATTCTTCAAAGAATTCAGAACCTCTTCCAGCTATTTTGCACCCATTCTCACCTCTCCACCCTTATCAGCTAAAATTCTCAACTCCATCCAAGTCTATCATCTGCCCCTGTTCTTTCCCTGCCCGTTTACTCATTTCCACCTATAAGCCTTTGCAAACATTATCCTGCTCTCATAAATTCTCCTCCTTCTATCTCTGCCAGTTGGTATTCATCAATTCTGTTAGTCTCTGACAAAATCAAGCTACTCCCAAGCCACTATGACCATTTCCCTCTTCTGGATCTTTCTAATATCTTTCAATACATCATTCTATACTTGCTATTTTATTGCTTTGTTTTGATTTCATGAGCTTCTCCACATGTGTATCTGCTATTAGATTGAATGTCTTTTGAGTATTTCTTTTTATTATTATAATTAATAACAGCATTTATACACTGCTTAACAATTGGCAAAGCATTCTACATACATTATCTCATTTAAGCCTCAAAAAAAAAAAAAAAAAGCATCACAGTGTGGGAAGTAGCTATTATAGATGTGATTACCCCATTTTACAAATAAGAAACTGAAGCCAAAGAGATTTTTAAGGGCAGCTAGATAACACAGAGCTCCGAGACTGGAGTCAGGAAAATTCCTCTTCCTGAATTCAATTCAGCCTCAGACACGAGCAGTATGACCTTGGGCAAGTCCCTTAAACCTGTGTGCCTCAGTTTCCTCATCTGTAAAATGAGCTGGAGAAGGAAATGGTAAACTCCTCCAGTATCTTTGCCAAGAAAACTCCAACTGGGTTCAAAAAGAGTAGGACACAACGAAAAACAACTAAACAATAACAGAGTGAGTTGTCCATAGTCACACAGGCTGGTAGACATTTGAAAACAAGACTTCCTGACCCCAAGACTACTATTCTATTTGCCCTGCTATGCTGCCCTCTTTATAACTACTCCCCTTAGTATGTGGTAGTTGTTTATTCAATAATTGCTTGTTGAGTGTAGAAAGAAAGTGTAAAAATCTGGTTGAGGGACTGGCTTGAATGGATGCAAAACTGAATCTCTCTAGGAGGCACACTTCTGTTCTGCATATGGGTATATGCATCTCCCTCATTATTAAAAGAGATGTATGATATTTGATGTGAATCCAGGGCAGTCAGGAAATGCTGAGCTGTGCAAGTTTAAAGCTCTGACAGATTTCGGCTGCCCACTTCCTTTCCCTGTGCCTCCCTACCAAGGGTCATGGAAATTTTAGTGAAATATTCAGAAGGTGATAAATTAACTCACTCATTCTTTCTCCAGTTTACAGCTATTAATCCAGCTGAAGCCAAAGACTGGGTGGACCAAATAAGTTTCTTGCTGAAGGGTAAGTATTATTAATATAAGAGCAGTTGAAATTACCCAGCATGCAGATGATCTAGAGCTCCCTGTGAAGTACAAAAATTTTTTCTGTCCATCATCACAAATGACAGCAATAGTAATAATAATAATACTAATAAGATTTATACATATGTTGCTTTCATCTGCAAAGAACTTGTCAAATATTTCATTTGAGCCTTACAACAACCATGAAAACTTGATGGTATTATTATCTCCATTTTACAGATGAGGAAACTGAAGCAAACAGACTTAAGTGACTTGTGCATGGTCACCCAGAAAGTACATTTTTCAGGCCACATTTGAATTCAGGTTTCCTGACTCCAGGTCCAATGTTCTATCCATTGTACTATTTAGTTATTCTCTAATACAAGGACTGTCATAGGTTCCTACAATTAAAGACCATCTATCTAAGAGTCCAACCCCTTCTTTTTAAAGCTGAGACAGAAGTCCAAAAGGGAGGAAACAGGTAGTCAAGAGACTTAAGGGATAGAATGCTGATTTTGGAGTCAGGAAGACTCTGAGTTCAAATACTTATTAGCTGTATGACCTTGAGCAAGTGATTTAATCTTCAACTCCAATTTTCTCAGCTATGAAATGGGTAGAATAATAGCCCTTATTCCACTGGGTTATTGTGAGATTTGGGTGTGATATGTAAAGTTTGCAAACTCTCAAGCAATATAAATGTTATGTATAGTCTGAAGAGGAGTCCTATATCAATGACTTTGGGACTGGGGTTACTCTAATTTTGTTCAGTCATTTTTTGGTCCTGTCTCCATTTGGGGTTTTTTTTGAAAAATATACTGGAGTGTTTTTTGCCATTTTCTTCTCCAGTTCATTTTACCGATAAGGAAACTGAGGTAAACAGGGTTAAATGACTTAGCCAGGGTCACACAGCTCATCAGTGTCTGAAACTAGATTTGAATTCAAGAGTACAAGTTTTCTTGACTCCAGGCCTGGTGCCTGTACAGTTGGAAAAGACTTTAATGATTATAATCCAGTGGCTCTCAAAGTATTGTTTAGGGATCTTAGTGATCTCTCTTTCAGGAAGTTTATTAAGTCATAAAAATTTTTTATAATAAAATGAAGCTGTTTTCTTTTCTAATGTGGCAAATATAAATAGATAACCCACGTTAACAAAAATGGAGCAGCTGGATCCCACAGTGGATCAAGTGTTGAGCCTGGAGTCAGGGAAATCTAAATTCAAATTGAGCCCTAGATAACTTATAGTTGTGTGACTCCAGGCAAGTCACTTAACCTCTGTTTGCTTTGGTTTACCCATCTGGAAAAGGAGCTGGAAAAGGAAATGACAAACCTCTTCAGTATCTTTGCCAAGAAAATCCCAAATGTGGTCATGAAGTGTCAGACACAAATGAAAAACGACTAAACAACAAAAGGAAAAGGGTGGAGTCCTAAATAGTTTTAAAGAGGGTCAAGAGATCCTAAAACTGCTGATCAAATCCAATAATTTTTCAACTGTTAGTTCGCTCCATTCCAGGTTACCTTGTACTAATTTATACTAAGTACTTTGAATTTGAATGCTGGGCATGATATGGGAGACACTGATATGGGAAACTCCCAGCCCATGTCAAAGAAGGAGCAGTTCTCTGAGCAAAGCAGAATTGCAGTAGCTTAAAAAGGACGTGAGATGCTCAGACATAGAACCACATCCACCCCAAATGTGCATATAGACTCCTTGTGCCAACCTGTGGCAGAACATTCCAAGCTCATATTGGTCTGATCAAAAAACATAATGGTATCATTTTGGTCCTCCTTAAAAATGAAAGGCAATAACCACTTGAAATTTATTTGTATTTCATTTGTCAATACTTATATATGGATTTGTTTTCTCCCTTATTAGAATGTAAATTTAAGAGCAGAAATTGTGGCATTCTTCATATTTGTATCCCTAGCTCCTCTCCTAGTGTCTAATACATAATAGGTCCTTAATAAATGCTTGATTGATCCAGTGTCATAATTTAAAAAAAAAAAAACTGCATTCAAAGAGAGGAGATAACAATCAGTAAACAAACATCCTGCCCTAAATCTGGAAAAGACCTTAGTACACAGAGATGAAAAAAATCTCCAAGATCATACATACTTCTTCATTTTACGGAAGAGCAAACTTCTTATTTTTGAGTCATATCTTATCTTTCATGAGGTACTCTACTATCTCTTAGAGTCTGTCCAAGTTCACATTCATTGTTTCCATGACCTTCCCATCTCATCTTCTGCCGTCCCCTCCTCCTTTTGCCTTCAGTCTTTCCCAATTTCAGGGTCCTCTCCCACTGCGTCCCATCTTGTTCATTACATGACCAAGTTATTTAAGCTTCAGCTTCAGGATTTGATCTCACCATAAGTAGTCTAACTGAGGTCCTGTAAAGGATCCACAATAATGAGACTGAGCAGGAAAATCTCTGAAGCCATCAAGCTCACCCCAAGTCTGTACCTATGCTATAGGGAGATTCCATAATTTGACAAGGATTCATTCTCGGGGTTCATAACCATGAATTTTCCCCTTATTCCTAATTTAAATTTAGTTTGTTACACTTTAAGTCCCACTCGGTCTATCCTGCCCTCAGCAGGGACAGGCAGCCTAGAGCAGGGTATTGTTGTGGATTTAGTTAGGGCCCTGGAGCGTTAAAAACTGATTTGCCAGTTTGGGTGGCCAGTGTGGCCTGAGGGGTGGTTTTTCTGCTCTTAGAGCACCCTCTGCTGGGCAGTGTAGCCCAGGTCAGAGGCAGCATGATCTGGAAGGAGACGTCCTAACATTCATTGACCTAATAGACAGAGTCACCCCAGAATCCTTCTCTGAAATTGTACGATACAAATTGTATTTGTCATGTTTCAGAGCATCCCTATTTCCTCAGGAAAAGGAAGCAAACTCCATCTTTGTATTTAACCTGTGAATTAGTGGGGAGATCTCTCAGAACTGGGAATTCCAAGCCTCTTTCAGCTTTGAGCTCTTTTCAGAAGTGAAAAGGAATACAGTTGTGTTCACTGCAAAGAATTGCCTTTCTTTCCTTAGCCGGGCCTTTGCCATCACAAGAACATCACGTATGATGAAGTAGAACAAGCCAAACACAAATGGTGATGGAGACCACAGTGTACCGGCTGATCTAGGTGCCCTGGATTTATGCATGTAATATACTCCTAAGTGTGTAAACCTCCATAAAGCTCAGTACAACTTTATTGAGCTTTTACCCTGTGGTCCTTTCAGATTTCCACATTGAAGGAATTATCCATTCCATTTATTTAAAAAAAAAAAAAACAAAATAGTGTGTGAACAAAGCCACAAGTGAACCTTTGATCTTTTTCTCATATCAGGTGGCTCCAGAATTTTAGATGAAAATGGTTGCACACCCTTTATTAAAAGCCTGATCCAGCTAAACATTGTTATTGCAGTCAAAACACTACACATCCTTTCTTTCCCTAGAGTGGAGATGGCTTCATTCACCCATCCTGTAAAGTACTCTCAGCTGAAGGGAAAACCAAAAAAAAAGAAAAAGAAAGAAAGGAAAAAATGGCTTTTGAGGATACCCAGTATCCCACATCAGAGAAGAACAAGACATCTGTTTATTAAGAATCACATAACCTTCTCTCTCTCTGGTGCCCTGATGCAAGCCTATGGTGCTATGGCTCAGCATCACTGTGCAATGACCCACTTTATGGTCAACAAACTTTAATAATTGCAGAGGACATTGCTGCAGCTGCAATTCATTTCAAGTCAATTCTGCTCACATTTATTAAACTCTTTATTCTGTGCAAGGACCATTGCTAGACACAGGGACTATAAAAACAAAAATTAAGCACTCCCTACCTTCAAGGTGTTTACATTCTACTAAAGGGGATATAGCACCTTCCCTAGCAGGATGATGAGAACAAACAAGTACTAATTACATTCTACTAAGGGGATACAGCACTTTCTCTAGAAGGATGATGAGTACTAATTATGCACCAATTATGGGAGGGGGCAGAGTGGGACATCAAGGAAGGTTTCATGGAGGAGGCAGCAAATGAGTTTTGCTGTAGGTCTCAGAAGAGCAAAGGCAAAAAAAGCTGGGACGTCATCTGCAGGCAATTACAGCTGGATGTAGAGGGTGTAAAGAGAAGAAATATGAAATAAGGTCACACACCTAAAGGTAGAAAGGTCCTCAGAGGACATTGAGTGCAGCAGCCTAGTCTCTTTACAGATTAAATTAAGGCCCAGAGAAGACTTGAGATTTGACAGAGGTCACAGGGCAGCAAGTATCAGAGATGGAATATAAACCCAAATCCTCTTGCTCCAGAGTTGTGGGTCTGGAGATACACCAGAGGCTAGGAGATAGATTGTGGCCAACTTTTCACAGCTGAACAATCTGTAGTTGATCCTACCGGGAGCCACTAGGGATTTTTGAGTAGAAAGGTGACTCAATCAGTTCTGTATTTTAGCAATATCAATTTGACAGCCAGAGTGTGGAGGAGGAAAGGGGAGAATTGCACCTCTGAGCTTCTCCTTCATTAAATATTTCCTTTATCTACTTTATTTATGCCTTTGAGGTAGTGGGTTTTTGTTGTTGTTTTTATTCCACTTCTTGTTGTCCCAATTAGCCTAGGACCCTTCAATAAATTTCACCAGCTCTCCTGAAGCCCTTTAGAATAGACCAGACTTCAGAGGAGCAGGGCCACTAACAAGATGTGCTGTGTTCAGCTGCCAAAGCCACCACTGATTCCCATAAGCCTCATGTACCTCCAAGAACCTCTGAAGAGCCCTATTCTCGTTCTCTGCTTGCCAAGCAGAACTGACTTACCAGCATTCACTTTTCTGCCCTTTTCTCTTCTCTTGCATTCACACACAAGCATATCCTTCCCCACTTCAGCCTTCCCTTCCCATATATACCCTTACTTTCCGAGGTAGCTTCATCCTGACCAAGTTTTATTGCAGAAAAGGATTTATGTTGATGGTTTAAACCTCACACAGTGTTCATCTGGCCTTTTCTCTATATTTCCTGCCACTGGGACCCACATTAAAAATTACAGTGCTTAACCTAGTATTTCCATTTTCTTTTGATGTGTTTTATTCCCTGGACTTCCTTCTTCAGCTTTCTTCTTTCTCTCCATGCTAATTCCTTCCTGTCCTTTGCTCTGGCAGATTTAAATTCCTTCACCATCCCTTATGAAGAAGAGGAAGAGGAGACGTATGATGATATTGAGGGCTTTGACTCCTCAAATCCCAAACAACACAGCAAACCTGTTCTCTTTCCTGGAAATGTGGGAGAGAAAGATACTGAGGTGGAGGAGGACCAGGAGAAGGAACAAGAAGAGGAAGAAGATATATATGAAGTCCTGCCAGGTGAGCTGATGTAAAGTCTACCCTCATTTGCAGTTTAAATAAACTCTAGAACTGTTGTTAAAAAACAGACTTTGATGGAGTCTAAGGTGGATTCTTCTCATCTTCTAAAGAAAAGAAAAGGGAACCAGTCTTTGGGAGGCTTCTTGTAGTCCCAGAATGGAGAGCTCTCTTGATCTGACAAGATGAAATTATAGAATCTCAGAGTTGAAAGGGATCTTCAAGGCCATCTGCTCTACCCATCTGGGCATGGTGCACAATGACCCAACAAGAGTTCCCATGTTCTATGATTTAGATAAAGAAGTATATTGGGGGCAGCGAGGTGGTGTAGTGGATAGAGCACCAACCCTGAATTCAGGAGGACCTGAGTCTAAATCTGGTCTCAGACAATTAACACTTCCTACTTGTGTGACTCTGGGCAAGTCACTTAACCCCAGCTGCCTCAGGAAAAAAAGAAGAAGAAGAAAAAGTATGTCAATAAGTATTTAATAACTGGCTTTCCAGAGAGAAAAATGTATACAAAAGATACTTTTAAGTTTAATCTTCATTATTAAACATTTTTGTACAATACTTTCTTAGGCCTAAGAGATCAAAACAAAATGATAGAGCCTTGATTTGTAATGTTTGCCAAGTTTTTGATGTTAAAGCACTCACACAGAAAATTTAACATTCAACTGAATCAATATAAGCCAGCCCCAGAATATCACTGCCTAGATCCTAGTCTTCTCTCCATCTTTCCTGTCTTCTTGGGAGGATAAAGAATAAAATGTCTAGAGAACCTGAGGTCCTTTTCTGGGTCTACTGCTGGCTAACTAGGAAATCTTGGATGAGCCACCTCATTTTCTCCAAGTTTCAGCTTCCTTTTTTGTGTAATAATAAATTACAGTACTAAATAGTAAAGGTAACCATGGCATGATGAATAGAGAATTGGGCTCAGGATACATTCTGGTTATGTGATTTGGGCAAATTATTTAATCTTTCATTGTTCTAGTCATCTCTTTGAAGTTATAAGGTGCCCAGAAAGTGTCTGCCTGCATTGGTAAAGGGTATTTCCTTACCCGAGTGATCCCTCTATCAATGAAATCACAGGTTCAGTCCCTATTCTACAATAATAACTGTTGTGGGGTTTATGAAAGAAAGGAGAAAGGAAGGAAGGAAGGAAGGAAGGAAGGAAGGAAGGAAGGAAGGAAGGAAGGAAGGAAGGAAGGAAGGAAGGAAGGAAGGAAGGAAGGAAGGAAGGAAGGAAGGAAGGAAGGAAGGAAGGAAGGAAGGAAGGAAAGTAGTTAAGAAAGAAGGAATGAAGATTAGAACCTAAGTAGATAGGAATGAAGAAAGGTAAGGAGGGAGAGGGGAGAGAAGGGAAAGAGGAGGGAGGAAGGAAGGAGAAAAGAAAAATTTATTAAGCCCCTATAATATATCAGGCATCTTATTTGATGCTCACAAGAACCCTGTAAAATAGACATTATCATTATTCCCATTTTACAGTTGAGGAGACTGAGGGAAAAGAAGGGAGGGAAGGAAGGAAAAAAGAGGAGAGGAGAGGAATATTTATCATGTTCCAGGCACTATTCTAAGTTCTGGGGATACAAAAATGGCACAGGTAAAAAATAACACAGTCCTTGCCCTCAAGGAACTTACACTTTAATGAGGCAACATGATCTAAAGGGAATTGAAAACTAGGGAGGTGGATGGAAATAATATGGGGAATATTTTTGAAATCCAAAAAAATCAGGAAAAGATCCAAAAAGGGGAGTGATAAAAGCCTGGGTCCTTCCATAAAATGGAGATGGAAGGAACTCACCAATGAGAGAAAGAAGGGGTAGACCTTGAAGAAGGCTATTTCGAGGTGAGCAGGTCACAGACATGGTAGGTTATTGCAGATGAGAAACCCCCAGGCACTTCCAGGATGAAACTTTAGAAGTAAAGGCATATTTTTGAAGTCCAGAAGCCCAGAACAAGGTGAAGAAAAAAACTGCAAAGCACCTTAGTTAATCATCAAGCCTTTATTAAGTGCCTTATATGCCTGTCACTTGTGCTAAACCCTAGACCTTATTTCAGAGGAAATATACATTCACCTCAAAATTGTATAAAATATTTCAAAAGTCCAAAGGATAGAGGTAGAGCTAAGGACTGGACCAGTTTATTGATAGAAGGAATTCCTAAAAGAAAAAAAGCCTGTACCAGTGGAGCGGGAAGGTGGTACTTCTGGGAGTAGAGAGCTCTAGAGAGCTTCCTAGAATTGTAAAAGGATATCCAGGGTCACTCAATCAGTAGCCAGAATCAGAACTTGAGAACTTCCAGGCTCTGAAGCCATCTCTCTTTTTGCTTTGAGCTTCATGACACGGATATGAATTGTCATGGCCAAAATATTCATTACCTGGTGGCTAGATTTCTAAGAATCATAGATTCAGATCCGGAATGGACCTTAGACATTCTCAAGTTCAACTCCCTCTTTGTACAGAGAAAGAAACTGAAGCACTGAGAAATGAAGGGATATGACCAAGAGCACACAGAAAATAAATGGAAAGGCCAGGATCAGAACCTCCAATTCCAAAGCCAGAGCTTTTTATTGCCGTGGCATCCTTCCTGCTTCCTGGGGGTGAGCCACCCTGAGCTTGAACAGAAAGAGAAGGCTTGCCATAGCTTGCTGACATAGACTTGTAAAACTGAGCTTCCCCTGGATGCTACTACAGAGCAACAGAATAAGGCCTCTTTTGGAGGTCCATATCCAGTAAGGCTAGTCCTGTATTTTATGGAAAGTAGAAAATTAGTCTTTTTAAGTTTGAGGTTAGTTAGACCACTGAATCTTAAAAACCTATCCAGAAATCTCCACTCCTGCAGAAAATTGGCAAAAGCTCATTGTATCTGCTTTAGAAGATAGAGGTAAGCTGGAGTTTATGGGTCCTAGGTGAACTCTTGCTCTTGACTCAAGTATAAACCAGCATTAGGGGAGAACAGCTGGTTGGCTGAAGAACATCATTAATAAGTTGCGTCTACAAGTTCCCCAAAGAGAGAATTCCTGCCTCCTGAAGTTATACCCTGTCTTTACCCTGAGCACCAGGCAAGTCCCCCCAAATTATTGCCAAAGGGGCAAAGTTTCCAATTCCCCAGAACTCCTCCCTGATTGGGTGGGGCCTTCAGACATCACCCAACCAAGCCCTTGGGATCTCCAACCTTTTTCTGAGCTACCTCCAGCCTATGCCAATCCCCCGATTTTCAACGCTCTTTGTTGTGGTGTTTTATTATGTAAATGAAGTCTTGGTTGAGGTCGAGCTATTTCTTGTGTCTCAAGTTTAAAAAAAAAATGATAATTTCCCCAGCAAGTCATCGTCGTTAATGAAGTTTTACAAAAACAGATACAACCGAAGGAAAATAAAATTTCACAGGTGATAAATTTTTCCAATTTCCCTGGCAGAATTCGATAGGATTGTTAAATTAAGAGTGAAGGTGTCTGTTAGAAAGCAACGAGCAGTGATGGGTAATTTTATAGAGTGGAAAATTGAATCAAATTGCTACATTAAAACACAGCTCCTCTGAGAATCTTCCCTTTCGCAGTCTGCGCCATTGCAACAGCAGGGGTGCAGAGATGGATCTAATTCACAACGCCATCTAAAAGGAGATGCACTCCCAAATTTGGCTAGGGTCTTCCTAATGATATCATACTCCAACTCACCCCCCCCACCCAAGCTCAGGGAAGTATCCAGTTGACAATCTACTTTAGGGTTACAGCTGTGGAAGAGTGCTCTGTGGAAACCTCATTGAACAGATCTCTGAGAAAGAGAAAATAGTCTTTTCATTCACCATTCTTAGTTCTAAGGGAAAAAAAATGGAAGTGGGGTGACTCAGAGATTGGTGGAGCAAGGCAAGATAAAATAAAAGCAGTCTCTGGAGCTGGTACTTCTACCCAGGCACTCTGAGGCAATGAAATACTTTGGGTGTCATCCTCCTACCCCAAGTAGGAGCTGATGTGATTGGATCTTTCATTTCCATCTCTTCCCCCATCTTCTGCCTCTTCCCCAACCAATATGGAAGTGTCCTGGGTATGAGGGCATATTGCCAAAATTCATGCCAACTTGGATGAGTTTCACTAGATCCAAGGGGATTGCCCTGGCAAGCAAACCAGTCTGCTTTATGTTGGAAAGAGACAAGTTCCATGTCCGGAATAGCTGTCCAGTCTGGAGATGGAAAGCTTAATGGGAAATGAGCCATACTCATGGTAGAAGGAAAGACCCATATCTTCTCTGTCCTAAAGGAGAGAGAAGCTGGAACCAACACGCCTTAGAATTTACCAAGGAAAATACAGTGCCAGGTTTCCCAAGGCCTCTTCCTAAAAGCCTCCATCCATCACCACACTTACAGGGCGCCTTGCAGCTGGGAGATATTGGCATTTAATTATTATATTAATGTTTCAGCCACAATTCTTCATCCCTCAGCTTCTTCTCTAGCACAGTTTGGTACTAGGCCCATAGAAGAGGGAGAGAGAGAGGACAGAATGAAAGGCTCTTCTCCTTATCTGGTTCTCTGTGCCTCCTCCCATTTTCCTCCCCCCTCTCACTGTCCTCTCCCCCTGTACCCCTCCTGTCCCGGCTGTGCACCAAGTAATGGAAGAAATTTAAAGCTCTGACCATTCTACTTTGGGTAGAAATAGTATGACCCCTCTGTAAAGTTGGAGGCTACACAGACCTCCCCCATCCAGCCCTTAAACTGAGGTTTCTTAAACTGAGATCCATTGGTCCTCAAGGAATCCCAGGATAAATGTCAGGAGTTCATGAATTTGAATGAGGAAAAAAATCACAAGTTCATTTCAATGTATTTAGCTTCCTTTGTAATCCTAAGAATTTTATTTCATTCACTTAAAACCATTATACTGAGGTGAAAGTGGGGTGATCCATAGGGTTCACCAGAATACTAAAAAAAAAAAATAAAAATAACAGCACAAAATAAAAACTGAAAATCACTGTCTTAAGCAGCCCAGTTAGAAATTTTCAGCTCTCACATGTGTGTGTGTGTCTGTGTGCGCGCTTTTAAAGCAGGTGAGATTAAAAATCCTGAGCAGATGGGATGCCGGGCATACCTTCTGCTCAGGCCCATTTTTACTGCAGGGGCCAGGTGCTGGGTGTAGGGACAGCCGACAGTCAGTGTTGGATTGTGCTAACGTGGCAGCCCCATTCGCAGAGTCAAATAGCTCCTGCCTCTAATATTGGTTAGATTATCCCAGGTAAATGGGCTATGGGAAGAATACTGGGCACTTACATTGCCTCTATTTCCCACCCCCTCCAGGAGAGATACTTCCACATGCTCTTCATCATCTCATCAGTAAGGAAGGCTATGTAATTGAGATCTCCCTCTTGCCCCAAAGTACTGAAGGACTTCAAAGTGAATATAGAAAGGGCTGATATCTTATCAGTGTCAAGAAACTCCTCCCAAGTAGGCTCACAAGGGTGTTAATGGGATTTGAACTCAGGCCCTCCTGCCTCCAGCCCATCAGCCTTCTACCCAGTGGGGCTTGATGAAAAGCACATAAAAATGATCACAGCATCCGATCGTATGAGTGCATTTGTGTCAGGATAATTCACTTGAGGAATAGGTCTGAGACGCTCCTTCCTCTGGGGGAAGCCGGGCCATATAGGAGGTTTTTGGCTGGACCAGAGAGATGTTGGCCACAACAAGAATATTGAAAGCCCTGGTTTTAAACCAGCTATCCCATGGGGCTGCTGCACATCCGTGCTGAGCAGATGGGGGCCCTTGATTTTAAGATCGCATTTGAAATAGATTAAACCACAGGGAACCACAGCAGGAAAACATGAAAGTAATGCAGGAAAATGGGAAGCCTTCTCAAAGGTCCCTTTCCCACCCTGAATGATGTTATTCTGCACCCAACTAAGAGCCCCTGTTTATGAGTCAGGATAACCCCCCAAAAAGACCACTTTATCATATTCTGTTTGTATAGGGTCTTGAGGTTGAAATCCAACAAGCTACCTGAGAGATGCCATTAAGAAGCTGTAACTGGACCTGCTGCTGCAGCTGTGATAGCAACAGGATCCAACTCTATTCTCTAGAGAGATTTCCAGTAAACTGAGAGAAAAAAAAATAGATGAAGACCCAGCCAGGGACTTCTATGTACATTCCAGAGCTGTCCACACTGCCCCCAAAGGGATTATTACAGACCTGTAAAATAGACTGTTTATAATAATGCATATTATTTTTTATTTTGTTTAGGGTTTTTTAAAATTTTAAATTCAGTTGAAACAATGCTTCCTGTAGAATTTTTTGTTTTTGCTATTGAGCAATCTATCTGGAGGAAGGGGAGTATTTCTGAGTGGTCTAAGGACTTTTTTGTGTTTTTGTATATGAGCAGCTATTGAGGTATAGATGTGGATATGAGTGTTTTTAAAGACCCATGGAGTTAACATGTATTGGACTACTTGTTATCTAAGGGAGAGCATGGGGAACTGGGGGGGATTGGAACACAAGGTTTTGCAAGGGCTAATGTTGAAGAATTATCCATGCATATGTTTTAAAAATAAAAAGCTTTAATAAAAAAAAGACTCATGGAAAGAGCTATTTCCATTTTCAAAAAAGCAGTTACACATGAGGAGACACACAGAAGGTAGAAGTTACAGGTATTTTTAAGCAGCACTAAAAGTCTGATTTCATACGAAGGTTACTGGCACTAGCTGAGTGAAATATTCAACTCAGCAGGCGTTCCCATTGGAGACAGGAAGCAAATTATTATAATTGACAACAGCAAAGGTGACAGGTGTGCCATCAGAGAGCTCCAAGCACTAACCCCATTTCTCACTAGTCCCTTTTAAAAATGACTGAAAAGTTTCTGGGCTTTCCCTAAAATTTATAACATGCTCATGCTATGCCATATAATACTTTCTATTTTTGCTTTTTCTTTGTATTCCCTTTGGAATTGGATTCACTGGATTCATCCGTCTTTGCATGTTTGGCAATCTGTCATCAGAGCCCTTATTATATGGTTTAGCTACACTTAGCCTTCTTTCTATTTCTGTTGCTTTGCTTTGTTTTGAGGGGGAAATGATTTCTTTCCCTTCCCTACCCCAACTTCTTTTGAGAACTAGGTATTTTTAACTGTTCTTTCTCTCTTTATCTAGAGGTATCAAAACAAGGCTTCAGAAAGAAGCCAGGTGCCTTAGGAAGCCCACCTCTGTATATCCCTTTAAGATGGATCTTCTCCTTTTTTATCCCTTCATTAGAAATATTATCACTGGACAAAAAATGTTGAATGTAATCTACTTTTCATACACTTGATGTCCATTTGGTATTGTTTTGTCTCACATATTATCACTTTTTACATGAACTTCCTTCATTACTTTCTCAATCAACAGTCTCTTATCTTTGCACAAGCTGTCCCCATATACCTGGCACATACCCCCACACATACTTCTATATCTTGGAATCCCTCATTTCTTCCAAGATTCAGCTCAGGTATCCCTACTTACATGAAGACATTACTCATTTCCTTAGATATTTGTGCTTTCTCCCTCTCCCTTTACTTGGTATTTACTTTTTATATATTTTGTATTTATTTATCTGTCCCATCTCTATAAAATTGCATTGTATTTGGTCTCTGTAGACTGTAAACTCCTGAAATGTAGGAACATTTCATTATTATCTTTGTATTGCCAGGGTCTAGTACTGGCTTAGTGCCTACACATGGTAGGTTTTTAATAAATGCTTACTAAATAAACAAATGAATAGGAACATTTGTATATTTGGAATTTAGATAAAGAGATCAATTATGTCTTGAAAGTTAGCTGCTTAATAGCTATCTGAGGTTAAGGATTTCCATGTCATCTTGCAAGGAAGGTCCTTCTAATGTATGACTGATATTAACATTTAATAACAAAATTTATACCTGATGTGTTTTACAAAGCTCAGTGATGGAAAATGCTGAGTGATATTTTATTAAAGAGAAATTCAGCTGATATTTTAGCATAAAACAGGCCTCTCCATTGCAGTTGATTAAAAACTAAAATTATGGCTCAAGTAGAAGGGGTGAACAGGGGAATGATAGAAGATGAGAACTTTATTTGTTTGAAGGGATTTTGGGGGCAGAGCATGAAAGTTTTAGCCAGCAGACTTCTTTCCTATGAGGTTTGAAGATCATTAGTTTGTGTTTTAATCAAGAATCCTGGCTAGATTATCAAAACTAAAATAATCAGCTTTAATATCACATATTAAGAAGAGAGCCCTGACTTCAGTGATAAAATATTGGCCAAGCCAAGTAATCAGCCAGCCAGTTGGCAACCATTGGTAACCCATGTTGCTAAAAAAGATACTAATAGAGTACACAGCAAAAATATGTAGGAACCAGCTCAAACTGACTCTCACAGCTGATTATTAAAGTTGTTAAATTTTCCATGTGAACAACATTTACACCTCAAAAATCTACAAACTACAAATCAAATCATGATTTATAGATTTGTCTAGACTTTACAAAGTAGAAGTAATGCAAATTAAACTTAAAAGTAGATTTTGGATATATTCTTCTACTCTTGCACACAACAAAAGGCAATCATATGATATCCTACTTGTGAAATCATGTAAAACATGTTTCCATATTAGCCATGTTGCCAAAAAAAAAAAAAAAAAGAGGAGAGGGAAGGGCAAGAAAAGTAAAGAAAGTGGGAAGATATGCTTCAAACTATACTCTGAATTCATCAGTTTCTTTTTCTGGAGGTGTTTAGCGTTTTTCATCATGGGTCCTTTGGAATTGTCTTGGATCATTATCTTAATCAGAGTAGTTAAGTCTTTTATAGTTGATCATCATGCAGTGTTGCTGCTACTGTGCACACTGTTCTGCTGATTCTGCTTACTTCACTTTGTATCAGTTCATCTAAGTCTTTTCAGGTTTTTCTAAGAGCAACCTATTCATCAATTTTTATAGCAAAATAGTATTCTGTCACAGTCATATACCACAACTTGTTCAGCCATTTCCTAAGGCATTTCCTCAATATCCAATTCTTTGCCACCACAAAAAGAACACTAGAAACATTTTTACATATTTTTGTATATTTTTCTTTTCTTTGATCTCCTTAGAGAATAGGCCACACTAATGTGCAAAGAAAAATACGATGGAAAATATAAACTAAGAACAAATAAACTATTGGTGCAAGACAGTCCAATTACTCCTTAAAAAATAAATAAATAAATAAATAAATAAATAAATAGATAGATAGATAGATAGATAGATAAATAAATAAATAAATAAAGACCTGACAACTATGGGAACATGTTATTGATCTTTTTGTAGAGAGACATAGGCTTCTTGAAATTGGCAGTATAAAGTTTATTATTACTTATTTAAGGGAAAAAATTGTGTGTCGTGGGCAAGACAATACAAAAATTGGAGTACTGAAGATTGGAAAAAGTTAATTTTTACTGAAGAAATTCACTTTCATGTTTAAGACTACATTAAAACCTGTGTCAGAAGTAGTCCAAGTGAGCCTATAAAATCTAGGTATCCCTATCACACTGTAAAACATCTAAACAGATTAGGCGTCAGTCAAACAAAGATCTAGGAAAAACCTTAGTTTAAAAAGGTCACGGTCCCCCACTGCATCCAGAGCCATCTCCAGTCATCCTGATCTATATCTTGCTCTGGAGGAGAAAGTGAGGCAGGTGATCTTGCACAGCCCTCCCTCACTGAAATCCAATTCATTTGCTTGTCAGGTCATCAGCTCCCTGATGTCATGGTCCTTTTCGAAAGACAAACAACAATAAAATACCTGCTCAAAAATGTTTAGGAGCATTTTACTTCCAGTGAGTCTGGAAGACTTGTCCTCATTGAAGAATGATAACTTGTGATAAATATAATGATATATTGAGAATCAAAAATGTTATAAAATTACAAAAATTCCCACCTGGAGATGGGATACTGCAACAAAACTTTATACCATGCCATCCATTATTAAAGATTTTAAAGTATCTCCAAGAAATAGAGATAATGACATTTTAGTGGTCTGAAAACTCACATAAGTTAAACCCTGTTGAAAACCTAGAAGTTATAGTTTAGGCTAGACTTGAGAAGTGGATTATCAAAGATACACTTAATATCCAGTGAGGAAAAATGTGGTTTCACAATGAAGAATCATTCTTGTCAACTTAATGACAAATAAGATAAATCAAGTAGTTGCAACAAAATAAGAACATAACACAAAAAATTGAGGGTTTTGATAGTATAAAAAGTTTAAAGGTTTACTATATAAGTTGATGAATGTAACTATGTTACTTTGTCCCAATTAAATTGCTCACCATTTTACTAGATACAAGTGCTCTAGGTGATAAGAATATAGAGATGAGAAACCACATCTGTACTGAAGGATCTTGTAATCTAGTAGAAGAGCTGACCATGTAGCCAATAACTATATAATGCCTATCACTCTGATTGATAATATTATCCAAGAATGTTTAGCAATCAAAGTCAAATTCTTGGATTGTCACTCACCCTCATCTCCTCTGGCAAGTAGAGTGTTAGATGGCACAGATGTGGGGCTTAGGGCTGCCAGAGTCACATCTATAGAGTTCATTGATAATACTGAATGGCATTTAAGATATATAGGGCCAGAGTTCTCCTTTTTTTCCCTAGGTAATTCCAAAGGTTCATAGAAGACAGAGTGTCTGATCTGGAAATGAACAGCATAGAAGCAGACTTTTTTTTTTTCCATTTTTGTGCTTTGACCAGATTAAGTGCTGTTGTCTGAAAGGATAAAGGAATCAAGTTTGGGTTGTCTTTTTTATCATTGCAAATACATTTACATTCTCCTATTTTACAAATGCAAAGAGCAGGCAAGCCACTTTCAATAATTTATTTTAAAATCAATGCTAATGAGGTTATGTCTCGTCAGTGGCCGAGTTTTACAATAAAGCCTGATTTATTTAGAAAAGATCTTTGGTGTAGCTTCCCATCTAATGGCGGGGGAGGAGGAGGTGGAATAGCAGTCATGGTGACCCTACAATTTCGGATCCAATTTGTAATTCACAGTGGAGATCTGACCTAATTTACATTGATTAGAATTGGGAAGAGGAGACAGCTGGGCCAGGCAGTAGAGGTGGAGTAAACTCTCTTTAGAAAGTGCCTAAACACAGCAAATTGTATCTCTCTTTCTCTGTGTGTGATTGAATTGTGTGAGATCAGCAGAAGGGCAGTCTCTTCACCTTAGCAGGTGCCTCTGACCTGGAAAAAAAATGAAAAAATTTTTACTTTAATATTTTTCTTCATGTGAAGTCAGTGAGTAGGAACAGAGGAGGAAGAAGAAACAAAAAATGGCAGAGGAAAGAAGGAATAGGGAGTATAAAGAATGTTCTGTGTATATAGTGTGATTTATTTCTTTGTGGACAATTTCCTATATTCAGGTGTCATCTCCATCATCTCCCATCTCTATCCTTCATTTTAGTCAATGGATAAGTAGGATGTTCTGTCTAGGTGAATTTAGTTGTAGATTGCAGTTAAGTAAGATTGCTGCTTTTACTAAAAGATTTAACCAGGTTGAAAGGAAAGGTGTATTGGGAAATTATAACTCTTGTAACACATATTTCCTCTACTTTCCTATCCTCCCCAGTATCAAGTCCTAAATATACATTAGAAAAATTCTATGAAATGAGATCACTTCTTTAAAGCTATGTAACTTGTTTTTATTTATGTTTTGGGGGGTTGTTTTTATCATTTTTTTAAACAAAAGGTACTACAATATAATAGGTTAAATGCTGAGGGCTTAAATTCAGGAAAACCCTGAGTCTAAACTCTACCTTTCACTTTTTACTAGCCAAGTAACTGACCAAGTCTTATAATAAATATTTAGCATAGGCAACATTCTAGGACTTAATTAGCAAGTTATAAACTTGTGTTGTATTGGGACATACAAGTTTGCACATCAAATATTCCCTGTACTGATGCAGATATCCTTCTTATATTTGAGTAAAGTTTTATGGATGTTTAAAAATAATTTATATTCCTCATTCCAAAGACTGTCTTTCTTCCAAGACTGTCTTCTCTTGCCCATATTCTTTGTCTATAGTTCAACTGGGCTTAAGCCAGAACATACACAAGTCTTTTGATATATCCCTTAAAATTTAGTTCAAGGGAAAATACACACAAAAAGGTAATGTGACAAAGCACGTGGAGTGCTGAGCCTGGAGTCAGCAAGACCTAAATTCAAATACGGCTTCAGACACTTACAAATCTTGTCATCCTGGGCTAGTCATTTAACTCTATTTGTCTCAGTTTCCCCAATTGTAAAATGAGCTAGAGAAGAAAATGACCAACCAGTCCAGTATCTTTGCCAAGAAAACTCCAAAAAGGGTAATGAAGAGTTAGATATGATTGAAGCAACTATACAACAACATAAGGGAAGGGCTTGAATCAGACTTTGTCATAAGAACTGGGCAGGGGTCAAGAATTAAAGACAATCAACCTATAATCTGTATGTTGTATGATGTTGGAAGAAAGCAAGGGAGTCATCCAGCACATCAAGCACTATTAAGGGAAGGCACGGACAAGATGGAGTTGTGATGAGAAAAGCTGGAGGATACCTTTGTGGATAAGATCCCAGTTCTACTTGAGTATGTAAATATTGGCAGTTAGCTACAGATGAGCATCCCACCCTTCTACCAGTGGGCTTTACTTTCCTAACTTCTTTCTGCTGGGCCCTTTCTCTCTGTTAGGGCCAAGTGCCAAGTGATAAACCTCCTTGACTATTTCCCTCTTTGAAAACACTTCATTTGTTGCCCACCTAGAAAGCATCCCCCAGTCCTCCCGCTATACTGTATCTCTATTGTTCAAGGTCATGCAAAACTTTTTATTATTTTGTTGATTATCTAAACCAGGGCTTATTAAACTTTTTCCACTCACTACCCCTTTTACCCTTACATGACCCTGGGTATACAGATATATTAAATAGGTATACAAATCAAACATTTACTGATAATAAATCATAATTTCATGTCCTCCATGTTCATTTATAATACTCCATTTGGGGTTGCAAACCACACAGTTTAAGAGGCTGGAATCTAGATGCAGAAATTCAATAATCTGTTAATAATACAAAAACTTAAATTTGTGACATTCATTTTCCCCACAGAAAAGCCCAGTTGTTAAAAAAAAAAAAAAAAACAACTTAATAGCATATTTGCATAGCACTCTATAAACCTTGCTTGAGTACAGTACTGTAAGCTAATAATAAAATAGTAATAATAATAATAATAATAATAATAATAATAATAACTGGTATTTATATAGTACTTCAAGATTTACAAAATACTTCCCATCTATTATTTCATTTGAACCTTGATTCTATTATACCAGTTTACCATCTTTTTTCCTCAAATATTTCTTTGATATCATTTATTCTAATTCTCCATATTTCCTTATTTGAAATGCATTGTCTTACAGTCACCTTGAACCTCTCTTTTCCCCTTTAGGAAATGCTCATTTTCTTTGGCATAGTGTCCCATGACTCAACACCATTCAGCACCACTTTCTAATATTGATTTTTTTTTAATTTTGTCCCAACAGATGAAGAGCTTGCTCTGGCCGAAGACAGCAGTGGAAGTCAGCCAAAAAGAGGTACACAAAGCTTGGTTAATGCACACTGGCTTTTTTGTGCATAACACTTCTTCCCTGGGTTCTTTGCTTTTTCCTTCCCCATACTTAGAATGCTCTCCCTCCTCACTTTTGCCCCTTGACTTTTCTTCCTCTTCCTTCCTTATTCCTTTTTCCTATCTCCTTTTCCCTGGCTTCCTTTCAGGCTCCCTTTGACAGGAGGCCTTTTCAGGTTCCTCTACTCACCCAAGGCTTCTAATGCCTTTCTCTGATATAACCTTTCATTTAAGCTGTATATAATTTGTATGTACATAAGTCATCTGCATATTGCTTCTCTTTATCCTGTTAAAATGTGAGCTCTTTGAGGTCAGGGACTATATTTTTGCTTTTCTTTGTATCTGAAGCACTTAGAACAGTATGTGGTACATAGTCGATGCTTAATAAATGCTTATTGACTGATTCAAAGACTTTATAGGGTATGTCGGCTTCAAACTCCAAAACGTCCCTTTTTGGAGAATATAAACACAACTAGACTTTCTGATTGGGAGAATTAGGGAGAATTTGAGTGTTTCTACACCAAAATTCCTGGAGGGGGGGAGGGAAGGGGAAGGGGACAGAATATAGAATGATGCTAAAGAAGCAATTGAACATATTCAATAATTAATGTTAGGAGAGCATTTTAAAGGTAAAGAGGAAGAGCTAAACCAGATCCTTTTTTCCCCCTTTCACTACTTTTAAATCAGGACAGTGGAGCTGCATGCAATTGCCTCATCTCTTAAGAGCCTACAGGATTAAGAGTGGAGAGAATGGAAATGTCTCCTCTCTGAGAGGCCCAGAAATTGCAAGTTCAGAGGGGAATGGAGATGTGTCAGATCTGAAAAGTGAATGTAGAGTGAAGAATAGAATTACTGGGTGATGCTGACTTCTGATGGCCCTGTTTGATTCCAGGCACATTTGGAAATGAATATGGAACAGTTTGGTTGAATACAAAATTACAACTTATTCATCCCAGACGGTTAACCATGCTTCAGGCTGTTAGTTAACCCATCTTTTCTGAGGTCAGATGCCCCTCTGAAGCCTCTTTAAGTGGCAGGAAGCCTCACCCAGGGCCTATTCAGTTGTTGTTGGGGAAGGAAGATTGTGTGTTTCAAGTGACACCTCAAGGACATTCATTCCATCAGCAATACCTGAATTGTGCCTGATTTAGAATCCAACCAGTTTTATTTTTCTTATTTGCAGAGATCTCAGTATAAAAGCCTGAATCTGAGATGTGTTTCTGGCTCACTATCTCTATGTAAATGTGTCTCTTTGTATTCCTCTTTTCTTCTCAATTTTTATTTCCCTTTTTCCTTTCTGTGTTTCTTTCTTTGTCCCTTTCCCTTTCCCTTTCTATTATCTACATCCTCCCCACCTCCTAGCCCCTTTTTTCTTGGTTAGTCCTCTCCAGGAAATGACTTAACAAAGGCTGAGAGAAAGGCCCAGCCTCATAAACCTCAGACAGCCAAAGGGAGAGAAAGTAGAAAGAGACATCAAAGGAAAGAGGGGGGCTCGAAACAATGAGACAAGGATTCTGGGAGGAATGCTTGTACCACTTAAAGGATCATCCTAGGATGATCCCAATCCAGGCTGAGTGCATTCTAAAACAGCCTTATAGAATCCAGAGGTGGTCCCTTGCTTTTTACTCAGGAACACTGATTTCTATTCACAGTACAGAATACAAGTGGAAAATCTGTTTCCTTACCCCCACAAAATCCACCTGCTTCTCTTCCCCATCAAACTTCCATCTCTGGCAGAAGAGAGACTATTCAGTCTATGTGAGTGTGTGCTGTAGTGGGTGGAATAAGTGTATGTTTCCCACAACCCAGCTTCATAGTTGCCACCATTCAGGAAATAGATTTCTGGCAGGGCTCTAAAATTCAGTACTAGATTCGTCCTTTATCTCGTTTCCTCCTTCCCACACCCCTCTGTTGTGGTTTGTGTCTAGGAAGAAAAAAAAAAAAAACCTCTGTGTGTATGTGTTTGTGTGTGTGTATGTGTGAGTATGTGTGTGTGTCTTCCCCTTCCTTAACTGTACTAATAGCTATAATTTAACTTAGTTTTAAAAAAAATTCCCTTTTGTTCCTTGAGTTTCCTTTCCATCCCCACACCAAGTGGTAAAGTAAATAGTAAGCCCTAAAACATGCTCCTGTGTTTTATACTTTTTACTGGTTGTGATGATTGGTGTCTCAATAATTAAAATTCCAAAGAAGAATTTTTGCTCCCTTGGCAGAATCTGGAGGCAGGAATTTTTAAAAATTTGTTTATTTATATATTTATTGAATTTATATTGTTATCTTTTCTCCAAAGGAACTTTAGAATGAACCACAAATATGGAACATCCAGATCCCATCACTTATCTAGAAAAGTAGTTTGAGTACTGAGGGAAGAGGGCATGAGTGGGAGAGAGAGGGCAGGCAGTATGGTTAAAGGCATATAAAACACAAGAGGGATCTGAGAAAAAGAGACAGTGGTGAAGCCCTGTGTAAAAGGCAGCAAGATTTGGCCGAAGTTCCAGATTGTGAAACTCACTTGGATCAGTACTCTATCAGATGCCATATGTCTTTGCAAATAAAGGCAAATAACTCTTGTTCTTTAGCTCATCCTGCTAGGAAATCCCTCTGAGAGGGATATTGCCACCACTTCTCAGGAAAAGTAAATATACCACTGGTCCCTTTTCCTGTACATTTTCCCTTGCTTGTTCAGTTTAAACTGTCACTATTTCTGACCTCCAATGAGAACTTTCATTGCAAAGGGGGGAAGCACCTCTATTGGGTGTTAATGATCCTATAAACTGTAATTTCTTTTATTTTATTCTGTTACCTAGAAAATCTGTCACAGGCTTGTAGTATTGATTGTTCAATCTATAAAGGGTTCACTTTACAGCGTGACTGTTAGTAACAGGGTTATTTTAATGAGCGACTCTTCAGCACCTTTGATCACATTAGATTCTAACCTTCAGCCTTGCTTTTATAGTACAAAACTGTCTGATTTGGGGCTTAGTAACTCACGCTTATCTCTTCTTTTTGTCACTCATACATAGGTGACCCAAGGTGAAACTTGCTCCATGCTGTCCTTAATAAAATCACAGGCCATTGCATGAGTGTACCCTGTCATATAATAGCCAGTTCTGGAAGAGCAAATCATCCTCACACTTTTTATTCCTTTGATTAGTCAGTGTCTGACCAAAGGAGACCTCCGAACAGGTCATTATTGCTCGGCCGCCATTGGCAAACTCAGCCAAATAGAAGTCAGAAGTTCAGCTATTTCTGGAGAACAGAGCAAATGGTTACTCTGCTGAGCGTTACATTACTGAGATGCTCTTACCACCCAAGTCTCCCCCACTATAATGAATTACTAGGCTAAGGAAGCATATGGCAGCCACAGCAAGTATTTGTAGCCCTGAACTTTTGAAACCAGCATTTCCCTGAGACCAAACATCAGTTGTTAGTCATTACCCAGCTGTACTTCAACCTAATAAAAGGGTAGAAAGATGGCAGTCAGGAACTGTGAGAGATTTTCCAAACCAAAACCCATTAAAGCATCAGTCAGCAAACATTTATTAAGTGCCTACTATGTGCTGGGCACTGTGCTGTGTGTGAAAGATAAAAAGAAAATCAAAAAACAGTAGTACGTGCAGATTCATGATCCCTTCTCTTGTTTTCCATCCAGCCCAGCTGAGAAACTGCAATATCTTGCTTCCTTTTAACACCTTTCATTCTATAATGGTTATTAAAGGCTCAGACAGACTCAGTTCAGTTAGCTGAAAATGGCATCTTTCTGCCTGGTCTGAACCAATTCTGCTTTAAAGGGGTAGGATTTGGAACCTTATTGACCAGCCCCTCCTTTCCTCATGCTCAGGTTGAATGGTTTTAATGAGCCTTTCTGTTTTGTTTCATGCGTTTTATTCATTTGTTTCTTTTTTAATGCCCTACACTGGTACCTCATTAGGCTATAGAAAGAACTCTGAATTAGAGGAGAATAAGTTCCAGTAAGGACCACCAAGCTGAGAAGGTTTTTAGGCACTGGTTCAACAATAAACTGTTCAACTGTTATCCCAGCCTAGCTAGGTTAAAGGAGGCTAATCAATCAATTATGTACCTACAGTCTCCCCACAGATGAGAAGTCTTTCCTGATTTCCCTTAATACTAGTCCATTTCCCTCTGTTGATGACCTCCAAATTTACATATATATGTATATGTATATGTGTATACATATATACACATATACATATACATATATATTTTACATCATTGTTTTCATGTCATTTCCCCCATTAGATTTTGAGCTTCTCAAGAGCAGGGACAAGCTTTTGCCTCTCCTTATATCCCCACTGTTTAACACAGAACCCAGAACATAGTAGGTGTCTAATAAATTGCTTATTGACTGACTTATAAAGGCAAGAGAGTCACAACAATATCATTATTATTATTATTATCATCTTCAGAATAGCTAGCATTTTGCCCACTTCCTGAAGAGGGGTGATAGACTCAGGATTCAGTGAAACATTTTTTGGACATGGCCAGTGTGAAAATTTGTTTTGTCTACGCATATCTGTTAGAAAGACGTTTTTTCTTTTTTCCCCCCTAATGTGGGAGGAGGTGGGAGGA